>NC_137981.1:38694390-39894390 GCF_963924665.1 Micromys minutus | reverse complement strand
GGCCTACTGCACTTCACATGAAGAGTTTCTGAATGTTTGGTTAACTCAGGGTGTCTCATTTATAGTGAACTCCAGTTAATTTCACATTTTCAATTATACATATGAATTTATTTTGGTACAGAATATAACACATATTGTACCTTTATATAAAATATTCATTATACCTTGGACACTTTTGCTTTGTCTTAACTCAGGTTCAAATTAAATCATTATAATGATCACATTAAATGAGAGGCCCGATGGGACACTCATTTTCAGTAAAGAAGGATTAATTTAAGTTGTAATTAAGCATTTCTATGTCTTGAGACATAGTAATAATACATGGTAATAATCATTTAATTTTTGCATATCATTTGCCAATCTCTACTTAGTATAACTTTATATCAAGTCTTACTAAGTTCTTTTGAATAGCTAAAATCTTGAACTATACTCCTAAATCCTGCCTCTTTCCTTGATTTACACCCAACTTTCATTGTTTTCCAAGTCATACTTCTCTCTGTTCCATCTTCCAGTCTTAAAAAATATTAATTTATCCATTCTTTATTAATTTATTCTCTTTATGCTGCAGCTGATTTTGTACACATTGCTTTTTGTAGGCTTGTTTTTCTTGTATGTGCTAAATTGCTTAGAATATATAAGAAGATCTTTTTATTTTGTATTTTAGACACTATATGTTGTTGTCTTCTGAACCCAGTTTCTGTGCTCTTACCATGTAACCTTTCATACTGAAGATGTGGTAGTTTCAGAGCATTCATCCAAGAAGAGAAACATCTATTCACCACAAATGCTTACATTTATCTGAATGACAGGCGAATTCCATATGTTCATGCTGAATAATCTAAGTAAATTGAAAGTATTCAGTTATAGAAAAGAACATTTGATGTTTTATTAATTATTATGCATGAACAATATATGTCTTGGAATATCATTTTTATCTTTCTGCTGATGTTCAACATTTTGAGGATACGTTTAGTATCAATTTATGTCAATTAAAAATATATATGGTATAGGTGAAATGTGATAATATCTTCAGATTAACAGTCTTTTGTGTATGTGTGTGTGTGTTTAAAACAATAAGAATTTTATCACTGCTACATAAAGAACATACCCCAGTAGACAGGGCAGATACCTTGTAGTCAGTTCAGAATAGTGTACTTTCTTTATGTTTATCTCAATGACTCACTTTAGCTATATATCAACTATAATTAATTCATTTTTAAGGTTTGCCAAGTGGGCTAAAAATGTAGGTTGAAATGTTACCTTTTTGTGTCTGAGAATATGTGTATATTTATAATTTTATTGCCCATAGAGCCAAAGTGAAAACTACATTTTCTCTTTTTCCTTCCTAGTCCCCTTATGTTTGTTTGCCTTAGATGACATTCTCTTCTTGATCACCAGAAGTATCCCTATGCTCATCTGAAATTTTAATTTTCAATCATGTTATATGTATAATCTTTAAGAAAACATAGTAAAAACAAATATGCTTCAAGGAAGTCAAAATGTTTCTTATGGTTCTCTAAGCAAGACATATCTTCCACAGGCTAACTACTGGTAAAGGACCAGCATGTGCAATGTTTTCACCATCACATACAAATTACTGTTGAAAACTTTGTTTCCACCGCTTTTAAAATTAGAACCATTTTGCTTAAAAACATTACCTTTATTCTTTCAGGTTCCCATAACATAGTATGCTGTAGATTTGTTTTTTTCTCTTTTATGGAAATATTCTCAAAACTGCAAGTAATCATAAACAAACTTCACATTTACTGTCCCTTATATCACAATACCTACTTAAATTTTTCCATTACTTATATGCTTTTGTCAGGTACTGTGTGTAAATTGTGTCTTGAATGTCCCCTTATTTACTCCTATTCTTTTTTTTTCTTCTCTACATTATTCTTGACACACTCTCAAATACTCTTTCTTTTACCTAGTTACTAAACACACCATAAAGCACATAGGTGACAAAATGATTTTTAATGAATCCATAAATAATATTTAACCATATTTGGATTTTATAAACTTGGCTACATATTAAACACACTCAAGGTATCACAAGTAAACAATTACTCATCATTCAGAACATACCACAATTACTACCAGATTCATTAAGTAGGTTTTTGGTGATTATTCTAATCATTCTACTTATCTGGATATAAGTAAAACCTATACTTATTTTTCCATACTAGCTTGGGTACTTTGGATACTTCAAAATTTGATACCATGTTTGAAGAAATAGAACCAGAACTGTTTATGGCTTTACAATGTGAGTAATATATAAGTCATTAATAAAGGAGGTAATGATTACTGTATAATTACTTCATAAATACAAGTTCCGCCAATCTTCACAAAATTACTAAAATGTGTCTTTATATAATAAAAGAACTATTATCTGTATGTTGTATTTGAGAAAATGGAGGTAGATAGAAGTAAATTATATCTAGAACTACCCATCTATTCAATGCAAAATCTTGATTCCAAAGCAGATAAGACCTAAAAGATCAGAACACTGGGCTTAGTGGAGAGATCTGAGATATAGTCACATGAACTATTCTATAGTTCAGGTGGTATATGGTTGATTAAAGTAAAAGTTATATATGCATGGAAGAAAAGGAAGAAATCAGTAAGTTAGAATCAAAGAAGAATTGGACTTTTCTAGCTGAAGTATTTTCCTACTTAAAACAAACAAACAAACAAACAAACAAACAAACAAAAGGATATGGCATGAAGTGGAATGATACTAAATCCATAGTTCTTGAATAGCGTGAGTGGATGTAAGGTGAACACAACTATTAAAAGAGATGTCATAATAAAATAATAAGAAATAATTGCTAACAATTCTAGGCATTTTATTTTGTTCTGTGTTGTTTATGCTTTCATTTCAATGAATTTCTCAGCAATATTTTACAATGGGGTCTGTTCCTCAAGAACACTAGAAAGGATATTTGAGTGTGAAGGTTATCATCATGAATTAGACTCAAAAAAATTGAGGAAGAAAAAGTAAAGAAAGCAATGATAGTATGGAAGGGATAGTCTCTGTAAGCATTTCTGTCTTTTTATAAGTTAAGTTACTTATTTACTGTATGTGGCTTTTTAACTTTTTTATTCTTTTTTTTTTACACTCCACATTTTATTCCCTGCCCAGTCCACCCTTCAACTGTCCCACCTCCCATACCTCTTCCTCGCACCTCCTATCTCCATGCAAAATGTGTTGAGATTTTGATGGTGATTGCATTGAATCTTTAGATTGCCTTTGGTAGGTAGGGTGGCCATTTTTACTATGTTAATTCTACCAATCTATGAGCATTGGAGAGCTCTCCATTTTCTGATATCTTCTGTTTTTTTCTAGAGACTTGCAATTATTCTACAGATTTTGCACTCGTTTGGTTAGAGTTATACTATTGTATTTTAAATTATTTGAAGTTATTATGAAGTAGGCTGTAACTCTAGTTTTATTTTTTCTCAGCTTGTTAATCATTTTTCCAAAGGAAAGCAACTTATTTATTTGCTGAAGTTAATTATCAGGTGGAGAATTCCCTTGTAGCATTTTTGGTGTTGCTTATGTATACTATCATACTATTAGTAAATAGTGATCCCTTTATTTCTTCTTTACAAATTTATATCCACTTGAACTTTTTTTGTCCTCTTATTGTTCTATCTAGCACTTTGAGTACTATATTGAATAGATATGGGGAGGATGGGCATTTCTGTATTGTCCCCAATTTTAGTGGAATTGCTTCAAATATCTTGTCATTCAATTGGTATTGGCTGTTAGTTTTCAGTAAATTGCTTTTAATAAGTTTAGGTGTTAGATTTCTTGATCTCTCCAATACTTTTTTCATGAAGGCATGTGATATTTTGTCAGATACATTTTTTGCAACTGAGGAGATGATCATGTGATTTTTCCTTTGAGGTTGTTTATATAGTGCATTAAATTGATGGATTTTTATGTATTGAAACAATCTTGCATCCTTGAGATGAAGCCTACTTATTCATGATGAATGACTGTTTTGATGTGTTCTTGGATTTAGTTTTCAAAAACTTTTTTCTCTCTTACAACTTTATTTAAAGAAAAGGGGATACAGATGCAGATTTTTAAAGGCATTTTGGCATAACACTATATGAATCTATTTTTGTCAGTACTTAATTCTTTTAGGGGTTTGATAGCATACATTGAAATCCCACTAGTTACTATAAGCATATTTTTCATCTATATTCACAAGCGAAAATATCGGAAGTTCTCTTATTTTAGTTATGTCTTTGAATGGTTTAGGTATCAGAGTAGTATGGCTTCATAGAATGGATTAGGTAGTGTTTCTTCTGTTTTATATAATAGTTTGAGGAACCTTAGTATTAGGCCTTCTTTGAAGTTCTGGGAGAATTATACACTAAATCCATTGGGTCCTGGGCTTTATTTTTTGGATGGGAGGATTTTAAAGGTTTCTTTTATTTCCTCATGATATATGGGACTATTTAGTTTACCTCCTCTTGATTTAACTTTGATATATGATGTCTGTTTGTTTTGAGATGTTAATATCTTGCCTTTACTTTCTTTTAAGTACCCTTATTGTGTTGAAGTTTTCCTTTTAGAATCCTCTGTAGGGCTAGATTTATTCAGCTGTAGACAGACTGAATATAGTTTTGTAGTGGAATATTTTGGTTTCTCCATCTATGGTGACTGAGAGGTTTTCTGGGTATAGTAGTCTGGGCTGGCATTTGTGTTCTCTTAGAGTCTCTACGACCTCTGTACAGGCTCTCCTTTTGCTTTTATTGTCTCTGTTGAGAAGTCTGATGTTAATGCTGATAGGCCTATCTTTGTATGTTACTTGGTCCTTTTCCCTTTCAGCTTTTAACATTCTTTTGTTTTTCTGTGCATTTAGTGTTTTCATTATTATATGACGAGGTAATTTTTTATGATCCAATTTATTTGTTGTTCTATCAGGTTTTGAATTTTCTTTGACAGCTGTGTCAATCTCTTCTATGGTATCTTTTGTCCCTGAAATTCCCTCTTCTGTCTCTTGTATTCTGTTGGTGTTGCTTACATCTGTCATTCCTGACCTGTATTCTAGGTTTTTAATTTCTAGGTTTCCCTCAATTTGGGTTTTGCTTATTGTTTATACTTCCACTTTTTTGGACTGCTTTATTCATTTCCTTTACCTGTTTGATTTTGTTTTCTTGTATTTTTTTAACAACTTTATTTTACAAATCAAAGATAAATGTACAGATTTTAAGCATTCTTTGCATAAAATTATACAATACATTTTTGTCAGTACTTTTTTCTTGTATTTTTTAAAGGAATTATTTGTTTTAGCTTTAAGGACTTCTACCTCTTTTCCTTTGTTTTCTTGTATTTTTCTAGTGAGATATTTGTATCCTCCTTAATAGACCCTGTTGTCTTTATAAGATAGGATTTTATGTCAACTTCCTGATTTTCAGGTGTATTGGTGTATTCAGGGCTTGCTGTGTTGGAAGAACTAGGTTCTGATGATACCTGCATGTAGTACATTGGCTTGTTTTGCTTATGACCTTGCTTTTGTCTCTTGACATCTGATTATCACTGTTGTTTCCTGTTCTGGGTGACTCTGTCTGTAGTGTGCCTCTTTTGTCCCTGGGTTGCCTCCTGGTAGGCTTGTGGACCTGGCTATAGCAGACTTTCTGTGGGGCCTTCCAATGGTGGGGTCTTCAGAGGGGCAGAGAAGCTGCTGATCCTTTGCCTTTGATGCAGCAGATCTTCTGGGAGACCTTCAGACACTGTTGGACTTCAGAGGATCAGTCAAGCTGTTGTCTTAAGTGAAGCCGCTAGCATGGGGTAGGGGAGAAGTTGGCAGGGCTATTACTGAGTGTGGTTTGTTTCCCTGTGTGCAACAAAATTTCAGGGAAGCTTTCAGTCTGTCGGGTTAGTTACACTGAGTGCTGTGGTATTTTCAGGAGGTCTCCAAACTGTGGTATCGGCTATCCAGTTGCCCTGTGCACAGAGGAACTTCTGGGATTCCTTCAAGCTCAGGTGTCTTCAAACAAGCAGATGAAGTGCCTATCCGTTGCTCATTTACCCTGTGTGCAGTGAATCTCAAGGGCTTCTGGCTGCCCTGTGTGCAGCAGGTCTCCTGAGATGCCTCAGGATGTGGTGTCTTTAGGGGATCAGACTAGCTAACAGTCTTTCTCAGCAGAAAGTTCTGTCTGGAAGGTGCTACTTTGTATGCCTTGCACCCTAATGGCATCTTCCCCTTCCTTTTCTCCTCGGATTCTCTCCCTCTGTTGTCCAGTCCCAGCTTCTATATCTCCTCCCTTTCCTCGCAGAATAGGAGGCCTATGGTGGATATCAACCAGCCTTGGCATATCAAGTTGCATCCCAGTTATGGGAAAAAAGATCTAAAGACTGATAACTGAGTAAGAGACAGTCCCCACTCCTGCTTCAGATTTCTCCCATGAAGTCCAAGCTATACAGTTTTTACATATGAAGAGAGGACATTCATTCCATGCATGCCCCCTGGTTTTAAGTGATATTGTAGACTCTGCTCATGGCATGGGTCTAAAACTGAACCAGTTATTGGTTGACCATTCACTCACATTTTCCTCCATCTTTCCTCTTGTATATCTTGTAGGAAACACAAATTGGAGGTTGAAGGTTTTATGTCTTTGTTGTTGGTGTCTTATTCTGTCCTTGGAAGTTTGGTTACTGGAGATAACCATTTTAGGTACCTAATCTCTGATTGCTAGGAGACCTAACTAGGAGACCTAACTAGGATTACCCTCATAGATTTCTGGAGTTTTCATTGCCCTAAGTTTCTAGTTCATCACAGGAATGATCCCCCTTCTCATTCTATTTGTCCCTCCCAGTAATCTTTCCTTCAGTCTTCCCCATAATGATCCCTCCTAGTTATTTCTCCACTGCCTCCTTTATCTTTTCTCCAGCCACCTGAGGTTCTATATCCTTCTTTCAGTGAGATTTAGCATCTCCCTTTGCATCCTCATTATTACTTAGCTTTTGGAGGTTTGTGTATTATACTGTGGTTCCTTTTAATTTATGGATAATATTAATTCAAAACTGAATATATATCACATTTGTCTGTTTAGATTTAGGTTACCTCAGGGTGATTATTTTTCTAGTAATACTCCATTGTGTAAGTTTTCTTTATTAGTTCTTCAGTTAAGGGACATCTAAGTTGTTTCCAGTTTCTGGAACTTGTCATTAAGCTGCTATGAACATAGTTGTTCAAATGTCCTTCTGGTATAGTGGATCATATTTTGAGAATATGCTCAAGGATGGTATAGTTAGTTCTTAAGGTTGATCTATTTCTAGTTTTCTGAGTAACAACCAAAATAATTTTCTAAGTGCCTGTACAAGTTTTCATTTGCTCCAGCTTTGAAGGAGTATTTTCCTTACTTCACATCATTGCCTGCATGAGTGTTACTTGACTTCATGATCTTAGTGTTTCTTAAGATTGCAACAAATCAAATGATGGTTACAGGAGAGACACGTAACACCAACCTTTAACCATTTTCACTTCATCACTGCTTCCTCTTTTCCTTCTCTTATTCTCTTTTAAAATTGCAACAGAGAACCTTGCCACATCCAATTTCAAGGATATAAATAGTTGATCAATGTTGAGTTTTAATGGTCAAATTTGTGTCAAGAATGTATGTGCACCACATGTAAAAAGGGTTAAAGTCGCATAGTAGTTTTAGAAAAAAAGAAATACATTCAATGATCACCTTTGTCTCTAAAAAAAGTAACACAAAAAACTTTTGTTTCTTTAATTTCATAGATCAATATCTCAAAGAAAAACTTTTGAATTCATCTCTTCATTAAAAAGGAAAACTAATGTTACCTATATTTAAATATAGGTATGGTATAGAAGATGAATTTCTGTAGGGAGAATGACAACAAAGATTTTCCAATTGGTTTTCTCAGTCATTGAGGATGAGAGAGTGGCACTATTTTTGGAAAAGATATTTAGTCACAGTGGAGACTCTTGGAGACTCATGGTCAATGAAGTGAGAATGAGCTGTTCCTTCATCATGGCTACTTATATGATACACATGAAATTCAGTTTCATATAAGCAATAACAAAATAATTGTCAAAATGTAATTGATATTTAACAGAAACAATTCTACATTTTTTGTAAGTTATGTGTAAATAAAAGAAACAAAAAGATGCTTTAGTTAAAATATAGAAATACATTATAGACTAGTTTGTGTATTAATATAAGGCATTCTTTATAAGAAATTCTTCAATTCACAAACAGATGTACATTAATAATACGCAGGTATTTGTACATAAGTGATAGACTTGTTTATTTTTATTAAATATAAATCTTTGGATTATAGGAAGAGTTATAATAAGAATAAATATTTATTTTTTAATACTAAAACTAGTAATTAAAATTTAGATAAAAATAATTATGGACTAATAAAACTTAGATTTTTTCAAGCATTTTTTTTTGTTTTTATTTATTGAAAAACATTATTTTAAAAATCAAAGATAAATGTACAAATTTTAAGCATTTTTGCATAAAAGTATATGAAATCATTTTTAAGGTTGTAATTAAGTATTTGTGGGTACATATACATACACATATGTATATATGTAACAATAATATAGGAAAAGAGTTTATTAATTTAGGGGAATAGCAGAGAAACTGGGAGGGGCTGTAGGGAGAAAAGGGGGATGTGATGCAGTATTTTTGCTTCAATATTCATAAGTGAGATTGGTCTGAAGTTCTCTTTCCTTGTAGGATCTTTGAGTAGTTTAGGAATGAGGGTTATTTTAGCCTCAAAAAATGAGTTAGGTAGTGTTCCTTCGGATTCTATTTTGTGAAATAGTTTGGAGAGTATTGGTATTATGTCATCAATAAATGTCTCATAAAATTCTGTACTAAACACATATGGACCTGGACATTTTTTGGTTGGGAGGCTTTTGATGACTGCTTCTATTTCTTTAGGTGTTGTGGGATTATTTAGATGGTTTTCCCGGTCTTGGTTTAACTTTGGTATCTTGTATCTGTCTAGGAATTCATCCATTTCCTCCGGATTTTCCAGGTTTGTTGAGTATAGGCTCTTGTAGTAGGATCTGATGATTTCTTGAATTTCCTCAGTTTTAGTTGTTATTTCTCCACTTTCCTTTCTTATTTTGTTGATTTACATATTCTCTCTTGGCCCTCAAGTTAGTCTGGCTAAGGGTTTATCAATCTTGTTAATTTTCTCAAAGAACCAGATCTTGATTGTATTGATTGTTTCAATAGTTCTTTTTTGTTTCTATTTGGTCTATTTCTGCCCTAAGTTTGATTATTTCTTGCTGTCTACTCATCTTGGGTGTATCTTTTTCCATTTGTTCTAGAGCTTTCAACTGTGCTGTCAGGTTGCTAGTGCATGCTCTCTCTAGTTTCATTTTGGAAGCACTCAGAGATATGAGTTTTCCTCTCAGTACTGCTTTCATTGAATCCCATAGGATTTGGTATGTTGTGTTTTCATTTTCAATGAATTCTAGAAAATCCTTAATTTATTTATTTATTTTTTTCTTTGACCCTGCTATCATTTAACAAAGCATTGTTTAGATTCCATGTGTATATGGGTTTTTGTTGTCTTTGTTGTTATTAAAGACCAGCCTTAGACCATGGTGATCTGAGAGGATGCATGGGAGTACTTCAATCTTCTTATATAGATTGAGGCTCATTCTGTGTTCAATTATGTGATCAATTTTTGAGAATGTGCTGCGAGGTGCTGAGAAAAAGCAGTATTCTTGTGTTTTAGGATTATGTGTTCTATAGATATCTATTAATTCCAGTTGGTTCAAAGTCTCTGCTAGTTTAACAGTGTCCTTGTTCAGTTTATGTTTCCTTGATCTGGCCATTGTTGAGATTGGGATATTAAAGTCTCCCACTATTATTATGTGGGGTAATATGTATTTTTTGGAGCTTTAATAGGGTTTCCTTTATGAATATGGGTGCTATTGTATTTAGAGCATATATGTTAAGGATTGAGAGTTCCTTCTGATAGATTTCCTCGGCAATGAATAAAAACTATCCTTCCTTATCTTTTTTGATAATTTTTGGTTGTAAATCTACTTTATTCGATATCAGAATGGCCACTCCAGCTTGCTTATTGGGTCCATTTGCTTGGAAGGTCTTTTTCCCAATCTTTTACTCTGAGATAGTGTTTGTCTTTGTCTCTGGAATGAGTATCCTGTATGCAGAAAAATGCTGGGTTTTGTTTATGTATCAAGTCTGATAGCCTATATCTTTTTATTGGGGACTTGAGTCCATTTATGTCAATAGAAATCAAGGAATAGTGGTTACTTTTTCCTGCTATTATTGCTTTTGGAGGTTGAATTGTGCCTGTGTGTCTTTCTTCTTTTGGTTTTCTTGCTTAGGAGTTGTCTTGTGTTTACTATGAGGTGGCTCCCATCATTGTATTTGATTTTTCACCCCTAATTCTTTGTAGTGCTGGGTTTGTGGTCATATATTGTGTGAATTTAGTTTTTTTCTTGGAATATCTTCGTCTTGCCATCAATGGTGACTGATAGTTTTGCTGGGTATAACAGCTTGGGCTGGCACTTGTGCTCTCTTAGGGTCTGCATGATGTCTGTCCAGGCTCTTCTAGCTTTCATAGTTTCTGTTGAGAAATCAGGTGTGATTCTGATTGTTCTGCCTTTATATGTTACATGACCTTTTACCCTTACTGCTTTTAGTATTCTTCTTTGCTTTGGGAACTTGGTTTTTTGACTCTTATGTGTCGGGAGGAATTTCTTTTCTGGCCCACCCTATTTGGAGTTCTGTAGGCTTCTTTTATGCTCATGGTCATCTCATTTTTAAGGGTAGGGATGTTTTCTTCCAGGATTTTGTTGAAGATATTTACTGTACCTCTTAGTTGATATTCTTTGCCTTCTTCTAATCCTATTATCCTTAGGTTTGGTCTTCCCATTGTGTCCTGGATCTCTTGGAAATTTGGGGTTAGGAGCTTTTTGGGTTTTTTTTGCATCTGACTGTTTTGTCTATGTTTTCAAAGTTGTCTTCGGCCCCCGAGATTCTCTCTTCCATCTCTTGTAGTCTGTTGGAAATGCTTGCATCTGTGACTCCTGATTTCTTTTTTAGGATTTCTACTTCTTGGGTTGTCTCTTTTAGTGATTTTTTATAGCGTCCATTTCTGTTTTAAATTCCTTCTTCCATTGCTTCATCTCTTTGGTTCTGTTTTCTTCTAGTTCTTTGAGTTCTTTGATTGTTTTTCTTGTTTCTTCTTTAAAAGATTCTAATTCTTTTTGCTTTTTCTCCCGTTCTTGTTTAAGGACCTCTAGCATCATCTTGAGGTAGTATTTCAGGTCTGAGTCATCTTTTTTTCTGGAGTGTTTGGCATTATGCTGTTTGTTGTGATGGGATAGCTGGGTTCTAGTGTTGCCAGGTTGTCTTGGTTTCTCTGTGGTACGTTCTTTATCTTTCTTTCTTCTTGCCATCTTGTTGTCAGTGATTGGTTCTAACCTTTCCCTTTTATCTGGCCTGTGTCCCTGGATCTCCGCTATTCCTGGTGGCAGATGGTCTAAGCGCCTGTTGTGCACCCCAAAGCCACCAGCAAGAAACAGAGGGCCAGATGCTTGGTGCCTGGTTCCCTGGATAAAACAGGGCATGCGCACACTTTCCATGTGCTCCACTGAGATCTCTCTGCCCCCTGGCTAGTTGGTACCCATTCTCACCCCATTCTCACCAGTCCTGTGTCTCTGGGTCTCTGCTCTTCCTGCTGGCGAATGGTCTGAGTGCCTATTGTGCCTCAAGCATTTCTGAATCATTTGTTTAGAAGCATTTATGTTCAAGTTCAGTTCAAGAAAAAAAAAAAAAAAAAGAAAGAAAAAAAAACATTATGCTCAATCCTTACACACCAAGAAAACTTTGACTAATTATGGGTTACATCCTATTTTACATGTACTTTGTGCTCACTGTAACTATTAAGACCTTAATGCACACTGTCAAACCTTTGGAAAACAAAAATCCAAGCACTGACAAAAATGTATTCATATACTTTTATGCAAAAATGCTTAAAATTTGTACATTTATCTTAGTTTTTTAAGATAAAGTTGTTCAAAAAAATAAAATTTAAGCCTTAAAAAAAAGAATCATTGATGTGTGCCACATAAATTATTTTAAAAGTTCAAGTAGTTTTCGTAGCAAATTAAAATAAAAACAAGTAAAATAGATACTAAAAGTCAGCTTTATTCTTATAAAATATATTCAAACTACTATTGTTTAGCATTCAAATATTACCAATTCAATGTTCAATTATTATAAAAATTAAATTATCAATAAGTTTATTTTATTTTATAAGTAAAACACAATTAAAATGAAAGATAAACTTAACATAAATTTCTAGCTGACAATGAAGTATTTGTTTGCATGGAACAGAGGAACAGGCTTGTATGGAAGCTAACATCAACAAGTCAAAAATCCCAGGTTACTCCTACAAGCCTTTTTATTTAAAAAGACATTTTATACTTTTGTTTTAAATATATTTCAAATTACCAAATTCAAGAATATCCATTTATTTTAAATAGTTTTAACTAATTATTATAGTCCTGACATAATCCTCTTTCTGGTTTGAGCTCTGACAGTTTCTCATCACATCCCTGCTATACTGTCTCCACGAGGATGTCCTCAACACAAATCCTATATTCCATCAGGCCTCTCTATTCCCTGGGGCCTCAAATCTCCCCTGGTTTAGTTGCCTCTTTTCTCACTGAGGCAAGACTAGTCATTCCTCTGCTGTTTATGTGTTCAGAGCCTCTGACCAGCTCGTATAAGCTGCCTAGTTCCTGGCTCAGTAAATGAGACATCTAATGGCTCCAGGTTAGTTGAGACTGCTGATCTTCCTATGGGGTCACTCTTCTTCTCAACATCTTCCAGCCTTTCCTTAATTCAGCCACAGGGATCTCAACCATCAGTTGGTTGTAAGTATCTGCTTCTGTCTCAGTCAGCTGCATATTGGGCCTAGAAGGACAGCCATGTTAGGCTTCTATCTGTAAGTACACCATAGTATCAGTAATACTGTTAGGCCTTAAAATCTCCTCTTGAGATGGATCCCAATTGGGGCTGCTCCCTGGACCTCCATTCCCTCATACTCTTCTCATTTTTTGCGATGCAATTTTTATTTACAGGAACAGTTCTGGGTTAGAGTTTTCAACTGTGGGATGGCAACTCTATCTCTTCACTTGATGCACCATCTTTCTGCTAGAGGTAGAATCTATAAATTTCCTATTCTAACTTTTGGGCATTTCATCACAGAACCCTTCAAGTCCTGAGAGTCTCTCACCTCTAAGGTCTTCATCACATTCTAGGGCCACACCCCCATCTCCCATACTCTGAGTTTGCATATTTTCATTCATTCTGTTGGCCCTCGGGGCTTCTCTCCTGTTTCTCTTTTGTTTTTCTACATACTGACTGACAGTTTGACTATCAGTATTTTTTGAAGATGCGTTTCATTTTCCATTGCATATTTTTGGCTTCTTTGTGAAAGATCAAGTGTACATACATGCATGGTTTTACTGCTGGGATTTCAACTCTGTCCCAATGATCATCCTGTTTCTCTCTACCAA
Source organism: Micromys minutus (assembly GCF_963924665.1). NCBI lineage: Eukaryota > Metazoa > Chordata > Mammalia > Rodentia > Muridae > Micromys > Micromys minutus. The sequence continues at coordinate 39,880,816 of NC_137981.1, read as the reverse complement.
TGCCATGCATCATGCAATGTTTGTTTGTTCATTTGTTTGTTTTTCTTTACCACTGTTGCTTTCTAGTAGAGCTTGAGGTTGGGATGGTGGTTCCCACCAATTTTCCACTATTCCAGTTGCTCTTTCCAAGTCTTTGAATAACTGTGTTCGAATTTTGATAGGGATTGCATTGAATCTGTAGATTGCTTTTGGTAGAAGGGCTAGTTTTACTGTTAATTTTTACAATCCATGAGCATGGGAGATCTCTCCATTGAATTAGGTCTTCTTCTGTTTCTTTCTTGAGAGAATTGAAGTGCTTGTCATATAGATTTTTTTACTTGTTTGGATAGAGTTACTCCATGATATTTAATATTATTTGTAACTATTGTGATAGGAGTGGTTTCTCTAATTTCTTTCTCAGTTCTTTTATCATTTGTATAAGGGAATGTTACTGATGTGTTTGAGTTAATTTTATATCCAGCCATTTTGCTGAAGTTGTTTATCTGCTATAGAATTTCTCTGGCAGAATTTTTGGGGTTGCTTATATATACAATTTTATCATTTCCAAATAGTGGTATCTTGGCTTATTTGCAAAATTATATCCCCTTAATGTCATTTTACTCTCTTATTGTTCTAGCTAGAACTTAGACTATTATATTGACTAGATGTGAGAAAAGTAACCCCATTTTTAATAGGGTTGTTTGATTCTCTTGAGTCTAGCTTTTTGAGTTCTTTGTATATCTTGGATATTAGGTCTCTGTCTGATGTGGAGTTTGTAAAGATCTTTTCCCGTTCTGTTGGCTGCCGTTTTGTTTTCTTGACAATGTCCTTAGCTTTACAGAAACTTTGCAATCTCATTAAGTCCCATTTGTTAATCTTTGACCTTAGAGCTTGAGCCATTGGTGTTTTGTTCAGGAAATTTTCTCCTGTGCCTATGTATTCTAAGGTTTTCCCTACTTTCTCATCTAATAGTTTCAGTGTATCTGGTTTAATGTGGAGATCTTTGATTCACTTACACTTGAGCTTTGTACAAGGAGATAAGAAAGGGTCTATTTTCATTCTTTTGCATGCTGAGTGCCAGTTGGACCAGCACCATTTGTTGAATAGACTGTCCTTTTTCCATTGAATGTTTACGGCTCCTTTATTAAAAATCAGGTGACCATATACCTGAGGGCTCATTTCTGGATCTTCTATTCTATTCCATTGATCCACGTGGCTATTTCTGTACCAGTACCATGCAGTTTTCAGCACAATTGCCTTGTAATATAGCTTGAGGTCAGGGATAGTGATTCCCGCAGATGTTTTCTTGTTGTTGAGGATGGATTTCGCTATTCTAGGTCTTTTGGTATTCCATATGAAATTGCACATTGATCTTTTCAACTCAATGAAGAACTGGGTTGGAATTTTGATTTTCCCATATTTTTAACATGAGAACCAGTTGCATTTTGTCAAATGCTTTTTCAGCATCTTTTTTATATAGTGTGTTATGCTAATGGATTTTTGTATATTGAACCATCCCTGCATCCCTGGAATTCAGCCTACTTGATCGTTTTAAATGATTGTTTTGATTTGTTCTTGGATTCATTATGGTAGAATTGATTTTTGCATAGGTATCCATACATGAGATCATACTAAAATTCTGTTGAGATGATTTTAGTTGACTTTGTTGAATCTTTGTGTGGTTTAGGTATCAGAGTAATTGTAGCTTTAAATTGAATTAGTTAATGCATCTTCTGTTTCTTCTGTTTCTATTTTATGAAATAGTTTGAAGACTGTTGGTATTAGCATTTCTTTGTAGGTCTGGTACAATTCTATATCCAAGCCATCTGGCCCTATGCCTTATTTGTTTGGCAGATTTTTTTAATGACTTCTATTTTCTTAGGGAATATAGGCTTGTTTAGATAGTTTACCTGCTCTATATTTTACATTGATAGCTGGTATCTGTCTAGAAAATTATTTATAGCATCTCAATTTTCCAGAAGGTTTTTTTTTTAGTAGAACCTGGTGATTTTCTAAAATTTCATCAATTTCTGTTGTTATGGGTCCCTTTTTATTGCTAATTTTGTTAATTTGAATACTGTTTCTGTGCTTTTAGATAGTTTAGATAGGAGTTTATCTATTTTGTTGAACTTCTATACAATCCAACATTTGAGTTTATTGATTCTTTATATCATTCTCTTTGTTCCCATCTGGTTGATTTCAGCACTGACATTTGGCTATTTCCTGTTGTCTATTGCTATAGGGTGGGTTTGCTTCCTTTGGTTCTAGGGCTTTTAGATATTCCGTTAAGGTGAAGAATATTTCTAATTTCTTTATGAGGCCACTTAGTGCTATGAATTTTCCTCTTAGCACTGTTTTTATTTTGTCCCATAAGTTTGGATATGCTGTGTCATCATTCTCATTAAATTCCTGGAAGTCTTTAATTTCTTCCCTGACCATGTTATCACTGAGTAGAGAGTTGTTCAGTTTCTATGGGTATATGGGTTTTCTGTTGTTTTTGTTGTTAGTGAAGTCTAGCCTTAGTCTGTGGATCTAAGAGGATGCATGGGATTATTTCAATCTTCTTGTGTCTGTTGAGGCGTTTTTTGTGATTCAATATGTAATCAATTTTGGAGAAAGCACCATGAAGGGCTAAGAAGAAGGTATATTCTTCTGTTTTTAGGGTGAAATGAGGAACAGTGAATTTATTTACCCTGCTTACTTCAAATCTAGAAGTCATGACTGATACTGTATTTCTAGTCTTAGGCATCACTTGTGGGTACTGAAGTCTCCCTATATGATTGTTTGTATCAAAATGAGGATTATTTAATCTGAATAATATTAAATGCTATTTTGTTGTCTTTTGCTTTCCAGAGAAGCTTCACATTTTACCATTTAATATGTGTTTTTATATAAGAGGAAAATTATCAATGTTAAAATGACTGGTTTCTTAAATCTCTCACCACTGAGAAAGTCTCACATCCTATTTTCTGTCTCTTGGTGAAATACAGAGTCCAGGTTCAGTATTTCATACTTTACAATGGGACTTATTTTATTACAAAAGGTTTTAATCTTAATCAATGGTGTGACATGCTAGATTTTTATTAAACAGCTAAATGTCATAATCAAGACCAGACATTTATTTCTTCAAAGACCCAGATCAAGTTTGCTAATCTATTTCTATCTGGCCTTGCACTTGTTAAATTAGTCACAAAACATTTGTGAATGGCATTTTGCCTTCCCAGAAACTAAGGAATTCAAAGGTTTCCTTTGTTATATGTTGCTTTGAAATTATATGTATTTGGAACTAGCTCTAAAATTTGATTTATCAAATATTTTGGAGTTTAGAGTGAGAAATCACTCATGAGCAGGTATAGAAAATAGTAGTTTCTTTTTTTAATGTATAAAAGCATCTGTTTTACACACATCATTTGCAGTTTTAACACTTCTTGTGCTATGAATTCCCACCAAACGGGGAAGCCAACCTTTTTGCTTACTAGGGAAATGGAATTTATGGTTCTGACCACATACCGGGCTCCTTCCTCAGCGATCTGACATTTTCTTTCTGCTGTCTCACGTTTCAGTGCTGATCCTCCTCATTGTCACTATGAGAAGACGAAAAAAAGAGCCTCTCATTTTTGATGAGGAGCGGGATATTAGAGAAAACATCGTCAGATATGACGACGAAGGCGGGGGAGAGGAAGACACAGAAGCCTTTGACATGGCTGCGCTGAGAAACCTCAACGTCATAAGAGACACCAAAACTCGGAGAGATGTGACTCCTGAAATTCAGTTCTTGAGTCGACCGACGTTTAAAAACATCCCAGATAATGTCATTTTTAGGGAATTTATTTGGGAAAGACTGAAAGAAGCTGATGTGGACCCAGGGGCTCCACCATATGACTCGCTTCAGACTTACGCATTTGAAGGAAATGGCTCAGTCGCTGAATCTCTCAGCTCTTTAGATTCTATCAGCTCAAACTCTGATCAGAATTATGACTACCTCAGTGACTGGGGTCCTCGCTTTAAACGACTGGCAGAAATGTATGGAAATGGCCAAGAGAGTTTGTACTCATAGCCTTGGACCCTAAGTTTGGAATGTACTGAAGTAAAAGGCAGCCGGAAAAAAAAAAAAATCAAAAGGGAAAGAAAAGTGGAAAATACTACATACAGTAAACAGGAATTCCACTTGTGGGACAAAAGGAGGTTGTAAATATCTCTTCATTTTTAACTGTTAAGGCCTTGGTGAAACGTTCACTGGGTTATCCAAGGGATTTCACTGACCACAGACCCTGAGCATTTGTAGATGTGTGTTTCTTATTTGTCTTCTTTTGTTTTCTTTTGTTTGTTTGTGGTTCCATTAGGAAAGGGAATACTTAGTAGTTTTTGAATAGATAGCAACTCTCGTACACCTGAAAAGGCACCTAACCTGCCCGATAAAGTGATGTCCCTTGTTGCAGGGAGCCAAAGGCATCTGGCTCTAACTTTCATGGTACCCTCTGTAAGAAGAATAGAGCCTCGTGCACCACTCAAACGATCCTACAACTTCTTGCTTAACAAAACTTGGACAAATTTTATTTCTAATGAAGCCTTTAAGATTGCTATACAAGGTAGAGTTCAAAATAATTTTATCACTGTTGGTGCACAGAAATATTTTATTTATCAATATATAAATTCTTGTAATAACTTCCCTAAGTAAAAAAAAAACAGAATAAAAATCAATAATTTAACACAGCATAAGTCATTGTTTTGCCGATATATTATGTGTAGTGTTCCAAGTAAGGAAAAGGTAAATAATTCTCCAAGTTTGAAGTAGTTTTGAAAAGCTCATGTATGTAATATTTAAACCAGTAGTTGCTGTCTGTTCGTTAATTTTATTATCTCTTCTGATTTGTACAGGAGAATATATTTTTATTTGAAACAGTGTTGTGTTTATTTTGGGGCTCTAGCCTCCATTCAGATCAGGTCTGTCTTACTGCCTCATTGTATTAAGTTCAGATGCACCTGTTGGCTTTTCTGCAGCTTGAACTACAGGAAGGTCATGAAGCCTGGGAATGGAGAGACAGGTCACTGCAGTTGAGTGTCATTGTTACACACATCTCAAAGAAAGTGTGGTTCCAAGGACATACATATTGTCTTTCTGAGCCACTAGAGTGTAAAAAGCTGTGGGAACAAAGTATTTGAATTTTAGTAAGACTTGGGGAATGTTGAGGTTTTTCTTTGACTCAGAAATCAAGTTTCAAATTCAAGAGTTCTATATGCTCCAAAGACTTTCAAGAACCCAAACTTCTTGGTTGTAAACACTTTGAGTGAAAGACTGAAATTTAAGTATATTTTACAAAATGTGATGTTATACATGTCACCCCATTGTGTCATGCAGTCACTGAATGATGTGTAAGCTCTATAATTGTTTAGCAGTGCCAAGGTAAACAGAGCAATTTCAAATAATCATATGTATTTAAGGTTGAGATGGATGTTTCAGAATCAGATGACTTTTTTAAACAAAATATTTCTACTTATTTTTCCTAGATTAATACTAGTTTATTGTGCACATAATCAAGTAAGAATGAATTTATTTATTTTTACTTTTTTGTTCTCAATTTAATTAATTGTTCAGTTCTGAGTAAACATATAGATTGTAAGCACTGTATATGAACTGTGTTTGAAAAGTCCTCTTTTGGAGAAACAGAAATCAGAACTAAAATACTCTGTTAAGTGAGGAGAAGCTATATAGGATACTGTAACTTACAGTCCACAATTATGAATGGGGTATGGGAAAGTGGCCTTCAGCTTCATAATATCAATAATTCAATAAATTTATTGATCTGTATAAAGTCCTTAAATTGAATATGTTATTTAGATGTTGTATCATGACTAGGCAGCTTCTGTATTTCTTGCTGTATTTGGAGGTTTATGTATAAAGTTTTACAACAGAGTAAAATATCCTGTTTATAATTTTTAGGCAGGCAAGCAAATTCTTTAAATTAAATGAAACTTCATACTTTCATAGTTTAATAAATTCAGATTGTGGTACAGGAATTATATAGATGATAAATTTGCAAAATGTGAAAAAACAGTATGTAATATGTCACTGATAACTGAAAGAAAATGAAATGTTTACTGCAGTGGGCAGTGGTGTCAAAACTGCTGATTTTCATATCTGTGACTAAATGATAATGTGTTGATTTTTATTAAAGAAACCTCTTTTTGTGACACAGATTTTTCTGAACTTGAAATGTGAATGGATTTTACCTTTTGCTAGTGGTAGCTCAAGAAAAAGACAGTTTAACTAGTGGTTTGAAATTCTTCACACCTATCACATATAGATTCAGTTGTAGTTTATCAAATTTCTGAAGATAGGTGGACAGATGTCTCTATTACCAGTAAAACTTATATGACAGACTCAAATTTAACATCAATGGGGGTAAGACTTATTTTTTATTATTTTAGTTAGTTTTATGTTATAAAATGGTATGTCTAACATAACAATCCATTAGAGCTAAGATTGTATCAGTTGACTGAAGACATGAATAATTACACAAATTTAGGGATTTCCCAATGTGTATTTAAATATATATTTAATATTTAGTGATTTAAACTTATCATTGCACTTTCAAAAGGTTTAACTCAAGAACTAGTATGTATGCTAGTCTTCAAATTTACTTAATATGATTTTCAAGAGTTTTATATCTGTATACTATGAAAATGTATATCATCTGCCCAGACAATTTTTTTAGCTGTCTGCAAATTCTCCCCTTTGCTCCTTTTTTTATTTTTGAAACCAGTTCCTTTCTATACCCCAGGGTTGCTTCACACTCATGCCAATTTTTTTTTTGCTCAGTCTTTGTTCTACAGAAATTAAAGCTGTACATGAATACACTTAACTTCCACACCCTAAAATAATTTACCACACCATAAATCATCATTATAGATATATGTTTGAATAATATCAAGTAGTGATTTTTAAAAGATTAGCTAAATTCTATCATTAATCATAGATGCATAATTAAAAGTAATTGTGATACAAAGGGACCAAACACTTCATTGTCAGAATCATGCCTTAACAATTTGTAGTTCAAAAGACTTGGGATATAACCCATATGTTTAAACATTTCTAATTTATATAACACAGCAAATCATTGTCTTCAGTTAATGTTTATTATGAACAGTTTGATTTCTTTAAAACCCAATTTGAGTTGATTTGTTATAATGTATATTGAAAAAGTACACCCATATACCTTTCTGAATTATTTTTTTTTGATAATTTAAAATCACAAAAAAATATAAACTTGACCTTTGCAACTACAAACCAAAATCAAGAACAAGTTTATGAAAAAAGTTGACCGGAGGGTATTTAGAAGAGTGTACTGGTAATCATTGTACTCCATGGACCTGGATACCCATTTCTTTGTTATAAACATCTCCTGAGACAAACGAAAGATAGAACTGGATGCAAGATTGGGCAGGGTATACAAGCATTATTTAATCATATGGATATAATGATTCTATCCTCCATAAAAATTTTTCAATTACCCTAACTCTAAGCATGTTTAATCTACACTTTCCTTAGTAATGAATGTACATAGAGAGGTATTTTTCACATACAGGATAGTAGTTCAGGTACAGACAACATTAGTCACAAGATCCATGAGCAGAAATAAAAATGAGCACTAGCAAGAAATATTAATCATGTATTTAATTTTAACCTGTTCTGTTGAATCACATAAAATTTAATTGCTCCAAATGTATTATTAAATGACTATTTACATGTTTATTTTCAGTTAATCTAATTTAATTATTTTTTATTAAATTTTTATCTTAACTCTTTCAGGTCAGAGATAGCTGAAGGCAAATAAAAGACATGGTGATTATTATATGAGTTCGTCTACTTTGTGTTAATCTATACATATTGTGATCTTAATAGACTGTCTAATTATTCATAATAAATAATATCCATATATACAACAGTATATCAAAGGTTGGTGGGGGAATTCAATACAGTCTGTGTGGTAAGTAATTATAATTGATCAACATTGATACTCAAACTCAAGTGCCTTGTATATGATGAAGATTAAGAAAAAAATTTATATCCTGCACATTTTAAATTTAACTGGATTATTTTGCAAAGAACATGAGCAATATCTAAGACTGTGATTAGGAAATAAAAAAAGAAAATTCTTAGTTTAAATTTCAAGCATAAATCAGTGTATATCTATCTAAATTGCAGTGTGGATCTCTGTAAACTTTGTGTGCCTGAAATTTATGCATGTGTAATGGTGAAAGCATTGATAAGCTTGTCTGAAACAACTGTAAACAGAGTAGTAGAGAAGCACCTGGCTAAGAGAATGGCATTATTTCTCTTTTCAAATTTAATGATACCTTTCAATACTACAATTTATACTGGGAGAAAAATCTTACTTGCTAAAAAAAGAACACTTAGATGAACAATATGTAATTGTCATGTCTTACTATGTAGACATTATCTCATTTTTAGCACAGGATCTAGAAAATAAATTAATTTTTGTAAAATATTATCAGCCTTCTTGAATATCGGTCATCCAAGGTCTAGAAACCTATACAAGACAAGCATACAAGTCTAAGGCATGATTCTTTACAGTTTTATATCTTTAATATTAAAACAGTCATGGACCATATTATTTGTGTTAAATCTCATGAGACTAAACTGAACAGGGTTAAATTTCCTAAACAAAACCCCAGTTGAATAAAGGACAAATTGTCAACCCACAGTTCGGAAAAATAATTTTCATCTCCACGTCCAATAAATAGCTAACATTCAAAATATATAAAGAACTCAAAAAGCTAACCCCCGAAACACCAATAACCCAGTTTTAAAAATGAGTACAAACTAAACAGAACATTCCCAACTGAAGAATCCTGAGTAACCAAGAAACAGTTAAAGAAATGTTTAATGTCCTTTTTGTCATCAGGGAAGTGCAAATCAAAATGACCCTGAGATTCTATTACATTTACTTTTATACATTGAATTCAGACAAATTCTGAATGCTAAAGCAGGCCATTGGTATAATTAATAGAAAATGGACTCAAAATCCTCACAGTGTTTTCAAGCATCTGATCTCAATGATTTACAAAAGTTAAATTGTGTTTTTCCTTAAGGAATAACCAGTCAGGAACAATTTTTCTTCACTTGTGTCATGACTTGTTAGAAGACTGAAGCTTTTCAATGTTTCTCAGTATTACTACAGAAAAAAAAATATGACAAAATACAGAGGACACAATAATTCTCAGAAGTCAGTTATCTGTATGCACCCACAGTAGGAGAAAAAAAAGAGATTTTTAAAAATTCAGTTATTCCGCCATAAATACACAACACAAAACACATGCACACACAAACACATACAGACAATATACACACATTAACATGTATACAAGTATATACACATAAAGACTCAAATATCTTCACATTTGCATATATATATATATATATATATATATATATATATATATATATAATCCAAAATAGTATGAAACATATACATGACTTAAAAATTTGAATTTATAAAGATACACTGTTATATTAATCTATGGAGCATGTAGACATATTTATAGAAGTTTGGAATAATGGGTACGTTTTAAAGTAGCTTTTGATGTTTATTTCCATTTTAAAATTAAGTATATGCACCAGATCCAATTTTTATAATGTTATGTGAAGAAATTTGAAAGTGACCCCGATTTTGAAGCTTCTCACCACTTCAGAATTTTCAGAAATGTTTTTCAAAATTCTGAAAATGTAGAGGAATGATCATTTTATATAGATAATATATTATAGCCTATCTTGCATTAAAATTATTACTGCATATTAATATTATTCTACTGTAATTATTTTAAAAGTAACTGAAAGTACCTGAGAGGCATTTATCGAGAAATGATATTATAAAGTACAGAAGTTCTTAATTCACTGAATAAAGACTCAGTTCTGAACATCCAGTGATATTTTCCCTTGAAAGTGGGACTATAATACAAATTTAGGGTTAGAATATGTGGCCCAGCCTCACAGGATCCTTTGTGATCAGGTAAATACTACCTTCCTTATACCTTGTGAATATAGGACATATAGGACATTTCGAGTGTAGATGCAGGCACCAATGTACAGTTACCACACCAGAACGGTGTAGCCATGTGCACAAAGTATGGAGGGAATTCTTGAGTCATAGATTTATTAATATGGGGGAATGCTGTAGGAACTCAGATTGTTTCAATGCTTTATTGTTCTGTTTTGTTTTTGTGTGTGCTTGGTTGCATTAAACATTAACTAAAAACACATACAGCTATGGTGGTATACACTCGTGACCATAATAATGTGAATACTGTGGTAGGAAGATTGAAATTATGAGCCCCTCTTGGACTATAGCAAGATCATACTTTTAAGAAAGAGAAAAATAAATGGGAAAATAGGCAGAAAAAAATACTATAGAAATAAATATTTTCCCAATTCCTAATGACAACTTCCTATCATATACTACAATTTACTCTGTCTCACTTGTTATAATGGGTATTACTGTTATTAAACTCTAATGTTTCTTTGTAAGCAACTGATTTTGTATAAAATTAAAATAAATTTTTTCTATGTATATGCAACCTTAAGTTCCAGAAAAATCTTCATGAATTTGTAAAATCATTTTCTTACAAAAAGAATTGCCAGAGTGATACACTAAACAGGCATTCCTCTTTTAAGGAAGAAAAATCCAAAGTCCAGAATTATAGTAATTTATCTCAAAAAACACAGGAAGAAAATTGTGGAGCTAAAAACATCATCATTTGTCCAACAACTTTTCTATCATCACTAACTTTCAAGAATGGTATTCTATTTAGGTAGATAAGAAAAGACATTTATTTTTGAATTATACCTTGTAATTTAAATAAGCTTCAGTTCTTTCCTACTCTATTGAACTTTTGTTTATTTTCTACTAAAACATCTTAATCATAAAAAAATAAATTTAATTTTAAAGTAATAAGCAAACAGAAAAATGTTATTGCAAAAAAAATCCTATCACATCATTGTTATCTTGAGTTTATTTCCCCCAAAAAGACAGTGTCACCCCAGAAAAAGCCATTTCTCTGCAGGTTCATATTATCTGAGTCAATATATATATAAAACAAAAGAAATGTAGAAGTCAAAGGATTAAGTTCCACAAGGATAAAGTAATATTTTCCTCTATGATAAAAGCAGTATATATATAACTCTTCATATATATATATATATATATATATATATATATATATATATATATATTAAATTTTTATAGGTTATTTTTTTTTACATTTACATGTTATCCACATTTTCAGTTTCCCCTTTGAAAATTCACCACCGCTACCCCTAGTTCCATGAAGGCGCTCACTCACCCACCTACCCAGTCTCGTCTCACTACCTTAGCTTTCCTCTACACTGGGGCATGGAGCTTTCACAGGACCAAAGGCATCCCATGCCATTGATGTCAGATAAGACAACCCTCTGCTTCATGTACAGTTGGCTCATGGGTCACTCCTTGTGGTGTGTACTCTTTTTGTTCGTGGTTTTGTCTTTGGGAGCACTGGGGGTTCTGGTTGGTTGATATTATTGTTCTTCCTATGGGATTGCAAATAACTTCAGATCCTTCAGTCCTTCCCCTAACTCCTTCATCAGCTTCCCTGTAGTCAGGTGATGGTTAGCTACAAGCATCTGCATTTGTATCAGTAAAACTCTAGCCAGCCTCTCAGGAAACATCCATATCAGGCTTCTGTCAGAAAGCACTTCTTGGCATCAGAAGTAGTAATTCTTTTAAAAAGTTTACCAAAAAGCCTTGTATATTCATCAGAACTTTAGTATATATGAAATTAACTAGAAGTATGTAGTGAGCAAAAGACACACTCAAAAACCCATGGAAAATATAACAGTAAAAATGTAACAGTAATAAAAGTCACCTGCCTAAATGAGACCATTGGAAAATTTACATATAGTAAATGAAACAAACAAAGAAACAAACAAAGTGAGCATTAGGTTTTTAAGTTCACATCCAATGTACATTGAGACTAGGAGTATAATTCATTAAATAAAAGACTGCTTCAAAATTTTGAAAATGTATAGAACATGCTGTTTGTTTATAATAATGTTAGGTCAAAAACATTTAAAAACATTAAAATACTATAAAATATAGCAGAATTTAAGTAAAATCACAATTTAAATAAATATTCTAGGGTAGGTCACAATAAATGATGTTGTAGTAAATATTAAAAGGAGGCTTAACCTTTTATCCTGCACTTTCCTGGCTCATTATCAGGGCCATCTGGCACTACTGGGATCTCTAACTAGGCCGCCTTATGTGGCCTCTACGAACTCTGTAATGGGTGACTATACTGTCTCCCTGACTGCTTCTGTCATGGGTGGATATGACTGCCCCAACATGTTATTTTCACTCACTTCCCCTTGGTATGCTGTTGCCAAGCCTTAGACACAAGTCCCAACTCTATGGCAGGTTTTTTGCATTCTGCCAGTACACTTTTTGAACTCAGTTAAGTAGCCACATCAAAGAACACGCCAAACTACTCTGATCCAATAGGTATAATATAATTTGCTAAGCTTCATAAGTCAAATGATTCTGTACAATTCCATCCCTTATAAAACATTCATAACAGCCTTATTTATGAAGAGATTCGTGAAGAGAAACATAAATATCTGCCTCCATCTTCGTTTTTCCCCAAATCCCTCCTCTCTTTCTCTTCTGCCTCTTGCATGCCTACCTCTCCACTGTCCAATCATACATCTTTTTAACATCAACCCACAAAATGATACTAAGATATCTATATGATAAATTATTACTACACAGGTATAATATACAGGGTACATTTAGAACAGAATCTACAGAGAAATTGGCAGCTTAGATACTAATAGTTATTGTTTCTGTTAGTGAAGGCTTACCAAGGGAAAATAAGCAATAGAATAAGGATATATCAAAAAGAGATTTATTGGATTGGTTTACACAATTAGAGATGGATCTTCCAACAGGGATCATCTGCCTTCAAGTTCAATAGGCTGAGAAATCTCTACTTGCTCAATCCAGGAGCTGCATGCCTCAGCAGTGCCAAACTGTTGTAAGGCCTGTGGGTTTTCTGCACAACTACTGCTCTTCAATCAACAGTGAAACCTTGAAAAAGCTGTGCTCTGATTTTATGGAATTCAAACATTTCTCTTTTTTTTCCACATTGCCATCACATTTATAAAATGAGAATAACTGTTACATGTGGACCCAGACCAAAAATGAGAGGTGTATTTTACAATGGAAAGCAGGCAAGGCAGCTAAATGGGTAAAATGTGATTGTGGCCAAGCCTGATAACTGGAGTAAGATCCAAACATATCCCTGTGGTGAAGGGAAAGAACTATTTCCCAAGGCTGTCCTTTGATGTCTCTGTGCTTTTGGCATATGTGGGCTCATAGCCACACCCATACCCATGCATATACACTTTCAAATAAGTAAATGTTTTAAAAGTAATAGTAGTAATAGAATATGAGGAAACAAGGAGGAGAATCAGAAGGAAGAACAATTAGTGCTGAGTGAAACTGGGATAAATTTTAACTTTTCTTTACATTTTAGGTAGTGTTTACCTTGTTGAGATTACAATATAATGCACCATTTCTCTTACTCTCTCCCTCTATAGGCAACTACTGACTGCTGAATGACAGAGAGATAGCCCTTTTTAGGGTCATCCCTTAAGGCATAGAAGATTAAGAGAGTGTACCTGTGTTCAGTCATTGAATAGAATAACCTGTGTATATGTGTTTGTGTGTGTGTGTGTGTGTGTGTGTGTGTGTGTGTGTGTATAACAAATTAGAAACATGCTTAAGTGTATTTTCTGTACCCATGTTTTATATATGGTGACTTTCAAGTTATAGCTCAATTAGTGGCTAAAGTAAATGCTTTATAAGGAATTACAGTCTTGTAAGCCAGAACCATGAATCCCAAAGTTTGCACAAGGGAGTTAAAATATGCATTTTAGTGTACATGCTTTTGTTTTGTTTTGTTTTTCTATTTTTTTGGGTTTTTTTTTAGTTATCTAGAAGAAAGTAGGTTAAGTGCTACGGAAAGAGAAAGACCAAATTTTTATAGACTTTGGGCATGATCTACGGATACGTTCACATTCTGATTGTACATATGAGAAACATTGCATCTATGTAGGCTTCCTGAACAGCAATATTAATTGGGCTGAAATTAACTTCTACCTAAAATCTTTAATTCTCTAGGATAAGAGGTTTATCTGCTGACATTTGTCTTACTTTTTCATATTTTATCAATATTGATGAACACTTAATATTTACTAAAATGATATAATGAAAGAACTCTGGTTTGATTTGTAACATTGTCCAAAATGGTTCTCTTTATCTTTCAATAAAGCACATATAATTTTTCTTTTGATTTAATTTTTATTGGATTTAATAAAAAAATCAGCTAATTTTAAAGCAAGTTCTCACTTCCATTTCTTCCACAGTATTGAGTTTTTAAATTTTCTTTCCTTTTCTTCTGTCAGCTGTAAATATAAGTCTTTCCTTATTGAAAAGCTTTGCATATACGTTTCCATTCTTAGTGAACTCCTCTGTTGTGTCTGTCCTTTTTGTAAAGGTTGTGTAAAACCATTTCACTCTAAACTCATTTGGTCAAAGGTTTCTGATAAGCACATGTAAGCAAAAGTTTACATCTTCATTCCATACATACAAAAAGATGTACTTCTGTAGGGTGCTTTAGCCTTTATTTTTATTTTAGGATAATATTTTTTGAGCCTGACTTAATGCAGACTATTCTAGTAGTATTACGTAATTAATGTGGCTTATACTCCTCAACATAATCTTATTGACTAAATAAACAGATACTCATATTATCACGATTTTAAAGACTATTGATATGACACTGGCCTTTAGAAAGTGAAAAATAAAACAAGAGTAAGAAAATGAAACCAAACAAGATAAATCAAAAAATCAAGCAAAGAATGTCCTAGGAACACCAGACAGGTACAAACTATTATTCATTTAAAATTAGACATTATAAATAACTTTATTCATGGGAAGGGAGGCATGATGGGGTTGATGTAAAGGAGATAACATCTTAAATGTAAATACAAAGAATATCCAATTTAAAAGAAAAGAAGAAAACGATTGTTGAGGGAGGGTGTTGGTCACTGCTCATGTATGTGCTTAGGTGCTAGAGCCAATGCAATAAAAATAAAGGAACAAAAAAATGAAGGCTTCTTTAACCAAGTTGATCTGGTAAAACTAAAATGCCATTAACCTGTAAGGTGAACTAATTCAAGGAGAGATAACTTCTTGTAGACTGGTCACTGCTATTCATCTAAGAAAAAAACTTTTGTTTTCACTTTTGTCAGCAAAGGTGATTGCCCCAAGTGCATGGGATGTGATTGGTCACACATAGGTGGTAGGTGTGAAGGCAAAAAGTACACCAACATTGATACTTGCACACAATTGGACAAAGGTAGGAAGCACATGACCTTGTGGGGTTTCTCTGCATAAGCAATTGGCTAATGTATTTTGTGGCCATTCTCTGACACTCCCGGGCATAGGTGTGGCCCCCATTCATTGTCCTGGTTAATATTTGAATTTGACTAAACAATTGTGGTAGAGGTAGTGGTCTTACTGTGCCCGGTGGTATTAATAATTTCCAAGGCAATGATCCCTACATTTTATTTATTTATTCTTTTACTGAAGAAAATGATTTGAATTTTATACACTCTTATATTGATTTTCTTAAAATTATCAGTTTTAGTATGTTTTGTTGTGTTCTCAGATGCTGTCCTCATAGATGAAAATTTAAATTCAAATATCCCTTTGGTATTAAATATTTAATATTGTTTATATACTAACTTATTAAGAATGGTTTCAAATCATTCTGTAAATATCCTAGTGTAAATCACAGAAGGGTAGACCTCTGCCAGATATTAAAGGAACAAAGAATTACTTAAATCCACTAAATGCAGCGTGGAAAATTTTATGTGATAAGAAGGACAAATAGTATATTTTCATTTCTTTCTCTAGAGTGAGAGCGATTTTATCCTAAATACTGGTTAATGATCATAAATTACAGTGAAAATATATGTTTCCTGTGAAATCCTTAAAATGGTAGGACCTTTATAACTCTTTCAAATTTTATAATCATTTAACAACACTTGTAAATTCTTTATTCTAATTGCCTCCACTAGACCTTTGCTTTGCTGGGTGACTGCTCCCATTCTGAAAGAAAAATATGCTTATTCTTTGAATGTTCATCCTGTGACTTATACACAGTCTTTTTTCATATTTGACTTTGGTTATAATATTTGTTTAAATACTAAATTATAGGTAAAATCTTCAACTGTAATAACTAAACATTAGTAGAATAGATTTTTTTTTCTCTTTTGCTTTAAACATCAACATTTCCAGAGCTTAGGATATAGATTAGTGGGTATATTTCTTTTTAAAAAACTGATCATTTTATTTATTTATATTTCTTTTTTTATTAATTATTTTATTCATTTATGTTTCTCATGAAAGATCCCTTTTTGGTTTTCCCCCGTACCATCCTCCCTCCTTTTGCTTCTGTGAGGGTGTTTCTCACCTATTCACTCACTCCCACTTCACTGTTCTAACATCCCCCTCCATTGGGGCATGAAACCTCCACAGGACCAAGGGCCTCCCCTCCTAATGATGTCATAGATAAGGCCATTCTCTGCTACATCTATTGCTATGTAGTTGTAGCAATAGATCCCTCCATGAATACTCTTTGGTTGGTGGTTTAGTCCATGGGAACACTGGGTGCTTTGGATAGATAATACTGTTCTTCCTATGGGGTTATAATCCCCTTCATTTCCTATAGTCTTTCCCCTAGCTCTTCCATTGTGATTCCTAGGCTCAGTACAAGGCTGGCTGTGATTATATGTATTAATGAAGTGCTGGCAGAACTTCTCAGTTGACAGCCAAACCAGATTCCTTTTAGGGAGTGCTTCTTGACATTATTAATAATGTTGGTGTTGGGTGTCTGTAGATGGGATGGATTCCAGATGGGGCTTTCTCTGGATGGTCTTTCAGTCTCTGCTCCATTTTTTTCCCTGCATTACCTTTAGACAGGAACAATTCTGGATTTAAAATTGTGAGATTGGTGGCTGGCCCCATTCATCAACTGGGGGCTGTTCTTATGTACTGAAGATTGTCTCTACAGGGTATATCTCCCCTTTGTTGGATATTTCAGCTAAAGTCATTCTTATTGGTGTCCTGGGAGCTTCTCACATCCCTGGTGCCTGAGACTTTCTAGTGCTTCCCTTGTTTCCACCCTCTTCCCTACACTGCTACATATTTCTATTCATCTCCTGGCCCTCTCAATTTCTCTCTCCTGTATCTTTGCATACCTGAACCTGCATCTCCTTTTCCATTTCCCCTCTCCTTTCTCATTCAGGATCCTCCCTTTCTCCCTCGGCCTCCTGTAATTATTTTGTTCCTCCTTCTAATTTTACTGAAGCATTCATACTTTTGCCTTCCTTCTTGCTAAGCTTTGCATGATCTGTGAGTAATACAGTGGATATTCTGAGTTTTGAAGCTAATATACACTCATCCATAAATTTATACCATGTATGTTTTTTTGAGTTTTGGATACCTAGCTCAGGATGATATTTTATACTCCCATACATTTGCCAGCAAAATTTGTTAAGTCATCTTTTTCAGCTAAATATTATTCCATTGTGTAAATGTATCACATTATCTGTATCCATTCTTATGTTGGGGGAACACCTGCGTTTTTTCCAGCTTCTCGATATTATAAATAAGGCTGCTATGAACATAGAGAAGCATGTGTCCTTGTTATATATAGAAGCTTCTTTTAGGTACAAGCCCGGTAGTGATATAGCTGGGTCTTCTTATAAAACAATGTCCAAATTTCTGAGGAATCTCTTTTTATAAGCATGAGAATCTAAGTTTGTATATCTAGGATTTATCTGAGAGGTCTGGAATGAGAATACATACCTGTAATTCCAGCTCTTGGTGGTATAGACATTTGGATTTTCAAACACAGAACTGGATATTATTTATAGCTGCAATAGAAATTTTCAGGGATAGTTTCCCTTCTGTCTCCGACCAGCAGAAAAGGAGCAATGAGATAGCGTTCTTCTCAAAGCGGTTTATTTAAGAACCTTACAGCATGCCAGTGAAAATCTTTCAGTCCCTTTCTGTCACCCTTTCTGTTTCTTTCAGTTTCTCTCCCCCCTCCCCCTGCTCCCAAGTGCAGTCCCTTTTATCCTCTCTCAACTCCACCTCCTCAGTCCATGTTGCATGGCTGTAGTTCATAGTTCTGCGTCATCTGGCCTGATCTTGCATCATGGGTGTGCCTGCTCAGCTCGCATGGTGGGAGTGGCTAATTTTGGGGGCAGGAGAAAGTCAGGTGTTAGTCATGAGACTAGGCCAGAGTCCCAGGCATCATCTTGGGGCTGCTGCCACACCCACTCTCTATAGGGTAGTGAGCCCCTGACTCTAAAATTAACATATAGGGATGACTGGGAAGACATCCAGTGATAACCTTTGTTTTTGCACATAGCACACATTTATGCATACAAAAAAAGTTTTGTTGAATGCTTAAATATGTAGTATAACTTTGTAATTTATATAATATTTATGCAAAACAAATCCTATTTAGAGTAGCTGACACATTTTCTGCATTCTCTTCCTCTAAAGACACAAGTTCAATTTTCTTGTGAATTCCTTGGCAGCACAAGGAATGTTGTGTTGAGCACTTGAAGTTCTGCCAAAGTAATATAAAGTAGCTTATATGTATACATACATACATATACTTTAAAAATAAATCTTAAGTTATAACATCTAATATTGGCCAAATTTATTACTTTTTCACTTTGGCATCATATGAAATTACCAATTAGTGGGGTTCTTAACATCACTCTTTTTTTTTCCTTCTGTAGCTAGCCATCTTAGCTGCTATTATTCACAGGGATTTTCTCTCAGCTCTTTGTAAGATTTGTGTTCTGTGCCTGAGACGAACAGCAATCAATTTGTCACTGTCCAGAAAAACTCAAAATGGATAATGGCAAGGGATATGCTAAAGGAGGTCTCCTTTTACATTGTCTCCTGTCAACTGGTTCTAACCAATATGTCTGTAGATGGATAACCATGGATAACAATGATTTATAACCATTAGTAATATATGTTTGCCTGTCATATGTATCGCATGTGATCAAAATTATTTGCTACCAGTGTATGCATTTATGGCCTCAGAATTATCATTGCTTCACTTAGTGTTTTTATCATTGTCACACAAATTATTAAAGGCAAATATCAATCATGGTATGCTTGCTGTTAAAGTGAGCCAACATTTCAATCTGTTTTTCATGAATTTATTTTTATAGTTTCATACATCCCTCTAATTTAACACTTAAAATTAACATTTTCAGATGTTCTATGAATAACATGTCAAAACAAGCATGCATTTCACATTTTGATAGTATATTACATCAACACTCAGCATAATGTGAATGTTTTACCTCAGTTTTGATGAACATACGATTAAAACTAGAAAGTTTAACAATTTATGAGCCATGGTGCCACAGTTCTAAAATGGACCCCAAACTTTACAGATAAATGGTCTTGGGAGAACCCATCATTTTGCACTCGGTTACTTTATATTCTATGTCTCATTGATTTCATTTTGTTGTATTATTGCTCTAGCTAGAACTTCAAACAATATATTGAATTGATAGATATAGAGCAAGCAGCACTGTCTTGTTCCTTGTTGTAGTGGGATTTCATCACATTTCATTCCATTTATTTTGATGTTGCAATTGGTTTACTGTATATCACTTTAATATGAGCCTGTAAATTCCTGATATCTCCAACACTTTTAACATAAAATGTTGATGGATTTTATCAAAGGCTTTTTTAATATCTAATGAGATGAATATGTGATTTTTTTCTTTCAATTTGTTTATATAGTAGACTATGATGATGGGTTTTGGTACATTAAATCATCCTTGAATTCCTTTGTTGAGTCCTTGTGTGGTTTAGGTATCAAGGTGATTTTGGCCTCATAGAATGAATTAGAAAGTATTCCTTCTGTTTCTATTTTGTGGAATAGTTTGAAAAGTATTGGTATTAGCTCCTCTTTGAAAGTCAGGGAGAAATTCTGAATTGAAACCACTTGGCCTTGAGTTTTTTTTTTTTTTTTTTTTTTTTTTTTTTTTTTTTTTTTTTGGCTTGGGGACTTTGAATATTGATTCTATTTCCTTAGGAGTTATGTGATTGTTTAGATATTTTGGAAAGTAGTATCTATCTATAAAAATTATCCATATAATTTCTATTTTCTCATTTTGTGGAGTAAAAACTTTTGAAGTCAGAACTAACAATTCTTTAAATTTCCTCAATGAAGTAGGCTTCTCGGATGGCAGAAAGCAAGGCTACATGCATCCCACAATTAAAAAGTATAGAATAATGGAAATGTAAGAAGTCAATGCTAACATAAGAAACTGAGTTCTTTGAATGTGAACTCCATGGGAATACTGGGACTGCTCAGCCTCACATTTGGCACATATGTTGGCTTGAACAAAGGATTATATAGTAAATAGAGGGAAGTTTGTATATAGTTAAGTGTACAAAAATATATTAATAATGACTTTAATTATTTTTTAAAGATAGAAGGGAGACAATAATAGAAATTCCTTTAAATGTCTTTAAGTATTCATGGATAACTAAGTTAATCTAGGTCTTTGATCTCAGTGGTTAGTAAACAAAGTCATGGACAGTTTCTTGTGACTCTAAAGCCAACCCAAACTATAAACAAATCCAGGACAGCTCTGGCTACAAGGAGAAAATTCTATCTCAGCAAATAATAATGATAATGATTTTAAATTGTTTTAATTAGCAAAATGACAGTGGTTAAAAGTACAGTGATTATGACAGTACTATAAATTCTCTGTGAGAAAGGTCAAAGTAGAAAAGGCCTAAATAAAAAAGAGGCAGATAAATTGAATCAATTTATACTTTTGATGACTTGAGGTTGCTGAACAAAGTATATGATATTTTGGAAGAGGACATCTGTATCTGTGCTATAGGAGAGTTAAAAAAAAAAGCTTTGGACTCTTTCCAAAATAATATATATCTAACATGGCAGAGGAAGTTCCTCTGAAGATCATGACTACTGACAGAGGAAATAAAACTTCAAGAAGACAAGAAGATCAAACATTACAAGTAACATGATTTTCTGATCCCTCTACATGGGATCAGCCCTGTAACTAGCTGAGACATAAAAATGTCTCTAGCTAAAACTTGATAAGAATAGTCTTAAAGAATGATGAAATGACCTGTTGTTCCAGCTTTTTCCTTGTCCAGCCTTAACTGATGTTGATTCTACAGACTTGCTTTGAGCATACCTTTAGGAAGGACAGCTAATCCCTGATTATTTCCATTTATCCAGCCTTTAAGATGGTTTCAGTCAGGACTTCAGTTAAAACTTAAACTTGCATCAACATACAAATTCTGTATCAATGCACAAAAATATAACTTCAATTCTGTATGAATATATAAAGATTTCTCTCAATGTGAGATTATGGCTATGAAACGGTTTAAGAATAAATTTAATAATCATCTTTATTTTTCTATTTTCTATAATATTACTATAACCCCCTGCATTTTAACTCCTTTACCTGAGAAACAAAGATAGAGCAGTGGAAAGGATAAGATAGAAATCCCTTAGTCTAAGGTCTCTATTTAGTTCCCTCCCATCCAAAATTATAATTATTCATGAATTATCTCTTAAAAAGCTTTTTCTGCATTCAGAGACTGGACAGCAAATGATGCAGATGGCTATTTTAAGAGTGATCTTTTTTTTTTTTTACTTCTCTTGTCACCCTACCTCCAAAGGGAATTCTTTGTCCCAATTTAGCAGGAAACAATAATAAAAAATATCATCATCCCAATCCCTTAATTTGGGAAGTCTGGCTTTGAAAACTTTATAAATTTTAGATATATTGCCTTTATAAGAGTTTTATTATAGATATAAAACTTAAATTATCTTGAATTAGCTTAACCTTGGGAATGGATTTACCTGTGTATGGTAAATTTGAAATCTACAACTTCAGTAATATTACTAGATTTACTGTAACAGATTCCTAAACTGTTGCCTTACATCCTGTTTATGCTCTTAAGCCTTCTGTGTCCTCTCCTTTGAAAACAAACTGAAACTAACAAAAACCCCTTTAGTATAGGATCCTACCCTTTCTGCAGCTTCTTTCATTAACTCTTCTATTTGCCATATTCTACTCAGAGATATTCAAACTATCTACAACTGACTCTTCCATTCCTCGTGTGTCCAACTTTTTCTAACCTACCATGTATTTAGTAGGGGTTTTGGGGATTCTTCTGAGGCATTATCTGGGTATTGTTAAAATAGCTTATCTTACATTTCCCCTATTGTTTGGGTTCTGTTAGCCTTTTTGGAGTTTTTGCTAGTTTTATGATGGTGACTTTTTTAGCTTTTGTACCCCAGTGTTCTTCACCTTTCTTCTATCTTGGTTTGTGCGCTCATTAAAACATCTATGCACCAATCATTCATTGTTATAATCTTCTGAGTTTTCTCAAACTTTGTTCTCCTTTCAGTGTGTTGGTCTCTGAGTTATGCCATATCCACAAGGTAAATTGAGGCTCACAAAAAATTAGCTTTCACTATCTATTCCTATTTTGTGACCAATCTGACTTTACAAAAATAAAAAACAAAAACAACAAAAAAAAAAACCAAACAAAAACAACAACAAAATATAATGTCCCTCCCTTCCATGTGGACACATTTCAGACTTGTCTATTAATTACTTTCTTTTCTTCTTTGTTTATGCAATGTTTACTATATGTAATGTTTTCTGGGTTTCTCTACTTCAATGTAATAAGATAAATACATCTTGATTATCAAATCAAAGAGTTTCCAGTTCTCCATAATTGACTCCTTTATAATCTTCTCCCTCCATCTATTTGTTACATCTCCTCTGCCAAATGTTTTGACCCTGTCACTGGAACTTTACTATTATTATTATTATTATCATTATAATTATTATTTTGCTATTTGTAGGAACAAATATATACAAGAGCCCTTAGTATGTATTTTATCTTGGTAAATTCTCATGTACTGTTGATGAAACTGGCATAGTTTTGCAATTTGACCCACTCACTTAAAAATAAGTATATTTATCTCAACACATCCCTTAAACTCTCCTGCCAGCTTTGGCTGTCCAGTAATTCCGTAACAGGAACAAAACAGAACAACACAAAGGACTGCAATAAAAACAGTGTTTCTTTAGGTACCAATGAAAGGCAAACTCTTTTCTGCAAAGCCTACTCAGATTTATTCCAGGATGTTAAATGCTTTTAGGGGGATGTCTAATAGCACGCCTATCTTGTAGAGTAAACTGCAAATATCCTCATTTAGCAAGTTCTACATCTCAGATTTAACAGGGATCTCTTCTTCAATTTCTGCTAGATGTTGAAAATATTAGTTTAGGGCATGAGATGGCTCAGTGGTTAAGAGCACTGAGTGCTATTCCAGAGTTCTGGAGTTCAATTCCAAGCAACTACATACTGGCTCACCATCATCTGTAATCGGATTCATTGCCCTCTTCTGGTGTGTATGAAGAGAGTGACAGTGTATGCATATACATAAAATAAATAAATGAATATATAGAATTTTTAAAAAATGAAAATATTGATTTGATATTATATTGATCTTTATCTATGCCTTCTCTATTTCTGCTATGCATAGATATTCAAAACCAAAAGCACTGTCATTATCAGTCATGAAGTGACTGATACAAAACACAAGAAAATATTTTACCCTGTTGTCTTTGTGGTTTTTCTGAGAACTTAGAACGCCTAATAGTTTAGCAATCTGTACCAAAAATATCAATTAATTATTTCATGCTATATATATATGTATATATACACATATATACATATATATATATATAATTTTGCTTTAGAGCTTTTTCAAAAAGACACTTAATGTATGTGTTAATATTATGTTGTCTCATCATATAAAAATGAAATACAATAGAACTATTTTCAGTTATAATTATTTATTAATGATGATTAAGAATTCTGGATATGTTTTGAAATGAGAAAGAGACCAATGGCTCCACTTGCATATGTAGCAGAGGATAGCATTGTCTGGCATCAATGGGAGGAGAGGCTTTTAGTTCAGTAAAGGTTCATTTTTCCAGT
This sequence comes from Micromys minutus, assembly GCF_963924665.1. Taxonomy (NCBI): domain Eukaryota; kingdom Metazoa; phylum Chordata; class Mammalia; order Rodentia; family Muridae; genus Micromys; species Micromys minutus. Next base: position 39,856,607 of record NC_137981.1, on the reverse strand, counting down.
GTAGGGGAATGCCAAGGTGCTGATGTGGGAGAGGGTGGTTGGGAGAGGGAGCACCATCATGTAACCAGGGAGAGGAGATGGGAGTGGGAAGTAAGGGGATAATAATTAAAATGTAAATACAGAAAATATCCAATAAAATGAAAAAGAAAACTAAATTACCTAAGCAAATAATAAAAGGTGTGAATAATTTTTATAATAAATGCAAAAAATAATAATAAAAAACAGCACATTTTTTTCTCCAAAGTTTCTAATACCAGAGACTTCTTGTAGACCCCCCACCATGAGAACAGAATGACCTTCCAACATAAAAGAGTTATGATTATGATAACTTTCTGTTTCACCACTATATTTAAAATAAAAGAATATTATTTATAATTAAAATATTCTGCTTCCATTTTGTTTTCTCTGTGATGCTCCCAGTCATTACACAAGTTTGGTTGTTAGAATTATATACTGTTATCTCTCCCTTTCTTACCCTCCGCCCCCCCTGTGTGTGTGTGTGTGTGTGTGTGTGTGTGTGTGTTTTCCATGTTTGTCAACAACTTAACATTCTTTATGGCTACATTTTCCACATTACCCCTAGCAGATACCAACCATGAGTAAAAACAGTGACATTTTCAAATTTTTTTCTGAAACACTATTTCTTCACTGGAACAATTCAGCTTGTAATTAAAAACCAGAATGATTCTTGCAAAGATTCTCTAAATGGTTTTTCCCTGACTGAAGCCTTCCATTCATCCACATGTTAATTTTTTTCTTATCACTGATCTTGGCACAGTGTGCTACTATTAGGTAAATGTAGAGGAATTTTAATCCAGTATGGTTGCTCTGATTACATTTGAAGATCAGGTCTTTGTGATTTGGATGGAATACAGACATGCCTTATTATACACCTTTAGTACCAATCAGGGAATAATAATTGAGGGGCAAAGTGGAGAATTCGTGAGATTGGCCAGAATGCGTCAGAAATAAGTAATGCCCAACTCTCACAAGCAGCTATTTAAGTGAAGTGCAGGCATAAGGAACAAATTGAGTTGACAGTCAATGCAGTGAGTGCAGGGTGGAGGAGTTGAGTTCATTTGTCAATTCCTGGAGAAGTCATTGAAACCAGAGAATAAAAATGATCCAGAAGATTAGAAGGAATTTCTAGAATAAGTTTGAGGCAAAGCAGAGCAATTCAGTGAAAATCTGAGAGAAACTAGAATTAATCTAATTATCTTAGAAAGGAATTTGAGCCATAACAACTGAGTTAAACCAGCCATCCAGAGTTCAGAAAGAACCAGAAAGGGTAATCTTAGTCAGCAATAATCTTGGGAGGTAGCAATTATATCCAGGAAATAAAAGTTACTCTTGCACTTCAGACCAATATATACTGCTACAAGCTACATTCAAACCTTCTAGAATTTATCTCTATTCTTGTTCTTCAACTCAGAGAATGGTCAAATAAAATTCTGGAAACAGACTATGAAAATACTTATAGATAAAACTAGTGTTTGAAATATAATATATACCTTATTTTCATATATTTTACTTTTTGTATTTCAGCTTAAATTTTCTTTTCTTTTTAAATCATTTTCTCACACAATATGTTTTAAAGCTAGTTTACCATCCCTTCATACTTCTAATCTCCTGCACCACCTCTTTGCTCTTCCAGGTTTACTCCTCTTCCATTTCCCTTCAGAAAAAGGCAGGCCTAAAACTGTTCACTAGGTAACTATGATAGTCATGGTGGTAAATATAGCTGAAACTATAATATAATAATTCACTTCAATAAAGATTGTTTGCACTAGACCCTATGACAAATACACAAGTTGACACAGATAAATATCAAGTATTTTATTTCTCAGAAGTTACATTATTATAAAAATCCACCTAATGTTTATTAAATGAGTTCTGAAAAAAATTATTATAGAATTTAGTAAATGGGAAGTTAATAAGTTGAATATCTCAGTTTATGATGTTAACAAATCAAACATTAATGTTTTCAATGATTATCATTAATTATCAATGCAGAAAAAAACATCAGTTTACCTAAATGATAGAGGTTGACTTAAATAAAGATAAATATTGGAATTTTTAGAATTTTACAGGACACAGAGAAATGAATAAAGGGAAATAAAGCAGTTAGGCTTGTTTATAAACTGTGTTCTAACCATGAAGTATGGCTGTTCACCAATAACAGCAAAAGCAAGAGAAAACTCACATCCATATGGAAGCCAAACAACTCTGTACTCAATGATAACTTGATCAGTGAAGAAATAAAGAAAAAAATTAAAGTCTTTTGAATTCAATGAAAAAGGAAGGCGCAAAATACCCATACTTATAGAACACAATAAAAACTATTGCAAGAAGAAAACTCATACCTCTAAGTGCCCCCAAAAAGAAACTTAAGTAAGCATACACTAGCAGTTTAATAGCACATCTGAATGTTCTAAAACAAAAAGAAGCAAATACATCCAAGAGCAGTAGAAGACAGAAAAATACTCAGAGCTGAAATCAACCAAGTAGAAACAAAGAGAATTATACAAAGAATAAACAAAATAAGAAGCTGGTTCGTTAGGAAAATGAAGATAGATAAACACTTAAAAGACTAAAAAAGAGAGCACAGAGACAGTATACAAATTAACAATATCAGAAGTTAAAAAGAAAAACATAACAATAGAAACCAAGGTAATCCAAAAAAATCATCATGTCCTACTACAAAAGCCTATATTAAACAAAACTGGAAACTAAAGTTAAAATGAATAATTTTCAAGAGAGATACCAGGTACCAAATTTAAATTAGGATCAGATAAACCTTCAGAACATTTCCAGAACCCCTAAAGTTATCGAAGCAGTGATTAAAAGCCTCCCAACCTTAAAAAAAGTGAAGGTTTTAATGTAGAATTCCTACCATCAAAAGACATCTAATACCAATTTTCTTCAAGGTAATCAACGAGATAGAAACAGAAGTAACACTAACTAATTGGTTCAATGAAGCAACAGTTATACTTATACATAAACTGCATAAAGACCCAACAAAGAAAACTTCAGAACAAATTTGCTCATGAATGTCAATGCAAAAGTACTCAAAAAAAATCATGCTGACAGGAGCCTGATATAGCTGTGTCTTTGAGGCTATATCAGATCCTGACAAACACAAAAGCAGATGTTCACAGTCAACCATTTGGACTGCACATGGGGACCCCATGAGCAGAATTAGAAAAGGACTGAAGAATTGAAAGAGTTTGAATCAATATCAACTAACCAGACCCCAGAGAGCTCCCAGAGACTAAACCACCATCCAAACAGTACACATGGAGAAAAACATGGCTCCAGACGCATATGTAGAAGAGGATGGCCTTATTGGGCACCAATAGGAGAGGCCCTTGATACTGTGAAGGCTTGATGTCCCAGTATAGAGGAATATATGGGCAGGGAGGTGGGAGGAAATGGGTGGGTGGGTAAGAGAGCATCCTCATAGAGGAGGAAGAGGGGGGATGCAATGAGAAATTCCAGAAGGGAAACCAAGGAAAGGGTTAACATTTGTACTGTAAATAAAGAAAATATCCAGTACAAAAATTGAAAATCTGAATCCAAGACCACATCAAAAAGATTATTCACCATGTTCAAGTAGACTTCATCACATGGATGCAAGGATGGTTTAATATATGGAAATCAATCAAGGTAATCCACTATATAAAAAAATTAAAAAAAAAAAACAAACCAAAAACACATGTTCATATCATTACATGCTGGAAAAGCCTTTGAAAAAATTCAACAAACTTTCAATGTAAACTTATTAGAAAGATCAGGAATTCAAGGTCTGTACCTAAGCGTAATTAATGCAATATACAGCAAATCAGTAGCCAGCATCAAACTAAATGGGGAGAATCTGGATGCAATCCCATTAAAATCAGAGATTTAACAGGCTGCCATCTTTCTCTCTGCCTATTCAATATTGTAGTCAAAGCCATAGCCATACTCAATTAGACAACAAAACACCATCAAAGGGATACAAATTGAAAGAAAGGAGTCACCAGAGAACACCCAAACTTGATAAACCACTTAAGCAATGTGGCTGTATATAAAATTTATTTACACAATTCACTAGCCTTCCCCTTCCAAAAGGATAGATTGCCTGAGAAAGAAAGTAGGGAAATGTCAACCTTCAAAATAGTCACAAATAATATAAAATGCCTTGATGTGACTTCGACCAAGTAAGTGAAAGATCTATATAACAAGAACTTCAATTCTCTAAATAAAGTAATCTAAGAATATCTCCAAAGATGAAAAGATCTCTTATGCTCATGGATTGGCAAAATTAATATAGTAAAAATGTCCATCTTGCTGAAAGCAATCCACAGGTTCAATACAATCCCCATCAAAATCCCAACTCAACTAAGAAAGAGCTTTTTGCAAATTCATTTGGTATAACAAAAACCCAGGATAGCAATAACTATTCTCAGCAATAAAAGAACTTCTGGGGAAATCCTGATTCATGACCTCAAGCTGTACTACAGAGCAATAGTGACAAAAAATCTGTGGTATTGGTAGATAGAAAGGCAGGTAGATCAATATAATAGAATTAAAGTCCAAGAAATGAATGCACATATTTATGATCACTTGATATGATGAGAGTGAAGGTGAACCATAAAGTCAATAAAAGACATTATTTTTAACAAATGGTTCTGGTTCACCTGGAGGTCAGCATGAAGAAGAATGCAAATTCATCTATTTTTATCACCTTGTAAAAAGCTCATGTCCATGTGGATCAAGGACCTCCAATAAATCCAGGTAAACTGAATCTAATAAAAGTGAAAGTTGAAAAAAGCCTTGAACACATAGGCATAGGGAAAAATTTCTTGAGCAGAAAGAACACCAATGACTTATACCCTAAGAACGAGATTGACAAATATATCCTCATAAAATTGTTAATCTTCTGTAAGGTATATGACACTGTCAATAAGACAAAATGGCAACCAACAGACTGGGAAAAGACTTTTCCCAAACCTACATTTAACAGAGGGCTAATATCCAATATATAAAATGATCTCAAGAAGTTTGACTTCAGAGAACCAAATAACCCTATTTAAAAATGAATTACAGAGCTTAAAAAAATTCTCAACTGAAGAATAGGGAATGATTGAAAAGCACTGAAAAAGATGTTCAACATCGTTAGTCATCAGGGAAATGCAAATCAAAACAATTGTGAGATTGCACCTCTCAATAGTCAGGACGACTAAGATCAAAAGCTCAGATGACAGTTAATGCTAGCAAGGATATGGGGAAAGAGAAACAATACTACTTTGTTGGTAGGATTGCAAGCTGGTACAACCATTCTTGAAATCATATGGTGGTTCTTCAGAAAATTGAACATAGTGCTACCTGAGGAACCAGCTATGCTACTCCTGGTATATACTCAAAAGATGCTCCAATATATAAGTAGGACGCATGCTGGATTATATTCATAGCAGCCTTATTTATTATAGCCAGAAATTGGAAACAACCCAGATGTCCCTCAGCAAAGGAATGGATACAGAAAAGGAAGGTGCATTTACACATTGAAATACTAATGAGCAATTAATAACAATGACTTGATGAAATTCGGTAGCAGATGGATGGAATTGGAAAATACCACCCTGAGTGAGGTAATTCAGTCACAAAAGAACACACATGGTATGTACTCACTGATAAGTGGTTATTAAGCAAGAAGCTCAGAATAACACTTACACAGACCTTATAAAGCTCAAGATGAAGGAAGACTGAGGCATAAATGCTTCAATCCTACTTATAACGTGGTACCAACTAATCACAGGAGTTAGAGGTTTGGAGGAACTTGGAAGGAACAGAAAGTGGGGAGAATATAAAGAGAAGCAGAATCAGGTATTGGAGGAGAAGAGGGAAATGTATAGAGGGTCAGAAGTTTGAAAAGAAGTGTATAGTGATCAGGGATAGAGAACTAAGGGTAGCCACCAGAAAGTGCCCAATACCAGGAAATAATGAAGTTCCCAGGACCCAATGGGGCTGACATTAGCTAAAATACCCAACAAAGTGGAGGAAGAACCTGTAGAGACCATATCCAGATGTTATACATGGCCACCATTTGAAAAATGGGGCCACCCACTTATTTCCAATATTTTAACCCAGAATTACTCTTGTCTAAATGAAGTACAAGGACAAAGAGTAGAACGGAGACTGAAGAAAGGTCATTCAGAGATTGCCATCCTGAACATTCATCCCATATGCAGACTCCAAACCCTTACACTATTGCTGATGCCAAGAAGTTCTTGCTGACAGGGGCCTGGTACATTTGTCTTCTGAGAGGCTCTGCTAGAGCAGGACCAATAGAGATGCAGATGCTCACAGATAAACCTCTGGAATGAGCACTAGGAACTGGGTAGAGGATTTAGAGAAAGGACTGTAGGAGCTCATGGAGGTTACAGCTCCATAAGAAGAACAACAATATCAACCAATCAGATCCCCACAGAACTTCCAGGGACTAAACCACCAATCAAAATGTATACATAAAGGGACCCATGGCTCCAGCTGCATAGTTAGTAGAGGAAGGACTTATTTGGTATCAATGCGTGGAGAGGGCCCTGGCCCTGTTCTCTAGTGTAAGGGATGCTCGAGCGGTGAGAATGGAGTGGGTGGGTGGGTGAGCACCATCACAGAAGCAAATGGAGGTGGGTGGGATAGGGGGTTTAAGGAATGGAAACTGGGAAAGGAGATAGTATTTGAAATGCAAATAAATATAATATCCATTAAAAAAGAAAAGAAGAAAACAGTAAAAAAAATGGGACTACTTTTGAGTAAATAATGCTCATGTGCAGAGGAGGCAAATGAGTTTAGTCTTTGGGTGCTTACGAAGATCTCCTTTATTTTATTCTGAACACCTCATTGTGTGGCACTGTTTTCCAAAGCTACAGTATCTTTGTGTTAAAGAGGACAGTAATTTTCATACACTCCAAATACATTCAAGACATTGATTTTTGTCCTTAACAAAGGTGTTATGTTTTCCATTTCGCCATATTCTACTCACCTGTACAAGTAAAGTGCCATTCTCATAGTGAGGTTTATTCTGACTGGACTTAAACAACATTATTAGCATTATTCATTCCATTACTCTCCTTCCTTATGAATTCATTGATTCACTAGTACAAAATGAATCATTGAAACAAAGATTCAGGCAGGCATATGATATAGCTTCAAAAGATAGCTAAGAAAATAAACAAATAATAAACTGAATTTTAAAAATTGCAATTTAAAGTATATAAAATTATTTCATGTTGCTATCCAAGGACAGATAGGTTTGAAAATAAAACTTTATAAATATGTTATGACAAAGTGATTTCTAAATCAAAAGCAAAAGACTAAAATATAAAGTGTGCAGGGAAAACTGATTTGTTTAAGAGAAAAATGAATCATATGCCTTACTTTTGACATCAGACAAATTAAAAGTTTAATTGTTTAAAATATTACTATAACTTTAGTATTAACTGTAGAATACCATTGTATTTTATGTGCCAAAAGCTTGTTAAAGTGGATCCAAACCAATAAAACTAAAAATTTTCCAAATCAAAAAATTAAAATATGTTCAATATCTCTCATGTTGAACCTGGGTCAAGGACACCATCACAATATTTTTTTTATGCAGTGTAGTGTTTTCTTGTGGCTTATGCAGAATGTCTTTTTTTAAACAACTTTATTTTACAAAACAAAGATAAATGTACAGATTTTAAACATCTTTTGCTTAAAATTATACATTTTTGTCAGTACTTTTTTCAGATTTTAAAATAATTTTTACATAAAACTATATTAATATATTTTTTAGTCAGTACTTGATTTTTTTAAAGGTTTGATAGTCTTAAACTTTGAACCATTTCTAGACTGATTATACCATCTATCAGCAGTTAAGGATGTCCTAATTTTCTTCCTATTTCTATGAAAAAAACAACTTTTTATGTTATTTTAGACTGTTATTTAAAAAAGCATTGCTTTTTCAGTTAAAAAGAAAAAAAAAATAAAAGAACAATGAATGAATGGGTCTATTGTCAACTACATTCACAGGTAACTTTCTTCACTGGGGAAAGTAAAGGAAGTGATTCACTCAGAGGCTGAGGCAGTTATCTTGGGAGAATCTTACTCAGCATATTGTTCCTAGACTTAAGTTCAGGCCCACCTGCCCAGGGACCATACCACCTCCATTGATCTGGGATATGATATGTCAGATATCAATCGAGAAAAAATTTTATAGACATGCTCTGCTCACAGGCCAATCTGGTGAATACTGTTCTTCAATTGGCATTATTTCTTTTTCTTGTACGATTACAGTTTGTGTCAAATTAACCAAAAAAATCACACAATATGCTTTACAAATAGTTTTTATAAAGGAGTTTTAATAAAATATGGCCAAATGAAGTCTATGCATATTTAGTCCTGTCAGAATTGTCTAAACAAGTATAAAGCATTATTTTAAAATGCTATTTTTTATACTTACTATAAGATGTGGAAACCATGGAGACAGAGGGATCATTGTTATATAAAATTTAAGTCTTCTTCTTAGTAGGAGAGTTTAGAAGTGATTATTGACCAGCAGCAATTTGAAAGGAGATTAGCACATGCCAAAGTAAAATGTGTTTATTTTTAGAATAAAATAAAAATCAATAAATTATAAAGACAGAGAAGCTAAGTAGCAAGTAAAATGATTGAAAAGACTAAGATTCTGGACTCCACAACCTGTGGATCCATCACACATACAGTCAACAATCCCAGACAATAGTGCTGATGCCAAAAAGTGCATGCTGACAGGAGCTTGATATAGCTGTTTAATGAGAGGACCTGCTATAGCTTGACAAATTAGGAGGCAGAAGTTTGCAGCCACCCATTGGACTTAGAACGGGGTTCCCAATGAAGGAGTTAGATAAAAGATTGAAGGAGCTAAAGGGATTTGCAAACCCATAGTAAGAATAACAATATCAAACAACCAGACACCTGAGCTCCCAGGGACTAAACCACCATCAAAAACGTACAAGTGCAGAGACCCATGGCTCAAGCCACATATGTAGCAGAGGATGTCCTTGTCTGGCTTCGATGGGAAAAGAGATCCTTGGCACTGTGAAGGCTAGATGCACCAGTGTAGGGGAATGGCAGGGCAGGGAAGTGAAAGAGATTATGTACATGGGTTAGTAGAGAAGCACTCTCATAGAATCAGATGAAGGGTGGCTGAGATAAGGGTTTTCCAGAGTGGAAACTGGAAAAAGGAATAACATTTAAATGTAAATTTCTTAAAAAAATCAATAAAAAATATAGATTTTAAAAAAGACTATGAAGGGTATGCTAAATATTTTTGAGACTTTAAAAATTTGTTTTTCAACAATTTCATGCATGTATATAAAACACTTAGAATTTAAACTAAGTCCACCTCTACTTCCTGGTCTCCAACTCCTGCCATGCTCTGCCATTTCACCTATCCTCAAAATTATTCTTTCTTTCTTGTAGAGAGAATCCTTGTACACTCTGTGTAAACATCATCTGTCTAAAAGCTTATGGTCAGTGAGCTGAGGCAGGAATAGAAGGTGATATATCCTGGAATAGAATTCTGGGAAATAGGTAGCTATGGGAAATTTCCTAACTGAAAAAGATGAGCACATGAAACTGAAGGAGAGCTAACTATGCATATGGCATGGCTTAGAGTAATTTAAAAGGGATAATTGAGTTATGAGTTAGTGGAAATGGTCCTAGGCAATTATTCATATAGAAGAAGTCTCAGACTCAATACTTAGGAAAACTTGAGTATAGGTGGAAAGCCTTAAGTTATATTTTTTAGTCTTCCAAGTCCATGCCTTGCTGTGAATTTGTACATTCTTGGAATGACCAGGCTACTAATTATACACTTGAACTCACAGTGAAGACTGAAAGTACAAAAGCTACTGTGAGCAGGTAAGAGACATTGTATCAGAAATGGGGATGAGCTCATGCAATTTTGCTCCTAGATGAGCAGCTATTGACAATTGATTTCAATTGTCTTTTAATCAACAAAAGCTTGTCACAATATTAATTGTATTTAAAGCTTTCAGAGCTACTTTTATATACAATTAACATGTTAAGTACCATTAGAGATGTGAAAAATTGTTTTGACACAGCAGGGTCTTATAAGAAATGGGTAAGTATTTTATATAATATAAACAGTTACTATACGGTCAATTTCTTTCCCCAACATCCAAATTCCTCCTAATAATAAAATTATATGCCAGTGTCATCATCTTGGATTGTGACACTCTGTTTCATGTATTCTACCCATCTATGTAATGGAGGTCTTAATCATATACATCCATCTGACTAAAGTAGTGATGAATTTGAGTAATGATGGTACCCACTCGGATCATAAATTTGAACAGTTGGTTCCTAGTTGAAAGTTTTTTAGGGAAAGTATGTGAAAATTTTAACAAGTATAAAAACATCCTAGAATATTGGGGTAATTAAAAAAGTTCTTTATGATTTTACAATTTTATCATATTTCCTCTTTGCTCTCTGCTTTGTGTTCCTTGGTGAATCTCTCAGATTCCTGCTCTAGCCATCTGCTGCCATGGCCTCCATTGCCACTATGGAAGGCACCTCTGAACCATAAATGGGAAGTAAATCCTTTCCTCTATTAGTTGGTTTTGGTCATTGTGCTTTGTGATGACAAAATTAATTTACTAACGTAGAAGAAGAAGTTTGAACCAAGAAATGTAAGGTTGCTGTGAAGAACTAGGTTATATTGTCTAGTGGAGAAAATGATTTATTTTGGAATATTGGAATAGAAAAGTGAAAGACAAAGAGATGTTCTATTTGGATTCTGGAAAATAATAATGCGAAGAGTAATGTGAAAGCTGTAGGCCTATTGAAGAACATTCAGAGGCAAACAAGGATGTTGACAACAATTCTTGCAATGTTTTGGGAAACTTTATTTTCTTTTTCTATGTTCTAATAACTGGCCTAAAGCAGACCCACTACCTCTGAACCTTGTTACATTTCTAGTAACAGGCCTCATCTTTCTCTTACTGAGTTCCTCTAATGCCCAATTATACAAAGGTTATTAACCACAATCATGTGAGTGCTACTCATTCTATCTTTATAGAAAGCTTAACAAGCTGACCTTTGTCTTGATTCACATATAGACATGTTTTCTGCTTTTCATTCTTTCCAGCTTGCACATTCTAGCTTAGTTTAGCTTTAGATACATTTTTGTAAAGCTTTTATGACATTTCAATCTAATTATAATATATTCCAATACAAAAACTTTCTTTTTATTTGAAAATGGACTTTTTTTTCTCATGCAATACAATCCTTACCCCCGTTTTCTATCCCTCTACTTCTCCCAGCTTTTTCCTACCGCACCCCTCCCTTAGAAATAAGTTTGTTCTAACTTATTATATATATGTATATATATGTATATATATATATATATATATATATATATATATATATATATATATATATATATATATATATGTCCTAAAATTTTTGGAAAGGAAGAAATTTGTTTAGTTTTCACTTCTAGGCGAGAACCCATCATTGCAGGAAGTCAGGAAGAGTGCTGCAGAAGAATTCAGGGAGGAACACTGCTCTGTAGATTGTTCTTGAGCTTATGGTCAGCTAATTTTGTTTGACAACCCAGACTCACCTGTCTAGGAATGTTGCTGCTTACAGTGGGCTGGGCATTACAACATCTGTAGAAAGACTAGAAAGGGCATTACTCCATCAGAGCTCTATTCATCTACCATCGTCTGCTAAAACCACCTCAACACTCCTACACAGTATCCCTCTTCACTAGGACATCAAGTTTATACAGGATTAAATATATCCTATTTCACTGAGGCCATTTAAAGCAGTTTTCTGCTACATATGTGCCCTGGGCCACAAAGCAGCCCGTGTACACTCCTTGGTTTTGGGAGCTCTGAGAGGTCTGGGTTAATTGACACTATTCTTCTTCCTAGGAGGTTGCAATCCTCTTCAGATTTTCAGTCTTCCCCCTAACTCTTTCATATGGGTCTCCAGCCTCAATCCAATGGTTAGCTGTAAGTATCTGCACTTGTCTCAGTCACTTTCTGGTAGAGACTCTTTGAGGACAGTCATGCCAGGTTCCTGTATGCACACACAATATGCCTTAGCAATAATGTCAAGATCTTCTGTTCATGCATGAGACTGATCCCAAGTTGAGGCAGTCATTGTTTGCCCTTTCTTTTACTCTCTATTCCAGTTTTGTCTCTACCTTTCTTTAAGACAAGAACAGTTCTGCATTTAAAAATTTTGAAGATGAGTGAATACCCCCTGCCTCAATTGAGGGGGCATGTCTATCTGGAGATATCTCTTCTGGTTCCATCTCCCCACTGTTAGATCTTTTTGACTTATGTGCCTTCCTCTCTGAATCCTGGTAGTTCCTCACATCCCAGTTCTCTGGGAATTTCTAGAGTCCCCCCCCCTGTACCTAACTCCAACTGGTAAAAATTTAGATTCATCTCCTGGTCCTCTCTGTTTCTGTTCTTTTCCTCCTTATATCTGACATTGCCCCTCCTTTTCTTCTCCCCTTTCTCCTCTCCCATCCAGTTTCTTCCCTTCCTCTGCCTCCCTGAATTATTTTGTTCCCTGTCTAAGTATGTTTCACTTATTCACACTTGGGCCTTCCTTCCTGTCAAGTTTCCTATGGTATGTGAGTTGTATCATGGATATTCTGAACATTTTGTCTAATATCAATTTATCAGTGAGTACATACCATGCGTGTCCTTTTGGGTCTGGGTTACCTCACTTAGGATAATATTTTCCTGTTACATCCATTTGACTAAAAAAATTATGATGTTCTTGTTTTTAAAATGAATAGAATTCCATTGTGTAAATAAATAAACCACATTTTTCTGTATCCATTCTTCAGCTGAGAGACATCTGGGTTGTTTCCACATTTTGGTTATTACAAATAAGGCTATTATGAACATCATGGATCATGTGTCCTTGTGGTATGGTAGGACATCTTTTGGGTATGTACCCAGGAGTGGAATATCTGAGTCTTCAGGAAGAGATATTTCCAATATTCTAAGAAATCACCAGATTTCCAGAGTGGTTGTACCAAGTCTTTACAAAAAAATAAAAAGCCCTCCATATTAAGCAATATTTGCTTTGATATTAGTAAAAGGTATTATATTGTCATTATCATGGAAATATCTATAGAGGTATCATGTTATTTCAGTTATTTTCCCTTATTTCTCTATTTGTGTTTAACCAACATACTCTCATTGTAACCTCGTTTAATTTCTGTGCATGTCTTAAAAATTGATTTAAAGTTTTAAGTTATATCTTTTGGGAATACTTTAAATTATCCTGACATTCTGTTTGTTCTTACCTTGTCTCTTTTTTATATATGGTTTTAAGCTGATGAAAACAAGGTCTTTACCAAAATCCACAAACTATTTGCTCTCTCTCTCTCTCTCTCTCTCTCTCTCTCTCTCTCTCTCTCTCTATATATATATATATATATATATATATATATATATATATATATATATATATATATATATATATATATTTAAAGTTCCTGAAGTGTAACATACGATTAATTTTCCACATGAGATTCAAGAAAGGGACAAACTCAGGAATGAAAGCTGATACTTTTCTGTAATCATCTAAAAGTATATAAATCACCTGTATAACCTGAAAATTGATCCAATATCTTACATTCAAATCTGTAAATCTATCCTATATTACTTGCTTTATGTATATAATGTTATATCTGTATTTATTTGTCTTATGTGACCTATTTTCTAGATTTACACTTGGAATGAGAATTTCAGAAATGAGAATTCTCAGAAAAAAACAGCATACATACAGTGGCAATTTTGGGTTTTGTTTATTCATTTTCTTCATTCTATTGGATAATAGTTTAGCATATTCTTCTGACTTACTATTTTTCTTAGTGTTATTTTTTTTTTCCGAGCAATACCTTAGCATTTGCATTGTAGGCAAAACACTGCTTTCATCTCAGGCTTTATACCTTCTGAAATATATTTTTGACAACTTGATGGGCATTCTACTTTTCAAAATGACAAAAAATTGAATTCTGCTAGTTATTTTGACATCTACCCACAGAAGCAAAGGTGTATCTCTCAGTCCAAGAATATCCTCACCTTTTTAAATCAATAACCAAGTTGTTAAACCTCAGGTTGGTATCAACATTGTGTTTGAAAGCAGACTTGATCCTTTCTACAGTTCTGATCTGTAACAAGATAGCCTATTACTCAACAGAACAGGTATATTCTGTCATGAGTTAGGACAAGGTTTATAAGAAAATGTTGTTCTTACCGCCAGTTACTCAGACCACATAATCTTTCAATTCCTCATACAGATTATCACCACCCGATTCTATAGTCATTCACATCTCACATAAAGTATAAACTGTGCATTCATTGTTAATTTTACAATTTTCTGAATGTCAATGACTAAGAATTAGATGTTTAATTTCTCCTTGACATATCTGAATACTTAGAAGGCACTACAAAACTAAGAAAAAAAGAGAAAGAAAAAAGAAAGAAATTTCAGGGTAAAAAGGTATAATTTTCTTCTTCTCTCAGAAATAAGTCTTGCTAATTCTTTCCTTCTTATACTTGCTGTATTTCATTTTGGTATAGCAAAATAACTACAGAAGACCATCCAGATTATATAACAACAATGATCATTTGAGAGCTACACAACAATTTAATAAATCTTACATCATTACTTTTATGTGAGAAAGTACCATCTGCTCTCAACCAACTAAGTCTCACAATTTCATGAAATACAGACATAATCTGAGCATTTATTGGAAAGACAAAAATATATATAATTCAGGAGCTTTATATGAAAGAAAGTTTTCAAAAAGTCTAAATTATTTTTCTGTTAGGTAAACTTAGTTAAGTATGTCTAAATATTTCAATCTAAACACTCTTTTATTAAATAAATCTTACAGATTGTGGTGGCTAGGCTTATGTCAACTTGACACAAAATAAAGTCATTTTAGAAGATAGGATATCAACTATGAAAATATGACTACAAAATTGTTTTATGGGAAAACCTCAAAGCATTTTTATTGATGATCCATATAGAAAGGCTCAGCTTACTTTGGGTTATTCTACCTGTGGGATGGTGATCCTGGATACTATAAGAAACCTGGATCAACCACCTAGTAAACAAAATTTCTCCAGAACTTCAGAATAATTTTTGCCTCTTGGTTATTATTTTAAATTTCTGTCCTGATTTTCCTAGGTTGGTAGACATCAAGCTACATAAATATAAAAATAAACTGTTTCCTCCCAAATTTTCTGAGACAAGGAAACAAAAACAAAACAAAAGACACACATAAAAACTAACTAGCATATCTATCATACTAAAGGAGGAATAATGTCTTTTTCAAATGGTTGATGGGTTACTTGTTGTAAATTTTGAATATATAACCAATCCATGCAAAAAGATTTCACATAAAATTAGAGTTGTTGACTTTAAAAGATATTTTTCTGGAATTTCTAGATTATGATCGATGTGGAAATAGAAAGATTTGAAGCATGTAAAAAATCTTACCATCATCTCTTTCAGGGCTATAAATATAGGCAGCATTCAGGGTGGCATCTATGAACCTAAAATCTACAAAATGATTAATGAACACAACTAACAGATGAATGCACTGGATTGGACTTTTCCTTCTACCATCTAATGAAGGAGCAAAGTCTTCCAAGCACCTTGACTTTAGAGTGGTTAGATCCTTAACAGAAAATATCCAAGTCTCAATGAGGGTGAGTTCTAGTGCATAGAAATTGTGAAAATGTTTGAGTATATTATTTTAAGTTACTGTGAATTGTTTGTGATAAAAACAGGATATAAAACTTTTCCAGTAGGACAGAGACCCTAAGCCCTAGCTCTGCAATTGATTGTTCTTACTAGTGTCAGGAATGCCAGAAATTTGTTTTTGGTTCCTCTTTGGTTACATAATTGAGTATATCACCTTAGTGCTATGTTTCTGTTACAGAAACTGGGAGGGACTATGACACCTGAGCTTCTTAGTATGTCCTTATGTCATCTCTCACATCATTTACTGCCATAATTCTTTTAAAAGCCCAAAAACGTCCTACAAAAGGTCCCTGCTTTCTGAGACAGCTTTGTAATAGCAGAACTGTGAGTGCTCCTAGCATCACCACAAAGCCACACAGAGTATTGAAGCATCTGGTGGGTGGTGTGGATCAGAAGTCAGAGCTGGGCTAACAGCTAGGAGACTTAGATCAAAGCACGGATTATCACTGTAGTAATTTTCCTTTTTTAAATAAATGGGTTGCTTGTGAATTTCCCATGACATTGCAGCAACTACAAAACTAAAAATAAAATTAATTCAGGAGTTTTAGTTTGGTTTGGAAGTGTGCCCTGTTTCTGATTTATCTATCATTTTACTTCCTAATCTACCTGGCTCAGCCTCAATTTGAGCTGTGAAGTGTAACTTTAATATTCTCTATTTTCTGTTGCCATGAAAGGTTTTAGAAGAGATGTTGAAAAAAAATATTCATTTATTCTTTTTTTTTAATTGTATTGGATATTCTCTGTATTTAAATTTCAAATGTTATTCCCTTCTCCCTGCTTTCCCCCCATGCCTCTACTTGTTTCTAGGAAAGTACACCCTCTCCCAACCACCCTCTTCAACTCAGTGCCTTTGCATTCCCCTACATTGGGAAATCACATCTTATCTGGACCAAAGGCCTCTTCTTCTATTGAAGCCCAACAATGTGATCCTTTGCTACAACTGCAACTAGAGCCATGGATCTTTCCATGTGTGCTCAATGGTTGGTGTTTTAGTCCCTAGAAGTTGTGGAGGGTCTAGTTGTTTAATAATGTTGTTCTTCCCATTAGGTTGCAATCATTTTTACAGTCCATACTTTATCCCCCTCCCAGGTCCATCCACAACTCTTCCCCACAGTCTTCAATTGGATGCCTCACCTTAGTTAACCAGACATCCCCTTATGGCTCCTGCAACTCTCAAGGATTATGTTCATCTTAACTGACTGAGTCCAGACACAGCAGTCCTCTGCTGTATATGTGTTAAGGGCCTCATATCAGCTGGTGTATGCTGCCTGGTCACTGGCAATATCTGACAATTTCCATTCCAAGTCAGATCTGAACCATGAAGCTGTTCTCTTAGCAGGGCATCTTTTCAGATTTTACACGATTTGATTTTCAATTGACTAAATCATTACATTTTAGATAATTTGTGTCTTGGTCAAATATCTGTAAATTACTATTATTCATTTGAGTATTTCAGTAATTTTTTTCTATAGATTAAATTGAAATATGTTTTCTGGCTTTCTTATTTTGACTTTAATAGTTTTCTCTAAGTTTTTCATAATTCTTTGTATGTACCCTTGCCAAATTAAATATACTCATTAAATTGAAAGTCACCTGTCCTTGTCATTAAATGGTACCATGTCCTACAAATTTAAAGACCTCCTAGGGGAACATACAAAAAGTTAATGGCAAATGACCTAGTGCATTTGGTATTACTATGAATGTCATTAAAATTTAGCATTCATTATTGGTCTTTAGAAATATTACGAGCTCCATTGAAATACTTGATTCTGTCCTTGTGGTATCATTAATAACTGAAAACCATTGTATTAAGCGTCTTTTGTCAGCTTCTCTTACCATCTTTTTGATGACCATCAGCAAACTTTAGTGGACACCTCTGACATAGGCTAGATTTGTTTATCAACACAAATATCTCATTTCAATAAATTTTCTCAATGTCTACTTTTCCTTTCCTGAAGGAAATTAAATTGAGGGTACAAAGTAGTAAATTTTATCAATATATTCTGTACATGGTGTAGGTTTATTTTGTTTTGATGTATTAAAATTTTAAAATGAAAATTCAGAAGCAAATTTTTATTTTTATTAACAGGTAACAACCTGATATCCTCTTGTGTTATTACCTCAATAACTATATTATAATGAGAATATAGACTTTATTCTTCTTTTCTATAACTATATTTAATGAATCTTTATTCTCACTAAAGTTTCAGGCAAATCAGAAATTGTAAAGATGATTGTAGAAAGGTAACTAATTATTTTAATTTTTTTTCTTTTATTCAGTCCGAAATTATCAAAGATACATCATTACCATAAAGTAACACTAGACATTTCCAAGTTCTGTATGGATGTGAGGCATGTGGTCTGTTCATAGTAGGAGCTAGACCATGATATTTTGCTGGGAGCATCTCTTCATTCATGTGTGTATGGAATTCCAGGAACATGTCTTGAATTCTAGTGAAGAGTTTTTCACTTTCATTAAGCATAAAATGAAGTTCAGCAAGACATTATAAGATTTGAAGAATTTGCAATTTTGTCATAGAAACAGATCATATAAGAGAGAGGGGGAGGGAGAGAGAGTAATGGAGGGAGAGAGAAGAGAGAAAAGAGAATATAAACTTATTCACTAACATTAGAAACTGTCAAAGTCAGTTCTAAACTGCTTTGTAGTTGTTGGGATTGGACCTGGGCAATCTGGAAGAGCACCCAGTGCTCTTAAGTGCTAAGGTATTTCTCCAGCCCCAATTATTTCAAATCTTTTAAAATAAGGATTTACTTATTTATTATTAAAAAAAGAAAATGTCAAAGTATTTGTTTGAAAAGGGAATTTTGGAGAATAAACAACTAAATGTAGCTACCTTTTGAAGTGTGTTTGAGTTTTAATTAACTGAGTATCCCATTAAAATTAATTCTTTACAACCTCTCTAAATCTGTTGATTTAAATGGACAAATACATAAAAAACCACTGCTGTTTAGATCCTAAATCAATGGAAAAATTAAAGACCTTTCAGTCTTCAGTAGTAGTACTAATAGTAGTAATAGTAATAATAGTAGTAGTAACAAACTGAAGTAAAAAAAGAGATGTAGAAAACACAATAAAATTATATTTAACATAAAGGACTAAGAATACTCATGACTTAATAAACTATAAATTTAAATGTAATACATTTTTTGAGAAGATATTTCAGAACCTACTTAGCAGGTCCATTTTCTTTGTTTTTATTTTATTTTTTTTTTGGTTTGTTTGTTTTAAATTTTTATGAGTAAACTGGGAATGGATATATGGCTTATTAGTTAAGAGTACTGGGTACCTATATAGTGGATGTAGTTTGATGTCCAAGCATAGGTAATTCTAGTTCAAGAGAATGGTTCGTCTGTTTTTTGATCTTCACATGTACCAGACTCATATATGGTACTCAGACACAAACACAGGCAAAACATCTATACACCTAAAATGCAAATAATTAAATTGTTTTCATAGATTACTCTACTGCATTGTAGTTGACCTGAGCTACATTTTCCCTCTTCCCTCTCTCTTGCATACAGAAGCACTCTTTCCTGTAAGTGAACATTCTTTTACTTCCATGACTATTTTGGAGTGTGACTCACTGAGTTTACTTAAACGTTTTGCCCAAGTGTGGTTGAGAAGTTATTTACTGGGCAAGTTTAATATTTCACTGACTATATCTAGGAAAAAATGGCTTTGGCCTATAACAATTATTGATTGCTTATTATCCTTCAGGGAAAGATGTGGCTTCATGATCCCTCTTCACCCATGCTATGAGGAATTGGGTACGGGTGAAATCGTATTCAAGTATTGTGCAGAAAATCACAGCTGCACAGACCTTCAGGGACGCGTCAATTGCTGTACATCTTTCCATACTCTGACTCTTTCTTTTTCCCTGACCTTTAGTGGAGCTGTATCTCCCACTTCTTATTCTAAAAAACATTATCCAGCTATAATTTTCTGCACTTGTTAGTTGCCACTGCAGTAAGAAGAATCTCTGATCAAACTAGAAAAATTAATTTATAGGTATAAACATGACTATTTAGAACAGTTTAATTATGAAACCATTTAGCAAAACAATAGTAGGGGATTCTCCTATTTATAAAGTCATATGACTTCTACAGCAAGAGCCTGTGGTCTGGATTAAAAGACGAAGAAGATTTTTCGCCAGTGAAGCCACTGTTCTCAAATCTAATGAAATAACAGTTAGGTAAAATGAATGAAAGGCCAACTAAAGACTTCTCCACCTTTGGATACAGCCCATATGCATCCACCAAACCCAGTCACTGTTGCTGATGTCAAGAAATGCTTGCTGACAGGATCCTGATATGAATGTGTCCCAAGAGGCTCTGGGACTTACTGATACTAATGAGGCTGCTTCCAGCTAATCATCCAACTTTGCACGGGCACCCCAATAGAGGACTTTGAAAAGGGACTGAAGGAGCTGAAGGGTTTTGCAACCCCACAGAAAGAGCAATAATATCAGCCAACCAGACCTCCCAGAACTCCTAGAGAGTAAACCATCAATCAGTGAGTACACATGGAGGGACCCATGACTTCAACCCCATACCTAGCATTGGATGGCCTTGTCTGGCATCTACAGAAGGAGTAGCCCTTGGTTCTGTGAAGGATTTTTTCCACAGCATAGGGAATGCCAGGGTGTTGAAGAGGGAGTGGGTTTGTGGGAGGGAGATCATCCTCATAGAAGCAGAGGAAGGAAGAATGGGGGAGGGTGACCTGAAAGGGAATAACATTTGCAATGTAAAAATATACAATAATAAAAAAGTGAAAAATGTTTCACACACAGTTACTTAATGTTTCAACATTTCCACTCTTAAGGATGTACTCAGAAAAGAAACAGAAAATACACACAAATAATTGTTTATAAATAGTTATGACAAGTTGGTACATAGTAATCAAAAGCAGAAGAAAGATCCATTAACTCATAAATAGATGAGAGAATTATGACAAAGCAATACAATAGAGCTTTTTTCTTTTTTTTTTTTTAACAATAGAGCTTTCTTTAAAAAGGAAAATGATCGAGTATTTACCCAAGTTCAAATTTGCTTTAAAAATAAATCTTTATGTTTGTGGGACTTACGCTGTGAAAGATACCCTGGTTCTCGGTAGAGGTAAGTAAAGCCTTGGAAATGATAACTGAGATGCTAGGAAGCTTCCTAGTCTCCTAAAAATCTGGAATCTTGCCATAGCACCACACTTCCCCTTGCGGACTGGGCCAATCCCCAAGTGCCTCATCTGCAGGTAGATGTGACCCATGTAAACTCCAGGCAGAAGGAAGACCAACCCCAAATACTTAGACGAGGTTTTCCCAAGCCCTTGTGCCAAGCCAATAGTACCAAACCATTCAGACTCCAAACCATTTCCAAAACTTGTGTGTGTGTTTGTGTGTGTGTGTGTGTGTGTGTGTGTGTGTGTGTGTGTGTGTGTGTGTGTGTTGTTCGAGAGTAAATATTTGTAGAAATCATTCTTCTGCCTGAGAGCTTTTTGTTTTTAAGAGTGGTTAACACCACCATTTGGAAAGAGATTTTCTCTCCTGAAGCTTCTTGCAAACCCACACTGGAGCCTTTTGCTGGCTCGGTTCAGCCTAGGCTGGTGCCTTGTAGCAGTAACAGAAACAGGGGCAAGACAGATCCAACAGCAGAGGCAGCAGAAATGGTTTTCTCTTCTCCGTTCATCTGAGCTCCTGCACCCAGCTGAGCCCAGCAGCAGAGGTGGCTGGAGTCATTCACGTCTCTGACCAGAGGTCTGTGCGGGAATTCTGGCCCGGGGTACCATCCATGTTGAGACGAATGTTGATCATAAGACCACCGATGCTGAGATTATATTAATTAGATATATTTTGAAAATTAAGGCAATAGAAAAGAAAATCTAACGGTCGTTTAGGCTGACTGTGAAAATAGAAATTAATTGCAATTGAATGTGAGAGTATTTGGGTGGTATCAATACACCAAATCTAAAATTAAATTGTGGTATTTCATTATACACTTACTAAAGGACATTGAATTAAATATTTAAATAAAGACATTTTTATTGTATCCCATCTATATCACAGTGGATTTGGGCTTTAATCACATAATACCAAATCTGTTACACTCCAATACCAAATCTGTTACCCTCCATAAAAGAGTGTGAAATCAACACTCATAATTTCAAACAAAAGGAATCGAGTAGATTTTGAAAATAAAGGGGGTACATTCTCACTTAGTTCTCACTTAGGCCCAGTGATGTATTGTGAACCTTTTTCTGAGAGGGATCAAAATTATAGAGCTTAAAAAAAAAAAAAGAAACTGATCCCCCAGAAAGCTGTAATAGGTTAAATGATTTAAAATATATGTTAATATCTGACAAATGATAATTTTCAATTAATCACACCATAATATAGACTGTGTATCAGTTATCATTTGTCTCTTGAAGCCAAACATAGTTCCAGCCTCATATGAAGCAGAGGACCGCATTCTCTGGCATTTATAATAGAAGAATCCCTTGGTCCTGTGAAGCCCTTCCATGAGTACTCTTTAGTTGGTTGTTTAGTCCCTGGGAACTTTTGTGGGTCTGGTCAGTTGACAAAGGAGCTAAAGCCATGCAGTGTTAAAAGATAGCATTTTCAACAAATGGTGTTGGCTCAATTAGTGGTCAGCATGGTCAGAATACAAAATTAGTCAATTCTTATTTCCTTGTACAAAGCTCAAGTCCAAGTGGATCAAGGACCTCCACATAAAACAAGATACATTGAAAGAAAAACAAGAGAATGTGGGGAAGATCTTGAACACATAGACATGGGAAATTTTCCTGTACAAAACAGTAACTGTTTAAGCTTTAAGGTCAACAATCGACAAACACTGCAAAGCTTCTATAAGGCAAATGACACTATTAACAGGACAAAATGGCAACCAACATATTAGAAAAATATGTTTGTGAATCCTATACCCGATAGAGAGCTAATATCTAATACATGCAATGAACTCAAAAAGTTAGACTCCAGAGAACTAAATAACCCTATTAAAAATGGCATACAGAGATAAACAAAGAATTCTCAACTGAAATTACAGAGACTTCTGTCTTTCATCTTAGAATATTCTTTGAGAGAACATATTAGAATAGCTAGCTATTTTCTTTCAATTAACTCTCCCATAATGAGAAACAAGATAGAGTGAAAAGTAGTGAACCATCTTTTAAGATTATTTAGCAACACTTAGACTGAACATTTTCTAGGCTCTGAGGCAAATTATTTGGTATTTAACTTACAATGTATTATTTAGTAATATTCATAGTTACAGACAATGCTGATTAAAAGGCTATTATTGTTTCCTTAAGCTTGAGTGAGAAAGCAAGATGCCTAAGATATTTATTTATATGATATATGCATATTAATTGCTACAATTGTTATCATCATAAATCACTGTTTCCACTAATGACATACTCCTTACACTAATAACTGAAAATTACAAAAGTAAACACACACTAATCTATAATAGGAGGGCACTTGACAATTTGGTAAATTAAAGGAGGGTATGTTTTATGTCTCTTTAACAACTATGTACTATTTAATTCCACTCCCTTGACTCGCAATGGCACAAGGTAACTTCAATGTCAAAGATCTCAGTGAACTGTGTTATTTAGACACAGTTGATACACTGCAGGAGGCTAGTAAATTAACTATCACTTACATAATTCCAAAACATCCTGCCCATAAATATACCTAGAATAATAGGAATGGACTGCTACATTTCTAGAACGAAATATGATAGATTTATAGCAAAAAATACAATTGTTTCTCTTCACCAGCCAGTATCAATGGCCAAGAGCTCCTCAACTAATGATGAAACATCAGGAAACTTAGCTCCCACATATGCTGCAATTTAAAGTAGCATGATTATGTTCAGGTAGCTAAAGTTCCTATCATTTCACACCTGACACAGTCACATTGTACCCAGAAAGCAGCATTTTGCAGCTTTGCTCTTTATCCACTATGTTCCTATATATATATGTCTTAGAAAACTTAGTTATTCACTCTCAGTGATTTATACAGCAGAATCTCTGCATTGTCCACTATCCCCTTTAATGAAAAGCTTGGCATACTGTAGTTTTAGATTTTTTTGAACCTACTTTTGTTAAAGGTCTTCAAATGCTTCTACTCCCCTTTTAGCCCACCATCCAGGACAGGAGAGAAAGGATGGTAAATAGGACCAAGTGATGTAGGCCTATTTAGAAGTAGTTCTTTAGGGTGATGATAATCTCCATGTGTCAGGATACCAGCAGCTGTTAAGTAGTGTCAGGATACTGTTAGGAATCAGTATCAGTGGGAAAATCCAGGCCTACACCACACTCATACACATCAGGTGAACATGGCCCACCAAATCAACTAAGCAGAACTTACGATGAGCACATAGAAACTCAGAGGCTGAACCGGTAAATGCAAGGCCTGTGTTGGTTTGCAGTATGTCCTCTACACATAAAATAATAATGTTAGTTTGATGTTTTTGTAGGAATCCTAACAGTGGGAGCTGGTTCATCACTCATGCTTGGTTACTTTTGTAACTCCTTTCTTGCTATTGGGTTGCCTAGTCCAGCCATGACATGAGGCCTTTGCCTTTTCTTACTGCACATTGTTTTGTCCTGTTTAGTTGTATTTTCTTAGAAGCCTGCTCTTTTCTAAAGAAGGAATGGAGGAGGAGTGGGTCTGAGAAAGAGCAGAGATAGAAGGCATCTGTGGAATGTTGAAAGAGAAAAAGCAGTGTGGTTGGGAAGTATTGTATCAGAGAAGAATCTATCTTCAATAAGAAAGAAAGCCAAGTGAACAAATTGAAAAGCAAAGTAATACTTTTTAATAAAACTAATATTACTTGATTAATATGATCACTACTTAAAGGAAGAAAACAATTGTTTCTGTTTCTATATTTATATACAACTTTTTTTCATCGGCTTACTATTTAACTCAGTGTTTGACTCAGTGCTTAGCCATTTTAGTCCTTCAAAGAATATAAATGTAAATGATCTTAGTGAACGTCCACATGTACTTCTTTGGAAATTCATTTATTCCAAGAAACTTTGTAGATAAAAAGGAATGCATATTTATAACGTAACAGATTGTTCCAGTTTTCCAATGTATGTGGCCCAAGATGAATTTCTAACTAACAGTGTGTAGGAGATCTGAATTTTTCCACATGTTGGTTAATTTATCTCTATCTTTATCCTATAGTAGTATCCCATCATATTTCTATTACACCTGCATCCACAAAATTGAACACCTTTAATATATGATGTAATAATTGGATATTTTATCATAGAAATATTCTATGTAATGTGATTGCTAATTATTTTATGATTTGGTTTGTTTTTACTTCTCATTTTTGATAGCTTTATATTTTTTTACTTAAGTTACTGAATATATCTTAAAATACAATTTTCTTGTATTGGCTTACTATTTAACTCAGTGCTTAGCTATGAATAGATTTATTAATTTTACTAATTCAAAGCACATCTTCACATACTACTTAGTTCTTTTTATATTCTACTAAGATCAGTTTCATGTATAAAAGACATAAAGATATTGTATATTGTTTTCTTCTAAAATGCATATTATTAATCACTATAAGCATTCATGATTACTAATTTAGGGTCTGGTAAGGGTTCCATCTCCTGTAGTGTGCCTTAGGTTAAATCAGATACTTGTTGCTTACTCTCTCAACCTTTGTGCTACCATTTCTCTAGCATAGCTTAAAAGAAGGACATTTTATATCAAAGGGTTTGTGGCTAAATTGGTGTTTGTTTCTTTTGGTAGCATGAGAGTACCTTCCTATACAGCAGATGTTAGGTAGTAGTGGGAAGAGTGTTATGTGTTTGTCTGATAGACTTCTCTATATTTAATGAGATGTATAGATTTTGATTCATCAGTAGGCCTAATTGCCAGTTTACGGGGAACAACTTATATTCTTGACAAAAACCTGGCTTGTTCGGAAATTGCTATTGGACCACATTGGCAACCTAGAATTATTGTAATCTCACTACTAGATACTTCCTCCATTAACAAAAGACATTCACTTATGGCCCTTTATCACCCAAATACTTGTTAATTTGTTAATCGTTGCTTGTCTGTGTACTGGGCTCTATCCACTGGCATTTACTGGGCTCCAACACTGCCAGTAAGAACAGTGTTGCAACTCTCTGAGGGATGACTAGAGCAAGGTGTGCTGCCTGGCTTCTTCTGAGGCCACCTCTGCCCTAGCGTCTGTGGCAGATGGCAGAACATAGTTTATAACTAGGAGCTGAGGTTGCTGGCACCAAGAAGGAAGTGGTTGTAGTAGGCTCAAGCAGCTTGTTGTTGCTCTAATAACTTGTGCACTTTATTCCTTGTGGATGAGGTCTTGTATAAATTTTGGGGTAAATTGGGGTCTAAAGGCAGATACTTTCTATTTCTTTGTCTGAGATGTTAGGGATGCCTCATCTGCATGTGGAAGGAATTTGAGTGTTGCCTATTTGTGACTGATTGTCACAGTCTTCTCCATGGGATCTTGTGGTCATTCATTCCAGACAGGCACTGCAGTCAGAAGTAGATTTAAGCACCTACATTTCTCAATTATGAGAATTACCTGGGTCCTTGGGTCCATGCAACTTTACCAGGTTTTCTGTCTGGTGGTATGGTTTACTGCCCCACAGATCAGCTTCATACAGGATATATTTTGGAAGCTCCTACAGTGTTATCTTCCCATACTTCCCACTAAATATCCCTTAATTCTAGCTGTTTCTGTACTATTCTCATGTTTATCTGCTTCTACACTTTTTTTTTTCAAGTTATTCTCTAGGTCCCTGTCCATAACTATTTTTCTATTTATCATTTCTAACAAGCATCACAGTCATTATTCTTAATATCTAATCTCCTTAGCTCTATGAATTGTAGATTTGTTATTATTGACATAATAACTAATATCCAGGTACAAGCAAATACATGCTTTATTTGTCTTTCTGGGTCTGGGCTACTTTACTCAAGATTTTATTTTTCTGATTTCCTCCATATACCTGAGAATTTCATGATTTCCAACATTTCAATAACTTAGTAATATTTCATTTTGCAAAGGTAGCACATTTTTAAATTTATTATTCTGTTGAAATATGTAAAGATTTTTATATGTTGGCTCACTTGTTTGTTTTTTAATTTCTGGCTATTAAGAATGCAACAACAGAGCAGCGCCTCATTGAAAAAGTGTCTCCATTGTAGGATAAAATGTTTTGAGTGTATATGCTTTGGGTATATGCAGATTTTGAGGTAGATTAATTCCTGTCTAAGTTTAGAAACACCGCATTGATTTCCACAGTGCATATAAAAATTTACACTCACACCAGAAATTAATGAGTATCCCCCTTACTTCAGTACCTCTCCAGCATGAGGTGCTATGTCTTTTATAAATCTCAGACAGTCTGGCTGGTATAAGATGACAACTCCAAATAGTTTGATTTGTATTCCCAGAATGGATAAAAGTATTAAATGTTTTCTTAGCTATTTGAGTTCATCCTTTTAAGAATTTATTGTATAGATTGTACCATTTTTAAAGGGAATATTTGTTTTCTTAATTACTAATTATTGAAATTTCCCTAAAATGTATTTTTCATAATAAGCTTATTTTAGATGAATAGTTCCTTCTGGTCTCCATCTGTGCCCAGAGCTGGGGCATCACATGGCCATTAGGAGCAAAAACCTGCCCACAGAGAGCTCATTTTACCGGAGCACTCTCACTCCTAAGCCTACAGGTGAGACCCCACTTTTGTTCCACTGACTGTTCAAAAAGAAATCTGCAAAAACACACATGGTGCAGGAATCGCCAGGCTGCCTGGGACTGGACAATTAAGGTCTCCATCTGCTCCCAAGGATGGAGTGTCCAATGGCATTCAGGACCAAAATCTGCCTGCAGAGAGGTGATCTCCCAAGAGCATTCACACTCCTAAGCCCACAGGTAGGATCACACCTTTGCTCTATTGACAGTCCAAAAAGAGACCCACCAGTAGCTCATTGGGAGCAGAAGCCACATGGTGACCTGGGAAAGTACAGGTCCAGTCTGCATCTGTGCCTAGAGCAAGTTAAGGCTGTCTCATAGTATTCCAGACCCAAAACTTGCCTGGAGAAACCTGGTTTCCTAGGAATGCTCTTGCTCCTCAGATCAGAGGCTTAGAGGACCACAGGATAAACAAGCTCTAGTCAGAGACAACAAGACCATCTCAGATAACAAGATGGCAAGAGTAAAGCACCAGCAAAAGTGCTCAATAAAATACTCAAAAAGAACAAATCCAAGATCACGTCAAAATGATCATCTATTATGGGCAAGTAGTCTTCCTCTCAGGGATGCAGGAATGGTTCACTTTATGGAACTTCATCAATGTATTCCACTATATAAACACATTCACAAACAAAGCAACAACCAAACCCAACATGATCATCTCATTAGATGCTGAGAAAGCATTTGACAAAATTCAACACACATTCTGGCTAAAAGTTTTGGAAAGACCAGGAATTCAAGGCCCATATACTAATATAGTAAAAGCAACATACAACAAACCAGTGGTCAAAATCAAAGTAAATGATAAGAAACTCGAAGCAATCTCACTAAAATCAGGGACTAGACAAGGCTGCCCACTTATTCCCTACCTATTCAATATAGTACCTGAAGTCCTAGCAAGAGCAAATAGACAACAAAAAGAGGACAAAGGGATACAAATTGTAAAGGAAGAAGTCAAAATATCACTATCTGCAGATGATATGATATACTTAAGTGACCCCAGAAATTCTACCAGAGTACTGCTAAGCCTGATATACAACTTCAGTAATGTGGCTAGACATAAAATTAACTCAAACAAATTAGTAGCCTTCTCTACTTAAATGATAAACAAGCTGAGAATAGTCATCATTTGTACATAGGAAGGTTACTGATTTTATGTATTAATTTTGTATTTTGCTACTTTGCTAATATTTTTTTATCAGCTGTAAAGGTCTTCTAAAGTACATCTTTATGATTCTCTAAATTTCCTTGTTTTTTTGTTGTTATATCTCTCATTCAGCTCTGATTTTATTAATTTAGATCTTCTCCTTTTCTTTTCTTAGATAATTTGATAACGAGTTAGTCAGTCTTACTGGTTTACTAGAAGAATCTACTCTGTTTCACTGATCTTTTTGTTTGTCTGTTTTGTTGTTGTTGGTTTGTTCTCATTGCTGTTCTTTCATTTGTTTCCAAATACAGCCCTGAGTTTGATTATGTCTTACTGTCTCCTCCTTTGGAGCACAATTTCTTCTTTTTATTACAGTGATTTCACAGATATAGCCAAAACTTACATGGTATCTCTACAATTTTCAGTGTAGACTCATAATGCCCTGACACTGCCTCCTAGCGGAAACTTACTGTGTCCCAGGTGTTGGAGAGTATTGGGTTTTCATTTACTTTCAATTCTTAAAAGAAAATAAATTTTTTTATTGACCCATGTATAGTACGTAGTAAGCTATTTGCTTTGTTTTTGTCTGTAAGCATTCAGTTGTTTCTGTAGTCAATGCCCTGCTTTAATAAATGGTGATCAGGTAAAATGCAGGATGGTACTTCAATTTTCTTTTACTTGTTAAGACTTGCCTTGTGTTCGAGAATATTGTCAATTTAGTAGAAACTTCCCTGATTTGCTGACAAAAAAAGAAATATATAATTTGCACAAAATGTTTTTTAAATATCTGTTTAGTCTGTTGGGCTTATAATAACTTTAAGTTGCAACAATTCTCTATATAGTTTTGGTCTTTGTGATCTCTCTTTTGGTGAAACTAGGTTATTTAAACCACCTAGTTGGACTATGTGAGACTCAACATACTATTTAAGCTGTAGTTATATTTCTTTGATAAACTTTAATGCTTTTGTGTTTGTTGCATAGATGTTTATACTTTCAATATTCTCCTTATGGATTTTTTTCATTGATGATATACATTTTTCTACTTTATCTATTCATATTTGTTTTGGTTCCAACTGTGTTTTATTCACTATGAAAGATTCTACACAGACTTTTTTCCTAGGTCCACTTTTTTGAATACATTTTCTATCATTTTATTCTAGGAAATTATGTGTCCTTGATGTTAAGTTTTGTTCCTTTGATGCAGAAGGATGAATGCTATATTTACATCCAATCTTTTGTCTGTGAATTTGTTATTAAGAAACTGAGGGATTTTGCCACTGGGAACAGTGGAGAACCACGGACACAGACCTGGCAAGACTGAACTGTGAATAGCTAGGGTACAAAGAGGGCTAGGCCTAGTGCGTGGTAGGAGCAGCCTTCTGGTTGGTCCAGGGAAGCAGGAACTCTGCCATATGGACTTGGTGTCCACCCGGAAGGCCCTTGTGTGTGGACCAAATGATCAAGCAATTTGCCACCTGGAACAGCAGAGATCCAGGGACACAGGCCTGATGAGACTGCGCCATGAGTGGCCAGGGCTCAGATAGGTCTAGGCCAAGTGTTCAGAAAGCACAGCCCCATTATTGATTCAGGGGAGCAGTAATCCTGGAATAGGGACTTGTTATCTGCCTGCAAAGCCATTGCGTGCAGACCAAACACTCAGGTTATTTGCCACCTAAAACAGTGGAGATCCAGGAACACAGGCCTGGTGAGACTACACTGTGAGTAGTTGGGGCACAGAGAAGGCGAGGCCTAGCACATGGTAGGTGCAGCCCTCAGGTTGGTCCAGGGAAGCTGGAACTCTGCCATAGGGACTTGGTGTCTACATGGAAGGTCCTTGCATGCAGACCAAACACTAAAGCCATTTGCCACCTAAAACAGTGGAGATCCAGGGAAACAGTACAGGTACACAGGTGAGATGTGAACCAATCAAGGAAAACACGACCACATATAATCACAGACAAAAAGATGGCAAGAGGATAGTGAAAGAACTTACTTAATGGAAACCAAGACAACCTGGAAACATCAGAACCCAGCTTTTCCATTACAGCAAGCAGCAGAATGCCAACCACTCCAGAAAAAGAAGACTCAGACCTGATATCATAACTCAAGATAATGATGGAGATCTTTGAGAAGAGCATGAATAACTTAAACAAGAACAAGAGGAAAACCATAAAGAAATAGAAGCTTTTAAAGAAGAAACATGAAAAACACTCATAGAAATCAAAGAACCAGAGAAAACAGAACCAAAGAGATGAACGAATTGAAGAAGGAATTTAAAACAGAAATGTAAAGAATAAAGAAAACACTAAAGGAGACAACCTTGGTGGTAGAAAACCTAAAAGAGCAAAAAGGAGTCACAGATGCAAGTCCAACCGACTACAAGAGATGGAAGAGAGAGTCTCAGGGGCCAAAGACAACATGTAAAACATAGACAAAACAGTCGGAGAAGATGCAAAAGCCAAAAAGGACCTAATCAAAAAAGTCCAGGCCATCCAGGACACAGTGAGAAAACCAAACCTAAGGATTATAGAAATTGAAGAGAGTGAAGAAGATCAATTAAGAAGTACAGCAAATATCTTCAACAAAATTATAGAAATAAACTTCCCTACCCTTAAGAATGAGATGTCCATGAGCATAAAAGAAGCCTACAAAACTGCAAATAGAGTGGACCAGAAAAGAAATTCTTCCCTACACTTAATAGTCAAAATGTCAAGTGCCCAAAGTAAAGAAAGAATACTAAAAGCAGTAGGGGAAAACGGTCATGTAACATATAAAGGCAGACCAATCAAAATCACACCCGACTGCACAACAGAGACTATGAAATGTAGAAGATCCTGGACAGACATCAGGCAGACCCTAAGAGAACACAAGTGTCAGCTGAGGCTACTAAACCCAGCAAAACTATCAATCACCATAGATGGAGAGACCAAGATATTCCAGGACAAAATTAATTTTCACAATATCTGACCACAATCCCAGCAGTACAATGAATTATAGATTGAAAACCCAATACAATGAGGGGAACTACATCCTAGTAAAAACAAGAAAACTCCTAAGCAGGAAAACAGAAAGAAGAAAGCCAAACAGGCACACTTCTACCTCTAAAAGCAAAAATAGCAAGAAACAACAACAATAATTCCTTAATATTTGTTAACATAAATGGACTCAATTCCCTAATAAAAAGACACAGGTGTTCAGAATGGATACATAAACAGAATCCAGCATGTTGCTTCATAGAGCAAACCCATCTCAGAGACAAAGACAGCTATTATCTCAGAGTAAAAGTTTGGGAAGATCTTCCAAACAAAAGTTACCTAAAAACAAGCAGGAGTAGCCATTCTAATATCAAACAAAGGGGATTTTTTTTAACCAAAAGTTATCAAAAAAGATAAGGAAGGACACTTTTTACTCATTACAGGAAAATTTTCTCAGAAGGAACTCTCAATAATTAACATATATGCATCAAATACAAAGCACCCATATTTATAAATGAAACCCCACTAAAGCTCCAAAAATGCATTGCACCCCACACAATAATAGTGGGAGACTTCAAAATGCCACTCTCATCAAAGGACAGATCATGGAAGCAGAAACTGAACAAGGACACAGTGAAAAAAGCAGAGGTTATGAACCAATTGGAATTAATAGATACTTACAGAATATTTCATTCTAAAACAAAAGAACACACCTTCTCAGCATCTCACAGCACCTTATTAAAAAATGACTATATAATTGGGCACAAATCATGTCTCAATAGATATAAGAAGATTGAAATATTCCCATGCATCCTATCAGATCACCATCAACTAAGGCTGGTCTTTAATAACAACAAAGAAAACAAAAAGCCCATGTACATATGGAAACTAAACAATGCTCTATTAAATGATAGCAGGGTCAAAGAAGAAATAAAGAAGGAAATTAAGGATTTTCTAAAATTTAATGGAAATGAAAACATAACAAACCCACCCCAATGGGATGCAATGAAAGCAGTACTGAATAAAAAACTCATAGCTCTGAGTGCTTCCAATAAGAAACTGGAGAGAGCATACATTAGCAACTTGACAGAAAAATTGAAATCTCTAGAACAAAAGGAATCAGATACATCCAGGAGTAGATGGCAAGACATATTCAAACTCAGAGCAGAAATTGACCAAATAGAAACAAAAAGAACCATTCAAAGAATCAGCAAAACAAAGAGCTGGTTCTTTGAAAAAATTCACAGGATTGATAAATCCTTAGCCAGACCAACTGGAGAGCAAAGAGAAAGTATCCAAAATAACAAAATCAGAAAGGAAATTGGAGACATAAAAACTGATACTGTGAAAATTCAAGAAATCATCAGATCCTACTACAAAAGCCTATACTCAACATAAGTGAAAAATCTGGAGAAAATGGATTAATTCCTAGACAGATACAAGATACTAAATTTAAAGCAAGACCAGGTAAACCATCTAAATATCCCAGAACACCTAAGGAAATAGAAGCAGTCATCAAAAACCTCCCAAACAAAAAAATCCCAGGTTCAGATGGAATCAATGAAGAGTTCTATGAGATATTTATTGACGACCTAATACTTAGAGTCTCCAAAATATTCCACAAAATAGAATCAGATGGAACACAACCTAACACATTTTTTGAGGCCACAATAACCCTTGCTCTTAAACCACACAAAGACCCTACAATAAAAGAGAAGTTCAGATCAATCTTACTTATGAATATTTATTGATGCAAAAATACTCAACAAAATTTTTGCGAACCGAATCGAAGCACACATCAAAACGATCATTCACCATGATCAAGTAGGCTTCATGCCTGGGATGCAGGGTTGGTTTAATATACGGAAATCTATCAATCTAATTCACCATATAAACAAACTCAAAAGAAAAAAAAAACACATTGTCATCTCACTAGATGCTGAGAAAGCATTTGACAAAATTTAACACACCTTCATGTTAAAAGTCTTGGAAAGAACAGTAATCCAAGGCCCATAACTAAACATAATAAAAGCAATATACAGCCGACATCAAACTTAACGAAGGGAAACTTGAAGTAATCCCACTAAAATCAGGGACTGGACAAGGCTGCCTACTCTTCTTGTACCTCTACACCATAGTACTGAAATTCATATTCAGACAATTAGAGAACAAAAGGTAATCAAAGGGATACAAATTGGAAAGGGAGAAGTAAAAACATTACTGTTTGCAGATGACTTGATAGTGTATGTAAGTGCCCCCAAATATTCCACCAGAGAATTTCTACAGCTGAAAGAAAAGCTCAGCAAAGTGGCTGGATATAAAATTAACTCAAACAAATCAGGAGCCTTCATCTACTCAAAGGACAAACATGGAGAGAAAAGAATTAGGGAAAAGATACCCATCATAATAGTCACAAACAATACGAAATACCTTGGTGTGCCTCTAACTAAGCCAAGTGAAGGACCTATTTGACAAGAACTTCAAAACTTTGAAGAAGGAAATCTAGGAAGATCTCAGAATATGGAAAGATCTCCCATGCTCATGAATTGGAAAAATCAACTTCAAAAAGATGACCATCTTACCAAAAGCAATCTACAGATTCAATGCAATCCCTATAAAAATTCCAACCCAATTCTTTATAGAGTTGGAAAGAGCAATGTGCAATTCTATCTGTAATAACAAAAACCTAGAATAGTGATATCCATCCTTAACAAGCAGGAAACAACTGCAAGAATCACAATCCATGACCTCAAGCTATATCACAAGGAAATTGTATTAAAAACTGCATGGTACTGGTACAGAGATAGGCATGTGGATCAGTGGAATAGAATTGAAGATCCAGAAATGAATCCTCACAGATATGGTCACTTGATTTTTGACCAAGAAGCTGTAAATATTAAATGGAAATAAGACAGCCTCTTCAACAAATGGTGTTGGTTCAACTGGAACACAGCATGTAGAAAAATGAAAATAGACCCTTTCTTATCTCCTTGTATAAAACTGATGAGTAAGTGGATCAAAGACCTCCACATTAAACCAGGTAGACTGAAACTATTAGAAGAGAAATAAGGATAAACCTTAGAACACATAGGCACAGGAAAAAATTTCCTGAACAAAACACCAATGGCTCATGCTCTAAGGTCAAAGATTAACAAATGGGACTTAATGAGATTGCAAATTTTCTGTAAGGCTAAGGACACTGTCAAGAAAACAAAACAGCATCAAACAGATAGGAAAAGATCTTTACCAACCTCACATCAAATAGAAGCCTAATATCCAAGGTATACAAAGAACTCAAGAAGTTTGACACCCGAAAATCAAACAATCCTATTAAAAATGGGGTACAGAGCTAAACAAAAGGTTCTCAATTGAGAATTATCAAGTGGCTGAGAAGCATCTAAGGAAGTGCTGGACATCCTTAGTAATTTGAGAAACATAAATCAAAACAACCCTGAGATTCCACCTCACACCAACTAGAATGACTAAGATCAAAAATTCAGATGACAACAGATGCTGGCGAGGATGAGGATGAAGATGAACACTTCTCCTCTGTTGTTGGGATTGTAAACTGATACAACCACTCTGGAAATCAGTCTGGCGATTCCTCAGAAAATTTGACATAGTATTATCTGAAGACCCAGTTATTCTACTTCTGGGCATATACCCCAGTGAAGCTCCAACATGCAACACAATTGTATGCACCTCAATGTTTATAGCAGCTCTATTTATAATAGCCAGAAGCTTGAAAGAACCTAGATGTCCTTCAGTATATGAATGGATACAAAAAAAAATGTGGTATGTCTACACAATGGAGTACTGCTCAGCTATTAGAAACAATGACTTTATGAAATTTCTAGTAAAATGAATGCATCTAGAGTATCATCCTGATTGAGGTAACCCAGTCACAAAAGAACAGACATAATATGTAGTCACTGATAATTGTATATTAACCCCAGAAAGCTCTGAACGCCTCAGAAACAACTCACCAACTAACTATATTAGGCTCAAGAAAAATAAGGCCATAAAAGAAAATAATAATAAGGAAAAAAAAGAAAGCCTTAGTCCTACCTAGGGTAAAAAATTGTATAATTCCCTCTCAGAGTGTGGTACACCTGGAGCTAAAATTATTAATAATCCAAGAGCTAAGATATTAGCCTTGTGGCAATTATTTGTAGTCACAAATCAGTATACTTAAATTATACCCAACAAGAAATCTGTTTCTGTGTTAAGTTCTGTCCTACATGTACTTCATGCTAATGGTAAATATTGGTATTTCTATGCATGCTATCAAACCTCTAAAAGAATTAAGTCCTGGCAAAATTTTTCACATAATATAATGCCAAATTTCCTATAAAAATCTGTATATTTATTTGACCCCTCCTTTAAAAAAAAGGTAAGGAATAGAAAGAAAAAGAAAAAAGAATGAAATTGAGGTCTGTGGTATCTAGAATCACCCATCAGTGGTTTTAATGACTTTCATTATTTTATTGTTTTGTTGTAGGACTTGACCTCCTCTTTGGATATGGAATCTATAATTATTTGTTGTTTTTTACTGCCTGTGATTATTATCCTTAGTTTGCAGGGATTCTTGTGGATTTTTTGGGAAGATTTGTTGGCAGATACTTCTTAATTTTTTTTTCAGAAATATGTGTTTCTTTCTATATCTATAGTGATTTAATATTTTGCTGTGCATTGAAATCTGGCATGGAAATATGGTTTCCTACAGTCTGCAGAAAATTTATGTACTTGCTTTTGGCTTTTAGTTTCCAGTGATAATCAAGATATTATTCTAATAGGTCTGTCTTTATATGCTTCCTGGTCTCTTTGAATGACCCTAACCAAACAATTAAAAGATCTGTATGACAAGAACTTCATGTCTCTTAAGAATGAAATTGAAGAATATCTCAGAAGATGAAAAGATCTCCCATGCTCATGGATTAGATGGATTAACATAGTAAAAGTGGCCATTTTGCTATAATCAATCTACAGATTCAATGAATTCCCCAACAAAATTCCAACTCACTTCTTCAGAGAGTTAGAACAATTTGCAAATTCATTTGGAATAACAAAAAAAAATGTTGATAGTAAAAGTTATTCTTAACAATAAAAGTTCTTTGTGGATCACCATCCCTGACCTCAAGTTGTATTACAGAGCAATATTCAAGAAAATTGTATGGTAAAGGTACAGAGACAGGAAGGTAGATCAGTGGAACAGAATTGAAGACCCAGAAATGAATTCACTCACCTATGGTCATGTGATCTTTGGCAAAGAAGCTAAAAAATTAAATGGAAAAAGGACAGCTTCTTCAACGAATAGAGAGGGTTCAACTGAGAGTAGGCATGCAGAAGTATTCAATTCAATTCATTCTTAACTTCTTGTACAAAGCTCAAGTCCAAGTGACTCAAAACCCTCCACATAAAACGAGGTACACTAAAATTAATAGAACAGAAAGTGGGAAAGATCATAGAACATGTAGGCACAAGTGAAAATTCCTTGAACATAATACCAATGGCTTATGCTCTAAAATCAAAATTAATAAATGGGACTCATAAAATTGCATTTTTGTAAGGCTAAGGACACTATCAAGAGATAAAAATGGTAGCTAACTGATTGGGAAAGAATCTTTAACAGTCCTACATCTGATAGAGGGCAAATATTTAATATATTAAGAGAACTCAAGATGTTAGATTACAGAGAATCATATAACCCTATTAAAATTGGGGTACAGAGCTAAACAGAGTTCTTAACTGAGGAATACATAATAGCTTAGAAGCACCTAAAGAAATATTCAAAATCCCTACTCATCAGGGAAATGCAAATCAAAACAACCCTGGGATTCTATGTCATACCAGTCGGAATGGCAAAGATCAAAATCTCAGGTGACAGAAGGTGCTGGCTAGGATGTGGAGAAAAAGGAACCCTCCTCCATTGTTTTGGGGATTGCAAGCTGGTATGTGCACTCTGGAAATGAGTCTGGCGATCCTCAGAAAATTGTACATAATACTACCTGAAGACCCAGCTATTGCACTCTTGGGCATATGGTCAAAAGAAGCTCCAACATCTAACAAGGGCATATGTTCTACCATGTTTATAGCAGCCTTATTTAGAACAGCCAGAAGGTAGAAAGAATCTAGATGTCATTCAACTTAGGAATGGATACAGAAATTGTGGTAGATTTGCACAGTGAAGTACAATACAGATATTAAAAAAATGACTTCTTGAAATTCCTAGGCAAATGGATGTAACTTACAGCTATCATGCTGAGTGAGGTAACCCAGTCACAAAAGAACACTTAAGGTATGTACTCACTCATAAGCAGATACCAGCTCAAAAAGATCAGAGTACCCAAGAAAAAATTCACAAAACTTATGATGCTCAAAGAAAAGGCAGGCCAGAATGTGGAAGCCTCAGTACTTATTAGAAGAGAGAATACCCATGGGAGGACAAATAGAGCAGCAGGGGTTGGAGAAATGATCATCCAGAGACTACCTACCTGGGCATCCACCCCATATACAATCACTTAACCCAAGCACTATTGCTATTTCTAAGTATGCTTACTGGTAGGAACCTGGTATGGGTAATTCCTTAGAGGCTCTGCCAAAGCCTTACTAATACAGAGGAGGATGCTTTTGGTGCAGGGAAGGCACTTTATCCCAGTTTAGGATTGGGAGAGGGAGCACCTTCATGTAGGCAACGGGAGGGGAAGGGTCATCATATTTGGGGAAGGGAGTAAGATCTGAAATGTAATGCAGAGAATATCCAATAAAAAAGAGTTTTATAGGAACAAAAGAAACAATGACTATAAAATTCCTAGAAAAATGAATAGAATTAGCAGCTATGATCCTGAATGTGGTAACCCAGTCCCAAAAGAACACAAATTGTATGCACTCGCTGATAAGTGGGTACTAGCCCACAAAATCTCTGAATACCCAAGAAACAATTCACAGACTTTTTAAAGCTCAAAAGGAAGGAATGTGGATGCCTCATTCCCTCCCACAATGGAGAACAAAACACTCATGGGGGTAATATAGGAACAAATTGAGAAGCAAGGATTGATGAAAAGATCACTCAGAGACTGCCTCAGCTGGGGATCCACCCCAAATGCAGCCACCAAACCAAAGCACTATTGCTAATGTCAAGAAGTGTATATTGGCAGGAGCCAGATATTGATGGTTAGCCAGAGGCTCAGTCAGAATCATACAGATAAAGTTGTATATGCTTACAGCTAACCTTCGGACTGAACACAAGCATCCCAATGAAAGAGCTAGAGAAAGGACTGAAGGAGGTGAAAGAGTTTGCAACCCTTTGGGAAAAACAACATTATCAACCAACCAGACCTTTCAGAACTCCCAGGTATTAAAACAGTAACTAAAGAGCACACATGGAAAAACCCATGTCTCTACTTGCATATGTAGCAGAGGATAATATTCCCTAGTGTAAGGGAATGCCAAAGCACTGAGGTGGAGCAGGTGGTTGGGAGAGGGAGCATCTTCATAGAAGCAAGAAGAGGAGGGAGGGGAATATGTGTGGGGAGAAAGGGATAGCATTAGAAATGTAAATATCAGAAAGTATTCAATAAAAACAAAAAAGTAGCTGGATTTTTGGGAAGGGGTGGGCATGCCAAGTTGCCTTCTACCATGTTGAGAATAAGTTTGGGGAATTTGTGGGAGGGACAAAATCCCCAAATCTGTCAAGGTTTGTGGGTTTATAATGCTGATTTCTTTCTCTCTCTCTCTTCTGTTTCTCTGCCTCTCTGTCTCTCTCTCTGTCTCTCTCTCTCTCTCTTTCTCTCTCCCTCTTCTCTCTCTCTTCTCTTTCTCTCTCATCTCTCTGTCTCTGTCTTTGTCTCTGTCTCTCTTTCTCTCTCTCTCTCTTCTCTCTCTCTCTCTCTCTCTCTCTCTCTCTCTCTCTCTCTCTCTCTCTCTCTGCATCTTTCTCTCTGAGTGTTTGTGCATGTGTGTGTTTGATACAGTAAAGCAGCATAACAGTAAAATAATTTCTCTAAAATTAGTTAATATTTGCTAACAA
Organism: Micromys minutus; assembly: GCF_963924665.1. NCBI lineage: Eukaryota > Metazoa > Chordata > Mammalia > Rodentia > Muridae > Micromys > Micromys minutus. The sequence goes on along the minus strand of NC_137981.1, from coordinate 39,816,829 downwards.
AAACAGTGAAATAAAACATAAATCCATTCATGAAACTCTAAAGTTAATTATAAATACATGTTCAAATTATCATGGAAGGAACATTAAGAATTTATAATGGTGGAGATAGAGTCATGAACACTTACAGAGAGCTATAATGGCTACAATGGCTAAAAAATTGTAGACTATCAATCAAATGATTTTTTTGTTTTCATCTTTAGAGGGTGTTATTCTGTAGACAATATTACATTGCAAATATTGCTGACTCACTGATTTTTGCCTTGAGCATTTTAATCTCCAAACTGCCAAACAAATTTGTACATCTAACACTATGTGCTGAAGCTGTACTTCTCCTTTTCAAAATGTATCAGCATAGAAGACAAGTAGTTCTGGAAGGGATGTTGGGTCTCATATTCTCTCATACTTTTTATTAATAGGATGGAACAAAAATGAAATATTTCATAAGTCATTTCGAATTAGTGCTGTAACGAAGTTTCTTGACATTTGTTTTAGTGTCTTGATTTTGTATAATGAAGATTTTGTGTATAAACTGCTCTCATATAAGTCATTACATTCTATGTATGCCTATTTTACCTTTTTACTTTACATTAAATACAGAATTGGTTAACATAACTCTTGCTGTCTCCTTATGCTTGTGTCTTAATCACTGGCTCATATTTTCTTTGTGTTTTAAAAAACTGAGTAAATATACTTAATAATTAAGTAATTGTTTTTTTTTAATACAGAAATTAGCTTAAGAAGAAATCTTTGAGATCTTTATGCAGACTTTCTATATGAGTGTGGAGCAAAGTTGCCATGTTGAGGAAGAATAATCTATACTTCTAATTATAAATCCTATGTGATGTTGCAGAGTGATGTATAGGTGATGTTTATAACTGCTTGTCAAGCTAGAATTACCTTCAAATGTAGGCGAAACACATTTCCAACAATATTGTTGTTGAAAGTACATGACTTCTAAAATTTCAGAAAAAAAGACTGAAAAAAATCAGATTATTGTTAGAATGATAAAAATGTTAAAGATTATGTAACAGAAATGGTTTTACTTGTAAATATCAAGATGTTTTTATGCCAAGTGTTACAATAAGTGGTGGTTTATTACTATTGCCCCTGTTGAAATACAACCAGGGTCACACTGTACCATTTGTAATCATTGTACCAACACTTTTATTTTTCTGTTTACACCATTTGTTTTTTCCTAATTCTGAAAAAAATCATTATTTATCTCTTAGATAGACAAAATGCTCACAGCCCTCTTAATATTTGAGGTGTCTGTATTTGATTACCATCTCCTGGGGTTATTTTACCAATGCTTCATTCCTTTGAATTAATAAACTCTATTTGGGTAAGCCATGAAAATAATGATCTTTGAGATGGCTTTTTTTTTTTTCTGAAAACATGACATTGTTGCAAAAGACACAGTGTGGATTTTCATATTATGAAAACAGATCTTTTATATCTGCCAATACTTCTTTTAATCTTTGAAAATAAATTCTGTTTTATACAGTATATTCTAATCACAAATCTTCTTCCCAACTCCTCTGTGATCCTTCTCATATTCCCATTTGCTCGTCTTCCAGGTCTTCTTTCTCTCTGTTCAGAAAACAAACAAATAATTAAAATAAATAAACAGACCAGGATTAAATGAAAGAGCATTGGAAACAAGAACAACACACATGCATACACACATTTAAACATAAAAACAAAATAAAAAATAGGAAGTTATAATAAAGAAGCAAACGTTTACCAAGTTCTTTTTTTTTATTAAGCAATGCCCAATTTAAGCAATGTGTGAAAAAATCTCAATATTAATCTTGAGTTAGCTTTGTTTTGACTATCTGCCATTGGGTATAGTTTATATACACATTAAGCTCTGTTAGAGAAACTTTATTTTCTGCCTGTGAGAAACTATCAATTCTAAATGGCTTCTTGCAGATAGCTTCCAATTAAAAGAAGGGAGCTCCTATTAGTATCTTTCTCACAGTGCTGCTATCACATCTAAGGCGGACTTGTCTGTGCTGCCAGAGTGTCTGTGAGTTCATATGTGCACAGAATCTGTTATGTCTGGAAGACACTACTCCATGGTGTATTCCATCCCCTGTGGTTTTTACTATGAATTTTTTTTGCCACCACTTCTGCATAGCTCATTAGAATGTGCTGTAATTTTAAACATTTTTCAATAAACTGATTTGTAAAATGTGTTACTGTTCTGTAAATGTCAAGCTCATGATCTTTGATTCTTTTTTATATTTTTGATACACTAAGACAATATAAAAACTTAGAACCAAAAGTTGTCTCAGTGGTTAGGAGTACTTTCTCTCTTACAGAAGGCATATATGCAGTTCCTAACACCAAAAAGTTTGGACTCACAGCTATTTGTAACTTCAGCTTCAGAAATGTGTGGGTACCAGGCACACATGTGGAACAATGCATATATGGAGACAAAATACTTGTAACCATAAAACACAGCAACCTAAAAAGAAATCATAGAATGATAGGAGCTTATATACACAGATAACACACACACACACACACACACACACACACACACACCTAAAAGTTGTCTAATTATTTTACATTCAATTTTACTATTAATAACCATTTTAACTGCCACTATTATGAATCATTTATTAAGACTGTGTACATCCTAGGTATCCTTAGTTGACATTGTCTTTAGCACCTGTGTTTGAAATTAAAGGATGGCAAGGAAAGGCTTGTGGTTGGACAAGAAAAAGGATAGTCAGGAACAGAGTTTTCGAAAGGGAAGGGAAAATAAAGAAAAGAAAAAGAGGCAAGATGGAGGAAGAGGAGGATGAACCTTTGCATGGTTCTGCATAGCTACAGGTTGTTATGAATATTTAATAAGGGTTGAATTTGTCTAGAATGATATGTCTTGTTTATATGAGAAAATTATATCACTTGTCTCTGAGTTTTTGTTGTGGATACTTTGTGAAGTGTAAAATTTACTGAGAAAATCTGAGATAAAACCATTGCCAAATTAAAAGTTTCCTGAGTTTTGAATTTGCTGGGTTGGTTGGAGTGTGGACATTTTGTGGCTAGCAGAAGGCAGTCACTAGTGAGATAAATATAATGTTGAATCACATAATGTCTTAAACAAAGGAACCTTAAACAAAAGAAACACAGAGGCAAACAGCTTCCAGGCTCTAGGTCTCCTATTGTGAAAAGTATTGGTGGCTCCTTAGCCACAGAAAGCTGATGAATATAAGCTGCCTGCTTCTTTAACAGATGTTGTTTGGACTATGATTTAAATTTGTTTTAATATGATTAAAGTTAGGTGTATTTTCTCTAAAGATGATATAAAGCTATAATGCCCTATTAAGTATTTAAGATGCATATATTCTGTCTAATGTGGGCTCCGCAGGAAATTTTGGTTAAAATACTGGTTTGACAAATTGTCCATTTCTGATTAACAGGTATTTATAGAAATATGATTAAGTTGTTTTAGTGAGAAGGAACAATATCTCAATTCCCATAAACCGCTTGAAGAAGTCATTAAAGAGTCATTGAAGAGCCACACTGGAAAATGTTGCCTCTGAGATATATAACCACTGATGCAATATGCCTCTGATAATGCTTGACACAGCGAGAGATGGCGGATTTATTTAATATATCAACTTCCACCTACATAAGTGTTCCCATTTACTATGTTCATAGAAATCATTGAATATTTTTGACAGAAGCCAGAATATTACTGTCCCACTAAGTCTCATAAACAGAATGTCATGATATCTATATAATCGAAGTATGTTCCATCATATCTACAGTATGTTTAGTTGACTGTAGGAGCATCTGACATTCCTGACCACTTTCTTATAGTTATACACTTTCTAAATATCTTGTGAATAGATTGTCCATTTTTAAAACCTTCTCAAATTGGTACTATTATATCTATTTAGAGATATTCTCAAATCTATTAAGTTTACCTATCTCAAAAAGTTATTGAAATATTTTGTAACCTTTCTTTTGACTGGAAAACACATTTTATTTTGTAAAATTGGGTGTAGTAAGAGTAAAAGAAAATGCAATAAATTTCAACATTAAAAGTCATTGTAGGAGATGTAGAATTTTATCCTCATTCAATCCAGGAAAGAAAATTTTTGAACTATAGTTATAAATTATTAGGATTTGCCATGTGGCTTATCTGAATAACATCCAGGTATCTAAAAAAACAAAATGTTTATTAATGGCTGAGTAGTCTCTCAAGACACATATATTTATAACATAGACAATACTAATTGTTGTAGAACTTTTTTACACACTCAATAACTTTCTATTAGACTTCTGTGTTTTTATTAGTGATATGTATTTACAAAGAGCAAGAAAATATTCTGGATCTTTTGCAAACAGAATTTATTACAAAAATATATTCACAAACAGTTACCGTAAGTAGGCATATTTTTATATTTCCAGACATTTTATTAACTCTTTTCCTCCTTTGGTGTGGGTTTCAAAGTAGGTACATGTATCTAAAAATTCATTAAGAAAATAAAAGTTCCTCAATTTTGTATACAATCTGAGATGCAGGTTTATATAAAAATATCATGTCATAAAATGCTCCTTAATATTTATATTTACTTGACTAATATTTGTCTCAAAATGTAATATCAACAGATATTAGTATTGACAAGAATCTTTTACCTAAGATATGCTTTAGAAGTTTTTTTAATTAAAATCTATTAAATAACAAATGTTTAGATTTATAGATGTCTGGTATTGGTATATCATGTACCTACTTCTAGTACATTCACTACAATACTAACTGAAAAATGAACTTAACCAATTGCCCTTAATTCAGATGTTACATATATTGTGGAGAGATTACGTCTTCTGCAAATTTTCTGTAAGTCAGACAGTTTGTGTGTGTGTGTGTGTGTGTGTGTGTGTGTGTGTGTGTGTGCTTGTGTATATGTTTATATGTATGTGTATGTGTGTGATATTCTGTGGGAGGGTACAGGTGCCAAGCATACAGGTGGATGTTAGAGGATAATTCTGTAGAATCAGGTTTCTTCTTATATTTTTCCATGAAACCTATGTGTCTAATCCATGTCACCAGACTTGTACAGCAAGATCCTTTATCCATTGTATCAGCTCACCATCCTACATAAACGTTTACCTTGTGAATGAATGCATGAGAGGAATATCCAATAAGGTATAACAAAAGCTAGTTTTCTTATTCCTTTGAAATATATTTATTCTTATAAGTCTCTGAATTTATTATGAATATGAAATATCGAATGATCAAGTTGAATAGAAGAATTCAATCATTTTGCTGTTTAATTTTTATCACCTAATTGTTCATATTTTCTTTTTTTTATAAATTGAACAATATTATTCATATTTTAAAGTTAGGAACTAGTATTTAATTTCTAGGTCTTCATTTGTGGATAACTTATCCATGCATTTATTATACCTGCTAAACAGAAGGTATTTGAAGAGAGGATGATTTTAAAAGGACGTTGGCTAATTCTTTGTCTGTACTACTAGACTGTGCATATGCTTGAGTGAAGCTATATACAGAACAAAAGAAGACTTACACATTTTTAGACAAAGAATGTTAAGGTTAATAAAAACTCATTGAAAGTTTTTTACCTGTTGAAAAGAACACCACACATAACGAAATAGAGAATAAGTAAAATATAATTTCTGTCCTGAAGAACAGGATACAGTAAAAACTAAAGACACATTAAATTTTTTTTATTTTTGACTATTTTATACACAGGCATTTTTGCAGTATTTTATGTACACATTTCAGTCATATACACTCCCAATATCCTACATGGCCTGCAAGATTTGATGTTTCTTTATTTATTTCCAGCTTTCCTTTGTCCAGTATCTCCTAATTGTACCTATTTTCTTGTTTTATGGAATGGTAATTTATAGTCTGTGCCAGTATTTGTTGCTCCTTGATTTTATAAGAGGATGCTACTGAGAGATTTCTTTGAATTTCACAAAAAACATAACAATGTTGAGGCTATGAAAGCCTATTGGTGTGAGCATCTTTGCATTATTATATGACTATGAGCCTATGGAAGACAGGATGTGAAATGTGTCTTGAATAAGAAGTGGATCCTAGTGGTTTGTGAATACTCCTCATCTGATGTTGGTTTTCAGGAAGGCTTAGATACTGCAAGCTTGTCACAGGGAGTATGTCATTGAAGGAGAGCATTGAGACAAAGCTTCTCACTACTTCTTATTCTATCTTTATGCTTGGTGTTTTGGATCTAAAGTTTTAACTCCCAGGTCCTGCTGTTGTCTTCATGCCTTCCTGCTGTTATGTCTCCTTGTGATGGGCACCAATGTCTCTAAAACTACAAAGAGTCTGTTTGGTCATGGTGTTTTATAACAACAGAAATACATCTAATACATCTGAATGTGTTCATAAATATTTCCCATCATGGCAAAGAACTTATAATATAAAGGGATAAATGCTATAGCACATTTATTTAGGACCAAATTCAAAGAAGGGATTACAAAAGGAAAGAAAATCCTACTCTCTGAAAATTTGATGACATTGAATTTTTCTAAAATTTTTGGCCTTCTAAACATTAGGAAATTAATGAGAAAAATGAATCTAATTTGTAACTGAATAAATAGGTGTTCATGTTTTCCTAGTAGTTGAAATTAAATGTGGCCTTGTAGGCATTTAAATGTCTATTGTAAAGAGGTAACTTACATCAGAAGTAATCCCTGCTTTAGCTCACACACATATTTTCAGAGGAACATTTTTCATTGGTGGGTGAACGGGTGTCTCATGTGAAGACCCATTGCTTAGAGGTTTGGGTAGCCTGGGGAAAACCCCTGCGTCTGAAAACAGACAATGGCCCAGCCTATACATCCAAGGGCTTCCATGCATTCTGTGAGCAATTACAAGTAAACCATACACTAGGATTGCCCTATAATCCTCAAGGCCAAGGCATTGTTGAAAGGGACAATAAAAATCTTAAAGAATGTTTACAAAACAAAAAGGGGGTATAGCAGAAGGAGCTGCCCCCCAGGAAAGAGTCTCTCTTGCACTCTTTACCCTTAATTTTTTGCATCTAAATGATGATGGAATATCAGCCACAGACAGGCATGCCTCCAAGGGACCACCGGATGAGGAGAGGCTAGTTATATGGAAATATGTGCTGGATAATAAATGGTATGGACTGGATCGGTTATATCGAGATCCAGGGGAGCTGTTTGTGTTTCCCCCAGGGAAAGGAAACACCTCATTGGGTCCCAGCCCGGCTGACACACCCTGTCAAGAATGAGTCGACCTCGGTGGAAGATGTACAAGTGCTAAATTTCACTGAGGCTTGCTGGACCCTGAAAAATCCTGTGGTTGAGACTAAAAATTACTCTGCCACTCCCAAAATTGGTCCTAAAATTTCAATGCCAACCTTGATGAACTAAGAAGAGCAGTTACTGCTATCATTGCTACTCTCGTAGATCCTGGATTTGCTGAGGGACTTACCTCTTGGCTCTCCTCTGCTGTGTCCTACTTTAAAGAATAGGTGGGGGTGGGGTTGTTTATAGCTTGCTGTCTGGGAGGTGGCATACTTAGTCTATGGTTGGTGTGCCAGCTGCGTGCCCAGAATCAGCGAGATAAGGTTGCTATTACCCAGGCATTCGCTGCATTGGAGGATGGTGCCTCACCCCAAATTTGCCTCTCAGCCTTAAAGATTACTTAAGTTTGGTTGCACATGTGGCCTTTGCACCCCCACAAGACCACGTTGTCTCATTGCACTGGGGAAGGCGCGTGTAAAACCCAGTCTTTGGCGTAGCCTTTGCACCTCCCTGGGCTAGTTCCCATTGCATGGGAGAAGGTACGCCTTGGACACGGCCTCCTTCGAGCAGTCCACACATCATGAGATGGGTACTTGTACGGGAGTAAGTCCGATGTTGCTTGTTCTCAAGTTAAAATAGAAGGGGGAATGGTGGGGAGCGGAATGCGGACGCCATTACAAGATGGCGCTGGTTCAATCACGGTTTGAAGTAAACAACTCCATATATAGTAATGGTCTTGTCAGCTAAGGCGATGCACCCTGCGCATGCACAGTACATAACCTATCTCCGGCCAATCCCGAGGCCTCTGGTGTCAGTAGACTGGTGACAACCAATCATGGCAAGCCCTATATGTGCTTCTCGCTATATAAGTGGACAGCTAGGGTAGTTCGGGGCCCCTTGCTTCCTGCTCTCCCCATCAATCAAGAGGCTCCCACAATAAAGCATGATCTGAGAAGAATCCTCTGGTGGTGGCTGTCTTTCCTTGCTGATCGAGGAGCGTGCTGCAGTTATTACAAGTAGTAGTTTGTCTTTATTATTCTTGGTATTATAAGTTTCAGTATCAGCTAACAACTTTAAAAAAATGCCACACTAAACCAGATTTTTCAGAGTTAATCTATAGCTCTGATTATTAGGTAAAATTTAATTTTGCCCTTTTAAGCATTTGTTTCTGTAACAATTTCTATGAAAAGATCAATCTACAGCCCAGCTACAATGGTTCATGTCAGTAGAACCAGAAATGTCACACACTAAGGGGATGTGATTTACTGTACCCATGGATGCTTTTCTAGCTTGCTGTGTGCAAGTTGACTTTTATCTGGTAATTATGTTGAATCTTCTTCTAACCACTTTGTTCCCTAGGCAGCACCATCTCCTGCGTACACCATCATCAGTATGCCTTCCTCATGTATCATGCCTGTGACAGCTTCAATGGCATACTGAAGTTACAGCTCATCAGAGCAGCAGTATGTGGTGATGATTTATCACAGTAACATATCATCAGAAGAAGGCAGTAGAATAATATATGGCCAGAAGCATTTCACAGAGCTATGCAGGGCATATTTAGATGTGCAAGCAACTCAGGGAAACCTGGAAACTTCACCTGTATTCTTATCTTTAAATGGCTCTCTGAGTGGAACCTATTCTTTTACCTGAGGATCTTTACCGTTATATTTTAGAGGTTTATCTCTGGGAAAAAATGTGCAGTTATTAAAGGTGACATACTATGACAAATACTTTCATATTTCAGGGACACTCTTGAAATTATCGTCATACCATTTTGTTTTTTAGCAAGAAGTACATCTTTTAAAATAAATTACTACCTCTGGCAGAGCACTTTCTTATGTGGAATAGATTGCCCTTGGATACCTAATTAATGGAGTGGTATATTATTTGTTTGTAATTTAATGAAAAGCAAGACAACCTGCAATTTAAAAATAAAACTACATGTTAACAAAGTTCAAACGTCAAGAACAAACTTGGGCGAAAATGAAAATAAACAGCCATTTGTAAATTTGGAATTTGTAAAATAGAATTTCTGGAAATTCTTAGATCATAGTGGGAGGATGACAAACATGAAGTTGTTGAGCAAATTAACACTTTCAACAAACTGAACCATTTATCTTTATGGAAAAATTAATTATGAAATTATGATAATGATTAAAATCTTCAGAAGTGCTCATTCATCTTACTCTTTTTTTTTTTTTCAATGCAGTTTGCTTCACGCTCCCGATCATACTTTACTGTGACTATTATCTGGCATAAAAACGTCAATAATGACTAGGAGAACTTTAACTTGAGGAAGCCCAGCACTTTCTGAGGAGGTTAAATTTTGGATGAAAATCATGTGTCTTGCCTTCATATTCATGTGTGCATATGTCCTACTTCTTGAAGGTGTTTCTTACTGAGAAAGACAACTTAGCAAACCTTTCAACACAGCAACTGACAACATCTTATTACTCCTCAGCACCACTTGGATGAGAAAGTATTTCCTAAGCAAATTATTTATTTTCCATTCAACAGAATGTTGTTGTAGTAACCAACTTTTTTGGACAGCAGAAAAAGAGGTTTTAAGAAGGGTATTGTGTTTGTAATATCTTCAATATACAGCACCTTATTTTATGATTTTTAGATACTTTTTCCCAATCTCTCCTGCCCAGATGCAAATGCTCTCAGTCCCTTCTATCCATCATTCACATACAACATCAGTTGCACTTATCTGCCTGTAATATATGGTAGCTCACGTTCACTAGCATGGCTTTCCTCACAAGCAGGCCTTTAGATGACTGAGGACAGGAATTATGCTTTTTCCTTCTGTGAATTCTCAAGTACAGAGCATGACACGGATCAAGTAAGTATCTACACTAATTTACGATATTCATTTTCTTGCTAAAAACCAATCTGATAGTAATGGTGATGTGACCTATGGATGGTAATAACAGTTTTAATATTAATTAGTATTATAAGAGTAATTAAGAATAACTTACCTTTACTTGGGAGAATGAACGTAAAATTAAAAAAAAAAAGTATTGTTGAAATAAGTCTTTATGTTCAAAAGCAGGTCCCATGACTGACTGGTTTTTATCAGGAATGAGGCCAATTCATAAATAAGTTGTCACTTCTTCAAAGACACACAATTAGTATCTTGTCCAACAAAATTGATCCAAGGTGTGTTCATTTGCAGTCTATGTGCTTGACTCTATTTCTAAAAGGAAGTTATTAAGAATTGTTTCATTGCTGGTTGAAATGCCTCAAACTTGCTACAAGTACCAAGAACAGAGTTTATGTCCCCATACACAAATGGCAGAGAGGAGAGCCAATAGAAACAAGTTAGGCTCAGGTGGCCACATGTTCACACTTGTGAGAATACATGTGGCAGGCTTGTAAACACACATGCATGTGCACATTCTCTCTTCTCTCTCGCTCTCTCTCTCTCTCTCTCTCTCTCTCTCTCTCTCTCTCTCTCTCTATATATATATATATATATATATATATATATATATATATATATATTCATCTACTTTGTTTAATCCAACTCTTCTTAAGCCAACCCCAACTCTTATTCAAGTTCACGGTTTCTTATGTTTTAAATATTAGTGTTACATAAATGCATATACATTTATAAATATAACTTTGATTTAATTTAATGTTGTTCATGCATACACATGTTTAGGGAAAACTGGTTCATGGTTCATATAACATCACCTCACAGGGTGCTTGTCTCTAAAGAAGATTGAGTCTTACTTCCTTAGAAGTCATTAACTGCCTGTACCTCTTCAACTAGGAAGGAAGCATGATGGTGTCTCCTCACTAATTTGTCACTGTATAAATCTTGTTTAGGAGAGCATATCCTTGACATTTCCTATGTGTGGCTTTTTTGTCATATACAGAATATATAATCTATCAGCACACATCAAAATTTTCTTGCTGTTACAATTTATTTACTTTCTCAGGTCAGACTCCTTGACCCATAAATCTTAGGATTCTCTTGTTAATGTATCAAATAAGAATCATCACCTAATGGTCAGTTATTAGTTATGTTCTAGCATGGCTTTCTAGAATAATCTACCTATGCTAAAAGGTATTATTTTGATAGATTTAGAATTTCTATATATTACTCAAGAAAATGTGCTTTTTGTTAACAGTAGGCCATGAATATAAACTTTTATTTTATCAAGCATTACAATGAATCACACTAAAATATAAATACACAGTGAAAGAAAAGGCTACCTGTATGTGTGCGTATGTTTGTGTATGTGCGTGTGTCTGTGTGATGGCGTTCTAGAGACTAGCAGAAAACATTTCTATAAGCTAAACACACATCAATTGAATATAAGTTACTTATATCATTTCTAAAATGACCATATAAAATTGTCATTAAAATATGAGCGCAGCAGTGGACAATAAAACCTACTAAAAATGACTACCACACTGTGTGTTGCCATGGCCTTTGTAAGGTATTCTAATTCCTGGTCTAGATAAGTTGAAGCCCCAGGAACCATAAAAGATGGTAGGCAGCTTCCTAGTCTCCCATGCGTTTTTGCCCTTCTCACATAACTAGAGCCTCCCCCCCCCCACAGCTTCCTGTATAGAGGTTTAAGTCATGTAAGGAAGAAAATGTAGAAGATTGATAACAAATCATTTTACTTTTAAAAGCAACATATTGTTTCTAAGAGTATGTGACATAATAATCAGGGTCTTGGAGGAGAGTAAGAGAATCTGTTTCATTTGCTTGTTTTATTGTGCTTGTTTATGGTTTTTAGTTGTTGAAGTTTTTATTCTATTATGGTTTTTGTTACTGTTTTGTTTGCTAGGGTGTAGTTTTGTTTGATTTAAGGTGGGTTTTGTATTTTTCATTTGTTTTGTTCTGCTTTGTTTCCTTGGAACCGATGAAACACTGACTGAGTAACTGGGATAAACCAATTTGATTTCAGTTGTTGCCTGATGTCTCTGGAAATTGCGTTTAAAATGATCAGAATGATTAATATTATTAATATTTGAGGGAAAAAGGTGATCCTAATTAAGTCGTTGCCTAAATTTATGAGCAGAGTTAGTTAGATTGCCATAGGTAATACATAACATTTTTATCTAAATCTTTATAGTTATTTTGGGGACATTATGACCTATATATGTAAAACTACTGCTATTATAAAGAATTGTCCTGAAGTTTTTTGCAGATTGTGACTAAAATAGGAGAAATAATACTATAGTTTTTAATGTGATAATGTAAGCTTGATTTTAGTTGATAAATAGAAGAAATCATAAACAAGAGAAAAGTGGTCCTGGATAATTAACATGAAGGTGGAGCATTAATGTGAACTCACTAGGTAAGGAGAAATTTCATTGTTTTAAATGTTATCTTTGCAGGACCCGGAATCATTGGACAAGGGGACAAGAATGTCTTAACTGAGGGTTTCACAGATCTGAGAGATCTAAAGGCATGATTTTGAGTGATTATCTGGATTAGTGTTTGACATAGGAGGGCCCAACACACTGTAGCAGACCCATTCCTGGGGCATGTGATCCTGGGTTGTGTAAGAAAGCTAGTTAGCTAGTTAAACATGAGGCTGAACTTGAGAGAAAAGAACAGTTATTCCTAGTTTTTGTGTTCTTGCAATGATTTTCCTCCTTTAATATATATACGTCCATGTATATGTATATGCGTATGTGTATGTGCATGTGCATATGCATATGCACATGTATATGTATATGTGTATGCGTATGTGTATGTATAATGTATATGTATAATGTACATCTATATGTACATATATGTGATGTATATGTAAATGTATATGTATAATTTCACTAATTTGATATTTTCCTTCCTATGGTGTTTTGAGCACAGCATTTTAATATAAAAACAGAAAATATAGAACACTAAGTTATTTATTCAACACTGGATTGAATGAATGAGTGACCTCAAATCAACATTTGGTTTCCATGCTTTACAAGTTTTAAAATAAACTACAATGATTGAGAAAATATTAATTATTGATAATTAAATATAGTTTAATAAGATTTCAATGAATGTCAGCATATGAACTATGTTTTGGTTCTCTGATTTTTTAAGTCTCATGTTGTTATAGGAAAAGAACTCTTTAATGTAAATATAAAACTTCATCAAGAAAGAACAAAAAGGTTTTCTTCTCTGTAAGTATAACCCCAGGAGCTTGATGCCATGGGCTGCTATAATTTCTAGTTGGAAATTATCTCTTTGATATACACTTAGATTAATTCTCTGTTTGGAATACACATAATTGTGGAGAGAGTTTCAAACTATTAGATAGAAATGTAGAATACAATTACTAAATGCTAAAGCACATATTAATAAGTATGTTAGCTGGTGGAAAATCTACTACTGACATAGAACATACAAATAGTTTTTTATTATATTACATATTATATTTCAGTTAAAATTTTATTTTATTTTCCCCCTTTGTACCCCAGAAAATGCATGTGAGCTCTATTATCATTCATATATTCTCATTTAGAAAAAAGTGTATATAACTAGTTATTATAAAATATGTCATATGGGGAGTGGGTAGAAAATTCTGTCAACTTAAACTTTATTTCCCTTAGGTAGGTTTTTAAATTTTCTTTTTTATTGAAGAATTTTCTTAAAGACTGTACTTCAAAATAACTGTCCCTTCATTCCTCTCTAAAATGTGTTCAGTTAATTTGAAAGAAAATTTCTAATTAGGTGACAGCATTACTGCTTGGATTTGTGAGTTTTACCTTATTCCTCTGCCTGTGACTTTCTTTTTGTTATTTTTCTGTGGCTAATTTCATGAATGACAGTTTAGAGAAAACCTTACATCCTCAAATTGTGCTCAACATTATTAAAGAATTTACAATTCACATTTAGACCTGGTGATATTTTCTGCCCATGGCCATCTTGGATAATGAGAACATTTACATTCATGAAATAAAAAGATGGTCTGCAGAAATCTATGAGATGCATTTTTATATATTTAAATAAATTAAAGGTGCTAGATAGATATTTGAATTTCAAGGCCAGGAGCCTTAATTATTTGAGGATCATATTTAAAATAGCCAAGTTCCAGATACAAAGAACAATTCAAAATGTAAGGTTATATTTTAAGAATACCATTTGTTTTAGGTGCTAATGATAATTTTTATTTGAAAATATATGCCAGTTTTTACTGAAGTGATTAATTAAAGTTTATTTTCATAAATTTTAGTCAAGATAATGCTATACCACAGTTATCCAGTGTTCAAAATATTCTCTGTTCCTATTCTCTATATCAAACTGCATTGCAGAATATTTCATCATACCGTGGATATCAAGATTGTGTTACTTATCTGAAAAAAATTGTTTCTAGTTGTGGTGTGGCTCTGGTCTTAGCACACACTATTTATCCTCTTGGCTGGAATACAGACACGTGCAAACAAGGAGGATACAGTTAGTTTATATAAGGAGACATCCACATCTTAAAGTGATGTGTCACTGAGTAGCAGAGAAAGATTTTACAGAATAGAATTTTTCCAACTTTTTCTAAAATGACAACAAGAGGAAGCCATTTTATAGAGCAATGAAGAAAGATAAGGGAGGGACCTTCACTAGGACAGTTAGAGAGAGAATAAGCTAGAAACAGGTAAAGACAGAAAGAGCAAGAAAATGAGAAGAAGCTATAAAATTACATATTTTCTGTTACAAATTAATAAAATACAGCACCTTATTTTTCAAATCAAATGATTTTTTCCTTTAGAGTATATATGTTTTTAAAGGATAACAATAAATATAATATCATTAGAAAGAACATTGTAATGTGCCTATGTGTTCTAAGCTCACCTCTATTATCTCTTCTAATAGTTTCAGTGTACTTGGTTTTATGTTGAGTTCTTTGTTTCACTAGAACTTGAACTTTGTACAAAAAGATAATAGAATAATTTGTATTCTTCTGCATAATAACTGCCAGTTGAACCATCACCATTTGTTAAAGAGGCTATTCTTTTTAAATTGAATGTTTTTGTTCCTGTTCAAAGATCAGGTAACCATAGGTGTGGGGGTTCATTTCTGGGTCTTCAATTCTGGTTTATGGATCTAACATCTGTCTCTATACCAATACCACATGGTTTTTATCACAGTTGCTTTGTAATATAGCTTGAGATCAGAGATGGTGATTACACCAGAAGTGTTTTTTTTTTTTTTTTTTCCTTGAGAATAGATTAAGCTATTCTAGGTTTTTTGTTATTCCAGATAAATATGCAAGTTGCTATTTCTAACTCTATGAGGAATAAAGTGGGGATTTTGAAAGAATGCATTGTATTTATAGATTACTTTGGCAAGATAGACATTTTTAATATGATGATCCTTCCAATCCAATAGTATGAGAGATCCTTCCATCTTCTCAGATCTTTAATTTCCTTGTTCAGATACTTGAAGATTTGTCATTAAGGATCTTTCACTTGCTTTCTTAGGGTTACACCAAAGTATTTCATATTGCTTGTGATTATTGTGAAAGGTATTATTTTTCTAATTCTTTCTCAGCCTGTTTATTTTTGAATAGAGGAAGGCTCCTGATTGGCTTGAGTTTATTTTATATATAGCCATTTTCGTGAAATTTTATAACAGCTGTTGCAGTTCTCTGGGATAATTTTGGATCACTTAACTATATTATCATATCATTTGCAAATAGTAATATTTTTACTTCTTCCTTTTCAATTTGTACCTCTTTGACTTCTTTTTGCTGTCTAATTGCTCTGGCTAGGACTTCCATTACTATATTGGTTAGGGGAAGAGTAGGCAGCCTTGCCTACTCCCCGATTTTTGTGATATTGCTTCTCCCCATTTGGTTGATGTTGGCTACTAGTTTGTTGTGTATTTCTTTTACCATGCTAGGATATGGGCATTGAAATCCTGATTTTTCCAAGACTTTTACCATGAAGGGGTGTTGAGTTTCATCAAATGATATTGTTTTTCTTTTTTCTTTGAGTTTCTTTATATAGTGGATTACATTGATGGATTTCTTTATATTGAATCACCCCAGCATTCCTGAAATGAAGTCTACTTGATCAAGGTGAATGATCATTTTTATGTGTTATTGGATTAGGTTTGAAATGATTTTATTGAGCACAGTTACTGACTGACTATATTATCAGTTTTGGAGACAGTACCATGAGGTGCTGAAAAGAAGGTTTATTCTTTTGTTTTAGAATGATATGTTCAATAGATGTCTGCTAAATGTGTTTTATTCATAACTTCTGTTAGTTTCACTGTTTCTCTGTTCCATTTCTTATTTCATAATTTATCAGTTGATGACAGTAGGGTGTTGGTGTTTTCCACTCTTACTGTGTGTGGTGCAATATATTCTTTGAGCTTTAGTAGAGTTTCTTTTATGAATGTGCTTGCCCTTATATTTGGAGCATAGATGTTCACGATTGGGAGTTTGTCTAGATAGATTTTTTCCTGTGATGTATAAAAAGTGTCCTTCCTTATCTTTTTTGATAAATTTTGGTGGAAAAATCTATTTTATTCAATATTAGTGTGGCTATTCCAGTGTGTTTCTTGGAACCATTTGCTTGGAAATTTTTTCCCAGGCTTTTAATCTGAGGCAGTGACTTCCTTTGTCACCCATATGAGTCCCTGTATGAAGCAAAATTCTGGAACCTGTTCACATATTCAATCTGATAGTCTATGTCTTTTTTTGGGTAATTGATCCCATTGATGTTAAGATATATTAATCAATAGTGATTTTGTTTCCTGCAGTTTTTGTTGTTAGAGGTAAAATTATATTTGTGTGCTTTACTTCTTTTGGTTTTGTTTCTTGAAGATTATTTTCTTGCTTTTACTATGGTGTAGTTTCCCCTCCTTGTGTTGGAGTCTTCAATATATTATTCTTTGTAGGGCTAGGTTTGTGGACAGATATTGTGTAAATTTGGTCTTGTTCTAGAATATTATACTTCTTCATCTATGGTAACTGAGAGATTTGTTGTTTATAGTAACCTGGGCTGGCATTTGTGTTTTCATCAGTTCTGTATGATGTCAGTCCAGGATCTTCTAGCTCACATAGTCTCTGTTGAGATGTCTCGTGTAATTCCGATCAGTCTCTCTTTATATGTTGCTTGTCCTTTTACCCTTACTATATTTTAAGTATTTTAAAGTATTTTAAGTATTCTCTTAGTTCTTTTGTATTCTTTCTTTGTTTTGAAGACTGGGAGTTTTGACTATTATGTGTTAGGAGTAGTTTCTTTTCTGGTCCAATCTTTTTGGATTTCTATAGGCTTCTTTTATTTTCATGGTTATCTCTTTCTTTATGTTAGGAAAGTTTTCTACTATGATTTTGTTCAAAATATTTAGAGAGCTTTTTAGTTGGGAGTCTTTTCTCTCTTCTACACTTATTAACATTATCTTCTAATTGTGTTCTAAATATCATGGATGTTTTGGTTTTGGAGCTTTTTAAGTTTTGCATTTTCTCTGACTGATATGTTAATGATTTCTATGGTATCTTCTGCCCCTGAGATCCACTCTTCAATTTCTTGTAGTCTGTTATTGATGTTGACATCTATGGCTCTTGATCTCTTTTCTAGGTTTTTTATCTCCAGCATTGTCTTCTTTTGTTATTTCTTTATTGTTTCTATTTTTGTTTTCAATTCCTTCACCTGATTGCTTGTGTTTTCCTGTAGCTCTTTAAGTGGTTTTTTGTGTTTCTTCTTTAAGGGCTTCTACTTGTGTACATGTTCTCTTGTAAATTTCTAAGGGAGTTATCAATGTGCTTTTTGAGGACATCCATCATTATCATGAAATATGATTTTAAGTCCAAATCTTGTTTTTCTGGTTCATTGAGATATACAGTACATGCTGTTGTGGAAAAACTGGGTTTTGGTGTTTACAGGTTGTCTTAGTTTCTATTACTTTGGTTCTTGTCTTTGCCTCTTGTCATTTTATTATGTGTGAGGCTTGGTGATCTTGTTTTCTCTCACTGGAGGTTATCTGTCCTGTGGGTCTGTGAGGCCATGGTCTCAGTAGGGAGATTTCTTCTGGGTGCTCATCTCTCTGTGGGTAGGGTATGAATTGCAATGGCAGTGGCATTTTTACTAATTTACTTTACATTTCACTTACTGCTCCCTCCCTATTCACCTACCCCACAATTCCCCCATTTCTTTTCCCTTTTGCTCTGTGACGCTAGGTGTATCATCTCCCCCTGAAGCCAAATAATGACGCCCAGAAAGAATATGCCTCACATACAGGCAATATGCTTCTGGGATAGCCCTCACTGTAGTTCTGCAGTACCCACATGAAGAGTGAGCTACACATCTGATTCATATTGTGGAGAAGCCTAGTTCCAATCTGTGTATGTTCTTTGGTTGGTAATTTAGTCTCTGAGAGCCTTAAGAGTCTAGGATTATTGACTATATTTGACTTCCTGTGGAGTTTCTATCCCCTTAGGAGCCACAGTCCTTCTTCCTATTCTTCCATAAGAATATTGATCAACATCTACTGCTTGTTTGTGGGTATCTGCATCTATCTGAATCAGCTGCTGGATGGTGGCTAGCAGAGGACAAGTATGCTAAATTTCTGCCTATAAGCTAACAAAGTATTTCTAATAATATCAGGGATTGGTGCTTGCCTATGGATTGGGTATCAAGTTAGGCGGGTTAATAGTTGATCGTTTCTTCAGTCTCTACTCCATCCCCAGTCCCTAAATTTTTTATAGATAGGGTAAGTTTTGAAATGAGGGCTTTGTGAGTGGATTGGTGTCCTCATCGCTCCACTGGGGTTTCTGTCTGGATAGAGAATGAGGCCACTTTAGGTTCTATGTCCCCAATTCTTGAAGTCAAAGCTAAAAACATCCTCTTTGATACTTAGGTAATTCCCTTATCACATGTATCTCTCACTTACTTGAGATATCTCACCACCTTCTGCTGATTTTCATTTATTCTTATACACACCAGATCCTAAACACCCCCATTCTTATCCTCATCCCCCTCCCACTCTGGACCTCCCTCCATCTGCCTCATAGACCAGTTTTGTACCACTATTCAAAGTGCAATTCAAACATTCTAGCTTAGACCTTTACTCTTTTTTAGAGTTTTGGGTCTGTGGAATACCGTGGGTATTCTGTATGTTATTACTAATATACACTTTTAATTGAGTATATACCACACATGTCCTTTTAAGAATGGGTTACCTCACTCAAAATAATGGTTCTAAAGATCCATACATTTGCCTACAACATACATGAAGACTTATTTTAATAGCTGATTAGTTTTTTATTGTAAAACAAATCACATATCCTTTATTCAGTCTTCACTTGAGGGACATCTAAGTTATTTCCAGGTTCTAGCTATTACAAATCAAGACTCAATGACAATAGTTGAGCAAGTGACTTTGGGGGATTGTGGGTATATGTTCAAGAGTATTGTAGTTGGGTCTTGGGGTATAACTATTACCATCTTTTTGAGAAAATTTAAAAATAATTTTCAAACTAGTTGAACATGTTTGCACTCCCACCAGCAATAGTCGAGTGTTTTTTTGTTGCATGAGCTTACAAGTATGTGCTATAACTTGAGTTTTTTATTTTAGACCTTTAGAATAGTTGTCAGAGTTGTCTTTGTTTGCTTTTTCATAATGAACTAAGGACTTTGAACATTTCTTTAAGTGCTTATTGTCCATTTGAGATACTTCTGTTGAGAATTCTTTATTTAAATCCGTGCAACATTTTAAAATTAGTTTATTTGGGTTGATAGTGCAGCCCAAATAATTCTCCTTTTCAATTTAACACAATATTTCTCTGAGTATCCTAGGATGCCATGCCATTCACTCAATATAACAGGTTGTTCTATAACTTACTCAGCAGATCCGGGAAGCCTGGAACTCAGAGACACATCTGCTTCTTGTTCTCAGGTGCTGAGATGGTTAAGATTTTTAAATAGACATAAAATAGAAAGTCACAAAATTGAGACTATTTTGTCAGCCAAAATCATTACTCATGTTTGTAGAATTTTTTTTTTTTATTTTTTTTTTCTTTTTAGGAAAAAAAATTAGTGGCTAGGGGAAAAGTTAAATATGGAAGTAAGAGAGTTTGGTGAGTATGATCACAGCACAGGAGAAATTGTAAAGAGCAAAACTGTATTAAATAAAAAAAAAACAAATGTAGGTTGATAACAGCATTCTTATAATGTGATTATGTTATAAATGCCCCTATTATCCCAAATTTTAAGAGTTTTCATTCAAGTTTTTACTCCACAATGTAATAATCTAAAGTTCAATATATGCTTTTGATCTATTATATGTGTTCAATTATTTTATAACAGAGAAAAAATAATTTATTAGTTTCTTTTAATTAAAAACTCTCATGTGTTAAATTTTTGTTAAGATAAGTGTAACAGTTTGTAGTTTTTAAAAATCTTGAACAATTTTATTTCCAGTTACCTTTAGATTAATCTAATTCATACAAAGGTTAAGAATGGTAGAAGCATGCTTTTAAAAAATCATTCATAAACTCATTTATGAAATCAGATTACTAATTGAATGCTCAGCCATACATTTTATGTTAGACCTGAAGCCAATTATGTTTCATTTTCAGCTTAATGAAGTCAATCTGAAGCAGAAATGGAGGCCTAAATGAGTCATTGAAAAGTGCCAGTTTTGCAAGAGCACTCATGTTGACAGATTTCATTTAGTGAATCTTGTAAATGAACTTTTATTAGATAGTTTATGTACTTACATTTGAAAAGTTATCCCCTGTACAGGTTCTACCCTCTTCCCTACCTCTTCCCACTACATCTATGAGGATCCTTCCCCTGCCATCCACTGACTCCCACCTCACCACCCTGGCATTCCTCTACACTGGGTAAATGAGACCTCACAGGACTATGAGCTTTTCCTCCTATTGATACCAGACAATTCAATCCTTTGCTACTTATGTGAATCTATGGGTCCCGCAATACGTACCATTTTGTTAATGGTTTAGTCTCTGGGAGATCTATGGGGTTTGGTTGGTTGACATTGTTATTCTACCTATAGGGTTGAAAAGCCCTTCAGCTACTCTAGTCCTTTCTCAAACTACTCAATTGATGTCCTCCTGCTCAGTTTTATGGTTAGCTGCAAGCATCTTAATCTGTATCAGTAAGTCTCTGGCAGAAACTCTCAAAAGGCTTCCATATCAGGGTTCTGTCAGCAAGAACTTCTTGGCATAAGCAATATTGACTGGTTTTGGTGGCTGCATATAGGAAGGATCCAGAGGTGGGGCAGTCTCTGGATATATTTTTATTCAGTTGCTAATCCAGTCTTTGTCCTGTATTATATTCCTTGAGTATTTTGTTTACCCTTCTAAGAAGGAATGAAGCATCTGCATTTTGGTCTTCATTGTTCTTGAGCTTCATATAGGCTGTGAATCATGGGTGTTCTGAGCTCTTCAAGGAATATCCACTTATCAGTGAGGATATACAATGTGTGTTCACTGGAAAACCTCACTCAGGATGATATTTTCTAGTTCCATCCATTTGCCTATGAATTTCATGAAGTCAGTGTTTTTAATAGATGAGCAGTATTTCATTGTGTCAATGTACCTCATTTTCTATATCGATTCCTCCATTTAAAAACATCTGTTTTTGTCCCAGCTTTTGGCTATTATAAATAAGACTGCTATGAACATATTGAATCATGTGATCTTGTCATATGTTGGGGATCTTTTGTGTGGGATACCTGTGTCTTCAGGTAGCACTATGACCAATTTTCTGAGGAACTGCTGGACTGATTTCAGGAGTGGTTTTACCAGTTTACAATCCCAGCAACAATGGAGGAAAGTTCTTTTTCTCCACATCCTAGCCAGCATCTACTGTCTTCTGAGTGTTTGATCTTAGACAATCTGACAAATGTGAGGTGGAATCTCAGGAATGTATTGATTTGAATTTTCCTGATTACTAAGAATGTTGTGCATTTCTTTAGGTGCTTCTTGGCCATTTGATAGTTCTACGTTAAAAATTATTGTTTAGCTCTGTACCCCATTTTAATAGGGTTATCTTGTCCTCTGGACTCTAAGCTTAGAAATTCTACATGGTCCCATTTGTCAATTCTTGGTCTTAGAACATAAGCAATTGGTGGTCTGTTCAAGAAAATTTCCCTTATGCCTACATGTTCTCGCCTCTTTCTCACTTTCTCTTATATTGTTTTAGGTGTATCTTGATTTATGTAGATGTCCTTAAACCACTTTGACTTAATCTTTGTACAAAGATATAAGAATACATCCATTTGCATTCTTCTGATGCAATTACCAGTCGAACTAGCACTATTTGCTAAAAATGCTGTCTTTTTTTATCCACTGGATAGTTTTAGCTCCGTTTTCAAAGATCAATTGACCATAGTTGTGTGGGTTTATTTCTGCGTCTTCAATTCTATGCCATTGATCTACCTTACTGTCTCTGTATCAATACCATGAAGTTTTTTATTTATTTATTTATTTATTTTTATTATTATGATTACTCCGTAATACATCTTGATGTCAGGGATGGTGATTCCCCAAGAACTTTTATTATTGTTGAGAATAGAATTGACTGTCCTTTTTTTTTTTTTTTATTCCAAATTAATTTGCAAATTCCTCTTTCCAACTCTATGAAGAATTGGGGATTATATTAAATCTGTTTGTTGCTTTAGGCAAGATGGCCATTTTTACTATATCAATCCTGCCCATCCTGGCCCTTTAAGTAGGGAATCTTTGCTCTCTTCTATTTATATATACATCATTCCCAGGTTTGATCTTCTAATTTTCTTCTAGATTTTCTGGATGTTTTGCACTAGGAGCTTTTTGCATTTTGCATTTTCTTTGACTATTTTGTCAGTGTTTGCTATGGTATCTCATCTTTCTTCTATCTCTTATATTCTGTTGGTGATGCTTTCATTAATGAATCCTGATCTCTTTGATGAGATCTCCAGGGTGGTCAGTCTTTTTTATTTTGGTGTTCATTTTTAGATCCTAGATGGTTTCTTCACTTGTTTGGTTCTGTTTTCCTATAGTTTTTAAAGGATTTTATTGTGTTTCTTTTTTAAGTGCTTCCATTTATTTCTCTTGTCCTGTATTTCATTAAGGGATTTTTTTATATCCTTAAAGTCCTCTATCATTGTCATAAGATGAGATTTTTCAATCCACACTGCTTTTCTGGTTTCTTAGAGTAGCCAGAACTTCCTTTGGTGGAAGAAGTTTTTTTTTTTTTTTTTTCTGATGATGTCAAATACCCTTGGTTGATGCTGCTTGTGTTCTTGTGCTTGCCTCTCACCATCTGGTTATCTCTGGTGTTAGTTGGTCTTGTTGTTTCTAACTGGATTTTTTTCCTCTTGTGGGCCTGTAAACCTGTGATCATAGGAGTGAGAACACTCCTTGGAAACCAGCTGTTTTTGGTCTGGATTTACATAAGGAGAGCTTTGGGACATCCTTGTTTCTGGGTGCAGATAAAAACTGAAAAGGTCTTGCCCTAGGCTACTCCTCAGTTCTTCTGCCCTGTGTGTTCCTGGGAGTTCCCTCTTTAGACAGTTATTGGAGGCTAACTGGGGTTTCATCTGTTTGCTCAGGAGTGAGTGCACTACTGGGAGACCAGCTCTCTCTGGGCCGGCCTTAGGTATGGAGGACTATGAGACAGTCTTAGCTCTGGGCACAGATGTCAACCAGACAGGAAATGATTTTTTTATTTACTGATCTATGGTATCAACTCAAAGATCAACATGTATCTTGGATGTTTTACATAAGAATAATGGTGACCAGATGTGCTCTTAAGAATCTAGTGCTTTTCACATCCACATATTTGGGCTTTTTGTCAGTCAACTAATGATGATGGTTATTAGTTTGATTCTGTGTAAAATGTTTATGGCATCACCAAGTTATGTCCCTTGCTGTATTCTAATTTGGTAGCATTGGCAAATAGCTGAAAGAGATTTGTTACCTAATGTTTCCACACCTAACAGTGGAAGTTTTTATGTTACTAACAGATATATTGAATCAGTACTATTGTTTGATGAGCTGTAGAAATTTCACTTGTATAAAAAGTTGTCCTATTCCTTTATAATAGAAGGATCTGTAGATAAATCATTCTATTTTGGCCTTTTTTTTTTCCTTTCTGTATCTGTGATGTTTGCTTGTGTTTAATTGTAGAAAAGTCTGTGGGTCAAGTTGTATGGTCATAATTCTGTTTTTATTAGAAAAGCCAATCATAATTGTACATTGTAGAATGTGTGGGTCTCAACTAGAATATGTTGGAAGTTATGATATCAGGTTGATCAATCTTGCCCACAGTTAGTAAATAAAATACCATGTATTATACTAATTGAAAACAAAGAATTAATTCTTTTTTATGTTACTTCAATTTTCTGATAATCAAGTCATAAAGACTACATCAGCCTGCCTGCCCACCTCCCAGCCTGGGCCCTACTCTTTTTCTTGTCTTTTTAGTTGAGATTAGAAAAGCCCTGGTACATATCTTCAGGGATTTTAGGGGTATCAGAGGAGTGAAGGCTCTAGTTGGCTGGTGGCAGGGGGACATATATTGTGATAGAGTCCAAGAGCATATAAAGGGGATCCAGAGAAAGAAGCTAAAACATTTGTATCACCCATGGAAGCGTCACAATTTGAACATAAGCCAAGGGTGATTACACAACACTAAAGGAAATGGGAGGAACATGACCTTGTGGCATCTTCATCTCAATACAATAAACACGGCATCCTATGAGAACGTTTGTCAATGAAGATTGGCATGTAATGGCCAAACCTCCCTCAGTGCAAGCAAGCACGTTGTTTCCTACACAGTGTTCCCTCAAGACTGTGTCTTACTTTACTGAGCAGCAAACATAATAGCAGCAGCAGTCATGTTAAAAGAAAAATAATATGGATGTGGCTAGAGTAAAGTGAACAATGAAGGGTTGAGAAGAGAAAGTTGGATTAGTGATTCCTGAGGCAAGTGACATGGATTGGCCTGGTTGCTAGTAGTCATCTTCTCAAGCATGACTTAGATTTCTGGTTCCGGCCTGCATGTAGAAGCTCACAGCTACTCAATCACATGATATCGTTTACACTCTGACTATTCAACTAACTAGTACAACATGAGACAAGTGTGAAATATCCCAATCTGTGGAAAGTATTGTAATTGTAGTAAAAGTGATACAAAAAATACCCCTTGTCCTAGACCACCTTTTATTTTCATGGCCTGTTGAGCATACTGTGCTGTCAGAGAAGAAATTTAGAAAGTATTATCAGGAGACATAAGTCAAAGACCCCTCAGGTGTTCTATAGAGGAATATCAGGAGACATAGCAGGAGAAGCTAATAACTAACAGGTGATCATCCTGAAATGGCTGGCCTTGGATTATTATGTAATCTGTAACCAGTTCACCCTTATTAAGCAAGGTTTTAAGTGATTCAATTTAGGAAAGATTCCTGCTATTAAAATGCCTTTCCTGTTATTATTAAGCATATATAACAATCATTAATAATAGCACCCTCCCTTGGAGACAATTTCTTCAAATCTACAAAAATGTACTGTCTTGTAGTGATGCTATATAGACAAATAGATGACTTCTAATTTCTTAATAATGATCTCATAAGAATTTCTAAAATTATAACAGTGAATTGATAATGCTCTTATAAGAATTCTTAAAAGTATAACAGTGATTATTAAGCTCTTTTATAGTGGGACTGCTATTAAGTCTGTGTCTCATAGTCAAAACTGCAGGGAAAACTCTGCCAGTCTCCCAAGAGTCACCAGTTGATTGCTCTTAAATAGTAACTAGACTTTCTTTTACTCAAAGCACATTCCAAGAGGTTGTAAAACAATTAACAAAATGTCATAAAAAGGAAACTGATGATTCATTATAGGTGTTAGGATAGAGGATAAAATATTGAATTTATCTATACAAAACTTCACTAATAACTTAGTTATGGTATAAAACTTCAGTGAACCTGTAGAGTTGAAGTAAGTGATGGATGTTTAGCCAGGTAATTACTCCTAATGGATATGCACATAAACATTCTCTGTTGTAAACTTCTATTTCAATGTATGATTTGATTTTTGTGTGAACTTGTGATGAACTATTTAACATGTTATCATGTAATTTGAAAGATGGGTAAGTGCTGAGGACAAAGAAAAGAGTCAGAACTAAGGGGAGAAGACAGAGCTGAGAGGGCAACTGAGCTGTGGAGAAATTTTTATACAGAACACTTTTTAGACAGAACTGGACTCAAGTACTTAAAAGTTTAGGCATAGCTTTGGGAGAAAGGTATTATTGTGACATCAGAGCAGGGGGAGAAAACAAGATTAGAGTGAGAATGCAGTGTGGAATAACTTAGAAGCCATGGGTAACATAAAATACTAAGAAAGCAGTGTGCAGAATGCAGAAAGAAAGAGGGAAAGAGAAGAAGCTGCAGAGAGCAAAAAAATCAGGCAATCCTATCCCTACAATGGAACAGAACAAGTACTTTCTTAAGAACAAGGAAGGGTTAATTTTATTAAAAAGAGCAAAGCTTTTTTATTTTGATTTCTTTTTTTTAAATGACTTTATTTTACAAAACAAAGATAAATGTACAGATATTAAACATTTTTTGCTTAAAATTATACATTTTTGTCAGTACTGTTTTTTCAGATATTAAAATAATTTTTACATAAAACTCTGTGAATATATTTTTTAGTCAGTACTTGATTTTATCAAGGGCTTGACAGTATGCATTGAAAACCTAATAGTTACAATGAGCGTAAAGTACATGCAAAACAAAACGCAACATGGAAATAGTCAAAGTCTTCTTGTTTTGTAAATATAAATATATATATATATATATATATATATATATATATATATATATTTGTTTTCTTTATTTCATGGACTTCATACAGTCTGTGAGTTGTTTCTGGGGGAGTGCAAGCCTCTGGGGTTAGCATCCCAATATCAGTGACTGCATATTATGTCTGTTCTTTTGTGACTGGGTTATCTCACTCAGGATGATATTCTATAGATGCAGCCATTTTCTTAAGAATTTGGTTAAGTCATTGTTTCTGGTGGTTGAGTAGTATTCCATTGTGTAAATGTACCACAATTTTTGTATCCATTCATCTTCTGAAGGACATCTGTGTTCTTTCCAGCTTCTGGCTATTATAAATAGAGCTGTTATGAACAATGTGGTGCACATATCTTTGTTGTGTATTAAAGTGTCTCTGGGTTATATGCCCAAAAGTGAAATAGCTGGGTCTTCAGGTAGTACTATATCCAATTTTCTGAGGTATCACCAGACTGATTTTCAGAGTGATTGTATTAGTTTGCAACTCCACCAAAAGTGGAGAAGTGTTCCTCTTTCTCCGCAGCCTCGCCAGGATCTGCTGTCATCTGATTTTTGGATCTTGGCCAATATGACTGGTGTGAGGTGGAATCTTAGGGTTGTTTTGATTTGCATTTCCCTGATGGCTAAGGATGTCGAGCACTTCCTCAGATGTTTCTCGGCCATTCGGTGTTCCTCAACTGAGAACGTGTTGTTTAGCTCTGTACCCCATTTTTTAATAGGGTTATTTGATTCTCTGGTGTCTAGCTTTTTGAGTTCCTTGTATACCTTGAATATTAGGCCTCTATCTGATGTAGTGTTGGTAAAGATCTTTTCCCATTCTGTTGGTTGCCGTTTTGTTTCCTTGATGATGTCCTTAGCCTTACAGAAACTTTGCAATCTCATTAAGTCCCATTTGTTAATTTTTGACCTTAGAGCTTGAGCCATTGGTGTTTTGTTCAGGAAATTTTCTCCTGTGCCTATTTGTTCTAAGGTTTTCCCTAATTTCTCATCTAATAGTTTCAGTGTTTTTGGTTTAATGTGGAGATTTTTGATCCACTCTCTCTTGAGCTTTGTACAAGGAGATAAGAAAGGGTCTATTTTCATTCTTTTGCATGCTGAGTGCCAGTTGGACCAACACCATTTGTTGAATAGGCTGTCCTTTTTCCATTGAATGTTTACTGCTCCTTTGTCATAAATCAGGTGACCATATACATGAGGGCTCATTTTTGAATCTTCTATTCTATTCCATTGATCCACATGCCTATTTCTGTACCAGAACCATGCAGTTTTCAGCACAATTTCCTTGTAATATAGCTTGAGGTCAGGGATAGTGATTCCTGCAGATGTTCTTTTGTTGTTGAGGATGGATTTAGCTATTCTAGGTCTTTTGTTATTTTATATGAAATTGCACATTGATCTTTCAATTCCATGAAGAACTGGGTTGGAATTTTGATGGGGATTGCATTAAATCTGTAGATTGCTTTTGGTAGGATTGCCATTTTTAAGATGTTGATCTTTCCAATCCATGAGCATGGGAGATCTTTCCATTTTCTGAGATCTTCCTGAATTTCTTTCTTTCGAGGTTGGAAGTTCTTGTCATACAGGTCCTTCACTTGCTTAGTTAGAGTCACACCAAGGTATTTTATAGTTTTTGTGACGATTGTGAAGGGTACCTTTTCCCTAATTTCTTTCTCCACATGGTTGTCCTTTGAGTATAGGAAGGCTACTGATTTGTTTTAGTTAATTTTGTATCCAGCCACTTTGTTGAACTTGTTTCTCAGCTGTAGGAGTTCTCAGGTGGAATTATTGAGGTCACTCAAGTACACTATCCTGTCATCAGCAAAGAGTGATGTTTTTATCTTTTCCTTTCTGATTTGTATCCCCTTAATCTCCTTTTCCTGTCTAATTGCTCCAGCCAGGACTTCCAGTACTATGTTAAATAGGTAGTGGGAGAGTGGGCAACCTTGTCGAGTCCCTGATTTTAGTGGGACTAAAATTCAAGTTTCTCGCCATTAAGTTTGATGTTGGCTGTTGGTTTGCTGTATATTGCTTTTATTATGTTTAAGTATGGACCTTGGATTCCTGTTCTTTCTAGGACTTTTAACATGAAGGGGTGTTGGATTTTGTCAAATGCTTTCTCAGCATCTAGTGAGATGACCATGTGATTTTGATCTTTGAGTTTGTTTATATAGTGGATTACATTGATGGATTTCCTTATATTAAACCATCCCTGCATCCCAGGGATGAAGACTACTTGTTCATGATGAATGATCATTTTAATGTGTTTTTGGATTCGTTTTGCAAGGATTTTGTGGAGTATTTTTGCATCAATGTTCATAAATGAGTTTGGTCTTAAGTTCTCTTTCTTTGTAGGGTCTTTGTGTGGTTTAGGTACGAGCGTTATTGTAGCCTCAAAAAATGAGTTAGTGCGTATTCTATCTGATTCTATCTTCTCGAATAGTTTGGAGAGTATTGGTGTTATATCCCCAATAAATGTCTGATAGAATTCTGCACTGAACCCGTCTGGACCTGGGCTTTTTTTGGTTGGGAGACTTTTGATGACTTCTTCTATTTCTTTAGGTGTTATAAGGTTATTTAGATGGTTTACTTGGTCTTGGTTTAACTTTGGGATCTTGTATCTGTCTAGGAATTCATTCATTTCCTCCAGATTTTCCAATTTTGTGGAGTATAAGTTTTTGTAGTAGGATCTGATGATTTCTTGAATTTTCCCACTTTCAGTTGTTATGTCCCCACTTTCCTTTCTGATGTTGTTAATTTTTATACTCTCTTTTTGCCCTCTAGTTAGTCTTGCTAGGGGTTTATCAATGTTGTTGATTTTCTCAAAGAACCAACTCTTGGTTTTGTTGATTTTTTCAATGGTTCTTTTTTATTCTATTTGGTCTATTTCTGCCCTAATTTTGATTATTTCTTTCCATCTACTCTTTTTGGGTATATCTGCTTCCTTCTGTTCTAGGGCTTTTAGCTGTGCAGGGCGGGGCAGGGCAAGGCAGGGGGTGCACTTTCCCTGTGCACTCTGCAGAGATCTCTCTGCTCCCTGGCAGCTCAGGTCTCCCACCCACCAGTTGCTCAGCCTCTAAGAGCTGCTGTTCTGGGTGGCAGGTGGGCCAGGCTCTGCTCTGTGTCCTGAAGTCGCCGTTCTGGGTGGCAGATGTGCCTTGCTCCACTCTTCGTCCTGAAGTCGCCTCCGGGTGGAAACAGAAGTTCCTAAGATCTGTTCCCGGTCACAGTTGCTCAGCCTCTACGAGCCATCATTCCGGGTGGCAGGTCGGACAGGCTCCGCTCTGTGTCCTAAAGTCGCCTCCGGGTGGTAACAGAAGTTCCTAAGATCTGTCACTGGTCACTGGATCGGGCAGGACAGGCCAGGTCAAGACAGGTGGTGCACTTTTCTTGTACACTCTGCAGAGATCCCTCTGCTCCCCAGCAGCCTAGGTCTCCCACTCACCAGTTGCTCAGCCTCTACTAGCTGCTGTTCCGGGTGGCACGTGGGCCAGGCTCCTGCTTTTTTAATTTTCAAACTTAGGTTTAATTCATTTATCATTAAAACGATAGAATATATTTTTTCTCTATAAAATAAAGATTCCAGCTCATTTTTAAAATCCAGAATGAGCAAGTTCTTTCTGTAAATGTGCTTGGCCTTTTGCTCCACATGCATATGTAATTATGGATGTGTGTGTAAGTACATAATTGTGAGAATATATGCATGCATGCATGCATGTGTGTGTGTGTGTGTGTGTGTGTGTGTGTGTGTGTGTGTGTGAATGAGCATAACAATGTATTTGTGAGAGCTGGACCCAACTGTCTTGAGTGGAAAAGTGTGAGCACTCATTAATCTGTATATGAACTTATGGGAGTTTATGCATATTTGCCTATGTTAAAGATTTTCCTTCTGCAAGTGCTATTCCCTTCCCTTGATTTAATATAATTTTATTGCCCCTCATCCTAACTAGCAAGAGACATATAGACAAAACTGGTGAGAGAGAGAGAGAGAGAGAGAGAGAGAGAGAGAGAGAGAGAGAGAGAGAGAGAGAGAGAGCTTTTTTCACTTAGATGAACTTTTCT
The DNA here is from genome assembly GCF_963924665.1 of Micromys minutus. Taxonomy (NCBI): domain Eukaryota; kingdom Metazoa; phylum Chordata; class Mammalia; order Rodentia; family Muridae; genus Micromys; species Micromys minutus. The sequence goes on along the minus strand of NC_137981.1, from coordinate 39,785,712 downwards.
CTTTTCCCACTTAGGGTCTTTCCACGTTTTTCTTTACATATCTTAAATAGGAAACTTTTTAAAACTTAGTAATAACCATTTTAATTATTTTTTGTAAGTCTCCTTTTCTTCCCCACAGCTAAATATTAGAGCCAAACAGTTCCTGCTGAGATAGAACAGAGAAGACATTAATTAATTCTCTGTTTTTAGGCTACAGGTCTCAATCCCCTAAGCTAGCAGACTTTTAGCCTCAGAAAGAGCAAGGATGTTTTAGATGTTATCATCAGTATTTCAGTACAGTTAGAGGGCTAGAAAATCCCGAGACCCTAAGACCATCACCAGAGTCCTACTCTGTGCACTCCACCACTATCATCTCCAGACCGGGAGGCTCCCAGCACAGGAAGAAATGCTTAGCTTCTTTGGAGTCCCTCCCATACGCCAAGTGGTTTCACACAAGTGATAATGGGCAGAAGTTCTGCATCAATTTCTTACATGTTCTAACAGACTTTGACACTTACATAGACTGTTCCATCAGAGGATGGCCCGTGGGCCTACTGTGAAAAAAAATTGAAATGCACAGTCAAAGGAGAATTTCAATGCAGGCTAGTTTTTGAGGAGTGTTTTGGAATGCTTGTTACAGGAGCTATGTCAGAAGATGATTTGGGAATTTATTACTGTTGTTTACAAAAGATATTGGTGCTATTGGACAGTAGACAGACTGCCATCTAATTATATGACACAGAATACCTAGCAAGCTTTGAGAATCTCTGTAATCATTCAGGTTTATAACATCCTGAAATGAAACCCCTGACTTTCCAAATGTTAAATTATTCCCAAGTAAGCACTTAGTCAACTCTACCATTTATATAACCACCACCTCCGCCATTTTCACCATCACACCATAAAACACACCAGAAGAGTACTGAGAGAAATTACCCTGAAAGAAACAGAAAAGAAGAAGAAGGAGGAGGAGGAGGAGGAGGAGGAGGAGTAGAAGTAGGAGGAGGAGGAGGAGGAAGAGTAGGAGGAGGAGGAGGAGGAGGAGAAGGAGGAGGAGGAGGAGGAGGATGAGGAGGAGGAAGAGTAGGAGGAGGAGGAGGAGGAGGAGGAGGAGGAGGAGGAGGGGAAGGAGAAGGAGAAGGAGAAGGAGAAGGAGAAGAATAAGAATAAGAATAAGAAGAAGAAGAAGAAGAAGAAGAAGAAGAAGAAGAAGAAGAAGAAGAAGAAGAAGAAAAAGAAGAAGAAGAAGAAGAAGAAGAAGAAGAAGAAGAAGAAGAAGAAGAAGAAGAAGAAGAAGAAGAAGAAGAAGAAAAAGAAGAAGAAGAAGAAGAAAAAGAAGAAGAAGAAGAAGAAGAAGAAGAAGAAGAAGAAGAAGAAGAAGAAGCAGAAGAAGAAGAAAAAGAAGAAGAGAAAGAAGAAGAAGCAGAAGAAGAAAAAGAAGAAGAGAAAGAAGAAGAAGCAGAAGAAGAAGAAGAAGAAAAAGAAGAAAAGAAGAAGAAGAAGAAGAAGAAGAAGAAGAAGAAGAAGAAGAAGAAGAAGAAGAAGAAGAAGAGGAGGAGGAGGAAGAGGAGGAGGAGGAGGAAGAGGAGGAGGAGGAGGAGGAAGAGGAGGAGGAGGAGGAGGAGGAAGAGGAGGAGAAGGAAGAGTAGGAGGAGGAAAAGGAGGAGGAGGAGGAAACGGAGAAGGAGAAGGAGGAAGAGGAAAAAAAGAATGAGAAGGAGAAAGAAGAATAAGAAAAAGAAGAAGAATGGCAAATAGGAAGAAGGGAAAGGAGGAAGAAGAAAAGGAAGATCCAAAACAAAAATAAGGCCATGCCTTCTCAGACTATGGACACCTGAAAAAATTGAAGTAGCAGAAGCAAGTCTACAGTGTAGGTTGATTACCCAAACAGATCTCCATCTTACCAATATTTGTGGATGTTAATAACAGTACCAGTAATACATTACGGTTGTCCAAATAGACTATCAAGCTGCATGTGACTGTAAAGGTGTTAGAGTTAGAAGGATACAAGATTTCCAAAGACATTGAACCATAGCCTTAAAAAGGTAGGAATACTCACCTGATAATCACATGAAAAACCAGCAGGAGTGCTTGCACCATCTTTTGCAGAAGTTGTCTCAACCCCCAGTTCTACTTTACCTAGAGATGCCACTACTGAGCAAAGGATGACACCTTACATTGAAATCCCTGCCTGACGTTGTCAATGGGGTTAGCAACCTTGAGGCTAAATAGCTCATGAGTTCCCTAGGAAAAACTACTATTATTATTACACTAAAATACATAGCAATAGAATTGTTCCTAATAGCATATTGCTGTATGCACATGCAAACACATAACTAAAATAATTTCGGAAGACCTTTTTCTTATTAAGTGACAATCAGAAAACAGAAACAAAATGAATCAATATGAATAAAATAAGAAACTGGAGCACTTCTTTCTAAGTGAAATGTCTATATCACATACTCCACTTCAAGGTGCAAAGATCTAGCCAAAAGAGAAAGTGGAGAACATTATAAGAACCTAAGTTGGGAGATAACTATGAGGAAATATTTTTTTCAGATACCACAACAGAGATATATATGTGAACTCACAAAGACAGTAACAACATTCAGAAAACCTATACTACTTCAAATCAGACAAAATCCCAGCACAGCAAAAAGGAATGGTACTGATTTTCTTTCCTAGCCAAGGACATGCTGGCATTTGATTGCTGTTAGGTGAGATAAAGTAAATTTGTTATGTCAGTGAAGTGGTACTTGATATAATCATCATACTGTATGGTAGACACAACTCACAACTTATTTGGCTCAAACAATTTCATGGGTTTTATTTACTTCTTTACTTATTTGTTTTTTCTTTTCTTTTCTTTTCTTTTCTTTTCTTTTTTTTTTTTTTTTTTTTTTTTTTTTTTGAGCAATGTAAGACCTGAAGCCCAGTTGACTGGGGGGGGAGTGTATGGTAGAGGATTGGTGAGTACTTGAAGAATGGTATATATCTGATCATAATGCACTACAAGAGTCTTTTAAAGAATAAATAAAACTTACATTCTTAACTAATATGTTTTATACATACATCTCTTTAGTATATAAATTAATTAAATAAGATAATTATCTACTAAATAAGATTAATCTAATTAGACATCATGAAGTGAAAAGTGACAAGGCAGGGTAGGGGACAGCAGGTGGCATGCACAGCAGAAAACAGGTATAATAGAATAGTTAGAATCAGTTAAATATCCTACGTTTAAAATCAACACAATTTATTTATTTCACCTTTGCCTCTCTAAACTGCTTCAGTGCTGCTTAGTTTTAATCTCTCACTCACATTCTGTTTCCTATGTCCCATTGGTTTCAAAAAAGGTAGAATCATTGTCTCAGTAAAACAAAACCCATCTAAAATGTGCATTTCAATTTTAAGTTATTTGAAAAAAAAATGTATTGTTCAGTTATCTCAGGTATTAGGTATGAGGTTGCTGTGGTTCCAGGAGGAACAATGAGGTGAAAGCACTGGGTGCTAATTGAGTTTTTTCCAGGAGCTGGGCAGTAGATCAGCTCAAAGGGAACCCTAACCTTCAATATTGTTCTTAGATTTAGGCTTGATCCACAGCCTTCACATCACAGCTGATTTTGACATGACATTCTGCCTTTGATGCTAGGACTAGAGTAGCAGAGGGCAGATTCTAAGAGCAACCTGAGCAAATACCCTAGACAAATGGATGGACTCTGGATTTAACAAGAAAGTCAATATCAATATATAATGTGAAGAGTGAGCTAAGAAGAGATTCAGCTTCATCCTTAGTCCTCTGTATGCATACACACACATGAATGCTCTCATATAAGATAAAATGAATATATATATATATATATATATATATATATATATATATATATATATATATATATACAAAACCAAACAAACAAACAACCAAACAACCTAAAATATATTGTGAAACTAAGTTTTGGCTGATTAGTCACCAAAAATCACTATCACCCAGCATAGAAACAGTTGAAATTAATTTTTATTACAACTTAATTAAAAAAAGAGGGATACATATACAGATTTTTAAAGACATTTTGGCATAACACTATATGAATATTTTTGTCAGTACTTCATTCTTTTAGAGTTTTGATAGCATGCATTGAAATCCCACTAGTTACCAAAAGCATGAAGTACATGTAGGACAGAACGTAACATGAAAACACTTGAAATTATAATCGAAGAAATATTTGGAGAAAGCAGAACATTATAAATAACAAAAACTATAGTCCTCATAAATAAGAATTAAATGATTCTCTCTTGCATTTATTTAGGCTATATTTTCAACTCTATTTTTGAATCTTACTCACTGAAGGGAAACTTGAAATATTAGAAATAATTGTCAGTTTGAAAGGGGAAAATGTGAAATGGGTGCCTAGAGACATTGCAGCTGTTAAAAATGTTGATAAAGCATCTGGCAGTAATGGTGAACAGTGGTGTGCATTTCCCATTCAAATGTGTAGAAAAATCAGAAGGAATGCCTTTTCATCAGTCTTAAAAAGGCACAGGCACTCTGTAGTCTCTGACAGTGAAAATCATTTTAAAGTCGGTGTAAGTATTAACTTTATGTAGTGCCAAGTTGTCAACATCTGCTTTCAAAAAAATAAATTACCTCTAATACCTGGAATATTTTTCACACTTTCTATCCCCCTGTAACCAATTAGTTCATACTTACTTTGACAGAGAGATGATTCTCAATAATCTAAGACATCAGGTGGAGTGTGTGAATAGCTTGAATAATGTCTATACAGGAAAAAAAATTCTCTCAACAAGCTTCACTATATCAAATACTCATTTAATCAAATGTAGCTAGGAGCTACAAAGTGCTCTCAAGTTAATGTGTAAATGTGTATTAGATTCTCATTTCTCATCAGTTTCATGTTTCACTTATGTGTCTATCCTCTAACCAGGAATACATTTCCTAAAGTAATTTATATTGTTTTTATTGACCACCAAAGAAAATCAAAGTTTTCTTGAGCAAGAATAAAATACACCAGTTTTCCTTACTAAACAATCTGCGCTATTGTCCCTTATGAGAAATAGTCATTCAGAAATGAAGTCAAACACCAGTGCAGCTTAGTGTTTCTAAGACGGTATTGTGGAAGTGAGTAAGGGAATTGTAGGAACTATATACTGGTGAAATCAGTAAGTTTAATAGCTTTCAAATCACATAACAATATAACCATGTCTCAGGCAAGATGAACAAGATAAAAATAGTAATGTAATCATCTCTCAGGCAATAAGCAAACACAATAAGAACAACAGTCTTTAAATGTACCAGGATTCTTGTGGAAGAATTATGACCAAAAAAATGAAGTTGTTGCAGACTTAGTGTTAGGAAACTTGAAATGTGTTGAGTTCTCTCACTGAGACTCCCAAACTCCCTGTAATATTGTCCTTCATCTTCTATGAAAACCTCTTATACCAACTTCATTTTTATCTGATACACTTGGGATCCCAAGAAATGCCAATTTGAGCAGCCTATGTCAGGATAATACTCTAACTTTTGCCCTCTTCATTTTTATTACACTAAAAGTCTATTAATTGCTAGGTAAAAATATCAGCTTCTACTTCAACAATGATGTCTCCCAATGAACAAAACTATCTTTATTCTTACTAGCAAGAACAGATAAGGTACATCATTCCAAAACTCAAAGTCCTTTGCTATGCTTTTATATACAACTGCCTGTAAAAGTTTACTAGCATAACTAAGTATGCATTTTCTTTCTCAGAGCCTTCATTTGAGTTTGTAAACGGCTCATATTGAACATCATATTACTTGCAATAGCGAAGAACTCATGATATTTTCATGATCTGCTGTATAGATACTTTTCTAGATCTACTATACTTTTATATTGCAAAGATTATTTTCATCTCAATGTAAACAGTGCCCACATACTACCTGTGATGGTTAGGATGTGGGAGAGTTCTACAACAGACCTTTGCACATGTTCTCCTTTTTTGGGGGAAGATGTCTTTAGTTTTAATGTGAGTCACTTCCAACATTTTGTATATCTTCTAACAATATAACTTTTAAAAACAGAACAAAGAAACCTTTTCATTTATGGACATATCATTTTAAAACATCAATGTTTGTGAGTACTATTTTTTATTTTTAAAAATAAGAGAATTTATAATATAATGCATATGTTATTCATTTTTCTCATTTCCCCAACTTTTCATAACAATGCAAGTTCTATGAAGAACCTTGTCTTTTGTGCAGTATTATCTCATGTGTCTTTCAAGTGCCTAGTATCATTGTCTTTCTGGTTTTCATCATAAGCCAAGAAACCAAATTTTTAATTATTAGAACTTTTTTAGAATTTTAATAAAATTTTCCTTTCAGCACTTCCTTATATAAATAATTCCATGTAACTAGAATTTTAATTAGCTTATCAAATTCATAAAAGTTTATATATTTGAATGTTTGGACCTTTGTTGATAGAATTATGTTAGGAATGATCACCAGGTGTGGTCTTATTGGGGAAAAAAGCGTTTCACTTGAGGTATGCTTTGAGGTATCCAAATTCCACTTGTAGTTAAGTGACTCTATGTGTTCTGTTTGTGAATCAAGTGTAAGCTCCATGCAGATGCCCCAGGCCCATGATTGTCTGCCCGTATCATGTACCAGCCTTGAAGAAGGAAAGAAAGAAAAACAACAACAGAATATGCAAAAAAATCAATTATTTTTTTCTCAGATATATCAATAACATGACATCACAGGTTACCCCCTGGACATGCAAAAACAAGCAGCTGTCGAGGATCATATCTAAGGTAAATTTACCTGGGACAGAAGCTGCTGTAACATATCTAACAACACTCTTAAAAGTAATTTTGAGAGGTGGTTGAGGGTGGTCAGAAGATTGAAAATTTTCTAGAAGTTTTAGTATTGCAACTAATAGAGAATCTCATAATTTTTGCATTCCTCTTAATGTGTGGATTGTCAACAGGGCTAATAGAAAGCAAATAAAGAATAAGAAATTGTAGGGTGACTCTTAATAGAAATTTTTAATAATATTAAGTATAATCAAGCAATTCTACCTTCAACCCACACATATGGCCTGTTAATGAGACATATTCACAAGCAAGAAAACACATAGTTGTAAAGGATAATGGCAGCATAGAACACTAACTAATCTATGGGATGGAGTTTGGCATTATCTAACATTAAAATAATAATGAGTGCAATTGCCTATATTAAAGTCCGGAAAGAAAAGTTTTTAAGCTCTGAAACCGATATGTAATATAAATAACAGGTGAAAGAATCCATGGCATATTTAGAACCTGAACATACTCTACCCAAAGGAATGAGCTCATTCTTCTGTTCAGAATGTTTTGTAGTCATTAAATACCATGTGGGTTTAAAGAAATGACCGGAGTAACAACCCAAACTGAAAGGCAAAATGAAAACACAGGCACAAAAAAAAGATGTAAAAAGAACTTTTTTTTAGAAATGCAGAGCAATTTAAAATTATATAAAAGAGCTAAAGCATCATAATATTGAATGCTGAAGAAAGTGGAGTAATATAAAGTAGTTGAACAGTGTGGCTAAAAATATTTCATATGTGCATCAAGCTGTAGTTGCAGAAAGCTTTGTGAGTAGAGATGAGAAAAATATCAGTAAAATGTCACCTCAGCATATGAGATTAAGCTGCAGAACACCAAACATAACATCTTGAATGCTGCCTGGAAGGAACTGAGACGCCTTATCTTCACAGAGAAAAGATGAAAATTGTAGCGGGGTGGTCATCGGCTATGCAAGCGGGAAGAAAGTAAGATATTTAAAGCTTTTCAAAACCTCATGCATAAAAATTTCTGTTCCTTTGACCTGTTTTCCTCTCCGTTAGCTCTTAACTGTGTTTCTATGTCCTGTCTTTCACCCTACAGTCTGATGCTCTGACACATGACACATATACTTTCATGGAGGAGTTCTTTAGAAACCTCAGAAGAAATATCACAAATCTTGAAAAATGCATTGATATTTATTTAATTCTTGAGTTTATTTTGCTTTCTCTCTCTTTTAGTCTATTTTAAAATTAATTTTTCTTTCCTTATTTTCAGGTTTTATTTTGCTTAATTTCTAATTTTTAATATCAAAAATATTATAAAACATGGAAAATATAAGTGATTTATGGTGAAATATATAGATATAGGTATATGTATAGATATAGATATAATAAAAGTTATAGATATATGTAGGTAGAAGTAGATGTAGACATAAAGATACATTTTAACCTCCTGGCATAAGATATCTGCTTTTTCACAAGTTATGTTGATAAGCAATAAAAACATAGAATTAAGAGATAAAGACAGCATCAAAAACAAGCTAAACTATGGGATTGATTTTAGTATTTTCACCATATATATGATCCTTTTCTACAATACATCCCAACCATACTCTCACATCACTCCACTTATCTTAGATTCTCTTCCACAAGTCTACTTCTCATCCTTTCCATTCAAGGTAAGAGCAGACCTGCAATAGCAGGGAGCCAAACAAGACAAAAAAAGATACTATAAGGCTAGGTAAAAACTTTAATATTGTGACTGGATTAGGAAAGCCAAAAAGAGTAAAAGAGTCTGAAGAGCCAGAAAGAGTGTGGAAATACACTGTTTTGTTGATTTGATTAGGTGGTATATCTTTTCAGGATATCCTCAAGAAACAAACCCTCTGTTTCTTAATTTTTGCTTCATGTATCCTTTGGGTTGCCCAAACTCCAAGGGAAGGGACCCAATGAAGACTTCCCATTTAGACTTTTTAGGTGTTTCATCCAATTGTGGTCTCTGTGACCACTCTTGCCAGCTGCCAGAGACAAACTCTCTGATGAGGACTGGACAAAGCATCAGTCTATCATTATTTTTGACTATCAGAAATCATTTTGTTGGGTATTTTGTTTTCATTTTTGTCTTGCTTTTATTGTTGTTTTGATTTTATCCTTAGAATCAGTTGTGTACTTTAATGTTACCTTTAAAATTTCCCATTTTAATTTTATGGACTCATTATATTGTTAGAGTTACATTACTCCTTGGTTTCTATGGCAAGAATTATTTCCTTGGTGGTAACGGTGATATACCCATGTAATCAAAGAACTCAGGAGGTGGAGGCATGAAGAACTCTGTGAGTTTGGGACCCTCTTGGTCTAAAAAGCAAATGCCAGAACATCCAGGCTTTGTCACACAGACTGTCCATATCTCACGAAACAGAAACAAAAATTTACTGGTGGGAAACTTAAAGCAATCCCACTAAAATCAGGGACTCGACAAGGATGCCCACTCTCCCCCTACCTATTAAACATATTACTAGAAGTCCTGCTTGGAGCAATTAGACAGCAAAAGAAAATCAAAGAGATACAAATTGGAAAGGAAGAAGTAAAAACATCACTATTTGCAGATAACATGATAGTGTACTTAAGTGACCACACACATTCCATCAGAGAACTCCTACACCTGATAGACAAGTTCAGCAAAGTGTCCAGATATAAAATTAACTCAAACAAATCAGTAGCCTTCCTATATTCAAAGGACAAACATGTAGAGAACGAAATTAGGGAAAAAATACCCTTCACAATAGTCACAAAAACTATGATATACCTTGGTGTGACTCTAACTAAGCAAGTGAAGGACCTGTCTGGCAAGAACTTCAAACCTCTAAAGAAGGAAATTGAGAAAGATCTCAGAAAATAGAAAGATCTCCCATTCTTATGGATTGGAAGGATCACCATTTTAAAAATAGCCATCTTACCAAAAGCAATCTACAGATTCAATGCAATCCCCATCAAAATTCCAACCCAGTTCTTCACTGAGTTAGAAAGAAAAATGGGCAATTTCATTTGGAATAACAAAAGACCTAGAATAGCAAAATTCATCCTCAACAACAAGAAAACATCTGCGGGAATCACTATCCCTGACCTCAAGCTATATTACAAGGCAATCGTGCTGAAAACTGCATGGTACTAGTACAGAAGTAGGCACGTGGATACTTGGAATAAAATAGAAGATCCAGAAATGTGCACTCACATATATGGTCAACTGATTTTTGACAAAGGAGCTATAACATTCAATGGAAAAAGGACAGCCTATTCAACAAATGGTGTTGGTCCAACTGGCACTCATAATGCAGAAGAATGAAAATCGACCCTTTCTTATCTCCTTGTACAAAGCTCAAGTGTAAGTGGATCAAAGATCTCCACATTAAACCAGGGACACTGAAACTATTAGATGAGAAAGTAGGGAAAACCTTAGAATTCATAGGCACAGGAGAAAATTTCCTAAACAGAACACCAGTAGTTTGAGCTCTAAGGTCAAAGATTGACAAATGGGACTTAATGAGATTGCAAAGTTTCTGTAAGGCTAAAGACACTGTCAAGAAAACAAAATGGCAGCCAACAGTGTGGAAAAAGATCTTTACCAACCCCACATCAGATAGAGGCTTAATATCCTAGGTACACAAAGAACTCTAAAAGCTAGACACCAGAGAATCAAACAACCCTATTAAAATATGGAATACAGACTTAAACAAAAAGTTCTCAATTGAGGAATATCGAATGGCTGAGAAACATCTAAGGAAGTGCTCAACATCCTTAGCTATCAGGGAAATGCAAATCAAAACAACCCTCAGATTCCACCCCACACCAGTCAGATTGGCCAAGATCCAAAACTCAGATGACAATAGATGCTGGCAAGGATGTGGAGAAAGAGGAACACTTCTTCACTGCTGGTGGGGTTGTAAAATGATACAACTACTCTGGAAATCAGTCTGGCGATTCCTCAGAAAAATGGACATAGTCCTACCTGAAGACTCAGTTATTCCACTTCTGGGCATTTACTGCAGAGATGCTCCAACATACAACAATGTACATGCACCACAATGTTCATTGCAGCTCTATTTATAATAGCCAGAAGCTGGAATGAACCCAGATGTCTTTCAGTAGATCAATGGATACCAAAATTGTGGTTCATTTATACAATGGAGTACTGCTCAGCTATCAGAAACAATGGCCACCGAAATTCTCAAGAAAATGGATGCATCTAGAGAATATCATCCTGAGTAAGATAACCCAGTCACAAAAGAACAAACATAATATGCAGTCACTGATAATGGAATACTAACCCCGAAAAGCTCTGAACACCCCAGAAACAACCCACAGACTGTGTGAAGATCAAAAAAAAAAAAAAAAAAAAAAGAAAAAAAAAAGAAAAAAGAATATATTTTAATTAAAATAGAACTGTATCACATCCTCCTTTCCTTCCTACAGCCCCTCACAGTTTCTCTCCTATCTCCTCAAGTTAATAACCACTTTTCCTATATTATTTTTACATATATACATATGTGCATGTATATGTACCCACAAATACTTAATTATAACCTTATAAAATGTATTCATATACTTTTATGAAAAAATGCTTAAAAATCCATTCATTTATCTTTGTTTTTTAAAATAAAGTTTAAAAAAATAAAATAAAGAATAGAGTATCATCTGACAAAAATTAAAAAAAAGAAACAGAAACAAAAGAAAAAAATTTATGCTTTTCCCAGAATCTATCTATGATAAGGTTTTTGGGAAATATTTTCCTTATATCTGCTAAGTCACATCAATAAGTATATAGTGACGTCAATACACAGTATACTGTATCATTTGTCTTTTTAATTTTTTTCAACAACTGTTGCTGACAAGAGCAGAGGGTAATGTTTTCCTTTCCCAGAATCAGCTCTGATTCTAAAAAACAGGTTGTCCGTTTTTAATCTAATGCCAGTTACCAAACAAACCTATTTGTCCCTTAGAGATTGCCTAACACTAATGAAAATATTTCCTATATGTGTGATATTTATTTTATTTCTAAGACAATTTTTGTTAAAAACCATCCATTTATTATTCTCTATTTCCTCGTAAGAATATGTAAGACAGAAACTTGTGCTGATATGCTGTGATCTCATCAGGAGGAGTTTCCTCCATGGCAATAACCTGAATAAAATCAATCTCTTTTCCTGTCTACTTATTGTTTATTAAGAATATGGTACTGAATTCAGATTTCTCTGTCTTCCATGAGTAATAAGAGTTTATGTGTTAAATAAATTTATACCATGTAAACCTCACTATATTTCTGTAGCATAGATTGATGTTTCCTATTTCTTTTCAATTTTGTTGCATCATATCTGAAAGTAACAATGTTCTTAGGAAAATTAAGGCATGATTCCTGTTAAATGCCATTGCAAAAAACAAAAACAAAACAAAAACAAAACTCTGTGTGTATATCAGTAAGTATGCATGTATGTACATATGGATGTGTGCATCTATGGTATGTTTCTGTGCATTTACAGTTATAATCTTTCCAGAAGTTTTTACATTTTTATTTAATCATTTTTTGTTCACTCCAGAATTTGTCCCCATTCTGGTCTACTCTTTGACTATTCCATATCCCATATCCTATGTCTTTATGAGGATGTCCCCACAACTTCTCCCCCACTGCAGGAGACCACCCCAGACCCTGGTGCCTCCAGTGCTTGACAGGTTTCTCTTCTCTGATTGACCCCACAGTTTTCTGCTATATGTGTGTTGGGGGTATCTATCAGCTGGATTATGCTGGCTGGTTGATGACTTAGAGTCTGAGAGGTCTCAGAGTTCCAGGTTAGTTGAGACTGCTGGTCTTCCTATAGGTCACACTCCTCCTCAGCTTTTCTCTTGTGCAACCACAGGGATCCATCTCAGATTTCTCTCTATTTCTTGGCTATAGGTGTTTGCATCTGACTCTTTTAACTACTTGTTGTGTACTTTGATGGACTCTTTTTATGATTACTCAATAGCCTCAACGACAGTGTCAGGCCTTAGAGCCACTTGTTTTGCTAGATACAACTTGAGCTCATTCCTGGAACTCCTTTTTCTCATGCTCTTCTCCATTATTGTCCCTGCAGTACTTTTAGACAGGAACAATCTGGGTCAGAGTATTTGGTTGGATGGATAACAACCCCATGCCTGACTTGATTCCCTGTCTTTCTGCTCTAAGTAGGCTATACACGTTTCCTCTAACCACTGTAGGACATTTCATCTAAGGTTCTTCTCTTTCAGTTTTGAGAGTTTCTCACATCCCAGGCCTCTGGTACATTTTGGAGCTCCCACCCCATCCCTACCTCCAGAGGTTGCCTCTTTCTGTTCTTTTTTTTTTTTTTTTTTTGGGGCCTCAGGACTTCAGTCTTTTTTCACTACCCAATACCTAATTATGCTATCCTCTTCCTCTCTATTGTCATCTTTGCCACCCAAGACCCTCCTTCATTACCCCTTTTGTGATTGCGTTCTTCTTCCTCCCAAATGAAATTACGGCATCCTAACTTGGGCACATAGACTTGTTAACCTTTCTTCTGTTATAGGATATTTGGTTTTTTCCAGCTTCTGGTTATCACAAACAAGACTGATATGAACATAGTAGAACACATACCCCTGTGGCATGGTGGGAATCTTTTTAGGCATATGCTGAAATTTGGTATAGCTGGATGTTCAGACAGACATATTTCCATTTTTTTAAGAAAATTTAGATTAATTTTCAGAATGGTTTTCTCAGTTGGCAAACTATCATCAAAGAAGGACTGTTCCTCTTTATTCACATTCTCACCAACATGGACTGTTACCTGATATACTGGCTGTTTTTGTGTGAACTGGACCAAAGCTGGGGTTATCACAGAAAAAGAAGCTTCAGATGAGGAAATTTCTCCATGAGATTCAAATGAAAGACATTTTCTCTACTAGTGAACAATGGGGGTAATGGCCAAGCCTATTGTGGGTGGTGTCATTTCTGGGCTGGTAGACTTGAGTTCTATGAGGAAAGCAAGCTGAGTAAGCCAAGGGAAACAAGCTGGTGAGTAACATCTATCCATGCCCTCTGCATTAGATCCTGATTCCTGACCTGCTTGAGTTCCAGGCTTTACTTTATTTGGTGATGAAAAGTAATGTGTAAATTATAAGCTGAATAAACCCTTTCTTTCCCTACTTGTTTCATGGCCATGCAAGAATAGAAACCCTGAGAAAGACAAATTGGTACCAGGAGTGGGATATTCCTGTGATGACCTGACCAAGTTTTGGGGAGGACTGTGGAAGGATTTTAGAAATTTGAGTTAAAAGAGACATTGGCATGTTAAGAGCTCTGTGGGATGAACTATAGGAGCTTGGAAGATAATGTTGAAAATAGTGCAGAAGATGGAGACCTGACTTGTGAAATTTCAGAGGGAAGATTAAAGACTCTTGTCAGGGTTGTTGATGTTATGATTTTGAAGAGTCTGGTTTTGGTTACCAGAGGCTGAATAATCAGCTGTACTTAATAAGACATTAGAACTAATAAAGCAAAACCTTTGCATTACTGGGACTATTGATACCAGTCAGCTGGAGCTAGAGAATGGTGGTGTTTGAGAAGAGACCAGTATCACTGAGGTGAAATCTTCTGGAACCTGTTTTCTGAGAGCATAAAGATAGTGTTTTCCAAAGAGAGAGCCAAGGCTGTAACTCATGCTGTGGCTGGACTTCGTATGTGTAAGAGTCACCCAGGTGATACTGGTTTTGAAGGAATGAAGGGGTCATGAAGAGCACCTAAGGCTTGGCCCTGTGAGAGACCATGGAAGGTCATTGGTAAAGATGAAACATCAGTTGCAATTAATGCCCCAGTACTAAAGGAGTCATGAAAAGGAGTTGAGGCTTGGCATCATGAAGAGAGCCTATGAGAGGTTATTGTTGAAGCCTAGTTATAGTGGAAGACAGCAGTGTTTCGGAGATCCCAGTCTCATGAGATAATCACCAAGAAGAGCACCTTTTTTTCCCCAACTTGCTTTTTGGTCATGATGTTTTATGCAGGAATATAAATCCTGACTAACACACCTGAGGTTTTTATCTTACCCATTTGGATTGGTATACGTTGGAATCTAAGCATTGGTTTGCTTTGTGTTCCCTGATAATTAAGGTCATTGAACATATTTTCAGTGATTCTCAGCCATTTGAGATTCTACATGCTGAGCCATAAATATACTTCATAATATCTACAAGAATAGATACCACATCACATCTAGTACCAAGTTACAATGGGGTTAAATTAGAAATCAATAAAAAAAAGGAATCTGGAAACCTCAAAATATAAAAACAATATACAACATACTTTAAATAGTATGAAAGTTAATGGCGTACTCTTAAGCGAAAATATTTTCTGAACTGAATTACATATAAACAATTGTAAACTTAGAAGTTTGCCACAAAAAGCCATGTCCAGAAGGAAAAAAAAATCAGTATGCAATTTATATATTATAATGAAAAAGAACCTAACTAAAATCAGTAATCTAAACTTTTTATCCAAAGAGACTAAATAACAAATAATATATCATAGGTTCAAAAAAAAAAAAAAAAAAAAAAAGAAAGAAAGAAATACAACCTAAGTAAGGTAACTAAGACCCAAAAGGACTTGCGAACTGCAGGAATGAAAACTGAGAAAAGCCTGAAGAAAGAAGGTCTAGTGACTGGCTCATAGTAGGAATCAGCTCAAGGAGAAGCCCCAATGCTTAACACTATTACTGATCCAAGGGATCAATCACAAAAAGGGATCTATTATAACTGCCTTTTGAAAGACTCAACAAGCAGCTGAAAGAGTCAGATGCAGATATTTCCACCCAATCAATGGATAGAAGCTGTTGATTCCTATGTTTGAATAAAGGAAAAGCTGGAAGAAGCTAAGGAGGAGGGCAACCCTGTAGGAGGATCAACAATCTCAATTAACCTGGGCCCCTGAAATCTCTCAGACACTGGATCACCAACCAGAGAGCAAACACCAGCAGATACAGTCCCCCAACAAATATACAGAAGAGGACTGTAGGTCTAGAGCCCCCAAGGAGTTTAGAGGTGGGGTGGGAACATCTTTGTGGATATGAGAAGTGGGCAGGAAGGTGAGGAGGAGATATGGGACTGGGAACAATATGACAGAGGACAGGGAGGGGAATGAAATCTGGAGTGTAAAAAGCAATAATAATAATGATAATATTAATAAAAACGCATATAAACATGGGAATATAAACATACATTTAACTTTATGTACAATCTGGTTTAGTTTATATTTCTATTTTAACTATGGTTAAATCATATTGTTAATAATTCATTTTGAAGAAAAAAGATAAAATAGCAATTTAAACAGAAATCAACAAATTTGAATGCTTTAATTTTTCCAGTTTATATCAATTTTAATAAATAACAAATCAAATCACATTTCTTAAAAACTACTAGAAAGAAGAAATGTGTGTTAATTAACAGGAAATGTTTTGGACATGATCCAATAACTAAAATGATTGAATGACATTTTGACAAATATGAGGATCAGAGTTCAAGTCACCAGAATCGACATGAATTCCTAATAACTGTGAAAGGCTCTTAAGCAATTTCAGTGTTGGTAAAGCATAAAGAAAGGTTCTCCCCAGGAAACCATATAGTCAGACTTGTAGTATCCAGGGACTGTAGGTAACTAACTTTGAGAGATCCTTCATCACTGAATAAGGTTAGATGATAGGATTGCTAAAGGTAACACACACTTTTGACACAGGATTTGAAGAAATTAAGTCATAACTGAACTGGGGCTATTTTAGCTCTACAAGAAGCAAAAATCACCATGAATCTTGGCTGAGAAAACAATCATGAGACCTACTCTGCTTTATGGTCAATGGACACAGTGAACAGCTCACCATAATTCCCAATATAGTAAAACAGTGGCACTATATATTGGAGGTAACCAACACCACTCGAACTGCAGTTAAGGTCATTTCAGGAGAAATAAATTCATGTCTAATAATATAAACATAGCAAAATATGTATGACTGATAGGGTTATGGACCACAGAGAAATATCTGTGTGCCTTTCCTAAACCAGAATAATGGCTATATATATCCTAAATATTTTTCCTTATATCCACAAATAAACATAACCCTCATCCTTCTCAAAGAATCTTTTTCTCACCAGACAGAAACTACTACATAAACCAACCCCTTGCCAAAATGAACAAAACAACGAACTGTGGAGTTAATATAATTCCCAGTTAAAATATTTACCACATAATATCTACAGCTGAAATCTAATTGAATGTAACACTAAACAGAATGGTAAGACTGCCATAGCTAGAGAAAAAGGATGTCTGTTATGAGATAGTATTTTCTACACATGGCATGAAAGTTTCCAATCACATAATTATAATATCAGTTTATATGACTATGAAAGGAAGAGGTCTCACAAGGCATATCTCCAAGAAGAAGGGCTATGAACATTAAATGCCTGCACAGAGAGAGTTTTCATTGCAGAGAAGTTTTCCTGACACATTATCAAATCTAGAGTGGTCAGCCATGAATACATACACACACACACACAAACACACACACACACTCACACACACACACACACACACACACACACACACACATTATAGACCAATATCAGATGAATTCAACAGGCCATAAACATAACTTCCAGGACAGGGAAAAGTTGGTAAGGAAAGGAAGAGGTATGAAAAATTCGTGAAGACAATATGCATACAATAAATTCTCAAAAAGTAAAAAATAATTTTAAAATGTAACTGCCGTATTATGTAATAAGGTGATTAAAAAATCTCCATGACAATTTCATGTGTCCACATATCATATAAGTGTATAAATCAACAGATAAGATATCAAGAAACAACAAATAATTTCAACAAAGGCAAGAGTTAATAATCTACTGCCCCTATACCGGAGATCAGTTAAACTAACAATGTCACTTGATATCTTCAGACACAGGCAATCAAGAAAATTCCTGTCCTAGGTTGAACAACCATGCCAAAATGAATGGGAAAAAGATCACGGCCCCAAGCACGAAGTTAGGTATAGAGGTAAATGCATCTCGATCTGAATATGTTGTTCTCTTCAGATACTCCCTATTTGGAAGGTAAACCTACCTTCCTCAATTTACTAACTCAAGTGGTACTCTCTTGTAGAGGCATCCTCACATTAATTATAATAAGCAATGGTTAATAATTAAACTGTGAGTTCTTTGGACTTGTCAAAGTATTAGGCATCATCAGAATAATACCAACACATTTCATAAATTAGATTGAAGAAAAAAGCTGAAATACAGGAGATGAAATATCACATTATAAATTGGTAGATTAGACATTACTGTGTTAAAGTAGTTAAATCTAGTAATGGAAAATCTTCCAAAGTGATTAAAGCCAATAAAACAACAACAACAATAACCACAACAACAGCAAAAAGTGCTATTTATTCATTTTTTTTAATATATCTATAGAGACACTTTAACAGTTAACTTGTCTCCTGGTTTCTTTTTTCTATGAACCAGACAAGCTACTGTACATATCTAATTATTTGCTGTTTCTAGAAATGTACAAAATAAGTAGTCATAGAATATCTCACTTTTGGACATAAGTAAATGTAATAGCAAAATCTAATTGTGTAAACTCCAAGAGCTCATGTCAAACAGGAGTGTTTGTATATTCTTGAAAATACTGAATGGAATTAGCAATTTTTTTTAAACCACAGGGTAGAGATGTGAGTTCTTTACCATTTGAGTAGTTCTATATATAGGTGATGTTACCAATATCATACAGGAGTTCTGTGTATATACATTCTATTTTTCATGAGTAAATATTTACAGGTGTTAACTATGTCATATAATATCTACATATATAAATACGTGAACAAATTTCAAGAGGCTTTCCTACTAATAAAAATGAGTGTATGTAGGTAGAGACATTGCTCAGCAATTAAGAGTCATGGCTGTGCTTGAAGAATCATCTTTCATCCTCAGAATTAGCAGGGCAGCACACAACCTTCTGCAGCTACAGTTCCAGGGAATCCAGTGCTTTCCTCTAGTCTCAACAGGTAGCACTCAAGTGTCAAGCAGTACACAGATGTATTTGCAAAAATAGTACTCAAACACTTAAAATAAATATAAGTTTTGAAAACAGAAGAGTTAGACCAGCAGGTAACCTGGGGCAAAGACCTAGTAAGGTTTTGCAGTGAGTATCCAGAACACAGAGAGTGCTTGGTAGTGGTGCATATGGCAAAAGTTCCTTTCTGGCCTCAGTAAGAGAGGACCTGGACCAGCCAGCCCAGAAAGGCTGTACAAGCAGACCTGACACCCAGGAGCTCTTCTACCTAGACCAGCAGGTAACCTGGGGCAAAGACCTAGTGAGGTTGTATAGTGAGTACTCAGAGCACAAAGAGGGCTTGGAAGAAGTGGGTTCCCAAGACTCTGTCAGAGAGAATCTTGATCTGCCTGGGGAAAGCATTACTGGAATATCAGCTCCACAGCTGCTTTTACACCCTGACCAGAGGTAAACCTGACACAAAGGCCCAGGGAGGGAACACCATGAGTTCTCAGTAACAGAGAGTGCTGTAGTCACTGGAAAACAGTATATTTTGGCCCAGAGAAATAGCTAGAACCTTATCATAGTATTCAGGACCAGTGGGCAAAGGGCCAAGCTCCCAGAGATGCCTCACAAGTGCTCTCCCACCGGAGCCCACAAAGACAACTGAGTACCTGACACTAGAAATCACTGCTCAACCACAAAAAGATGAACACTGAGAAGCAATTTTCTTCCTGAGCCTCTGGGTCCTCAGATTCATGGGACAGACATGTGCCAGTCACTAACACCAAGACCACATATAACCACAGATAACAAGATGGCAAAGGGAAAGTGAAAGAACATAAGCAATGGAAACCATGATAACATGGCAACATCAGAACCCAGCTCTCCCACAACACCAAGTAGTGGATTGCCAAACACTCCAGAAAAACAAGACTCAGACTTGAAATCATACTTCACAATGATGAAGGAGATCTTGGAGAAGAGCATGAATAACTCCCTTAAACAATTACAGAACACACGGAAACAAATAGAAGCTTTTAAAGAGGAAACACAAAAATCACTCAAAGAACTACAGGAAAACACAAACACAGAGAAGAAGCAATTGAAAATGGAAATAGAAACAATAAAGAAAACACATAAAGAGACAACCCTGGAGATGGAAAACCTAAAAAAGAAATCAGTAGTCACAGATGCAAGCATCTCCAGCAGACTAAAAGAGATGGAAGAGAGAATCTCTGGGGCTGAAGACAACATTGAAAATATAGACAGAACATTCAGAGAAGGTGCCAAAACCAAATATCTCCTAACTGAAAATGTCCAGGAGACCCAGGACACAAAGAGAAGACCAAACATAAGGATAATAGGAATAGAAGAGGGTTGAGAGTATCAACTAAGAGGCACAGTAAACATCTTCAACACAATCAGAGAAGATAAATTCCTTACCCTTAAGAATGAGATGACCATGAGCATAAAAAAAAAGCCTACAGAACTCCAAATAGAGTGGACCAAAAAAAAAAAAAAAAAAAAAAAATTCTTGCCGACACATAATAGTTAAAACGCCAAGTGCCCAAAGCTAAGAAAGAATACTGAAAGCAGTAAGGGTAAAAGGTAATGTAACATATAAAGGCAGACCAATCAGAATCACACCTGACTTCTCAACAGAGACTATGAAAGCTAGCAGATCCTGGACAGACTTCATACATACCCTACGAGAACACAAATGTCAATCCAGGTTATTATACCCAGAAAAACTCTCAATCACTATATATGGAGAGATCAAGGTATTTCAGACAAAACTAAATTTACACAATATCTGACCACAAAATCAAGCCCTACAAAGATTAATAGATGAAAAACCCAACACAATTAGAGAAGCTACACCCTAGAAAAATCAAGAAGACACTAAGCAATCCTACGGTAATCAGGGACTAGACAAGGCTGCCCACTCTCCCCCTATCTATTCAATATACTACTGGAAGTCCTGACTGGAGCAATTGAACAGCAAAAGGAAATCAAAGAGATACAAATCACAGAGGAAGAAGTAAAAAATATCACTATTTGCATATGATATGATAGTATACTTAAATGACCCCAAACATTCTACCAGAGAACTCAAACAGTGAATAAATGTCTTAATCTTACGAGAGCATAAAGACAAACAGTATTATATAATGCTAAAATTCTAATGCCTAACAGCTTCTACAGGTTAATGCATTTAGTCCACAGTTAGTGACAAAAAAACTATGAAGTATTTTGGACATGGCTCTATAATGGCATATGGAAAGTCATAGTGGAGGACCATGCAAGTTACAGATTTGCCTAGTGTTCTGCCTGAGCTACCTGTTTCTGGATACTGTCAGAATGTGCAGATACCTCAAGCTTATGCTATTATACCATGACTTAATCACCAACTGAAAATAAATCTTTACTCTAAGGTTGATTTTTATCAGATGTATGATTAGAGTGACCAGAAAAAGTAACTAACTCTGACTGGAAATGGAGATAACCAAAGAATTGATCTCAGAAGATGATAGGAAATATCTATGTCAATTGTAAATGGTAAACTTCTTGTTTATGGAAGAATATGATCATAGCATACGGCTGTCTGGATTAAAGGTTACTTTGGAGGGAGAGATTTATGTGATCTTCAAGTTTACATGAGGGAAGATTGGAGTTCAAGTATCAACAT
This sequence comes from Micromys minutus, assembly GCF_963924665.1. Taxonomy (NCBI): domain Eukaryota; kingdom Metazoa; phylum Chordata; class Mammalia; order Rodentia; family Muridae; genus Micromys; species Micromys minutus. The sequence continues at coordinate 39,764,141 of NC_137981.1, read as the reverse complement.
ACACTGGGATATTATATTCCTTTTTTTCTCCATTTTCAGGTGTAATCTTAACAAGCTTCCCTAAGTGAATGTGTACTATCATGATTTATGTAACAAAAGGTCAATCTACTTCAAGCAAGTAAGAAAGAGGAACACTTTTATTAAGAAAAAAATGAGGTCTTTTCCTAAAAATCCTTGCATTTAGACCATTTTAACATTCAATTTACTGTTATAATTGTCTTTAAATTTTGAGATTCAAAATTTAATTCTAACCCTATTGAGTTAGGATAAAAGTTTATAACCCAGTTGAATTCAACCTTCTGACAAAAAAATCAAGTTACAAAAAGATTAAAAGTAGGGTAATCTAGATGTCTGTTATACAGTAAATAAATTCATGTTATTATAAATTATTTTTGAATTGAAAACAAATATGACAAGGGTTATTGAAATTGAAATTCATGTTTAGATATGCCCTCTGTTCTCATTATCCACTATTGTAAGTAAAGTAATAATATAATTTTTATGTTCTGTTCAATATCATCCAGCAAATTATACTGTATAGTGATAACAGTATTCCAAAAGAGAGAAAACCAAAAATAGTTTTGACCACTTACCTATTGTATAGTCATGTATCTTCTGACTTTTTAAAATGTTTTTTAGTTTTACAATGCATTTTATATAACAGAGCTCTTTTTGAATGATCACTATAGCTAAAAATGTGATGTTCTAGACAATCTGTGATACCTTAAGCTTATTATATTCTAAGGGCCCAACTTCAGTCTTTGACACATCTGAAAATTTCCCGGTTGTTTAGTTCTGTTTCTGTTCTAAAGAACGCCACTTGATTTATTCCTATTTGAAAAAAATATTTTATTTTAAGCTTGATCAAAGAACACTATTTAAATGATTAATACAAATAAGTTAGAAGGAAGGAAACTCTATAGTATGACAGCTACCTTTAGGCTTCTAGAAACAGAAAAGTTGAACTACTAAAATTAAAAGATGCAGGATTTTAATTGTTTCATTTTTCCTTCTATTAGAGATTAAATATTGAACCTATACACAGTGAAAGCTCCCTCTGAAAATTATTTGTGTGATTGCCTTTTTTGATATCTTTTTCAACTATTTTTGATATCGGAAACACTTATTTCTTGTGAACTACATAATTTTGGTTGCCTGCTACAGAAGAAATAATATTAGTTGTGTCATTCATAGCTCAATTTAGCACCGGCTTTCAGTGTAAAAGAACCACAACTCAATTCATTTTTGAAAGTATAATTTTTCTCTATATTCTTATAAAATGAGTATTAATAAAAAGCATTACATACAAATTTGAGGCATAAAACACCTGGAATTTTTACTATTACACAGAAGTTTAAGACACCAAAAGAACTTCCATGTTCTACAGTTAGAATATTATAGACCACTGGCTGTTCTTTAATTCTTCTTTTGCTTGAATGGTTCCTGTACACAATTGTGCTTTTTTTTTAAATTAAAAATAGATTCTGTTTTCATACAATATACAGGTACGTCTTTCTTAATTACTCCAAGTTCATTCAACATACACCTTTCCCCAGATCCAATTCCCCTTTGTTCCTGATTCAGCAAATAATAGGCCGGCCTCCAAGCAATGACAACCAAATGCCAAAAAAGAAAATACAGTAAGACAGGGCATAAGCACTTATATTAAGGATGGACAAGCCAAGCAGATAAAATAAAAGATGTCCTAAAAGCATTCAAAAGTCAGAGATGCACACAATATCAAAAACAGAAGGCCATAATTGTAGCTAAATGATAGCTGAGCCTCTAAAAAACTTTTCAGTTTGCACTGATACATCTTCAACTGCTTGATCAGCAGTAGGAAGAGCTTACTGCTTGCTGCCCACTGTGCTTCATTTTGGGGCTTTTAATTTAACTTAAGATAACGACATGTGATTTCAGAGAAGTCAGTCTTTGTACATGATAGCTTGTATTCAGTTGCTCATACATTTTTGAAAATCTAATAGAATTTGTGAGAAAATTGGCTTTACATTTGTTTACTATCTTATTGATCAAATTCTGGTTAAATAGTCAGACATATATAAGAAAAAATAAATGTGAATATGAATACCAAAGATGTAGTTCAGTAGACATCTACATATGGAGGTTTTACAAGGCCTGTTTAGGCTCTTAAGCTGGTCTATAGAATGTAAAAAATGAGAAATCTTTGTAAGTGGAAGCAGTAACTTACCTTGGTCACAAAACCAAGTTTGAAAGTAATTTATTCATGGCTAAGGCTGAAATATCGAGAGGTAGATAATGAGTAACGAAATCAAGCAGAGATTACATTTTCTGGGTTATTCAGGAAATAGAATGAATGTATTTGTCAGTAGACATGCATACTTAAAGAAAAATATATTTTTATTGAAGCAAGTGGTGTTTCATTTTCAATATTCAAAGTTCATAATACCTCCTTGTGGTACCTTCTGAGTTTTCTGAGCATAGCATAGAGTTCAGTAGATATGAAATCTTTATTCAATATAGTAAAAATTGCAGATAAATAAACACTGAAAAATAAATGCCATTCCAATGTTGAGTTGCATTTAGAGTCCAGTTTGATTTTGAGTCAGTAGTTAGCTTAATTATGTTATGCTATGATTTTTAATAACTGTTTAGTTTATGAAGTAGAGTTGTCTTTATTAATACAAGAAAATACCTTAAAAAAGCATTTATAAATGTTTTTCTGAGTCAGCAAATATGATATGATATCAATAAGTAGATTATTATCCCAAGTTAATGGCCTGTATTATCCTTTTTGAATAGGATTACATCACATTGGCTTTTTAAATGTCTGCTGACATGTAATTGTAATGTAATTATAATCTAAAATCTATAATGAAAATAATATTCAGTATTTATCATTGTGTGTTTATAATATAGTGAATTATTTTTTTTTGCTTAGATGTTCAATATAGTAGATTTGAAAAAAGTTCTGCAGACATTCAGAATAATTATTATATTATACAAGTACTATTTGGATAATACAATATCAATTAGTTTTTTAGTATAATATTTCAATAGAATATTTGCTGAGTATAAAAATTCACAAAGAGAACAATGTGCCTTTGGAACCAGTGACTAACTGATACACTGAAGTCAGCACATGCAGCATATGTGTGTGTGGGTTGTCTGTATATGTGTGATTTTTGTTAGAAAATTTATTTTTATTTTTGAGGTTATTATATAACAACATTATTTTCCACTCCTTTTCTGGCTCTAAACAATCTCATATTCTAGAATTTGATCTCTTATTTAACCACTATAACATTACTGTCATGCATATATTTTCAGAGCTGACCACCTGGCAAGGCAGAATCAATTGCTGTACTCTTCCATGCTGAAGTCTACCTCCATACCAAGTTACTATTGCTGATGCCAAGAAGTGCTTACTGGAGGGAGTCTGATAGGGTTATCCACTCAAAGGCTCTGCCAGAGCCATACGGATATAGATGAGGATGCTTGCAGCTCACCATCAGACTAAGCATGAGTGCCAAAAGTAGGAATTAGAGAAAAAACCTGAAGGAGCTAAGGGGTTTACCACCCATGGGAAGAACAACAATATCAACCAACCAAACCCCTCAGAGCTCTCAGGGACTAAAACACCAACCAATGAGTACACATGGAGAGACCCATGGTTGCAGTTGCATATGTAGCAGAAGTATTGTCTGACAACAGTGGGAGGAGAGGCCATTGGGCCAGTGAATGCTCATTTTGTATCACTGTAGGAGAATGCCAAGGTGCAGAGGTGCAAGTGGGTGATTGGGTGTGGGAGCATAATCATGAAAGAAATGGGAGGGGGAGGGGGCATGGGAGAGGGTAAAAGGAGATAACATTTGAAATGTAAATATAGAGAATATCCAATAAAAATGATTTCAAAAAAAAAAAAAAAAAAAAAAAAAACTACTTTTCCCCTTCTAAGCATTCCTAAGTAGTCTATAGTTCTTTATTTAGGATTGAGGAATCCAGATGTCCCTCTGCCACTGAACTTCTTTTTAACATTAGAAGGTGTATTGTTTATGCTCTTCTTAAGCTTGCACTTAGGCAGCTGTTGTGGTGAAAATTAATTGGCGTCACTACTGCTACTAACATTCCTAGCAAAGAAAATCTCACAACTTCCTCTGGTTCTGGCTCTTACAGTTCTGCCTTGAATTCAATTTGATGCCTGAGCCTTAGAACAGTCATAGGAGCTGTATTTTTGAAGTAATAGTTTAGACTGGCACTATAACTCAGTATTTTGAGTTGATTATATCAGAACCCAATTCATCAAACACAGAAATTCCTGGATACCCCAACATAACTATAAATATAGATTCACAACTATATTCTCATCTTATGTAGATGATAGATGACTTTAAGAAGAGCATAAATAACTTCCTTAAAGAAATACAGAAGAACACAGGTAAACAAGTAGTGGCCCTTAAAGAAGAAATAAATAAATCTCTTAAAGAAATACAAGAAAAGATACTAAAAAAAGATGAAGGTATTGAATGAAATCATCCAAGACCTAAACATGAAAATAGAAACATTAAATACAACACAAAGGGAGACAACCCTAGACATAAAAAAACCTAGGAAAGAGAGAAGGAATCACAGATGCAAGGGTCACCAACAAAATATAGGAGATAGAAGAGAGAATCTCCTGTGTAGAAATACTGGAGATGAGATTGATACAATAGTCAAGGAAAACACAAAAATCAAAATAGGTCCTATCTCAAAACATTCAAGAAATCCATAACACAATGAAAAGAATGAACCTAAGAATAATAGGTATAGAAGATAGTGAAGAATTTCAAATCAAAGGGCCAGCAAATATATATTTAACCAAACTATATATATATATATATATATATATATATATATATATATAAACCCTTCCCTAATCTGAAGAAAGATATTCCCATAAACATACAAGAAGCCCAAAGAACACCAAACAAATGGGACTAGAAAATGCATTTTTTCCCTGTAACATAATAATTAAAGCACCAAATGCACAGGGCAAAAATAATATTGGAAGAGGTAAGGAAAAATGGTAGAGTAACACATAGAGGTGGACCTATCAAAATTATACCAAACTTTACAACAGAGATTCTAATAGTCAGAAGATCTTGGGCAGATATCGAATAGACCTTAAGAGCACAAAATTTCCCACTCAGGCTACTAAACTCAGGAAAACTCTCAATTACCACAGATGGAGAAACCTAGATATTCCAAGACAAATCCAAATTTCAACAATATCTTTTCACTAGTCAAGCTCTAAAGATACAGGGAAAAGACCAACACAAGAACTCTATTGAAATAAATAACCGTGTTAAAAGATGGGGTACAGGGCTAAACAGAGAATTCTCAACTAAGGATTCCTGAATGGCTAAGCACCTAAGAAATGTTCATTATCCTTATTCATCAGGAAAATCAAAATCAAAATAACCTTGAGATTCCACCTCATACCAATCTGAATAGCTAAGCTTAAAACAGAAGTGACAGCACAGGCCAGCAAGGATATGAGGAAAGAGAACAGCCCTCCATTGCTGGTGGGAATGAAAGCTGGTAAGACCAATTTGAAAATCAATATGGCAGTTTCAGAGAAAATTGGAAATAGTTCTACTCGATGACCCAGCTGTACAACTACTGGGCATATAGCCAAAAAATTCTCTAACAAGGACGGACACATGGTCCATTAGTTTTATAGTAGCCTGATTTATATATCCTGAAGCTGGAAACAAGCCAGATGTCCCTCAAAAGAAGAATGGATCAATTATTATTCAGCTATTAAGACATGACTTCCTAAAATTTGCAGACAAATGGGTAGAAATAGAAAATAGCATTCCCAAGTAAAGTAACACAGAGAGAAAGGCACACAGCCTTTACTCACTGATAAGTGAATATTAGCCCTAAAACTCACAATGCCCAAGACACAGCCCACAGACCAGATGGGATGTAAAACCAAGAAAGACCAGGGTGTGGATGCCTTTCTCCTGCATTGAGGGGGAAAACAGGATGGCCACAAGATGTGGAAGGTGGGGAGGGGTTGGAGGGAGAAAGGAGTGGCAGGAAACAGGTGGGGAAGTATAAGGTATTGGAGGAGACAGAAGATAGGTACACAGGACCAAGAAATTGTGTAAAAACATATAGCAGTAGGAAATGAGAAACTGGGCACAGCCATTGGAGGGTCCCAGACTCCAGGGAAAGAGAGGTTCCCAACACTCACCAAGTATGAGTTTAGCTAAAATACACAGAAAAGGAGAGATATACTTGTAAAACTAACCACTCATAGATAGGTACAGCTCCTGATCTGAAGATGGGGCTACCTCCCATATAAAAGTTTTAACCCAGAAATGTTCCTATCCAAAGGAAGAATAGGACAAAAAAATTGAGCAGAGACGAAAGAAAAGGCCTGCTCATGCTGGTGATTCCCTGCAGAATCCAAATCTAACACTGTTGCTGCTGACAAGAGGCCCTTGCTGTTAAGAGCTTGGTGTTGGTTGTTAATTTGGAGGTTCAGCCAACAACTGACCAATGCAGAGGTGGATGCTTGCTGTCAACCATTAGAATAAGCTCATGGATCCTGGTGGGGCGGCAGAGAGCAGTTGAAAGTTTAGAGAAGCAGAGTGGAATTGCAACCACATAGGAAGAACAACACCAGCTGGCCTGGCCCAGTGCTCCCAGGGAATAGACCACCAACCAAGGAGTATAAAGGGAAAGCTCTATGTTTCTAGATAAATGGGTAGTAGAGGATTGCTTTGTCTGACATCAATGGTAGAGGATGCCTTTGGTTCTGTGGGGGGTTTTAATGCTGCAGCGTAGGTAGATAGTAGATCTGTGGGGTGAAAGAGTGTGGGTGGGTGGAAGAGGACTATCATGGGGTAAAGGGCGTAGGAGAGGGCAGATGTAGGATGGAGGGTTCTGTTTGTGCTGCACCCAAAGATGGCGCCAGCTTCCTGCAGATGATTCAGCAAACAGAGCTGTTGTCCAGCCCCAAGGGACGTGGTGCGCATGTACCACACATGTCACAGCCCGCTCTTGGGGCATGCTAATGAGATACTGGAGGGCGCACCAATCAGGAAGCGGCATGAGTCTCCTGGGCATATATAAGCAGTGCACTTTCCTTCCTCGGAATCCCCTGCTCAAGAGTACTGGACAATAAAGGCTGTTTGCAAAAGAATCCTGTTGCCGAGCATCGTTCTTGCTGGCAAGACGTTAGGCGCACGACAGGTTTCTAGAGGGTTAACTTGGAAGTGGGATATCATTTGAGGTGTAAATGACTGGAAATAATAATGATAAGAAGAACATTCAACATTATGTAGAAAAAAAAACTCATGATAAAGAAAACAATTTTGAATAATCAAAAGACTTTCTGTGGTACCATCATCCCCAATTTTAAGATGTCTTACCAAGCTATAAGAATAAAATCTGCATGGTATTGGCATAATAAGTTATATATTGATAACTAAAATTAAATTTGAAGACCAAGATATAATTCGACATACCTGCAAACATATGACTTTGGATGAAGAAGTCAGACAGACACAATGAAATATTCATATTAAATAAATTGTGTTTGTCCAACTGCATAACTGCATGTAAAAATAATAATGTTGGGCAGAGCATAGGAGGATTACAAATATGGATTTGTTTGTATTATTTTACATGCTAGGTAGTCTCTGTTTCTCTCTGTCTCTCTCTGCTTCTCCCTCTCTCTCTCTCTCTCACACACACACACACAAACACACACACACACACACAAACTTTCTTCTCTCTCTGATTTATTTTTCCCTCTCTCTCAAATAACCCTTCATTCCTCTCTCTCCACAGGTTCTGGGACTTCCTCTCCTTTCCTCTCCCCTCTCCTCCCCCTCCCTTCCCTCTTTCCCTTTCCTTAACCCTCCCCTCAGTGTGTGTGTGTGTGTGTGTGTATGTGTGTGTGTGTGTGTGTGTGTGTATGTCTGTCTTGACTCCCTTATCAACTGCATTTTCTATGACCTCCACTGTATGTTTCATACCTCAGGGGGAAGGGCATGGGCTTGGTTAGGTACATCCAGTTGTGAATTTATATTTTTATTTATTTTTTAAGATTGTATGTAATTTTATCATTTCCCCTTTCTTTTTTTTCTCTCAAAACTGTCATCAACACTTCTTACAAATCCATTCATCTTTTACTTAAAGTAAGTATGAGGCCACACATATTTGTGAAATTATTGTAATGGTTTGGAGCAAAACAACCTCCATATAACCATAGGAACTGGTAGTGTAAAAGGGTGTGACTTTGTTGGAATAAGTGTGTCTTTGTTTGAGAAATATATTTCAGTCATTTCCTGCTCTCTGCTGATCCAATTGTATATTTCTCAACTCCTCAAACATTATGCATGTACACATGCCATTATGCTTCCTGCCATGACAGTAATAGATCAAACCTCTGGACTGTTAGCAAGTCCTAACTGTTTTCTTTTATAAGAGGTGCTGTGTTCATGGGGTTTCTTCACAAAAATAAAAGACTAACTAAGAAAGTCATTCTAAGAAAATGCACTGGCTCACCAAGCTGTACTTTATTAGTATGTATACAGTTTTTCATCACTTCTCAATTGTGAATCAATAGAATATTGTTCATTTCTCCCTATGAATTGTGACACATCACAGGGTTATTTCAGCTCCATTTCAATTCAAGTTTATCCTGGCAACTCTAATATCCTCAACTCTCAGCTGTACCTTAAAGTTTGCTTTCATATATATCTGTTCAAATAGCACATCATTCCTTGTAGGATTGTCACTACTTTTAATGACACAGTATTCTTTGCTTGCATCCTTCAGTTTATGGGCTATTTTTAGTGTGAAGATTAGACAAGGTCCTAAAATTATAGTGTAAGCCATATTGAAGTGATATCATATAGAAAGGCAAGACAAAATGAATTTTATGGTAAAAATCATTTTCCTCACATGTAGAGGTGAATAACTTAATTTTTCAGAGTTTCATAAACCATCTTCATGTTTCACACATCCAGTTAGAGTACTGAGGGAGAGTCAGCGTTAGACAATGTGTGGCAGATGCACATCCTGTCTCTACTGAATTTTGAACTCTGTTGAACAATGGTGTTTATGCTACTGCAATTTTACTCCATGCAGACTTATTCATATGACTGACTTTCACACAAAATATTTAGCGAAGAAGTAATTATTTTTTCTTTCTTTTTTTTTTAGGAGTTTGCAAAGTTTCTTTTTTTTCTGTTTCCATTTTTATTGATGGAAAATTTATATAATACAGAAAGCTCACACATCAAAAAGGAAGCAGGAAACACAGATAACTAACGTGAAACAGGTTGATTTGTTAAAACCTCAAGGCCTGCACCAGTGTCACACCTCCTCCAACAAAGCCATCTTTCTTAATCCTTCCAAAATAATAGTTCTAATAACTGGATATAGTGGTAGTTAATTAAGTGCATGAGTTGTAACATGCACCTGCGCAAGAGGTCTCTGGATTTACAAATGAAACGCACACACACACACACACACACACACACACACACACACACCAGTTAATTTTTAATATGCCTTGACTAGCTTAATGGTTGGGTGTTTCTAATCCTCCCCACTGCTGGCCAGCACTCCCCTCCATTACTCCTGAGTTAACATCTTTTTTTAAAAAGTTGGATATGTTTTAAATTTACATTTCAAATGTTATTTCCTTTCCCACTTTCCCCTCAAGAAACCCCCTATTCCATCCCCCTGCTTCTCTGAGAGTGTTCCCCCACCCAGCCACCCACACCTTCTTGCCTCCTCACACTGATCTTCACCTAAACTGGGGCATAGAGCCTTGAGTTCTCCTCCCATTGATGCCCTACAAGGCCATCCTCTGCTATATATGCAGCTGGAGCCATGGGTCCATCCATGGCGCTTTGGATGGTGGTTTAGTCCCTGGGAGTCTGGGTGGTTTGTATTGTTGTTATTATGGGATTGCAAAGCCCTTCAGCTCCTTCAATCCTTTCTCTAACTCCTCTATTGGGGACCTTGTTCTCAGTTCAATGGTTGGCTTCAAGCATCTGCCTCTGTATTTGTCAGGCTCTGGCAGAGTCTCTCAGGAGACAGCTGTATCAGGCTCCTGTCAGCATGTACTTCTTGGCATCTGCAAGGGTTAGTGTCTGTACATGAAAAGGATCCTTGAAGTCTCTGGATGGCCTTTTCTTCAGTCTCTGCTCCAAACTTGTCACTGTATTTCCTTCTGTGAATATTTTAGTTCCCCCTTCTAAGGACTGAAGCATTCATACTTTGGTCTTCCTTCTTCTTTGGCTTTATGTGATCTGAGAATTGTATCTTGGGTAATTTGAGCTTTTGGGCTAATATCCACTTATCAGTGAGTACATACCATGTATGGGTTTTGTTTTGGCCTCTCTCTCTCTCTCTCTCTCTCTCTCTCTCTCTCTCTCTCTCTCTCTCTCTCTCTCTCTGCGTGTGTGTGTGTGTGTGTGTGTGTGTGTGTGTGTGTGTGTATGCACTTTAAAAATCTAGATTTCATCTCTGCTACTCCAGGCCCAATCAGCGAAGTGGCCATTCTGATTCTCATATGTCTTCAGGCCTTTAGGCATGGTCTTTCTTCTTTCCGTTCTTTTTTTTTTTTTTTTTTAACTATTTTAAAAAACAAAGATAAAAGAAAAAAAATTAAACATTTTTTAATAAATGTATACAAATACAATTGTGTCAGTGTTTGGCTTTTTTTTTCTTTTTTTTTTAAGGTTTGATATTCTGCATTAAGTTCTTACTAGTTACAATGAGCAAAACGTACATGTAAAACAGTGTGTAACCTAGAATAGTCAACATTTTATTGGTGTGTAAGGATTGAGCATGACTTTTTTTTTGTTTTGTTTTGTTTTTTTCTTGGACTTCACAAAGTCTGTGAGTTGTTTCTGCGGCAGTCTGAGCCTCTGAAGTTAGCATCCCACTATCACTGACTACATATTATGTCTGTTCTTTTGTGACTGGGTTATCTCACAGAGGATGATATTCTCTAGATGCATCCATTTTCTTAAAAAATTGGTTAAGTCATTGTTTCTGATGGCTGAGTAGTACTCCATTGTGTAAATGTACCACAATTTTTGTATCCATTAATCTACTGAAGGACATATGGGTTCTTTCCAGCTTCTGGCTATTATAAATAGAGCTGCTATGAACATTGTGGTGCATGTATCTTTGTTGTATATTGGAGTGTCTCTGGGGTATATGCGCAGAAGTGCAATAGCTGGATCTTCAGGTAGTACTATGTCCAATTTTCTGAGGAATCGCCATACTGATTTTCAGAATAGTTGTATCAGATTACAACCCCACCAACAGTGGAGAAGTGTTCCTGTTTCTTCACAACCTTGCCAGCATCTGCTGTCATCTGAGTTTGGATATTGGCCAATCTGACTGGTGTGAGGTGGAATCTCAGGGTTGTTTTGATTTGCATTTCCCTGATGGCAAAGGATGTCCAGCACTTCCTTAGATGTTTCTCAGCCATTCAATATTCCTCAATTAAGAACGTTTTGTTTAGCTCTGTACCTCATTTTTTAATAGGGTAGTTTGACTCTCTGGTGTCTAGCTTTTTGAGTTCTTTGTATACCTTGGATATTAGGCCTCTATCTGATGTGGAGTTCATAAAGATCTTTTCCCATTCTGTTGTTCGCTGTTTTGTTTTCTTGACAATGTTCTTAGACTTACAGAAACTTTGCAATCTTATTATGTCCCATTTGTTAATCTTTGACCTTAGGGCTTGAGCCATTGGTATTTTTTTCAAAAAATTTTCTCCTATGCCTATGTGTTCTTAGGTTTTCCCTATTTTCTCATCTAATAATTTCAGTGTATCTGGTTTAATGTGGAGATATTTGATCCACTTACACTTGAGCTATGTACAAGGAGATAAAAAAGGGTCTATTTTTATTCTTTTGCATGCTGAGTGCCAGTTGGACCAGCACCATTTGTTGAATAGGCTGTCCTTTTTCCCTTGTATGTTTACAGCTCCTTTGTCAAAAATCAGGTGACAATATACATGAGGGCTCACTTCTGGATCTTCTATTCTATTCTATTGATCCACATGCCTATTTCTGTACCAGTACCATGCAGTTTTCAGCACAACTGCCTTGTAATATAGCTTGAGGTCAGGGATAGTGATTCCCACAGATGTTTTCTTGTTGTTGAGGATGAATTTTGCTATTCTAGGTCTTTTGTTATTCCAGATGGAATTGCACATTGATCTTTCCAATGCAATGAAGAACTGGGTTGGAATTTTGATGGGGAATGCATTGATTCTGTAGATTACTTTTGGTAAGATGGCCATTTTTAAAATGTTGATCCTTCCAATCCATGAGCACTGGAGATCTTTCCATTTTCCGAGATCTTCCTAGATTTCCTTCTTTAGAGGTTTGAAGTTCTTGTCATACAGGTCCTTCACTTGCTTAGTTAGAATCTCACCAAGGTATTTCACAGTTTTTGTGACTATTGTGAAGGGTATCTTTTCCCTAATTTCTTTCTCCACATGTTTATCCTTTGAATATAGGAAGGCTACTGATTTATTTGAGTTAATTTTGTATCCAGTCACATTGCTAAATTTGTTTATCATCTGTAGGAGTTCACTGGTAGAATTTGTGGGGGCTGGCAACAGATTGGGAACAGATCTTTATCAATCCTACATCTGACAGAGAAATAATATTCAATATATACAAGGAACTCAAAAAATTTTACTACAGGAAATCAAATAATCCTATTAAAAAGTGGGATACATAACTAAACAAGGAATTCTCAAATGAGGAATACCAAATGGCTGAGAAGCACCTAAGGAAATACTCAAAATCTCTAATGATCATTGAAATGCAAATCAAAACAACCATGAGATTCCACCTCACAACATTCAGAATGGCTAAGATAAAAAACTAATGTAACAGCAGATGCTGGAGATGATGTAGAAAATGAGCAACACTCCTACATTTTTAATGGGATTAAAAGCTGGTTCAACTACTATAAAAATTAATCTGGTGGTTCATCAGAAAATGAGGCATAGTTCTACCTGAGGTATAGCACTCCTGGGCATATACTCAAAAGATGCTGTGATATATAACAAGGACATATGTTTTACTTTATTCATAGCAACCTTATTTATAATAGCCAGAAGCTAATAAGAACTGAAATGTCCTTCAATCAAGAAATGGATACAGAAAATGTGATACATTTAGACAATTGAGTACTACTCACTAAAACTATCTGCATGTGTCTCAAGTGATATTAGCTAAATTCTATACCATCTGCTACTACAGTTTCCAAGTTAAACTGTTACATGTTTGGTGTCTTGTATCTGATAAGAATAAAGGTAACTGCAAGTATAAATAATACCTCTAATGATATTTGCACAAGAATTTTGTACATCCAAAAGAAAATCAGAACCAATTCAGTGATCAAGTATATTTCATTATTACCTTCCACATAAAAATGTTCATATAATTTCTTCTAAACTTAGCAAAAATATGAACATTAACTCATTTGATACTTCAAGTAAAATATTACAACTTATATCCTCCCTTTGTTGCTTATATTATATTTTTACATCTCATTTGTTGCTTATATTAAATTCTTAACTCTTAAATATTAAATAAAACATCACATAATAACTTGCCAGAACAATACAATGTATTGTCTCCCAGTTCTAATCTAAGAGTTAAGTGCCATCCTTGTTTATTTCTAAGTAGATCTACCCTTTATATTACGGCAGTGTAGGCGTCTCTAAGGAAATATGTTGAATCCACATGAAAATGGATTAGTCAAGGACCAAATGTCTCACAACCATGCCAATAGTAAAGCATTCCCTGGATGGGTTTGGCCCAGAGTGAGCAAAATCATCCTCTCTGCTCTAAGTGTGTATGTTTGCAGTGTATATAAAATGAGCAGAGGTAGCTTTTTCTAAGCAATGACTACCACCCAGATGTCCTTCAGTAGATTAATGAATACAAAAATTGTGGTATATTTACACAATGGAGTACTTACTACTCAACCATTAGAAACAATGACTTTATTAAATTCCTAGGAAAATAGATGCTTCTAGAGAGTATCATTCTGAGTGAGATCACCCAGTCACAAAAGAACGGACATAATATGCAGTCAGTGATAATCGGATTATTTCCCCTGAAACTTCTGAATACATAAAAATAACTCACAGACCATATGAAGCTCAAAAAAAAAAAAAAAAAAAAAAAAAAAAAAAAAAAGGTCAAAAAGTGGAAGCCTCAGTCCTTTTTAGAAAACAAAACAAACTGAGACAAAACAGAACAATAAGTGTATAGCACCCTCTCAGAGTGGGGTTCACTTAGACCTTAAGTCATTAATAACTCAAGAACTAAGTAGATAGCCTTGTGATAATTTTTGGTGTTTAAAAATCATTATGTTTCATCTTTTTACATCAAGAAAACTTTGACTATTTCCATGTTACATTATGTTTTACATGTACTTTATGCTCATTGTAACTGGTAACATTTCAATGCATACTAGGAAACCTTTAAAAATTCACATACTGGCAAAATATGTTCATATACTTTTATGTCAAAATGCTTTTAAAAATCTGTACATGTATCGCTGTTTTTTTTAAATAAAGATTTAAAAAAGAAAAAAACATTGAGTAAAATAAATTGGAATTAAGTTTTTTGAAATTGTAATTTTTAAGGTTTTGATATGAGTAAATTACAAAACTCATACAAGAAAATAATTTATCTTAAACTCCATGGAGAAAGAAAGCAAATAAACGTATAAGATAGCATATTCCCTGGTACCCAGAAGAAAATCAGGCAACAGACAATTTAGAACGATCTGAGAAGGCTTCTCTTTCTTCAAACCATTGTGGCATATCCAAAAGTTACTAATGTAGGTTTGATAGCCTGAAATCAACCACAGTGGGGTAATTTGACCACAGAAACTGGAAAGGATGACAAGTTATCTCCATATCTCTACCAACTTCAGTTAATAGGTTATTAGCCGTATATAAATACAAATATATCTAGTCTAATTGAGTTGAGAAAATATCGAAAGTATGTATAATAGTTCAAGACAGTTACAAAGATGTTGCGTATGGTCCTTAATATTACCATAGTAACCTGCTGTTTACTGAGTAACAGGAATTTAATTTATTATGTTCAGGAGGCTGAAAATCTAAGATCCAAAACAGGCAATGTCTAATGAATGCCCATCGACAGTAACTTCTTACTGTGCCATATTATGTAAGAGAAATTTGCATTTGTTTGTTTTTATGGTATCCTTATCAATGAATGCTTGACCTCTTGGTATCACTCATTTGGAGAGGGTGTTATCCAAATATGTTTATTCAAGTACATACATAAATTCTTTGCAAAAATTACACAAGGATATTTATATTAGTATAACTAAAGTTAATTCAAACATATAGGTTACTTAAGTTAAATAGCAATATTATACAGAAACATTTATAAAATTATTCTAAGTTAAACAAGATTGAAATATGAGTGTTGAAATTTCATACAGGACAATTAGAGATTGTCTTATTCATTGTTTTATTTATTGTTTTTCCAAATGTTGTCCATCTTCTCAGTCCCTCCTCCCTGAGCCTCTACCTCACATCCTCTCTTCTTTGCATATAAGAGGGTACTTCTCCATGCAGCCACCCACTCCCAAATAAGTCTCTAGCATTACATTTGTAGGGCATCAAGCCACCACTGGACCAATTGTATTCCCTCTCACTGAGGCCAGATGAGACAGTCCTCTGCTACATATGCCTTAGTCCCCCGAGCTTTGAGGCATCTCCTTAGTTAGATGAAACAGTAGTTATTCCTATAAAATTGAAAACCTTGAGTCCTTTCCCTATCTCTTTCATAGGGATTCCTGACCTCAGTCCAATTGGTGGATGTAAGAATCTCCATCTGTCTCAGTCAGATTCTGATAGAGTTACTCAGAGGAAAGCCATGCCAGCATACAGCATGGTATCAGTAACAGCGTTAAGATTTGGTGCTTCCTCATAAGATAAATCCCAAGTCACTGGATGGATGTTCCTTCAGTATCTCCTTCATTTTGGTCCTTACATTTCCATTAGATGAGATGGATTCTGGGTCAAAATTTTGAGATGGGCCTCAACATGGGGAATCTCTATCTAGTAATGTGATCTCATGTTCCATCTCCCTACAGTTGGACATTTCAGATAATGTCATCTAATTGGATCCTGGGTGCTGCTTGTATCCTGGTGTCTAAGATTTTTTAGAATCCTGTCACTACATACTGCTAAATATTTCTATTGATTATCCTGGACCTCTGGGTTTCTTTCCTGTCTCCCCACGTACAAGATTAAGTGCCTCTTTTTCCCTCTACTTTCTCCTCTCCTATTCTACCTAGGACACTAACACCCTTTGCCCCCTGTAATTGGTTTGTCTTCTACTTCCAACTGAGATTGAAGCATTCACATTTGGGCATTACTTTTTATTAAGCATCATATGGGTTATGGGCTGTATCATGGGTATTCTGAAATTTTTAGCTAATATCCAATTATCAGTAAGAGGATACCATACATGTTCTTTTGGGTCTGTGTTACATCTCTCAGGATGATATTTTCAATTTCAATACATTTGGCTGCAAAATTCATGATGTCCTTATTTTTAATAGCTACTAATGAACACTATTCCTTGTATCCATTCAACTACTGAGGGACATTTGGGATGTTACCACCTTTGGCTGTTACAAATAAGGTTAGTTGTACATATGAACATGTGTCCTTGAAAAAGGGTGGACTATATTTGGAGTATATGCCTAGGAGTTGTAAAGCTGGGTCTTCAGGTAAAACTATTTCCAGTTTTCTGAGGAATCTCCAAATTGTTTTTAACAGACATTGAATCAGTTCACAACACTTTACTCAGTGGAGTAGTGTTCCTTTTTCTCCGAATCCTCACCTGAATTGCTATCATGTGAGTTTTTGATCTTAGCCTGCCTGATTGGTGTATGATGGAATCTCAGGATTGTTTGTTTTTCACTTCCCTAATGGTTAAGGATGTTGAATATTTCCTTAAGTGCTTCTTAGCCATTCAAAATTACTCAGTTAAGAATTTTCTGTTTGTTTCTGTATACTTTTAATTGGGTTATTTGGTTTTCAGGAGTCTTATTTCTTATTTCCATTTACTTGTTTCATTTATTTATAGATTTATTTGTCATTAAAGTTTTTTTTCCTTTATTTATTTAATCCACATCTGGGAGGTTCAGACAAATAGCTCCAATGCATAATTTGTTTCTCTATGTCTGTGTTCTTAGCTGTTCTTTATCAGAAACCCCTTTGAACAAAAACAGGTGTGAAATTAGGGGAGTTTGCTGAAAATTAAAAGCTAATCAGAGTACAGGGCATTAAAAATATAAAAACACTGTTAAAAGGTGAAAGAATATGAAAAGCATAGTTGTTGTCTTGAAAGTAAGATCTTGGTCCACAAACATGAAATAAAGGCACCATTCTCAGATAACACCCAAAGCAACACAATCCCACAAAGAAGTGTAGCTGAGCTAATGCATATGCAGGGTGAAAAGCTGACCTACCTTTTTTGTTTTTGTTTATTTTTTCTTGAAGTTCACACAGTCTGTGACTTGTTTCTGGGGTGTTCAGAGCTTTCTGGGGTTAGTATCCCATGATCAGTGACTGCAGATTATTTCTGTTCATTTGTGACTGTGTTATCTCACTCAGGATGATATTCTCTAGATGCATCCATTTTCTTAAGAATTTCATAAAGTCGTTGTTTCTGATAGCTGAGTAGTACTCCATTGTGTAAATGTACCACAATTTTTGTATCCATTCATCTACTGAAGGGCATCTGTGTTCTTTCCAGTTTCTGTCTATTATAAATAGAGCTGCAATGACCATTGTGGTGCATGTATCTTTGTTGTATATTGGAGTGTCTCTGGGGTAAATGCCCAGAAGTGGACTAACTGGGTCTTCATGTAGTACTATGTTCATTTTTCTGAGGAACCGCCAAACTGATTTCCAGAGTGGTTGTATCAGTTTACAACTTCACAAGAAGTGGAGAAATGTTCCTCTTTCTCCACCACATTCTCACCAGCATCTGCTGTCATCTGAGTTTTGAATCTTAGCCATTCTGACAGGTGTGAAGTGGAATCTCAGGGTTGTGTTGATTTGCATTTCCATGATGCTAGGGATGTCGAGCATTTCTTTAGGTGCTTCTCAGGCATTCAATATTCCTCAATTGAGATTTTTTTCTTTTAGCAATGTACCCTATTTTTAATAGGATTGTTTGATTCTCTGGAGTCTATCTTCTTGAATTCTTTGTATACCTTGGATATTAGGCCTCTATCAGATGTGGGATTGGTAAAGATCATTTCCTACTTTGTTGGCTGCCATTTTGTTTTCTTGACAGTGTTCTTAGCTTTACAGAAACTTTGCAATTTTATTAAGTCCCATTTGTTGATTCTTGATCTTGGAGCAAAAACAATTGGTGTTCTGTTCAGGAAATTTTTCCCTGTGCCTATGTGTTCTAAGGTTTTCCCCACTTTATCTTCTAATAGTTTCACTGTACCTGGCTTTATGTGGACATATTTGATCCACTTGCACTTGTGCTTTGTACAAAGAGATAAGAAATTATCTATTTTCATTCTTCTGCATGCTGACTGCCAGTTTAACCAACAACATTTGTTGAAGAGGTTGTTCTTTTTCCAATGAATGTTTTCAGCTCCTTTGTCAATATTTTTTCCACAATTATATGATCAGAAATATTGCCACTGTATTTATTTAAACATATCTTTACATGTGTGTTTGTCTATATAAATTTTAAATCTTTATTTATATTTGTCTCTTTCATGTTATAGTTAGGTACAATTTCAGAGAATGAGAAAAAAGGTGCACATTAAGAGACTAATCCACTATAATGGGCAAAATGTACAAGGATTAGAGCTTTTTATTTCCATTAAATACATACATATGATCACCAATAGGATCTTTAGATGTACTTTTAAATATCAAGTTGAGTTGACAAGAGTTACTTATTACTGGCCTGAATAAATAAAAGAAGGGGAATAAAAAACTATTCTCAATATTGTAGTGAATAACTGAATGATATTCACTGATGACACAGAAATTTAAATGCCTAATTTTTGAGGAAAATAAATGCATATTGAATATGTTATATATTAATTCTTATTCAATATGAAGGTAAACTTAAGTCCAAGCATTTCAATAAAACCATGTAATAGGAAGTTACAATATTTAAGGATATATTCTTAAAGATAAAGTGTATCTAATATAGTACTAGGCAAGCTCAGACCATTCAGATATAAAAAGGCTTTCAATTTTTTACTAGAATAGGAGCCTTTATATAAGTCCATACTGTTGGTATTAAACCCTTTAGAAATAATTTCTACTAACTTCTTTTTCATTATACAATCTGACAGCCTAGCAAACAGGCATGAGATACCCTTCACTGATACAGAACATCTCAATCTTTAGAGATGTGATAGAAAAAGTTACTTCATCAAAAGTACTTTGTTGTATAGATGAGCAAAAAAAAAAGAGTTTTAAAGAAATCTGTCTATATATGTTTTAAATATTTAATATACACTATATGTCTGAGGAAGTAAAAATAATATATAAAATATTGTAAAAGGCATAAGTAATCAGATACTAGACTTCCCCAAAGGAATGGCCACATTTACACAAAAAAAGGAAAGAGAAATATGCATTTATGTTTCAAGACACAGAAACTAACTGGAAGTGTAATTAATTTACCATCAACTTTTAAAGTAAGGCAAGAAAAATTAATTATATAAAGTGAAAGTAGGTAAATGTTCCCAGAGTTTTGCAGTTACTATGCAAAGGGAAACTGTGTGGAAAATAAAATGTTATAGAAAGTTAGTTGAATATAGATTCCAATAACTTAACGAATAAAATTAAAAAAATGGAGATGAGTCTTTGCATAAAAAAATGTTTCATTAAACAACTGACTATTTTGAACACTGAACTAGTTAATTGACAGCTGACTTTGAACTCACACTCTGGTCAGCACTATAGTATCTAATAAATCTTCAATTAAAGGACAATTGTCTACTTAATATTTAGCTTATGACATAATTTCTTAAGGTTGTAGAATGATCATTTTTATTTAAATTATTATCCATTTACATGTATACTTCTCATTTATTTATCATTCTTTGGGTCTGTAAATGTTATCTAAAATAAATGTTTATACATCTAGCATACAAATTAGAATTTTAACTCACAAGGCATCATTGACTTCCAATTTTTATTTTTTTTTACTTTATGAATATATAATTGAATTTATCAAACACAAAGGCTATTTGTAAATGGGTATTTATTGTGAAGAGTCATTAGGATTAGCTTTTTGTTTTTGATGGCTTCTTTTACTGCTTAATCTTGGCTCTCTTGAGCTTTGCTCTACAGAACAGCCTGGCCTCAACCTCAGAGTTCTATCAAACTATAAATTCTATAAACTCGAAGTCTAGCTCTTACTTTGAGTTCCAGGATTAAAAGCAAGAACCCCAATACCAGGCCCTTGGTTTTTCTTAAAAAAAAAAAAAAAAAAAAAAAAAAAAACATCATCTTAAGTTCTCTTTAATCACTTTTTAGAAGTTGTTAGCTTAGGTGGGTGGAATATAGCTCTGAGATCAGCACTCCATTTATTCTGTTTATAATCAGTCATTTATCTTTTTTTTTACTCTTGCACATTTCCTTTCTGAACTGTACATTTTTTGGTGACCTTGATCTTTTTCAATATAGATCTGCTATGTGAGGCAAAGAGTAACCAAGACACAGAGACACAGAGTCAGTATTAGGTTGACAGTTTGTCAGGAAATCTCTGCCAAAGCAGTTACTCCAACTCTGTAATTTACTTTTAGGAAGATGAAAGGAGGGAGTAGAAAGCATCCACATTCTTGACCAAATTATTACAAAAACAATCTCTAGGCCACATGTTAATATTCTTTGCCTGTGAAACTTTGTACAGCTTATTGCCACTGAAACCACTCAGTTGCTTTCATAATCTAAAGTCCCAAATGCCATATTCTGCTAAATAAAATATATTCTGTCCTATTGTTGTGATATCCAGTAGATGGTACCAATTTCTTTCTTGGTTAGGGTTTCTATTGCTGTGAAGAGACACAATGGCCATGAAAAATATTTAATTAGTGGTGGCTTACACTTTAGAGATTTAGTCCATTATAATAGTGACAGGAAGCATGGCAGCACAGTGGCCTTGTTTGTGATTTCCAGAAGCTGAAAACAACCCAGATTTACCACAACTAAAGGATGGATACAGAAAGTGTGGTTTATTTACACAGTAAAATTATTATTCAATTATTAAGAACAAAGACATTATGAGTTTTGCAGGCAAATGGATAGAATTAGAAAAATATCCTCATGAGTGAGGTAACTTAGACCCAAAAAGACATGCATGGTATGCATTAATTAATACATGGATAATAGACCCCTCCACCAAAAAAAGTACAAAATACCTAGAATACAATCTGAAAAATTCAATAAGGTTAACAAGCCAAAGGGTCCAAGTGAAGATGAACATATTTGCTTCAAATTAGCAGAGATGTTATAGGTAAGAAGTAAAATACAATGATGTACCAAAGTGTGAACTCAGACAAAAAGCATGGTAAACTTTACAAGTGCTCCGAAGGTCAGCAATGGCTGGTAAGTTGTATGAGAAATAGAAAAAGCTACAGGGGAAATAACTTGAATTTGTAATGACCTTTAAATCAAAGAAATGAAAAATAATGAAATCTCCTTTTTAGTTTTGTTTTCCACGTGGATATCAGTTTAAGAAGTCTCTGAGAAGAATATGCAGAGAAGGAAAGCTTACTGGGGCCAGAGAGACAGACATAGTAGTTTCAGAATAGTAACAATTTATGCAGAAAAGCATTGTCAGAAGAATGCGCTATAGGCATCCTGTTTGATGAAAAAGGCATTGCTTCTTATTGCCATAAGGTATTCCATATCCTAAATCTCAGCATAGTAATTTAGGGAATATCTTACAGAAGGAAATTAATTTAAATTTCAGGGCTGTAATTTCCTTTTGTTAAGTAAGGAAATGTGAGAATTTAATGAGAAAGCAAATGTTAATGCCCTTGCCATAGTACTGAGAACAGAAGGTATTTTCAATGATCCAGAAAGAATTTATGTTTTTGTGTGTATACATGTATAACCATGGCAGTAATATTTGTCTTACTTGACCTTTCTCGATCCTCCAGTGCATATGCCAGTGAGGAAATTTTTAATCTTAGTATTTATTGTTAGATTTTAAAGGTCACAGGGTCTCCAAGCAAACTTAATCATTGCTTGCTATTTTTAAAACACATATGACTGACTTAAAGTTTTGAGCTAAATTCAAAGTGAACCAGAAAAGCTTCACCTAATTAAGAATATCCTTTTACATGAATTCACTGTGTTTAAATTAACCTACATTTCTTTAAGCAGATTTAAAGAAACATATAAACAGAGGGGGGTTATTTGAGTATGTTATAATTTCTATAGTATTTCTCTTCAGCTGCTGTGATGAAACACTGAGAGAAAACAATTTCAGGGAGGAAAGGAATTATCTGATTTACTTGTTATAGTCCACAGTTCTAGGGAAGCTGAAGCAGAAACTTAAAGACTGCCCTGACATCAAGCCATGGGTGGAAATTTTTTTTTTTTTTTTACTGATCAGTTTCATGAGACTTGTCCATCAGCATTTGTTATACAAAGTCCAGTCTATTTGCCAAAGGTCTTACCACAACAGTAGTCTGGGCCTACCTACAAAAATTAGCAATCAAGAAAGTGTCCCACAGCCCTGCAGAATGGTTAATAACAGGAGTTACTTTGGCTGTCACAGTCACAGAACTTTAATATTTACTGTCATATTTCCCATATTCGTTTTTCCATTCCACACTTACAACTATTTAGTCATGGCAAAAGAGTGCATTAGTGTCAAATCTAAAAGACATAGAAGCTCATGTTCAGCTCTTGTACAACTTAGACAAAGCTCTCTATAAATGATTGAACTAGCACGTTACTTTGGAAGTTTTTTTACAAGATAAAATATTAGGGTTTAAAATAATACAGCCTTACATTTATTGGGATGTTTAGAAAACTTCAAAACGACACAGGTACCTGTATCACGTTACTTCAATTTTGACATAATCTGCATTTCTAAAAATGTATATGTGTACATTTTCAATGTAAGTGCATGGTGTGTTAATGTGTGTGCAGTTGTTTGCACCAAGACTTTAATTTGAAGAGAACACAGGGTGTCTAGTGTCCCATTATGTCATACTTTGCCCTGTTTTTTTTTTTTTTTTTTTGTCTTCAAAACAAGATTTATTTTTTTTTAACATGAAAATACATGGAAAATACATTGGTCTCTTATCTGTTACAAATAAGACTCAAATTATTAATCATAACAAGAAGTGTTTCTTGAGATATTTCCATCTACACAAAAGACTAACAGCTTATTATTTTTTTAAAGATTTTAAACATTTTTTGCTTAAAATTATACATTTTTGTCAGTACTGCTTTTTCAGACATTAAAATAAATTTTACATAAAACCATGTGAATATGTTTTTTAGTCAGTACTTGATTTTTTTCAAGGGCTTGACAGTATGCATTGAAAACGTACTAGTTGCAATAAGCGTAAAGTACATGCAAAACAAAACGCAACATGGAAATAGTCAAAGTCTTCTTGTTTTGTGAATATATGTATAGTTTTTGTTTTCTTTATTTCTTGGACTTCATACAGTCTGTGAGTTGTTTCTGGGGGAGTGCAAGCCTCTGGGGTTAGCATCCCACTATCAGTGACTGCATATTATGTCTGTTCTTTTGTGACTGGGTTATCTCACTCAGGATGATCTTCTCTAGATGCAGCCATTTTCTTAAGAATTTGGTTAAGTCATTGTTTCTGGTGGCTGAGTAGTATTCCATTGTGTATATGTACCACAATTTTTGTATCCATTCGTCTTCTGAAGGACATCTGGGTTCCTTCCAGCTTCTGGCTATTATAAATAGAGCCGCTATGAACATTGTGGTGCATATATCTTTGTTGTGTATTAAAGTGTCTCTGGGGTATATGCCCAGAAGTGGAATAGCTGGGTCTTCAGGTAGTACTATATCCAATTTTCTGAGGTATCGCCAGACAGATTTCCAGAGTGGTTGTATTAGCTTTTTTTAAGATTGAATATCTATTCACCCTGGAGTTTTCTGATATTTTGGCTCTAGAGCCTACTCAGCAAGTCCTTGTCATTCTCCTTGTTCTCCCTTCCCCTTCTTCACCACTGTTGCCCACATACTACTAAAGTTAAAGGAATATGCAGTCTCGGGCTCTGAGAACTATACTAACTGCTGAAAACCCAGATAGTTTTCTTGTACTTAAGCACTCTTGTTCACATATTCTTCAGCAATATTTTATTTTATCAGCAATGTATTTTTTTTGTCTATCTATCTGTCTGTCTATCTATCTATCTATCTACCTAACTATTGATTTATTTTTAATAATTTATCTTTATTTATGTGTCTTGGTGTTTTGGCTGCATGTATATCTTTGCAATTGTGTCAGATCTTGGAGTAACAGATAGTTGTGAATTGCCATGTAGATGCTGAAAAATGGACCCTGGTTTTCTGCTTTTAACCACTGAACCATCTGCCCAGACCCCATGTTATTGTATTGTAAAACTCACATCTGTCCTAGATGGAGAGTAGGGCAGTTAATACCTTATTTTTTACATAGTCAGTGAAGATGACACTTAGAACTATCAGCACTATCATTTCTAGCTCTAAGGCTTTACATTCCTTGAACACATAAACTAATTTCTCTGATTCTAGGATCTTAAAGTATATATTGAATGCAACCAGGTGGTATTGAATGCCTTCTTAGTTTATTGTCCTGTGCTCCTGCAGTTCAGCGTTTCTCAAGCAGCAGCATGTGTGTGCTAGGATCCCGTGTACTGTCCTGGCTTGCTCAGTTATTTCTGAATCATTGTTGTGCATCATTTCCAAAGTCAGATCAATGTCAGGTGTGCAAGTTTTAAAAGTAAGGTAGAACACATGTAATTATATGAACTGAATATTAAATTTATTAAATTTGAGATCTAAAGGAAATCACCTGCTGGAATCCCTAGAATACAAATTAACCTGATGACAAAAATCTCATAATTAATGATTTATGGTAAACATTTAATTAATTAAGCTGTGTAGCCTTGTTTGACCTGAAAGTAACTATATAAAACAATCTGGCTACACATTTGCAGAGACTTGTACTGTGACAAATTGTGTCTTAAAAAAAATTTCTATGGCCTCAGTGCTGTGTCATATGGACACATATAAACAAACATCCTTATTTTTACATTAACAGGCGAATATAAAAGGTAGATTTTGGTTTGTCTTTATTTATTATTTAATCTTAGTGCTGCATTTTAGTTGTTGCCTTGTATTTTTGAGAATATAGTGACATCATTTCCAAAATTTTTTTCTTCCTTTCAACTTACCATATGTCCCTCATAGTTTTTTTTTAAATTTATAGCATTTTAAACATGAATTGATGCTTTATACATGTGTGTATGTATTCATGAATATGTTACTATAATCTATCAGTTTGTATGATCCTATTTGTCTGTTTATGTTTATGGGATGACCATTTGTTATTTGATAAGCAATTTCTATGCCCTGGGAATGACTATTTTTTCCACTCTTATCCTTCCTCCACATTATGACATCACGTCAGTCAGTTAAGTGTTTGTCTCCAAAACACAAGAGCCTGAGATCATTGCTCAGAATTTTTTTAAAACAAGTGGAGATAATGGCACATTCTCTCAATCCAGCATCAGAAAAGAAGTAACAAGTAAAACCTAGAATTCCCTTCTAAGACAGAATAGTCTATAGCTTACTTCATCAGCACCATAACAGAAAAAAATATCTTGTCTCACAAGAAAATCAAAGACAAACTATTTCTTAGGAAGGATATCCAAGATTATCTCTTTCTTATATGTAAATAAAGACATACACACACACACACATGTACATGTTCACACATATAGGCATTCTCAAATATAAAGAGAAATTCTATAAATATAATTGACGGTGCTATGATTTTATTGGAATCATATTCTTTTTATTGATTTTTGTTCATACAATGAAAACATAAATATACATACTAACAGTATTATCTTTAATGAATCAACAGCAATATTTTATTATTATGAAAAACTAGATTTACTAATATGCTAATGATTTCATAATAAGTATAATCATTATAATAGCTTTACTATTGAATTTTCTCAAAATAAGGTACAGGAATGACATTTTAGCTTTTTCTGGGCTGTTTGTAAACTTTATCAATTTTACTAGGCTTAGTCTTCTGAATTATGAATGAATAATCAATTGAATCAAATTTTAAGTTGATATTTTTAGTAAAACACTATAAAAGTCACTCCTCAGAAATGAAATGTAGATTTTCTCAAAGAACCAACTCTTTGTTTTGTTGATTTTTTCAATGGTTTTTTTTGTTTCTATTTGGTCTATTTCTGCCCTAATTTTGATTATTTCTTGCCGTCTACTCTTTTTGGGTAAATCTGCTTCCTTTTGTTCTAGTGCTTTTAGCTGTGCTGTCAGGTTGCTGATGTGAGTTCTCTCCAGTTTCTTCTTGGAAGCACTTAGGGCAATGAGTTTTCCTCTCAATACTGCTTTCATTGCATCCCATAGGTTTGGGTATGTTGTGTTTTCATTTTCGTTGAATTCTAGAAAATCCTTAATTTCTTTCTTTATTTCTTCTTTGACCCTGCTATCCTTTAACAGAGTGTTGTTTAGTTTCCATGTGTATGTGGGCATTTTGTTGTCTTTGTTGTTGTTAAAGACCAGCCGTAGACCATGGTGATCTGAGAGGATGCATGGGAGTATTTCAATCTTCTTATATCGATGAAGGCTCGTTCTGTGTCCAATTATGTGGTCAATTTTCGAGAAGGTGCCATGGGGTGGTGAGAAGAAGGTGTATTCTTTTACTTTAGGATAGTATGTTCTGTATATATCTATTAATTCTATTTGGTTCAAAGTCTCTGCTAGTTTTGCAGTGTCCTTGTTCAGTTTCTGTTTCCCTGATCTGTCCATTGGTGAGAGTGGGGTGTTAAAGTCTCCCACTATTATTTTGTGGGATGAAATGTATTTTTTGAGCTTTAGTAGAGTTTCTTTTATGAATGTGGGTGATTTTTTATTTGGAGCATATATGTTAAGGATTGAGAGTTCCTCCTGACAGATTTCCCCGGTAATGAGTAAAAAGTGTCCTTCTTTATCTTTTTTGATAACTTTTGGTTGGAAATTTACTTTATTCGATATTAGAATAGCCACTCCAGCTTGCTTCTTGGAGCTGTTTGCTTGGAAGTTTTTTTCCCACGCTTTTACTCTGAGATAGTGTCTGTCTCTGTCTCTGAGATGAGTTTCCTGTATGCAGCAAAAGGCTGGATGTTGTTTATGTATCCAGTCTGATAGTCTATGTCTCTTTATTGGGGAGTTGAGACCATTTATGTTAATAGATATCAAGGAATAATTGTTTCTGTTTCCTGCCATTTTTGCTTTTTTGGGTTGAGTTGTGTCCGTGTTTTTTTTCTTTAGTTTTCTTGTTTAGGAGTTTTCTTGTTTTTACTAGGCTGTATTTTCCCTCCTTGTATTGAAACCCCTAGCCAGACTAACTAAAGGGCAAAGAGAGAGTATCCAAATTAACAAAATCAAAAAGGAAAGTGGTGACATAACAACTGAAACTAAGGAAATTCACGAAATCATCAGATCCTACTACAAAAACTTATACTCCACAAAATTGGAAAATCTGGAGGAAATGGACGAATTCCTAGACAGATACAAGGTCCCAAAGTTGAACCAGGACCAAGTAAACCATCTAAATAACCCTATAACACCTAAAGAAATAGAAGAAGTCATCAAAAGCCTCCCAACCAAAAAAAGCCCAGGTCCAGACGGGTTCAGTGCAGAATTTTATCAGACATTTAATGGGGATATAACACCAATATTCGCCAAGCTATTCCAAAAGATAGAATCAGATGGAATATTACCCAACTCATTTTTTGAGGCTACAATAACCCTCGTACCTAAGCCACACAAAGACCCTACAAGGAAACAGAACTTCAGACCAATCTCACTTATGAATATTGATGCAAAAATACTCAACAAAATCCTTGCAAACCGAATCCAAGAACACATCAAAACCATCATTCATCATGACCAAGTAGGCTTCATCCCTGGGATGCAGGGATGGTTTAACATAAGGAAATTCATCAATGTAATCCACCATATAAACAAACTTAAAGACCAAAATCACATGGTCATCTCACTAGATGCTGAGAAAGCATTCGACAAAATCCAACACCCCTTCATGTTAAAAGTCCTGGAAAGAACAGGAATCCAAGGCCCATATTTAAACATAATAAAAGCAATATACAGCAAACCAACAGCCAACATCAAACTTAATGGCGAGAAACTTGAAGCAATCCCACTAAAATCAGGGACTCGACAAGGCTGCCCCCTCTCTCCCTACCTATTCAACATAGTACTAGAAGTCCTGGCTGGAGCAATTAGACAGCAAAAGGAGATCAAGGGGATACAAATCGGAAAGGAAGAGATAAAAACATCACTCTTTGCCGATGACATGATAGTGTACTTGAGTGACCCCAAAAATTCCACCAGAGAACTCCTACAGCTGATAAACAAGTTCAGCAAAGTGGCCGGATACAAAATTAACTCAAACAAATCAGTAGCCTTCCTATACTCAAAGGACAAACATGTGGAGAAAGAAATTAGGGAAAAGGTACCCTTCACAATAGTTACAAAAACTATGAAATACCTTGGTGTGACTCTAACTAAGGAAGTAAAGGACCTGTATGACAAGAACTTCAAACCTCTAAAGAAAGAAATTGAGGAGGATCTCAGAAAATGGAAAGATCTCCCATGCTCATGGATTGGAAAGATCAACATCTTAAAAATGGCCATCCTACCAAAAGCAATCTACAGATTCAATGCAATCCCCATCAAAATTCCAACCCAGTTCTTCATGGAATTGGAAAGATCAATGTGCAATTTCATATGGAATAACAAAAGACCTAGAATAGCGAAATCCATCCTCAACAACAAAAAAACATCTGCGGGAATCACTATCCCTGACCTCAAGCTATATTACAAGGCAATTGTGCTGAAAACTGCATGGTACTGGTACAGAAATAGGCAAGTGGATCAATGGAATAGAATAGAAGATCCAGAAATGAGCCCTCATGTATATGGTCACCTGATTTTTGACAAAGGTGCAGTAAACATTCAATGGAAAAAGGACAGCCTATTCAACAAATGGTGCTGGTCCAACTGGCACTCAACATGCAAAAGAATGAAAATAGACCCGTTCTTATCTCCTTGTACAAAGCTCAAGTGTAAGTGGATTAAAGATCTCCACATTAAACCAGATACACTGGAACTATTAGATGTGAAAGTAGGGAAAACCTTAGAACACATAGGCACAGGAGAAAACTTCCTGAACAAAACACCAATGGCTCAAGCTCTAAGGTCAAAGATTAACAAATGGGACTTAATGAGATTGCAAAGTTTCTGTAAGGCTAAGGACATCGTCAAGAAAACAAAACGGCAACCAACAGAATGGGAAAAGATCTTTACCAACACCACATCAGATAGAGGCCTAATATCAAAGGTGTACAAGGAACTCAAAAAGCTAGACACCAGAGAATCAAATAACCCTATTAAAAAATGGGGTACAGAGCTAAACAAATCATTTTCAGTTGAGGAACACCGAATGGCCGAGAAATATCTGAGGAAGTGCTCGACATCCTTAGCCATCAGGGAAATGCAAATCAAAACAACCCTAAGATTCCACCTCACACCAGTCAGATTGGCTAAGATCCAAAACTCAGATGACAGCAGATGCTGGCGAGGCTGCGGAGAAATAGGAACACTTCTTCACTGTTGGTGGGGTTGCAAGCTAATACAACCACTCTGGAAATCGGTCTGGCGATACCTCAGAAAATTGGATATAGTACTACCTGAAGACCCAGCTATTCCACTTCTGGGCATATACCCCAGAGACACTTTAATACACAACAAAGATATATGCACCACAATGTTCATAGCAGCTCTATTTATAATAGCCAGAAGCTGGAAGGAACCCAGATGTCCTTCAGAAGACGAATGGATACAAAAATTGTGGTACATATACACAATGGAATACTACTCAGCCACCAGAAACAATGACTTAACCAAATTCTTAAGAAAATGGCTGCATCTAGAGAAGATCATCCTGAGTGAGATAACCCAGTCACAAAAGAACAGACATAATATGCAGTCACTGATAGTGGGATGCTAACCCCAGAGGCTTGCACTCCCCCAGAAACAACTCACAGACTGTATGAAGTCCAAGAAATAAAGAAAATAAAAACTATACATATATTCACAAAACAAGAAGACTTTGACTATTTCCATGTTGCGTTTTGTTTTGCATGTACTTTACGCTTATTGCAACTAGTACGTTTTCAATGCATACTGTCAAGCCCTTGAAAAAAATCAAGTACTGACTAAAAAACATATTCACATGGTTTTATGTAAAATTTATTTTAATGTCTGAAAAAACAGTACTGACAAAAATGTATAATTTTAAGCAAAAAATGTTTAAAATCTTTAAAAAAATAATAAGCTGTTAGTCTTTTGTGTAGATGGAAATATCTCAAGAAACACTTCTTGTTATGATTAATAATTTGAGTCTTATTTGTAACAGAAAAAAAAAAGAAATGAAATGTAATAAAGATCTCTCATATTTATCAAATAAAAATTAACAAATTTGAGTTCCCCTTTCCTGATGTTTTCTTTCTAATCTTTAAAAATGAAACCTGACAGATTTCTTAAAGCCTTTGCATTTCATTTTTGAAGTGTGCTAATTGTAAATACTATTTTTCCAATATGTTTTGATAAAGTTTCCTGATTTTTCTTTTTTTTCTATGATGTCCCAGTTCTACCAATTGTCCTTGTTGGGCTCTTTGACTTTCTTCAAAGATATGAACTGGCTTTTTTCTTTCTTTTAAACATTATTATATTTTATTAATGTGTCTTTGTGAGTGTATGTCACTAAATGTAGTAGTCCATATAAACCAGAAGAAGATGTCAGATGCTCAGCAGCTTTAATTTTTGGCAGTTGTGAGCTGCCACTCACAACTGGATGCTAGGAAGCAAACTTGGGTTCTATACCAGAACAGCAAGCATTCCTCAAAATTGAGCCATCTCTCCACCTCAACAAAATATTGTACTTAGGTCTAACATTTCCCAGGATGCATTGGAAGAAAATATTACAAACTTGAGAGCCTGTTAGGGTGCTTGTATTTGTTTATGACAGATGGAAAACTAGCTCAAGAATCGATAAATAGGAACTCATGTGATTGCAAAGTTTCTGTAAGGCTAAGGACACTGTCAAGAAAATAAAACAGCAGGAAACAGAGTGGGAAAGAATCTTTATCAATCCCACACCTGATAGAAGTCTAATAGCCAATAGATACAAAGAATTCAAAATGTTAGACTCCAGAAATCAAACAATCTCATTAAAATTGGAGTACAGAGCTAAACAAAGTATCCTCAACTGAGGAATGGCGAATGGCTAAGAAGCACTTAAAGAAATGCTCAACATCCCTACTCATCAGAGAAATCAAAACAACTCTGAGATTCCACCTCTGCCCATCAGAATGGCTAAGACCAAAAACTCAGATGACAGCAGATGCTGGCAAAAATGTGCAGAAAGTGGAAAAGTCCTTCACTGTTGGTGGGGTTCTAAACTGGTACAACCACTCTGGAAATCAGTCTGGTGGTTTCTCAGAAAATTGGACATAGTACTACCTGAAGACCCAGCTATTCCACTTCTGGTCATATAGCCCCAAACATGCTCTAATATATGATAAGGACACATGCTCCACCATGTTCACAGCAGCCTTATTTATAATAGCCAGAAGCTGGAAAGAACCCAGATGTCCTCAATAGAAAAAATTATACAGAAAGTATGATACATTTTCACAATGGAGTGCTACTCAGCTATTAGAAACAAAGACTTTACAAAATTCCTAACTAAATGGATAGAAATAGAGAATATCATCCTGAGTGAGCTAACCCAGTCACAAAAGAACACACATTGTATGTAGTCACTGATAATTGGATACTAGCACCAGAAAGTTCTGAATACTCAAGAAACAACACACTGATATTATGTAGCTCCAAGAGAAGGAAACCTCACTCCATAGGAAAAAAAGAAAAAGAAATAAAGGGAATATATTATGTATTTTTGTGAACTATAATAATATTTTATAAATTAAATAAATTAAAAAAAGATATTCCTAAATGCCACTAAAAGGGGAACAGCTCAAAGAAGCAAAAACCCTGTGTTTGCGCTGGCTTTCTTTCTTAAAATATGCATTAGAAAATGGAGTGGAGTATGTTGCTGGAAGGAGTGGAATGATTGTACATCTGTATGAAAATAGCTGAAATGTTTCCACAAATGAATAATCTTGTATTAATCTGTAAAATTCTTTTTACCTTCAAAAAATTGTATAGGTCTCTAAAAAACTGGTTCTTATTAACTGTGGAAGTAAGTTTTCCAGTTCACTAAAAGAAACCCAAGATATTTTCTTATATAAACAATGGTTATATTAGTTTACATTTGATCTGGGCTGTCCATTTAGCTAAGACTTTTTTTAATACCCTGTACTAATCTTTTAAGTGACAATTTAGGAAAAAGCTTTACATCATGCCTAGGGTGATGAGACAAGGAACTGAATGGATTTTTCTTCAGGCAGATAGGAGCACTTTGTCTTGAAGACTGACTGCCATATTATGCTAACTTAATATTTTAAACTGACCTGATAAATACAGTGTTTTGTAAAAATTAACCTTTTGTTATTTCTTTTATGCTGTTACTGATCAATATTAAATACTCTACTAGTACTGTAAATGATTCCTAAAGTCAGGATGAGACTTAGTTTGTTCCCAGTTTTATTTTATTTTGCTTTTCTTGTCTAGCACTTATACACAAATACCATTTCAATCATTCCCATCTATAAGGGGGAGAGAGAGAGAGGGAGAGAGAGGGAAGGGGGACAGAGACACAGAGAAACAGACATACACAGAGACAGAGACAGAGACAGACAGACAGAGAGAAGCAACACCTTTGTGTTCAATGAGATCTATAAGAATTGTTTTCACAAATAGGATCTTATCCTCATTATGCAGAGGTAAGCAATGCTTTTAGCTGTAGACTAAAATATTTGCCAGTTTACATGATACTACTTTGGCCAAGAACTGAACTAAATGTAACCACTTCCTGGCACTTCATGTGTCAGTTGGTGTTACGACATGAAGACTTTGGACATTGCCCCCCTGTTCTTTGGTGTCTTCATACAGATTTCTTTCATGTATGTAAATATATTGCAAAGACTGCCACACTCTGAGATGGTGCTATATGCTTTTTTTTTTTTTTCTAAGAAGGACTGAGGCTTCCACATTTTGAGCTTCATATAGTCTGAGAGTTGTTTCTTGGGTATTCAGAGCTTTCTGGAGCGAGTATCTAATACCCCCCCTCTCTCTTTCCACCACCCTCTCTCTTTCTTTCATTTGTAGCTAATTAGCCTTTCATCTGTCTTTCTGTCATCAACAAATGTATCTATGTGCTTACTATGCATCTGTGATCATATGTCTTCTCTATGCATCTATCATCTATACATCCACAAACTTTAAAATATTTTATACATTTGAAAATGCCAGCACAATGCTATATAACTATGAAATTTATGCAGAATAGTGCAAATTATGAAGAGAGAGATACATATGTCAGTATTCCCTTAGGCCACATTCTAACTTTGCCAGATTAAGAGAACAGATGGAATATGTACACAATACAAATTTTGGAAAACTGTACTTGAATTTTTGACAAAGACACTATTATCAATCAAAAATCTTTCATACATAAGAATCCATCATTAGACATGTGTTCTGTATTGATGAACAGAATTATTATATTTTGAGCAGTGTATAATTTCACTAGAGGACAGATTTTCAACTAAACTTATTCGTTAAGCTTCTTCAGCACTGAGATATGTGTCTAAACAATAGTAACTACTTTGTGAACTTATTTGCCAAATATTTTCAAATGTTTAAGTTTTAACATGTCTTAACTTTTCAGAGCTAATTAATGTTCCTAACTCCTGAAAGCATCGAAAATACTTCGTATCAGATTGTGAAAATCTGTGAATGCTGTCATCCTGAAAAAATGTATTTTAAAGATGACATTATTATTATTATTATCATCATCATCATCATCATCTTCATCATTATTGCTAAAGTAATAAGATCAAGAGAAAGATGTTACAGGTTCCTTTGGTAGCCTTGTTTTTTCTTTTCTTTTTTTTTTTTTTTTGTTCTTTTTTTAATATTGTCAGTCTATTTATTGCTGTGTTTAGAAAATCATCCAGTGTTCTTTGGACACACATATACTTCAGATCTGACTTCTCAGCCCTCTATAAAAATTACTTTAAAATGGTCATTTTGTTATATAATATCTTCATGTATTTATCTGTATTAAGACAGATTATTATCTGAAAGGAGTTGGGATAATATGGTTTCTGTCTGAGTGATTTTCCTTATTTGAATGGTGCTTTCTGAATACATATCATTTGCAGCTATTGCAAATGTTTGTATAAAGAATCAAAAAAGCAAGAGATGGCCTAGTTTCTTTCCTCAACAACAAGCTAGTAATTTAATCTTGAAACAAGAGCATGTTCTCTAGTTCCAGCCTGACACTAAATATGTATTTTTCATCATTTTTTTCTGATATAAATATGGAATAATGGTACAATATTATTTTATTCTAAAAACATTCAAATTTTGGATTATTACTACAAAATTATTTTATACAATGTATTCTTCATTAATGTTTAACATATATATATGTATAAATTCCCAATATAACATTTTCATGAAATTGGAATTACAATTATTTTATAAATTTTGTCTATACTGACTAACTAGTATACCAAAGTCTCTATATTTCATTGTACATACCATTGTCAACATTTAATGTAACTTAATCACATGCTAATATCTTGTCCACGATTAGTCCAGGTTTCAATCTTTAAATTATCCTTTGTTCCACTGAAAATTAACCTGTAGTCCCTTAATGTTATCTCTCTCAGAATTTGTGCTTTTGTGTTTTGGTGAATGGATGGTTAAGAGACAACTATAGCCAGTCCTTCCCTGGACGGATGGTCCTAGATTGTATAAGATGACCAGATGAGTAAGCCGTGGAGAGCAAGCCAGTCAGAGGTTTTGTTCTAATTCTTCAAGGCTTGATCTATGCCTCTCAGATTCTACCGTGAGTTTCTGCCCGGATTTTATCCAGTGTTCCATTGTAATATGAATGTTAGAAGATGAAATGAGCTATTACTTCCTCAAGTTAATTTTGTTTATTGATTTATTACAACAGTATAAAAGCAACTGAGAACATGCAGCTTTCAGGGTAAAAAATTTTGGTGCCTTACAGCTAAATTAGTTTATATTCATGGTTATATGTAAGTGATCTTTGTCAATCCTGTCATATTTACATAGATATTGAAATTTAAATTTTTCACAAATTATGTGACTCTATATAAGTGCAGTTTCAGTTCAGCCACCAGAGATTCATGCACTGAAAGCTACCCATGTGCTTAAACACTTATTAACTCTAAGCTTGTTTTCAGAATGTGTTAGCATTTTAGTTCTTAGTAGCTCCTTTTCTCAAAGCTATCTATCAACATCCCTGACACATGAATGTAAATTATTTGTTCAGAGAGTTATCAAACTATATTAGCCACATATAACTCCAATGTATATTTCAGAAAGATCAAATGAACTTTCTAAAAAATGTTGTGTTTTCAACATCTAAGTTCATGGAATTATAAGAAATTGGAAATAGACTATATTAGTAATTTTGGAGATTATCATTGCATTATACATTTCATATTGATTATATAACATAGAATAATGTGATCTAATTCTGATTTCTTAGTATTTTGTTTTTATTTATTTTAATTTGTATTGAACATAGATTCTTTTTCATATAATATATTTTGATCACAGTTTCCTTCCCTCCACCCTTCCAAGTCCCCACACTTCTCCTCTTTCTTTCAAATCTACCACTCTTCTGTTTCCTTTTCAGAAAATAGCAATTATTTTTAAAGATACAACAGCCAAATATTACCAAACAAGTCAAAATGAGACAAGGCAAAATCATTCATATCAAGGCTGGAGAAGGCAACACAATAGGAGAAAAAAGAGTCTCAAGAACAGGAAAAGGAATTAGAGATACATCTGTTTTCACCATCACAAGTCACATAAAACCACCAAGGTAACATAAGATCAAGGCTACAGAGAACATAAGCAGACCTATGCAATCTTAGTAATCGTTATTTCAGTCTCTATAAGACTTCGCAAGCCCTGCTTAATTAATACGGTGGACCATATTCTCCTGCTGTTTTCTATCTCATCTGACTCTATTTAAAGAAAAATAGAACTAATAGCAGAGTTTGCTGCCTTAAAATTGTGTGGTAATATATATTAATCAATTATGGTACATGAAAACTTTCTAGCATAATTCAATTTAATTCCCCAGATCATTTATGTTTATGTTACACATAAAACAGTTGCACATCATCTGTTATCATTTTACAGGGAATGAAAAGACAATGGTTATAAGACCCAAACAAGATGTTTATACATTTCCATAAGTCTAGTTTTGCCTTTTTAGTTTTAAAATGTTTCACAGATCTTTCTCCCAAGAGCAAGTTGTTAATTCCATCTCACAAAACTGCATCATGTAATGAAGAGAAAAAAAAAAAATCAGAAGAAAATGCATTAGACTCAGCAGGGAGAATAAAATAATGTATCTTTTTCACTTCATTAAAGTTTTCTAATTCTAGATTGGATTTCACATTTCAAAGTTCACCTGAAAT
Source organism: Micromys minutus (assembly GCF_963924665.1). NCBI lineage: Eukaryota > Metazoa > Chordata > Mammalia > Rodentia > Muridae > Micromys > Micromys minutus. The sequence continues at coordinate 39,727,108 of NC_137981.1, read as the reverse complement.
CAAGCAGAACCAATACACTGTACAAATATAAAAGGCTGAACACTTGAAAACACAAATTATTTTCTTCATCAGTGTAGGCATCCATCCAGTTATTTCTCTATACCTATAGAATCTATGTATAATAACTGTCAAGGATTTATTTTGGTGTAGAAGAAACCATTTCCTTATGCCTCAAACATGTTAGGTTATTGTGCTTTTCATTGCAACTAAATGACAGAAATAAGGAAAAGCCATTGTGAAACAAGGGTAGGAAAAACATCCGGGCACTTCTTTAATCTGAAAGTACTGGTTACTGTCAGTTTGCACCATCATGTCTTGAAGAATTGTGATGACATCCCTAAGAATGCTTCTTTCCACAAATCTCATATTCTCATTTCTTTAATTACTATCATTTTCTGACCTAGACAAAACTGTAAGCTCTTTAAAAGTCTTAACTATAAGACTATTCGTTTGGCATTGTTGCTGTATCCACAGAGTATACTGTGTGCTATGTCCAGGGAGGAAAATGAATATGCTGATGCCCTGAAACTGCAGTAATAGATGCTTATGAACCATCAAGTGAAGTCAATACTAGAACCTATCTAGGGCCCTTGACAGAAACAGTGTTTTTAAGGGGTGAATTTTAGCTCTCAACAGACTAGTTTTGTTTCTAAGAGTATTAAAAATCTTCTCTCATTTTTTTTTTGATAAGTAGGTCTATGATAGTGGATTAGAAGCAGAGTGCTAAAATCTCCCTATCAACCTAGTCTTTCTCAGTTTCTTGTACAAGAGTTTGAGTGGGAGCAGAGACAAAGAATGGCAGATTTCCTAGTTAATGACAAAGGGTAAGTGCTCTGTTTTTTCTGTATTGGACAAAAATATAATTGGGTGTAGCCTACAATAGTTCATGATAACTTAATTCTCAATTATTCTAAGCAAATTTTACTTAACATATCGTAATTTTGATCCTAGCCTTGCCAAATTGGTCATTTTCTTTTGGGGCACATTCAAGTTCTGAAGTTAGTTCATGCTCTAGAATCTTTCCATTCATTACGAGTTCACATGTTACTGACACTAATGGAAATTTATTTGTAAGTACTTAACTCAGTTAAATGGATTGTGTCTTGGCTCTGTAACCAATTTTTTTTTGGACAAAGAAGGAACAAATGGTATCTTCTCACAAACTCTGTAACTCTGCAAATGACTGCATCTCTTCAAAAGGTCATTGGAAATACTTTAAGGAATAGCTAAATTGTACATCCAAACAATTTTTTGAGTTGTCTTTTGAGTTTGTTCTTTTAGATTGCAGTGTGGAGGGTACATAATATTCTTGTTAGGCTCACATAAAATTATTTGTATGGAATATGTTACTATTCAGATCATATGAACATATTTTAAATCCTGATTGCAGCTTTTTCTTCTCCCATTAACCCCTTCACACAGTCCTGTCTTTCATTCCCATTCTCCTTCTCATTGAGAATTGAAAGCCCCTGCTAGAGTACTAACACACCCTGGCACATCCAGTAACTGTAGGACTAGGCACATTCTGTCCCACAGAGGCCATACAAGGCAACTAAGTTATGGCACCAAGATCCACAGGCAGGCAAAAGGAGTCAGAGACAGCACAGCAACAGCTGTTGGAGAAACAGCATAAAGACCAAGCTGAAAATATGCTACATATGTGAAAGGTGTAGCAGGTGCACAAGTACACAAAACTCAAGTCTAGGAGAATCAAAGGCCTCAACTTAAAACAAGATATACTAATTCCAGTGGAACAGAAAGTATGACGCATACTTGAATACATTGGTACAGGATAGAACTTCCTGAACAGAGCATCAGTACCTCAGGCACTAATATCAGTAATTAATAAATGGGACCTCATAACACTGATAGCATTGTAACTATTAAATAAATTATTTTCATGGGCTATCAATGAATTGAAAAGAATTTAAAAACATCTTAAGGGAGACATTGGAACAAAAATCCTTATCTTATCACATTGGGTAGTCTCCAAACTGATTTACAATTCAAATCAGTTTATACGTAGTTAATAAAAGTCAGCTTTTAATTAAAAATTAACAAGTTGGCTCTGAACTGAATGTAAAACTGCAAAAGACATAAAAAGTCAAAATAATTATATTGAAAGTATAATTGCAAACATTAGAGTGATCAATACTTTTTGCCATCACACATGCATATTTGTGGTAATGTGTATATTAAATAAATAAAGAGTTCCAAACATAACCATATTTAATACATGAACTGATAATCTCTGTATCTTTTTCTTTAATTAACCAACTTTATTTTAAAAAAACAGATTAATGAACAGATTTTAAAAGCATTTTTTCATAAAACTATATGAATATATTTTTGTCAGTACTTGATTTTTTTTAAAGGTTTGATAGTATGCACTGAACACTTACTAGCTACAATGAGCATGAAGTACATATAAAACAACACGTTAGCTAGCACCTCAGAGCATGCCCGCAGGATTGCATCTGGAATCCATCTACATTTTTACAATCATGACTGAGCAGATTTGCAAATATTTTCTTAAGGATAAAATAGGACTATTTTTGTTATTTGGGACAAACGAGTCTCTGTATGCAGGTCCGTATGCAGTTTTCTCTCAAGTTAAGAGTTGGAACAATCCTCTGGTGAGGGTCTAGTTCACTGCCCTCCTTCAGCCGAGAAAGACAGAATTGCCTTCCTTTTTCAAACAGTATCATCTTGTTTATTAGCTTGGACAGCACCCTTAAACTCTACCCCCTCCATCAAAATGCACTTTAGTTCCCCTTCATGGTACCTCATGTGGGATGAGTTCTCAGAATACTTTGAAATAAAGTTTTATTTTAATTATTAAAAAAAAGAAAAAAGAAAAAAAAAACAACACATAACATAAAAATAGTCAAAGTTTTCTTGGTGTGTAAATATTAAATATAATGATTTTTAAATACCAAGGATTGCCACAACGCTGCATTCTTAGCTCTTGAATTGTTAATGATTTAAGGTCTAGGTGTACCACACTCTGAGAGGGTGCTATACACTTATGTGTTTTTTGTTTTTTGTTTTTGTTTTTTTTCTGAGAAGGACCAAGGCTTCCACATTTTGGCCTTGCTTCTTTTGGAGTTCATATGTTTTTGGAGTATTCAGAGCTTTGTGGGCTAATATCCAATTATCAGTGACTGCATATCATGTCTGTTCTTTTGTGACTCATTACCTCATTCAGGATGATATTGCCTAGTTCCATCAATTTGCCTAGGAATTTTGTAAAGTCATTGTTTCTAATAGCTGAGGAATTCTCTGAACAGAATTACACTAAACTTCTCAACAGACACAAGATCCTAGACAAACATACAAACTCTAAGAAAACACAAATGCCAGCCCAGGTTACTATATACAGCAAAACACATAGTTACCATAGATGGAGAAATCAAGATATTCTAGGACAAAACCAAATTTAAGCCATATCTGACTACAAATTCAGCCCTACTAAAGATAATAGATGGAAAACCCAACACAAGAAGAAAAACTACACCCCAAGAAAAGTAAGAAAATAACTATGCAAGAAAACAAAAAATAGAAAGGCACAAAAACATAATTCTACCTCTAAAAACAAAAATAAGGGAAGTTGTGGGTGTAGGTGAACAAGTAGAGGATGTGAGTGGGATACAAAGTGAAAAAGTAAAAACAAAATAAAAAAAATGATGAGGGTCAAAATCATAAGTGGAACAACTGAGGATGTGGAATACTTGACATTTCCAAATGCTGATTTTGATGTGTGCACGTGTGTGTGTGCGCTCACGTGTGCATGTTTGTGTGTGTGTGTGTGTGTGTGTTTAATGTACATGAATTTTTTTCTTGCATCAACATTGTTCTTCAAGCATATTTTCTCCATTTCCTTTCTTATCAATCCCCTTTGTTCACTTGGACAGATTTGATTCTGCTTTCATCACACACACACATACACACAGACACACACACACACACACACACACACACACAGACACTCACAAACAGACACACACACAAACACACACACATGTACTCAGACACACACATAAACTCACATACATGCACACATACTCACACATAATTTCTATCACAAAACTTTAAATCTTTCATGATTATTAACAATGGAGGATATTTTAAAATCAATGTAGCTTCTTCCTTTCATGGTCTCTCCTGAGTAAGCTTAAAACAGGAATTTGAGATATAGTTTCTTATACAACTGATAGGAAGTATCAGGATATCTTCATGATATATATGAAATGTATGTTTTTCTTTTGGAATTCCTAGCTAATTTTTGCTTTTTAATCACTGGATATTCACAAAATTGAGACTGAAGGGGGATATGGGGCCTGGTGTTGATTTGTATGCAAAAGGATAAGAAGTTAGATTGAGATAAAAAGAGGACACCATAGTTAAGGAAGTTCTACACTGACTTGGTCATTGGGCAACCCTGTGAGGTTTTTTGGTGACTGACAGTTTGTGTGGACTGTGTCACCTCTGGGCTGGTGATATGGGTACTACAAGGTGTCAAGGCCAGCAAGCCATGAGAGACAGGCCAATAAGCAGCATTGATCCATGACATCTGCTTCAGTTTCTGCTTCTAGGTTCCTGGCCTATGTCCAGACCCTGCCTTCCTATAGTCTGTAGGATGAAACAGAACTTTTTATCGCCATGCTGCTTTTGATCAAGGTGTTTTATCACAGAAAAAAAAACTAATTAAGATAAAGTTGATGAGTACAGAGGGGAAGTGTGCAGTCTATGATCACATAATGTTGTGATAGAAAATGATTTATTCATACAATAGGGTATAAATTAAAATCAACAAAATGAGTCAATTTTAATCATTTCTTAAATATAGAATTTCTAAGGGATAAATATAATTTTTATTGATATGAAGTAGCTGCTTTCATAGTAAATACTTCTCTCTTTAGTGGTCTATTCTGTATGTCTGAACGCTTACTGCTCAGAAACATTGGCAGTAAACGAAATCTGAAGTAGTTCATGTCTCAGATCACCTTACTTATCTTCACACAAGAATAATACTCAAAACACCACACAATCACAGGAAGACATTTTTGGTCCTAAAGTTATTAGTAGTTTTGCAGTCCCATTGGGAAATTTTGGTCATCCTGGATTGGGTTGTGGCACATATTTACTATAATAAAGCAAGAACTAGCCTAGAACAGCATTAAAATGTTGGCATGTGTTGCCCTGTTTTAAGAATTATCAAATCTGTTCCTTAGAGCAATACAGTAATGACATCCTGACCCACACCACAGAAACCTACAATGCAATTTTGTCAATCCTGTGACAAGAATAAAATATCTGATGCATTTTAAACATAATTTAAATTTTAAATTGCAGATTTTATCTTCAGTAAGCAGGCCATTCTTCAAATTCTGTGAAGTAAGTTATCCCAAATTGATCTTGCTCCTAAGTAGGGATTTCATACCCATGAGGGCTGGTCAGCTTTTGAGAAAAACTCATTCTTTGTTTAGTAGTCTATTAGATGTTAATGTTCATAGGAAAAAAGTTATTAAATTTGAACAGAGGCTAAGCAGAAATAGCATCTCAAGTTTGACAAAACACTGTGGATAAGTCCAAGCTCCTAAGTTCTTAGGAGCTTATCTTAGCAAAGATAATAGGAGCACAGGAGAAGAGAGTGAATGGAATCTCACAGGGAAATCTGACAAGGCTGCTGCACAGCACTCCAGGTGTTCATTCTCAGAACCAGCCTAATGAAAAAAAAAAAGTAAGCTGCTCTCGAGGGGTCAGGGGAGGGCTGATTTACTTCTGCAGTAATCAATATCAGAAGCAGAAATATGGATTGTGTCAGGGTGGTGATGGAAAGGGAAGGATAAGAAAAGTCAGCATAGTAAAATCCAAGAAAAATAAAATAAGGTGACTAAGCATAGGCATGGAAACTACACTTTCTTTTTCTTGTTGATTTCTGTTTGTCTTATTTTATGTATTGTTTACCCTTAAGGCAGGGTTGCAAATGGAAGCAATATTTCTAAAAGCTTATTCCTAAAGGGTACACAGAGTTGTATACAGTAAAATTCATTGTTTCTCACCTGGCCCCCCTTTCCTCTTGTTTTTAGTTTGTTGCTTTCATTTCTTTTTTTTTTTTTTCCCTACCTTTTGTGGTTAATTGATGAGAGACCTGCATTAAGTTCACATGACTATACTTCAATCAGTAGTGATATTACATCAATAAGAGAAACAAATATGATAGAAAAAAGAGGAAAGTTATTATAGGAATTAGTATGCTGATAGTATTGGAGTACACAATTTTAGAGAACCTCAGTAATAGGGAATTATTTTACTTTAGCATCAAGGAAATGAGCACTATCTTAACAATATCTATAACTGAACCTAATAATTACTAAACATTTTCCAGAACCTGGAATGCAAAAAGTAAGATATGCTTAGGCAAATTAAGCAGTTTTTAATTCAAAGGAAGTTTAATATTTATGAGTAGACATCTCACATATTTAGATATTCACATGCAATGTAAGACTAGAAATCTGGTAAGTAGGCATTTCTGGTTTAAAGTCACAATGTGGATTCCAATGAGCCTGGTCAATGCACTAATGTATTATAAAATCTTTCTGTGGATCAGCAGTAGGAGAAATTGTGTAAGAAATATTATACTAATATTGCATGGGGAGACTTTTTAATGCATACCTGACAAATGGATTATATTTCAGTTTGGTAGAATCTAAAGAGGGGTGGCTAAAATAAAATATTAATTGAGATTAAGACTTACTCTATCCTGGGCTTTGCTTAGATTATATTATAAGAAAACATGGATTATACTATTTGAAAAGGAAAAATAATACTTGTCAATAAAATTCAGTTATGTAGATATATTTCTTCTGATAAAATTGAATTTATAAATGCTAAAAGCCAATAAACTAAAACAAAATATTATTAGAATTAACCAAATACAATTTTCTCAGCCTAAGAATGGGGTCTTCAATGGTATTTAGAATTTTCAACTTAGAGGACTAAATGATGGCTCATATTTAGATGTTTCTTATATGTAGTTTTAGAATGAGTATTGACTAATGGAAGACAGGGAGTCTACCAGCAAGGTCATTGGGTTTAAAAGAAAAAGAACTGAAGTGAAAACTAAAGGTAAAAATCAAGATATTTATATATAAGTAAATATATATTATTTACCCACAAGATATATAGTCTTTTCTTACATTTTGAATGTTATCCTCTTTCCCAGTTTTCCCTCTGGAATCCCTCTATCAGATCCCCTCACTCCTGCTTCTATGAGAGTATTTCCCTATCCACCCACCCAATTCTTCCCACTTTTTTTGTCCTGGCATTCCCTTACCATAGGGAATCAAGCCTTCACAGGACCAAAGGCCTCTCTCCCATTGATGGCCAATAAGGCCACCATCTGCTACATATTCAGATGGAGTTATGGGTCCCTCCATGTGTACTCTTTTGTTGGTGGTTTAGTCTCTAGGAACTCTGACATATATGGTTGTTTGATAATGTTTTTCTTTCTATGATGTTGAAAACTCCTTCAGCTATTTCAATGTTTTCTCTAATTCCTCCATTGGGGACCCAATTCTCAGTCCAATGGTTGGCTGAGAGCATCTACCTCTGCATTTGTGAGGCTCTTAGCAGAGCCTCACAGGAGATAGCAATATCAGGCTCCTGTCAGCATGCAGAAAGTTAGAGATCTTTATGATCTCAAAAGATCACATTTATGCTTCCTGCTTTATTATACTTAAACTGTGTGCACCACAAGAAAATATTGATGCTAAACTCACAGTGCCTATGCTGTTAAATACCAGAACACGTATTTTTAATGATGATATGTATGCACTAATTTATCCAGCTTTATCCAATTAGAAATAACTATAACTGTCATATTATTATTAAGACCCAAGGAGCAGAGAGTTGGTTCAGTAGGTAAAAATGTTTACACACTAGGCAGGCTTTATTGTGTGAATCAAATATCTTGCTGCATTCCATAGGAGAAAAAGAGTTAAGTCATGGAACATATTCTCAGTTTCCACACATTCACTGTGCATTAGTGTACCTGCACACAAACACATATAGACACACACAGGTGCACACACACACACACACACACACACACACAAACACACACACACACACACAAACACACACACACACACTATCCCTGCATATACACAAACACACATTTGAAAGTATCAAAAGCATCCTGACAAGTATAAGAATCCTTATCCTTATTGGATTAGACTTCTAGATAAGGTAGATAAGTTTTAGCATAGACAATCTTAGTGGAGTACATTTTGTGTGTGTGTGTCTGTGTGTATGTGTATGTGTCTGTGTGTATGTGTGTGTGTGTGTGTGTGTGTGTATGTGCATGCAAGGATAATATGTATGTGTGTGTTTCTTTACATGTATTAGTTTTACATCTTTTAATTATAGTAGTGAGGTACTTTGTTTTGCCAGCATAAATAGATGTGTCTGCAAAAGTTTTTATAAATATAATTTAAGGGAAGTAAGCTTTTACCAATGCAATCCTAATCATACACTTGTTATAGACTTGTTGCCCATCATAAAAAGTTTAAACTATGATGATTATATATTTTATTGTGTGAATAGAGAGTTAAAAATAATAAAACATTAATGTAAAAAATATATTGATATAATGATATTCTGGTTATACAACAAAAGAATTTTCAATTTACTGAGACATCTAAGAAAATGAAATTGCTTTATAACAAATATTTTGGATAATAAGCTACAAATACATAAATATTTAAGATACACAATATTTATAAAATAGATAGCTATATTATTAATGTAATAATACATCTTGGTAGTGCAGTGGTGCTACACACCTTTTATCCCTGCACTTGAGGGGCAAAGGCAGGCAGTTTTGTGAATTTGTCACCTGCTCGTTCAACAGATTCCATTCCGATCCAGATACAGAGGGAACAGAGGGAGAGGGAGAGGGGAAGGGGGAGGGGGAAGGGGGAGGGGGAGGGGAAGGGGGAGGGGGAAGGGAGAGGGAGAGGGGAAGGGGGAGGGGGAAGGGAGAGGGGGAGGGGAAGGGGGGGGGGAAGGGAGAGGGAGAGGGGAAGGGGGAGGGGAAGGTGGAGGGGGATGGGGGAGGGGGGAGGGGGAAGGGGGAGGAGGAAGGGGGAGGGGGAAGGGGGAGGGGAAGGGGGAGGGAGAATCAGAAATTCACTTTGGTATGTTGCTTTATGTTATAATTAAATTGTATCAACTTTTTAAATTGGGTAATTGGGTATATTAAACAGATTACAGGCAGGGCCCATGCCAGAAGTAGTTGATAAACACCAAAAAGCAAAGTCTATGAGCTTTGTCTGTTTGTTTTGTGTGGGGAATTTTTGTCTTATTTTCTGTTTGACATTTTTCTTATTTTTGTTTTTTTTTTATTTTGATTTATAGCCTTATTGTCTAAAATAGTCTAAGTTCAAATAAACATTAAAATAATTGCTTATTTTATGTTTGTCAGATACTTATAACCATAGAGAAGAAAAACATTTTTTATTAGATACCCAGTATTCACATTTGAGATGTCTCTTTTCTACCCCCTCCCATCCCTCTCCCCAATCCAGTTGCCTTCACAAAGGAGCACCCTCTCCCAATAACACTCTAGACCCCAGTGCCTTGGCATTTCCCTACATTGGAAAAACATGCCCTCCCTGGATCAAAAGCTTCTTCTTACATTGATGTCTGAAACTGCTGTCTTCAGTTACATATGCAACTGGATCAATAGGTCTTTAAGTGTGTCCACAAAGGTTGGTGATTTAGTCCATAGTAGTTTTGGAGGGTTTGGTTGGCTGATAATGTTGTTCTTCCCCCGAGGTTTCAGCTCCCTAGGTCCTTTTTTAGCACCCTCATTGGGGTCCTCGAGTTCAGTCTGATGGTTAACTGCAAGCATGCTCAGCTGTGTCTATATGACTCTAACATAATCCCTGAGGAAGCAACTCTATCTGGTTCCTGGCAGTATGTACTTGGGATCAGCTATATTGTTTTGATTTGTTGACTGCATATGTGGTGGATCCTCAAGTGGGGTGGCTTCTGAGTGATCATTTCTTCAATCCCTGTTCTACTATTTGACCTTGCTTTCCTCCTGTGAGTTTTTTGTTCTCCCTTCCAAGAAGGACTGAGGCATCCCTACTTTGGCCTTTCTTCTTTTTGAGCTTCATAATGTCTGTGAATTGTTTCTTGGGTATTCATATTTTTCTAGAGCTAGTATTTGCTTTTCTGTGAGTGCATACCATGTGTGTTCTTTTGTTACTGGGTGATAGTCTCTAGTTTCACCCATTTGCCTATGAATTTCATGAAGTCATTGAAGAAAAACATATCTTGAGAAGAGCAAATCTCTCCAGTTAAAGCTCAAAGATGTCAGTAGCCAAAGAAGATTGTAAATGTAATGAATAGCAATCAGTAGGCTCCTAATTTAAAACAAAAGACTTTAATTCATACTTGTAAAATGAAAAGACTAAGATGTAAAATAAAGTTTCTGTGGTAGAGAAGAAAAATTCAAATCAAATCAAAACAACATAGGTAGGTTAGCGAAATGGGTCAGTGAAAAGGTTTTTCCACCAAGCCTAATGACATGGGGTATATTATAGAGATTCATGTGGTGAAAGCAGATAATCTGTTCCAGTGTGGTGTTCTCTATTATCCACATGTGCACACACACACACACACACACACACACACACACACACACACACACACAAAGACACACACTAAACAAATATGTAAATGTACTAAATTTGTTAAAGAAAAAAGTTAATATGCTCTAATTAAAACCATTGAGTTTTCTTCTCATAAGAAAGTACTGGATCTGTTAGCTATACTAATATATAGATAGTTTCCTTTAAAACAAGACACATGAACATTAAACAACTGACACCATAGACCCGGAAATTCCTCTAATAAATTTTGGACAAACTTATTGGGATTGATCTGTCCAAGGATATCACTTTCTCCAACACAAAATAGACATTATATGACAATTCCAGATCAAGCATAGGAAGTGAAGGAAGCAGAAAGGGGTGGGAATGGGAAACTGAGGTAACCATCAGCTGCTCAAGTTCTCAGAACCTCAAACTCACACCAAGTAGGCTAAATTTAAAATATCACTTTCAAAACAAAGTTTAAACCACAATGCCCATGCAGTTAATAGTTTCAATAATAAGAAACATTAGATCATGGTCCGTTTTGGATTCATTTAATTATCTTTATCTATTGTTTAATGTGTAACTCATAAAATCTGCATTTGTTTGTTTTCAAGTATGAAAACTTATATAACAGTTTCTTTATAGCAAGTCTCCCCATTACTTTTATTGTAACAATGATAGAAAGAATAAAGAAGAAATGAGGGAGAGCAAAGAGAAGAAGAAAGCATGACTCCTCGGTTCTTCCTGGATTCTGAGGTCAATTCATGACTTCTCATTCTATGTTTGTCAAAAATACATATATCTGCACACACAGAAATACCTATTTTATTCATTTTAGAAATAAAAAATGATCATTTCTTAGACAACCTGTTGGTGCACTTGACTTCTATACCTTCATAGTTTCTTCAGATTTGTCTCCATTCTTGCAGTAACTGAATCATGGTGGAGACAAATTAATCAACATGATTACTCTTTAAAATAATTTCTCTTTTGGAGATATTAAAAAATATGTGCCATTCTGTGATAGAAATAATTGCACCTATGTCTGCTTTAGTGAGCCTATGATTATATTGGATTTGCTTATCATGAAAGAAGGGTTTATATACAGGAACATGAGTTCCGCAAAGGCAGTTTACATCACTGTAAAACCCAGCAAAGTAGCAGTAACTCGCAAAAGCTGAGATCCTTGAGCTCCTTGTACAACTTTCAGGTAGATGAAGAAAGAAGTCTCTCTCTGGAAAAAGTAGTACTTTAGTAACTACAGGACAGTCTTATTCATCTTTCTCATTTTGCGTAAGTTTTGTCTGCTTTCTGAGTTTACTGAACCCACCCCTTCAATCAGAAAGTACCTGCACAAACACCTTGTACCAGAACTTCTCAAGAGGCACTCAGCATAAAACCACATTTGCCTCATAGATTATCTGGAGGTTAAGGAAACATGATATAGCATAGTTTACATGACTGAAGGAGGTTTTACATAGAAACTCGGTAACAATATTTATCATTTTGATTTTAATACAGGCTGGTGTTGATGCCATTAATATGTGACACAGTGAGCCAGCATATCCTCTAAATTCTTCCTCATCCCCAATCAGGGAAAGAGGAAATTGACTGATAGGTTATTTAATCCCTAGTGGTTAGCTCCCAACACATACACATATGAGTGATATTAAATGGACACAATAGACTGTATTTATATAATATGTGATGCATGTGTGTGTAAAAATAATTATTGAATATGTCCTGACATGGAAAAGGGGATTCAGATGAGTTTGGGTGATAAAAGGTGGAAATGGTGGAAATACAGTTCTAAAGTACAAAATTCTCAAACATCAATTTCTTTTTTGTTATATTTTAATTTTAAGTGTTAGATGTATTTTACATTTTAACCATATTCTTTTTTTACCAACCATAACAAAGCACAAAGTTTGATAAACCATATGTACACATGAGAACTTTCCTGTGTAATACATGTCCAGTAACCATGCCTGCATGCATGTGCATGTGTGTGTGTGTTTGTTCATGCACACACATAAACACAAACAAATACACAGAGTCCATTGGTTTTGCTATGTGTTTGGAGGGTGCTATGTTAAGGGGTTCTGGGAAGGGGCTGGAGGAGAGAAATGGAAAGATGATTTGATCATATTTCATTAGATATAAATATAAGATAAGAATAATTTTAACTAAATATTTAATCATAATAGCAACCTAGAAGGTTGATTAGTCATATACACAATGACTAGATAGATGTAGCCCATACCCTATTACACATATTTCACTATATAAGCCCTCTGGTTTTCAACAAAAATACTTTATGGATTCTGAGAGTCTGGGGTTTTCTTTTGCTGCCTTAACATTATCGATATTCTTATAATTAGATCAAAATTTGCAATATGAAAAAACTGAAGGGAACTATCACTTGGCTTGCCTGTCCCTGATCAACTTTATTATAGCTTTGTTTTGTATGATCAATAGTATATAGTAGCTTGAGAAAAGTCTACATCAGTCAGTAACAACAGTGATTACAATATAGAGCATACTTGTGGAGGAGTCTGTCAAATAAATATTATTCTTGCATGTATCAAAATTAATCTTCTTAAAATTTTCCAGTGATATAGAATTTTTATATAATATTTCATAATATTTTAAGGGATAAAATGTAAATTTCAGAGAAGCTGGATTAACAGGCACATATAAAGAGAGAAAAAGGCTCAAGTTCACTTGGTAGCAAATAGTCAGAACTCTATATCCTATGAATCACTCGTATAGGAGACACTTCCAGTTTAGATGAAACCCACAACAGAAGGATGAAAGTAAGTTCAACTGTAATACATAGCTCTCTGACTGACTCAACTTTCTTCAAATTAAAATCTCCAGGAAGTACAAGTAAGCTTGAAGAAAATGAGCCATTAGTAAAGCTAATTAGAATTAGACTTTTCTCAGAGTGTGAAGCAGCACTGCCAATTCCTGTATTACTGAACAGACAGACTGACTTCATTGTTTCTAAAATGCTTGCCATTATTCTGAGGTTTTCTTGAACAAGCTTATTTCCTCTTTCAAAGTAAAAGAGAACAAGAAACAATGGGGAAAATCTCCTTGTAAAATAATTTGAAGCAAAAGCTCTGCTGATAACAAGAGAGGAGCCTGATCTATTAATGTTAAGAAGACCATTTGCATATATATAGCATCAGTTCTGAGAGTGCTCTATTCAGAAATTTCCAACTTTGAACTTAAATCTCAACAAATATTGGTTGCTCATATGGTGAGGTGTTTCTATTTTTCCATGTCCATTTTGAAAATGAAATTTTACTACATATATATATCTATATCTATATATCTATATCTATATCTATATCTATATCTATATCTATATCTATATCTATATCTATATCTATATCTATATCTATCTATCTATCTATATATATATATATATATATATATCATTTTTGCTTTTCTGGGTAGCATGCACTTTTGATATGATCATTTTATTTTGGATGGTAGGTTGATGAATCAAACAGCATCTGTTGTTGAACTTTAGATTTTGTTTGTGGCTGTAGTGAGAGCATTACACACATTTTCCACTTAAAGTAACAAGAATCAAGAAGAAAAATAGAGGTCTCAGCGCATCTTAGGAAAAAATAATAAGTGTTTAGCACCATCTTGGCATGGGGTACAACTAGACATTAAATCGTTAATAAATCTGAGCTAAGAATGTAGCCTAGTAGCAATTTTTATATTTAATATTTTTATGATTTTTCATTTTATTTTCATTTTTTCTTTTTTTTTTCTTGAAGTTCACACAGTCTGTGAATTGTTTCAGGGGTGTTCAAACCTTTTTGGGGTTAGTATGCCATTATCAGTGACTGCATATTATGTCTGTTCTTTTGTGACTGGGTTATCTCACTCAGGATATTCTCTAGATGCAAACCGTTTTCTTAAGAATTTTTTTAAGTCATTGTATCTAATAGCTGAGTAATACTCCATTGTGTAAATGTACCACAATTTTTTGTAATCATTTACTTACTGAAGGACATTTGGGTTCTTTCCAGCTTCTGGTTATTATAAATAGAGCTGCAATGAACAGTGTGTTGCATGCATATTTGTTTTTTTTTTTTTTAGTACAGTAAATTTTATTTTATTTTTTTTAAACAACTTTATTTTACAAAGCAAAGATAAATGTACAGATTTTAAACATTTTTGCTTCAAATTATACGTTTTTTGTCAGTACTTTTTCAGATTTTAACATAATTTTTATATAAAACTATATGAATATATTTTTTTAGTCAGTACTTGATATTTTTCAAGGTTTGATTGTATGCCTTGAAAACTTAATAGTTACAATGAGCTAAATTACATGTAAAACAAAATGTAACATGGAAATAGTTAAAGTTTTCTTGTTTTGTAAATATTTTTTTGTTTTGTTTTGTTTTCTTTATTTCTTGGACTTCATACAGTCTGTGAGTTGTTTCTGGGGGAGTGCAAGCCTCTGGGGTTAGCATCCCTCTATCAGTGACTGCATATTATGTCTGTTCTTTTGTGACTGGGTTATCTCACTCAGGATGATATTCTCTAGATGCAGCCATTTTCTTAAGAATTTGGTTAAGTCATTGTTTCTGGTGGCTGAGTAGTATTCCATTGTGAATATGTACCACAATTTTTGTATCCATTCATCTTCTGAAGGACATCTGGGTTCCTTCCAGCTTCTGGCTATTATAAATAGAGCCGCTATGAACATTGTGGTGCATATATCTTTGTTGTGTATTAAAGTGTCTCTGGGGTATATGCCCAGCAGTGGAATAGCTGGGTCTTCAGGTAGTACTATATCCAATTTTCTGAGGTATCGCCAGACAGATTTCCAGAGTGGTTGTATTAGTTGTATATTGCAGTGTCTTTGGAGTGTATGCCCAGAAGTGTAATAGCTGAATCTTCAGGTACTACTATGTCCAGTTTTCAGAAAAATTGCCAGACTTATTTCTAGAGTGATTGTATCAGTTTACAACCCCACCAACAGTGCAGTAAGGTTCTTCTTTCTCAACAACCTGGCCAGCATCTACTGTCATCTGAGTTTTGGATCTTGGCCAATCTGACTGGTTTGAGGTGGAATCTCAGGGTTGTTTTGATTTGCATTTCGCTGATGGTTAACAATGTTAAGCACTTCTTTGATGTTTCTCAGATATTTGAGATTCCTCAATTGTACCTGGTTTAATATGGACATCTTTGATCCCCTTGCAATTGAGCTTTGTAAAAGTAGATAAGAAAGGGTCTATTTTCATTCTTCTGCATGCTGAGTGCCAGTTAAACCAAAACCATTTGTTGAATACACTGTCCTTTTTCCATTGATTGTTACAGCTCCTTTGTGAAAAATCAGGTGACCATATAAGTAAGGGCTCATTTCTGGAACTTCTATTCTATTCCATTGATCCATGTGCCAATTTTTGTAAGAGTACCATGTAGATTTTAGCAAAATTGACTTGTAGTATAGCTTGATTCCCCCAGATGTTTTCTTGTTGATGAGGATAGATTTTGCTATTCTAGGTCTTTTGTTATTCCAGATGAAATTTTACATTGCTCTTTCAAATTCAATGAAGAATTTGGTTGGAAATTTGATGGGGATTACATTGAATCTGTAGATTGCTTTGGGTAAGATGGCCATTTTTAAAATGTTGAATCTTCCAATTCATGAGCATGGGGGATCTTTCCATTTTCTGAGATCTTCCTAAATTTCCTTTTTAGAGGTTTGAAGTTCTTGTCATACAGGTACTTCACTTGCTTAGTTAGAATTACACCAAGATATTTCATAGTTTTTATAACTATTGTGAAAGGTATTTTTTCCCTAATTTCTTTCTCCACATGTTTGTCCTTTGAATATAGGAAGGCTACTGATTTGTTTGAGTTAATTTTCTATCCAGCCACTTTGGTAAACTTGTTTATCAGCTCTAGGAGTTCTCTGGTGGAATTTTTGGGGTATCTTACATACACTAACATGTCATCTACAAAAAGTGATGATTTTACTTCTTCCTTTCCAATTTGTATTCCTTTGATATACTTTTGCTGTCTAATTGAACCAGCCAGGATTATGTTGAATAGGTAGGGGGAGAGCAGGCAGCCTTGTCCAATCCCTGATTTTAGTAGTATTGCTTCAAATTTCTCACTGTTAAGATTGCTGTTGGCTGTGGTTTGCTGTATATTGCCTTTATTATGTTTAGGTATGGGCCTTGGATTCCTGTTCTTTCCAAGACTTTTAACATGAAGGGGTATTGACTTTTGTCAAATGATTTCTCAGCATCTAGTGAGATGAACATGTGGTTTTGGTCTTTGAGTTTGTTTATATGGTGGATTACATTGTTGGATTTCCATATACTAAACCATCCCTGCATCCCAGGGATGAAGCCTACTTGATCATGGTAAATGATTGTTTTGATGTGTTCTTGGATTCAGTTTGCAAGGATTTTGTTGAGTATTTTTGCTTCAATGTTTATAAGAGAGATTGGTCTGAAGTTCTCTTTCCTTGTAGGGTCTTTGTGTGGTTTAGGATCGAGGGTTATTGTAGCCTCAACAAAACAAGTAGAATAGGGAGTAGACAATCAACTAAGAGGAGCAGTACATATCTCCAACAAAATTGTAGAAGAAAACTTCCCTACCCTTAAGAGTAAGATGACTATGAGCATAAATGAAGCCTACAGCAGTCCAAATATGTTGAACCAGAAAATAAATTCGTCCCGGCACATAATAGTCAAAACACCAAGTATGCAAAGCAAAGCAAGAATACTAAAAGCAGTAAGGAAAAAATTTCATGTAACATATAAAGGCAGGCCAGTCAGAATCACACCCAATTTCTCAACAAAGACTATGAAAGCTAGAAGAGCCTGGACAGACATCATGCAGGCCCTAAGAGAGCACAAGTACCAGCCCAAGCTGCTATAGCCAGCAAACTATCAATCACCATAGATGGAGAGATGAAGATATTCCAAGACAAAACTAAATTTACACAATATCTGATCACAAACCCAGAACTAGAAGGATTTATAGGTGACAAGCCCAATTCAATGAGGGGAACTACATCCAAGTAAAAACAAGAAAACTCCTAAATAAGAAAACCAAAAGGATAAAGAGACACAGGCACAACTGATACTCCAAAAACAATAATAGCAGGAAACAGCAACAACTATTCCTTGATATCTATTAACATAAATGGACTCAACTCTCCAATAAAAAGATATAGGCAATGAGACTTAATACATAAACAGAACCCAGCATTTTGCTGCATAAAGGAAACTGATCTCAGAGAAAAGACAGACACTATCTCAGAGTAAAATGTGGGGAAAATATCTTCCAAGCAAACGGCCCCAAGAAGCAAGGTGGAGTGGCTATTCTAATATCAAATAAAGTAAATTTCTAACCAAAAGTTAACAAAAAAGATAATGAAAGACACTTTTTAATCATTAGAGTAGAAATCTGTCAGGGGGGAACTCTCAATCCTTAACAAATATGCTCTGAATACAAAAGCAACCATATTCATAAAAGAAACCCTACTAAAGCTCAAAAAATACATTTCACCCCACACAACAATATTGGGAGACTTTAATTCCCCACTCTCACCAATGGACAGATCATGGAAACAGCAACTGAACTAGGACACTGTATAACTAGCATCGGTTATGAACAAACTGGAATTAAAAAAATATCTACAGAACATATCATCCTAAAAGAAAAGAATATTCCTTTTTCTCAGCACATCATGGAACCTTCATGAAAATTGACCACATAATTGGACACAGAACGAGCCTCAATCGATACAAGAAGATTGAAATACTCTCATGCATCCTTTCAGATCACCATGGCCTAAAGTTTGGTCTTTAATAACAACAAAGACAACAAAAAGCCTATATACACATGGAAACTAAACAATGCTCTATTATTTGATAGCAGATCAAAGAAGAAATAAATTAAGAAATAAAGGATTTTCTAGAATTCAATGAAAATGAAAACACAACATACCCAAACATATGGGATGCAATAAAAGCAGTATTGAGAGAAAACCTCATAGCTCTGAGTGCTTGCAAAAAGAAACTGGAGAGAGCATACACTAGCAACCTGACAGCACAATTGAAAGCTCTAGAACAAAAGGAAGCAGATACACCGAAGAGGATTAGATGGCAAGAAATAATCAAACTTAGGGCAGAAACAGACCAAATAGAAACAAAAAGAACCATCCAAAGAATCAACCATACCAAGAGCTGGTTCTTTGAGAAAATTAAGAATTGATAAACCCTTAGCAAGACTAACTAGAGGGCAAAGAGAAAGTATCCAAATTAACAAAATTAGAAAGTAAAGTGGAGAAATAATGACTGAAACTAGAAAATTCAAGAAATCATCAGATCCTACTACAAAAGCCTATTCTCAACGAAGCAGGAAAATCTGGAGGAAATGGATGAAATCCTTGACAGATACAAGATACTAAATTTAAACCAGGACTAGGTAAACTGTCCCGTGCAACCGTCTCACCTGCAAGAACGACGCGGCACACGAAATAGAATCCTTCTGCGGTAAACTTTATTGCTCTGGAAAACCAGTACTTGCTTCACGTGACGAAAAGACGAAGAAGGCGGAGAAAACCAAAAGACGAACATGATGAACAAGACGGACGAGCCCACGAACCAGACCACACACTGGAGCGGGACCAACGAGCGGGGAAGAGAGAGGAAGAGAGGGGAAGAAGAGAGGAAGAAGAGAGAGAGAGCTATCCAGCCCGCCCCCTTATAAAGGGATCAGTCCTTGCCTTGGACGCGGAGCCCCCTGATTGGTTGAAACTCACCAGGCCCTATGACGCCACGGAAGAGGCGGAACTCATGAAGTGGAAAAGTTACCCAGCCTGTGCGCACATGGCTTGTTTACTGCTAACTCCAGCCGGATATCAGCGCCATCCTGTAATGGCGAATGCGTGGGAATGTGTGGGCGGCGCCCCACAGTAAACCATCTAAACCCATAATACCTAAAGAAATAGAAGCAGTCATCAAAAACCTCTCAACCAAAAAAAGCCCAGGTCCAGATGGGTTCAGTGCAGAATTTTATCAGACTTTTATTAATGTCATAATACCAATACTCTCCAAACTATCCCACAATACACAATCAGATGGAACACTACCTAACTGAATTTTTTATATTTAAAAAATATTATGTTTATTCTATTCACACCAAGGAAACTTTGACGATTTCCATGTTACGTTTTGTTTCACATGTACTTTATGCTTATTGTAACTAGTAAGATTTCAACGCATACTCTCAAACCTTTAAATAAATCAAGTACTGACAAAAATATATTCATATAGTTTTAAGCCAAAATGTCTTTAAAAATGTACACATATCTCTGTTTTTTTTAAATGAAGTTGTAAGAAAAAAAAAGAAGAAAAACTACAAAGAAGATTACAAGAGTCAACAGTCTTAAGGTATAGACAAATAAAATTTCTTTATGGTATTTTTTTTCATATATTTATTTCTCAGATTCAACGCTCATGACATTGACTGCTTTGGGAGGATAAATAAATATTTCCTCACTAAAGTTATTTTCTTTTCTTTAATGAGATTCTTATATCTGTGCAGGCAATAATGCAATTGTGCTTCTACTTTTATAGCATGCCATTTTTGTTATTCTGTATTTATATTTTTATATTTATTCACAATATTTTACATATAGTATAATTTATATCTTATCATGAGAAATTTTTTTTATTTTCTGACTCCATTTCTGACACATTGTTTCTTTTTTTTCCTTTTCTTTTATTCAAAAGAAGTTAAAATATTTAAGATATTGTACACAAAGTATCACCACTTATGTAAAAAGCAAATTCTGACTTTCCAGTGTAATCTAAATTTTTGCTAAAATATTAAGAAAATAAACTTATACAAATCTAAGTAAATTTGGCTCAGTCTGGATTTGTTGTTTTATTACTTTACTTGAGTAATACCATGTGATTAAAGATATATCAGGACTGTGATGATTTTGGTGAATATACCTAGCAATGTAATACCTTGTAAATGTAACTGCAACAAGCAAGGACACTATCTAATGTATAACTCATATATCTAACTCTTCCAGCATTTAGGTCAAGATGAGACAGCATTAAAATATTCAAGAAATGCAAGCACACTAAACATTGCTATACATATATCTTTCTGACATAATTTCAGGAAACTCAGCAATTTTTATGAATTTATATTTAAGAATAGCTGAAGAAACATTGATCCCTAAAGCTAATGAAGCATCAGATGATTGTGTCAATAATGATGCATTCTTCTCATGAAAAAACTCATCATCTACTGTGAAGACACGTGAAAAGATTGAATAAGATCCACCTCCACTAATGTTTCTGCTGCTATATCACACCCCAGGTTTATAGTTCATTCTATTTTTAAAAAAAAAAATATGTAAAATATAGTATTACTTAAAATGTACTGAGAGATCATGGGAAATTTAATATCAGAAATGACCTTTAGTGTTCTTCTTTTCATTGACAGTAAAACAGAGGACAACAAAGTCTACAGTCATTGTACTTGTATGTGTATGTACTGTAGATTGTATTTACGCTGATATATTGGTTAAGCCATAATATTGTTATTCTAAGGAAATTTCACTCTGAGTCTTGACAGAATATATTTTTGTTTAGACTCATGAAAATGACACTTCTCAAAAACAACAGTGAACACAAAGTAAAATTATACTACCCACTTGACTGATGTATCACAAAATGGCAAAGCAAATGGCAATATTGAGCCTTAACTCTAGGACATTTGCAGTGTCTAATATAATTAGCTACACAAATAAGCATTATTTTAATCATACATGTAAGAACTTAATTTGGTTTTTGGATTAATAAAATCTCTGGAAACATTGGAATACTGTTGGATTCAAATATAAAATTTAAATCAAATGTTTTTCTAATTCTGTAGAAACAAAAAATAAAATATATGTACTAATTGTGCCTTACTGGCATGATAATTTTTAATTTTTTGTTAGATATTTTATTTAGGGATCAAATGTTAACCACTTTCCTCGTTTACACTCTTCAAACCCTGTATCCCCCTCTCTCTTCCTCTGCTTTTATAAAGGTGCTGTCACCCACCTACCCATCCCTGCCACCACCTTAGCATTTCTCTACACTGGGGCATCAAGCCTTCAGAGTACCAAGGGCCTCCCCTACCATTAATGCCCAGATAAGGACTCTAACTCCTTTAGTCTTTCCCCTAACTCCTCCACTGGGGTCCCAGTTATCAGTTCAATGGTTGGATTTGAGCATCCACATCTATCTTAGTCAGAATCTTCAAAGCCTCTCTGACAACAGCTGTATCAATCTGTTTTCAGCAAGCACTTCTTGGCATCACCAATAGTGTCAGGGTTGGGTGTCTACATGTGGGATGGTTCTCCAGGTAGGGCAGTCTCTGGATAGCCTTTCCTTCAGTCTCTGCTTCACTCTCTGTCCTGTATTCTCTTCAGACAAGAGCAATTCTGGGTTAAAATTGTGGAATGGGTGGGTGGCCAAAATCTGTCAACTGGAGGACACATGTTTAATCTTTGGATATGATCTCTACAGGTTCTCCCTCTTCTTTGTGGGGTATTTCAGGTAATGTCATAACCATGGGGTCATGGAAATCTTTCCTGCATCTGGGACTTTCTGATTGCTACCCATAGTTCCCCATCTCCCCACACTTGCTACATAAATTTGTTCAATTTCTAGACCCTCTGTGCATCTCTTTCATTTACTCATATATTTGATTCTGCACGTCATCCCCCCTTCCCTTTTTCTTTCCAAGTCCCACATACTATCTATATCCATTGATTATTTTGTTCCCCCTTTTATGTAGAACTAAAACATCCACTCTGGTCATTACCTGGGTGTTCCATGCTCTTTTCCTAAATCTAGATATCAGTGAGTACATACCATGTGTGTTCTTATGTGACTGATTTATCTCAACACAAAATGGTATTTTCTAGATCCATCCATTTGCCTTCAAATTAAATGAAGTCATTGTTTTAATAGTTATGTAATATTCCACTGTGCAAATGTACCACATTTTCAGTATTCATTTCTCTGTTGAGGGACATCTAGGTTGTTCCTAGTTTCTGGCTATTACAAATATGGCTGCTATGAATATAGTGGATCATATGTACTTATTACTTGTTGAAACGTCTTTTGGGTATATGCCCAGTAGTGGAATAGCTGGGTCCACAGGTAGTAATTGGACACAATTTTCTTAGGAACCTTCATACTGTTTCCAGAGTGGTTGTACCAGCTTGCAATCTTAACAGCAAATGAAGAGTCTTCCTCTTTCTCCACAATACTCATCAGCATATGCTGTCACCTGAGTTTTTGATTTTAACCATTCTGACTGGTGTCAGCCAGAATTTAATTTTAATTTACATATTCTTGATAAACAAGAACGTTGAACATTTTTGAAGTACTTCTCAGCCATTGGAGTTTCCTCAGTTACAAATTCTGTGTTTATCTCTGTTCTCCATTTTTAATAGGGTTATTTGGTACTGTGCAGTCTAACATTTTGAGTTCTTTGTATATATTGGATATTAGCTCTCTATCAGATGTAGGATTGGTAAAAATATTTTCCCAATCTGTTGGTTGCAGTTTTGTCCTATTGACAGTGTTGTTTGCCTTACAGAAGCTTTACAATTTTATGAGGTCCCATTTGTTAATTGTTGACCTTATACCATAAGCCATTAGTTTTCTGTTCAGAAATTTTTCCTATGCACTCATGTAATTGAGGATTTTTCCCCACTTTCTTTTTTATTAGATTCAGCATATCTGGTTTTAGGTGGAGGTCCCTGATCCATTTGGACTTAAGCTTTGTACAAGGAAATAAGAGTGGATCATTTTGCATTCTTCTACATGCTGACTGCCAGTTGAACAAGCTTTAATGTTGAAAATGCTGACATTTTTACCATTGGATGGTTTTTGCTTCCTTGTCAAAGAACAAGTGACCACTGATTCATGGATTCATTTCTTGGTCTTTAGTTCAATTCCACTGATATACCTGTATATCTCTGTACCAATACCATTCAGTTTTTCTTTTTTTAAAATCACTATCACTATGTAATATAGCTTGAGGTCAAGGATGGTGAATTTCCCAGATGTTCTTTTATTGTTGAGAATAGTTTTCACTGATGTCACTGAAATGTGTGTGTGTGTGTGTGTGTGTGTGTGTGTGTGTGTGTGTGTGTGTGTGCATGTGTATGTATGAACATATAAGTAAGTGTGCATTGTACAGATGACTGAGTAGGTATGCATGGAGGCATGATTAAAGGTCAGCTTTGGGTGTTGTTCAAGACTGGTCAACATTGTTTTCTGAGTGATTGTCTGACACTTATTTAGAGCTTAACAATTCTGTTAGTCTGGCTGTCCAGAAAGCACTAAGAATTTCCCTGTTTTTGTCTTCCTGGCTTTGGGAATAAAATCATGCAATATTGTGTTTAGATTTTTACTAACATGTGAATCAAACTTAGGTACCCATGCTTGCACAATAAGAGATTTTATAATTGCTCTTTCTCTTTAAAGCCCTATAACATGTTTTAGTCTAGCAGCAAGCCATGAAGGACTATCAATTTCAATAGATAGACAGTTCTCATCTGCCCTCCAACCTGAAGAACAGAACTGTCATTTATAAAGTAATTCTGTCATCCAGGAAAACTGCTTTCCTGACAGCCAGATGTTTAGAACAATTTGCTGGCATCTTGAAATCATGTCAGATACAAAGACACTGCATCAAAACCAGGACTACCAGAGATGTCAAGTTGTGACAAACCAAGGAAGAAAGACTTCAGGTCTTGAACACTGACAAGCCTAGGAACCAAATGCCTCAATCTTTGGAGCTATAATGCTACATCATGAAAAAGTCAAAATCTATATTCCAATATATTTTTGTGGTGGATATTACTGGTTGTCAACTCAATTCCATCTGTAATTAACTACAATCCAGAAATGGAAAGTATAACTGTGGTCTAGATCATGAGGCTGGAAGACAGGTTTCTGATTTGGATGTTGACATGGAGATCTTGGGGCATAGTGGCCATGAAAATTTTAGGCCCAGGCAAAATATCGCATGCCTTTAATTGAAGAGACTGAAGGAGCAGATCTCTGACTTTAAGGTCATCCTGGAAAAAGGTAAGATTTAGATCCAGGCATGGTGTTATTAACCTTTAATTTGAACTATACCTTTGCTAGAGGCCACATAAAGGATGTTGGAAGAAGGAAGTTTCACTCTTCTTGGGCTGTTTGCCCTTACTTGCCAGCATATCTGTTGGAATCTACTTCTACAGAAGACCAGCTTTAACAACTAGCTATATGAAACTGATAAACTACTAGATTCTTGGACTTCTCATTTTCAGCTGCTCATTTTTGGATTTGTTCAAGGACAGACTAATTACAATGAATTCCCCTAATACATAGAGATATTCTGTAAGTTCTGTGCCTCTAGAGAACACTGACCAATATAAGCTGCTTCAGAGGGCAAAATTTTGCTGGTATTGGAGTGAGAAATACTGATCTTGTTGTGGCTTAGAATAAACTGCCTCTCAATCTGTCATCTCAACTCTGAGCCCTTTTTCATAATGAAGAGAATAGGAATACTAACAGTGGAATAGTAATTTCTCATTTCCTTTTGATTTCCAAGCATATAAACCATTCAACTCAGTGGTGATGTGAATAATTACTACAATAGAACTGTACTGGGTATGAGCTCTAAGTGGAGTCAGTAGCAGAAATAAAAAAAGCACTGGTAGTACTGATTAAAGTTTTGCAGAATGAACGAGCTACTCAGGCTTTAATGAGTGACAGTCTGACTACTATTGAGTATGAGCTATTACCAAATATGATGGAGGCAGATGGTATTTGTTCTTCACAGTTTTCATTTTAGTTAAAGTATGCTAATTAAAATTTGCTTCAACAGCCCACAGGGCTTTTGTTAAAATATCATTTGTATGAAAAAAAATATCTAAAATAAGTTACTGGTATAATTTTAAAGGCCATCTAAGTAATTAACACCATTTACTTTACTTTACTTCTTAAATCCCCAGTCAAAAATAACCTAAGAATACCAATGGTACTATTTTATCTATAAAAATCAGGATTTATAGATAATCAGCTGATAAGGCATAGAGCTTCTCTCTTACAAAACGTACAGCTGCCCAGCACTAGCCATATAGTCAGTGAGCAGTATTATTAGGGAAGTGTCTTTAAGTCTATATGCGGTATTATGTGTACAAATGCATAGGTCATAGTTTTTGAAAACCTCTTGTACATTTATCTTAAGATGCTCTCAGTTCTGAAGAATGGCACATAGGCTGTTTGTCAGTATTTCACAGTTAAATACAATTATGTGGTCCTTACCTTCAATAGGAAACAAAATCTCAAATCATATTACCAGCACTTTTCTATTGTCTTCTCAGATCTTCCCTCACTCAACTGATATAATCTTATCTATATTAGTCCATTTACTAGTAAATTCCATGTTTTCATCTTTCTTTATAGATGAATAGTATTTCATAGTGTATATGTACCACATTTTTAGTACCCATTCATCTGGTAAGGAACACTTAGGTTGTTTCCATTCCCTGGCTATTGTAAATAAAGTAGCACTTAACATTATTGAGCAAGCATATGTTCAGTAGGATTGATTTAAAATCCTTAATGTATATGCCAATAAGTGTATAGATGGATCATATGGCAGGTTTATTTTCAGGATTTTTAGAAATGATTCACTATCCTTCATTTTCTGTTGGCTGCACTAATCTTACATTTCCATGAACAGAGAAACCTAGCCAGGTCTTGTTGCCAGTTGTTTGTTCTTCTTGGCCCTTATGACTGGGCTGAAATCCTAAACAATGAGGGTGTTGAGCACTTTCTGTATTATTTCTTCGACATTTTTATTACTTATTTTGTAAATTCTTTGAGTTGATCCATAGTCCATTTTTAAATGGGTCTTTTGTTTCTTATACTTTTGTTTTGCAAGTTTTATAAATTATTCTGGTCATTAAATTTCTATTGCATGCTTAACTGACAAAGATTCTATCATGTTTTATAGGTTTCCTATTTACTTGGTGGTTTCCTTAAATATGCAGAAAATTAATAGTGCAGTGAGATCCTGGTTACCAATTGTTAAACTTTTTATTTAATAGAGTTGAGTCAATAATAGAAGGTGATTTTCCTGTACCTATAACTTATACGGTATCACCTATGTTTTTCTTTTTGTTCTCATTTTTTCATTTACTCTTTAATCTATTATTGCAGACTTTAACCTCTCCAGGTCCAGCCTCTGACTGTTGAACTCTTTGGCATTCAACAATGCATTCCCTCCCCACGTCTCCAAGAGGATCTCTCCACCCCTTTACCCCCACTCCACCAGACCACTCCACTCCCTGGGGCCTTGATTCTCTTGAGGTTTGGTTAGGTTCATCTTTTCTGAGTGAGTCTAGACCCAACAGTCTTCTGTTATGTATGTTTTGGGGGCCTCATATCAGCTTCTGATCATCATATGGAGTCACCCTACTCCACATCTTCTTTCGGCTTTTTACTAGTTCAATCAAAAAGTCACCTGCTTCTATCCATTGGATGGACAAGAGACAGAAGACAGAATCTTAGCTCTAGAAGACACTATGAAAAACATTGACACAACATTCAGAGAAAATGAAAAAAATTAAAAAAATCTCCTAACTCAAAACACCCAAGATATTCAAGACACAATGAGAATATCAAATCTATGATAGTAGGTTTAGGAGAGACTGAAGATTACCAAAGTAAGGTGCCAGTAAATAATGTCATTATTATACAAGAGAAAAATTATACAGAAAAACATCCAAACAAGCAATAAACTTAAAGAAAGAAATGCTCATGAATATACATGAAGCCTACAGAACTCCAAGTACACTAGAAGAGAAGAGATTTTATTTTCTGTCACATAATAATCAGAAAACCAAATTCACAGAAAATGAAAAAATATTGAAAGCAGTATAGGAAAAATGTCAAGTAACATATGAAGGCAGACTGATCAGAATTACACCATACTTTGGACCAGAGATAGTAAAAGACAGAAAATTTAGAGTAGATGTCATACAGACCCTAAAAGAACACAAATGACAGCCCAAGCTACCATAGACAGCAAAACATTCAATAATAAAATGCTGTGAAATGCTGAGAAAAAGGTATATTCTTTTGTTTTAGGATGAAATAATCTATAGATATCTGTTAAATACATTTGGTTCATAACCTCTGTTATTTTCACTGTATCTTTGTTCAGTTTTTGCTTCCATGATCTGTCCATTGATGAAAGTTTGGTGTTTAAGTCTCCCACTATAATTGTGTGTGGTAAGTTATATGTTTTGAGCTTTAGTAGAGTTTCCTTTATAAATGTGGGCACGGTTGTATTTGTAGCATAGATATTGAGGATTAAAAGTTCCTCTTGGATAAATTTGTTTTCCTTTGATGAGTAAATAATGCCCTTCCTTATCATTTTTGATGACTTTTTGTTGAAAATCTATTTTATTCAATATAAGGATGGCTGCTTTAGCTTGTTTTTTGGGACCATTTGCTTGAAAAATTTTTTCCTAGACCTTTACTCTGAGGTGTGTCTATCTTTACTACTGAGATGAGTTCCTTATATGCAGCAAAATGCTGGATCTTATTTATGTATCCAGTCTGATAGTCCATGGCTTTTTATTGAGGAATTGAGTCCACAGATGTTAAGAGATATTATGGAATAGTGACTGCTATTTCCTGTTATTTTTATTGTTAGAGCTAGAATCGTTTGTGTGTTTTTCCTCTTTTGATTTTGTTGCAAGAAAAAAATTTTTTTTCGTTTTTCCTAGGCTGAAGTCTCTCTCTTTGTGGTATATATTTTCATCTAGTATTCTTCATAGGGCTGGAATTTTGTACTTTAGCTTTAGTCCTGCAATATCTTGGTTTTGCCATCTGTGGTAACTGGGAGTTTCGCTGGATATAGTAACCTGGTCTGGTATTTGTATTCTCTTAGGGTCTGTATGAGAACATTCTAGGATTTTCTTGCTTTCTTGTTTTCATGATCTTTTTTGGAAAAGTCTGGTGTAATTCTGATTGATCTGACTTTATATATTACCTGTCAATTTTCCCTTACTGCTTTTAGTATTCTTTCTTTCTTTCTTTTTTCTTTTGAACATTTGGTGTTTTGACTATTATGTGTTGGAAAGAATTTCTTATCTGGTCCAGTCCATTTGGGGTTCTGTAGGCTTCTTATCTGTTTGTGTTCATCTTTCTTAGGTTAGTATAGTTTTCTTCTATAATTTTATTGATGATATTTACTGGGCCTTTTAGTTGGGAGTCTTTGATCTCTTCTACACATATTATCCTAAGGTTTGGTCTTCTTATTATGTCCTGGATATTCTGGATGTTTTGGGTTAGACACTTTTTGATTTTTGCAAAATCTCTGACTGTTCTGTCAATGTCTTCAATGGTTTCTATGACTTCTTTGTACTCTTTTCGTGATGCTTGTGTCTATTACTCCCGATGTTTTTCCTAGGTTTTCTAACTTAAGGATTGACTCTCTTTGTAATTTCTTTACTGTTTCTATTTCTGTTTTCAATTCCTTCCCCTGTTTGTTTCTGCTGTCCTGTAGCTCTTTAAGGGAGTTCTGTGTTTCTTCTTTAAGGGCTTTAACTTGTTTGTGTGTGCTCTTCTGGCTTACTTGTACTTCTTTACGTATGTTATGTATTTGCTTCTTGAGGATATCCATCATCATCATGAAGTATGGTTTTTAGTCTAAATTTTTTTTTGGTATATTGGGATATGTGCTATTTTCTGTGGTTGGATGACTGGGTTCTGATGTTGTCAGGTTTTCCTGGTTTCCATTTCCTAGATTCTTGTGCTTTCCTCTTACCATCCTGTTATTGGTGCTGCCTGGTGACCTTATTGTCTCTGACTGGAGCTTGTCTCTCCTTTGGGTCTCTGGGCTCTGAATAACCAAAAACAATTCACTGAAATTATGCAGCTCAAAAAGAAGGAAGGCCAGAAAGTGAATGCCTCAGTCCTTCTTACAAGGGAGAACATAATGCTCAAGAGAGGAAATAAAGGGACAAATAGAGGATTGGAAAAAAGATCATCCAGAAACTGCCTCACCAGGGTATTCTCCCAATATTCAGCCACTAAACCCAAGCAATATTTCTGATGCCAAGTAGCACTTTCTGGCAGAAAAATGATATGGATGTCCTCTCAGAGGCTCTGTCAGAACCATACTGATACAGAGGAGTATTCTTGCAGCTAACCATCAGACTGAACACAAAGACACCAATGAAGGAGAAAGAGAAAAGACTGAAGGAGCTGAGAGGTCCTGCAACCCCATGGGAAGAACAAAATTATCAACTAACCAAACCTACCAAAGCTCCCAGGGACTAAAATACCAACCAAAGAGTTTACACAGAGAAACCCATGGCCCCAGGTACATAAGGAGAGGAGGATAGCATTCTCTGTCCGTAATTGGTGGAGAGGCCTTTGGTTTAATGAAGGCTCATTTTCCCAGTGTAGGAGAATGCCAATGTACTGAAGAGGAAAAGCAAAGTTGGAAGAAGGAGCACCTTCATGGAGACAATGGGAGGGGAGGAAGAGTAGATTAGGGGAAGGGGATAATATATGAAATGTAAATTTAGAGAATATTTAATAAAAAAGAGAAGAAAAAAAACCCATTCAATTAACATAGATAGAGAAATCAAAATATTCCATGAGAAATCCACATTTCACAACATCTAAACCAGCCATACAAAGAATAATAGATGGAAAACTTCAAAACAAGGAGGGAAATTATACCCTAAAAAAATTGCAAAAAAAAAAAAAAAAAAAAAAAAAAAAAAAATCATCATTCAACCAATTCAAAAGAAGATAGCCACACCTGCATAATTCCACATCTAGTAACAAAAATGTCAGGAAGCAACAATCACATTTTCTTATTATCACTTAACATCAATGGACACATTTGCCCAATAAAAAGACACGAACTAATGAATATGTAAACAGGATCCAGCATTTTCTTGCATAGAGGAAATGAATCTCACTGACAAAGAGAGACACTACCTCCAAGTAAAAGGATGAAAAAGAATTTTTCCAAGCAAATGGTCGCAAAAAAAAAAAAAAAAAAAAAAAAAAAAAAAAAAAAAAAAAAACCCCAAAAAAAAAAAAAACCCAAAACCTGAAGTAGCCTTTCTAATATCTAATAATAATTGACATTCAACCAAAAGCTATCAAAAATAGGAAGGCCACTTCATACTAATTAAAACAATTTACCAAGAAAATTTACAATTCTGAACATCTATGCTCCAAATGTAAAAGCACCTACATTCATAAAAAGGCACTTTACTAAAGTCAAAGCACACATTGCAGCTCACCCAATAATAGTGAGATACTTCCTCATTGCACTCTCAGATATAGACAGATTATAAATATAAAAAATAGACAGAGACACAGTGAAACTAGCAGAAGCTATGAAACAAATGGAATTTAACAGATACCTATAGAACATCTCATCATAAAATAAAAGATAAATGCTCTTATCAGCAACTCATGGTACCTTTTCAAAATGTGAACATATTGTCTGTCACAAGACAAGTTTAAAAGACACAAGAAGACTGACATTATTGGATACATCCTATCAGAACACCACAGACTAAGGCTGGACTTTAAAACAATGAAATAACAGAATGCACACATATACAAAGAAGCTGATAAAGGCTCTACTCAATAATGACTTGGTCAAGGAAGAAATAATTAATGTAAGCAAATATTTGTTTCTGGCCTCTATCTGTGCCCAGAGCCAGAGCCCAGAGCTGGCCCACTGCCAACAGGACTCAGAGCCTACTGAGAGAGAGCAGAACAACCCGGAGCAATATCCCTTCTGAGCACACAAGCCCAAATACCCACATGGGAGACCAACTCCAGTCAGTGACAACAAGATCAACTAGCAGAACAGCTAACAAAATGGCAAGAGGCAAGCACAAGAGTCTAAGCAACAGAAAAACAAGATTTGGACTTAAAATTATACATCATGTTAGACTTAAAATTATAGCACTGAGAAGAATATGAGTAACTCCCTTAAATAAATACAGGAGAACACAGAAAAACAAGTAGAAGTCCTTCAAAAGGAAACATAAATATCACTTAAAAAGCTACAGGAAAGCAGAAACAAACATTTGAAGGAATTAAAAATGGAAATGGAAACAATAAAGAAATCACAAAAGGAGACAGCCCTGGAGATAGAAAAACTGGGAAAGAGAACAGGAGTCATATATAAAAGCATCATCAATAGAATATAAGAGATGGAAGAATGTTAGCATAATATTTCATAGAAAACCTGGACACAGCAGTCAAAAAATAGAAAAATCAAAAAGCACCTATCACAAAATATCTAGGAAATATGGAAGATAATGGGAAGACCAAACATAAGAATAATAGGTGTGGAAGATAGCAAAGCCTTTTGACTAAAAGCCCCACTAAATATCTTCAAAAAATATTGGAGAAAATTTCTGTAACCTAACAAAAGAGAAGACCATGAACATATAAGAAGCCTACAGAGCTACAAATAGATTGGACCAGAAATGAAATTCCTCCTCACAAATAAAAGTCAAAGCACCAAATGCCCAAAATAATGCAAGAATACTAAGGAAAAAAGGAAAAAATAATCAGATTAATTAGAATTAGAGTAGATTAATCAATATTGACTATGACAGGTAGAAAATCCTGGACATGTATCATACAAACCTAAAGAAAACGTAAATGCAAGCCTAGGTTATTATATCCAGCAAAACTCACAATTACCATAAATGGAGAAACAAAGATATTTTCGGAGAAAAATCAAATTTATACAATATCTGTCCACAAATCTAGCCCTAAAAAAGGATAAAATATAAAAATGTCTATCACAAGAAGGGAAATATCACCCTAGGAAAGGCAAGAAAATAATATTTTGCAACAAACCCTAAAGAAGAAAAGCACACAAACATAATTCTACATCTCACAACAAAAATAGTAGGAAACAAAAATCACTCTATCTTAATATCTCTTCACAATAATGGACTGAATTCTCCTTAAGAAGACATAGACTATCAAAGTGGATAAGTAAACAGGACCCTGCATTTTGCTGCATACATGAAATTCATCATATCAACAAAGACAGACAATACCGCAGAGTAAAAGGCTGGAAAAAATCTTTCCAAGAAAATCTTTCTAAGAAACAAGCTTAGGTATCCACTCTAATATGGAAAAAAAGGAGAGATTTTCAACCAAAATTTATCAAAAAAGATAAGGAAGGATACTTTTTACTCATCAAAGAAAAAAATCTAACAAGTTGTACTCTCAGTCCAGAAGATTTATCCTCCAAATACAAGGGCAACTATATTCATTAAAAAAAAAATCCAAGAAAGCTCAGAGCATATTGTAACACAAACAAAAATAGTGGGAGACCTCAACATCATACTTTCATCCATTGACAGATCTAGAAAACAGAAACTTAACATAGACCCAGTAAAATGAACAGACTTTATGAACAAAATGGATTTAGAAAGCATGAATAGAATGATTCATCCTAAAACAAAAGAATATAGCTTCTTGTCAGGACCTCATGGTACCTTTTCCAAAACTGACCATATAGTTGGTCACAAAAGAGGCCTTAAAAAGAAACAAAAATATTGAAATAATTTCATGCTTTTCTTCAGATCACCATTAAATATGACTGGTCTTCAATAATTAAAAAAAAAAAAAAAAAAAAACTTGGAAGCTGAGCAATACTGTACTCAATGATAACTTGGCCAAAGAAGAAATAAAGAAATTAAGGATTTTTTAGAATTTGATGAAAACAAGTACACTACAGACCCTACCTATAGGATAAAATGAAGCAGTCCTAAGAGAAAAACTCATGTGAGTGCCTCAAAAAGAAACTGAAGAGAACATCCATTTACAGCTTTCTAGTACACCTGAAAGCTATAGAACAAAAAAATTAGATAAATCCAAGAGGAGTAGAAGGCAGGAAATAATCAAACTCAGATCTGAAATCCACAAAATAGAAATAAAAAGAACTATACAAAAAATCAACAAAACAACCAGTATGTTCTTTGAGAAAATCAACAAGATAGACTAAATCTTCAGCCAGAATAGAGGGCAGAGAGAGAGAGAGAGAGAGAGAGAGAGAGAGAGAGAGAGAGAGAGAGAGAGAGAGAGAGAGAGAGAGAGAGTAAGTATGTGTGCATCTAAATTAACAAAATCAGAAATGAAAGAGGAAGATATCACCACAGAAATTGTGAAAATTCAAGAAATCATCAGATCTTACTACAAAAGCCTTATACTCAACCAAACTGGAAAAATCTAGAAGAAATGGATATTTTTCTATACACATTTCATGTGCCAAAATGAAATTAGGATCAGATAAAGTATCTAAAGAGTTCTATAACCCTTAAAGAAATAGAAGCAGTCATCAAAAGCCTCCCAACCAAAAAAACCAAAAACAAAACAAAAAACAAAAACAAACAACAAACAAAACAAAAACAAATAAACAAATAAAACAATGCAAAACCAAACCAAACCAAACAAACAAGAAAAAACAAGACCAGATGCATCAGAGCTCTATAGAGTACCTAATAACAACCCTCTCCAAACTATTTCACAAAAAAGAAACAGAAGGAAAAATACCCAACTCATTCTTCAAAGCCACAACTATACTCACTCCTAAACTACACAAAGACCCTACAAAAAAGAAAACTTCAGACTAATTTTCCTCATGATCATAAATGCAAAAATACTGAAAATTGTGCAAACCGAATTTAAGAACACATCACAACTAACATTCAACATGATCAAGTAGGCTTCATTCCAGGTATGTAGAGATAGATCACAATATGGAAATCCATCAGGGTAATATAATATATAAACCAACTCAAAACAAAAAATGATCCTCTCATTATATACTGAAAAAGCATTTGACAACATCCAACAACACTTCATTTTAAAAGTGAAGTTCAAGAAAAAAAAAAAAACATTATGCTAAATTCTTACACACCAAGAAAACTTTGATTAATACTGGGTTACATTCTGTTTTACATGTGCATTTTGCTCATTGTAACTAGTAAGACCTTAGTGCACACTATCAAACATTTGAAAAAGAAAAAGCCAAGCACTGACAAAATGTATTCGTATACATTTATGCAAAAATGCTTAAAATTTGTTCTTTTTTTAACAACTTTATTTTACAAAACAAAGATAAATGTACAGATTTCAAGCATTTTTTGCTATTCAATGGAATAGAATAGAAAATCCAGAAATGAGCTCTCACATATATGGTCAACTGATTTTTGATAAAGAAGCTGTAAACCTTCGGTGGAAAAAGGACAACCTCTTCAACAAATTGTGTTGGTCCAACTGGCACTCAGCATGCAGAAGAATTAAAATAGACCCTTTCTTATCTCCTTGTACAAAGTTCAAGTGCAAGTGGATCAAAGATCTCCACATTAAACCAGGTACACTGAAACTATTAGATGAGAAAGTAGAAAAAAACCTTAGAACAAATAGGCACAGGAGAAAATTTCCTAAACAGAACACCAATGGCTCAAGCTCTAAGGTCAAAGATTGACAAATGGGACTTAATGAGATTGCAAAGTTTCTGTAATGCTAAGGACACTGTTAAGAAAACAATGTGGCAGCCAACACAGTGGGAAAAGACCTTTACCAACCCCACATCAGATAGAGGCCTAATATACAAGGTATACAAAGAACTCAAGAAGTTAGACACAAAAGAATGAAACAACCCTATTAAAAAATGGGGTACAGAGATAAACAAAAAGTTCTCAATGAGGAATATCAAATGGCTGAGAAGCATCTAAGGAAGTGCTCTACAACATTATCCATATGGGAAATGCAAATCAAAACAACCCTGAGATTCCACCTCACACCAGTCAGATTGGCCAAGATCAAAAAATTCAGATGACAGCAGAAGCTGGCGAGGTTGTAGAGAAAGAGGAACACTTCTCCACTGTTGGTGGGGTTGTAAACTGGTACAACCACTTTAGAAATCAGTCTTGAGATTCCAAGGAAAATTGGACTTAGTATTACCTGAAGACCCAGTTATTCCACTTCTGGGCATTTACCCCAGAGACGCTCCAACATACAACAAAGATACATGCACCACAATGTTCATTGCAGCTCTATTTATTATAGCCAGAAGCTGTAAAGAACCCAGATGTCCTTCAGTAGATGATTGGATACAAAACTTGTGGTACATTTACACAATGGAGTACTAGTCAGGTATCAGAAACAATGACTTTATGAAATTCTTAAGAAACTGAATGCATCTAGAGAATATCATTCTGAGTGAGATAACCCATTCACAAAAGAACAGACATAACATGCAGTCACTGATAATTGGATAATAATCCCAGAAACCTCTGACCACCCCAGAAATGACTCACAGACTGTGTGAAGTTCAAGGAAATAAAAAGAAGAAGAAGAAAGTAAAGAAAAAACCATTATGTTTACTCCTTTCAGACCATGGAAACTTTGACTAATTTCAGGTTACATCCTGTTTTACTCTACTTTATCCTCATTGTAACTATTAAGATCTTAATGCACACTATCAAACCTTAAAAGAAAAAAAGCCAAGCAATGACAAAAATATATTCATGTACTTTTATGCAAAAACACTTAAAATTTGTATATTTATCCTTGTTTCTTTTAAATAAAGTTCTTCAATAAAAAAGAAAGGGAAAAAAAGAAAAAATAGAAAAAAAATTAAATAAATAAATAAGCAATTTAATGTTTCAAATTTAAGTGCAAAATTCATGACTATTTTCTAACTGGACTGCTGAATCAAAGTTCTAATGGTATTTAAAGAATATCTGATGAGGAGGTACTCTATGGAAATGTAGCATGTAATCTTGACTGGGTTTGCAGAAAGTAACTCCTGGTGAGTAAGAAAACAGGTGACACATCTGACATTTTAAAGCTCTAACTGCAGTCAATTCATAAGAATGTTGAGATTGAATGAATTTGATTTTTCTAGAATGAGTTTTCTCATACTTGGATACAGATGACACTGAAGGTAGTTGGAATAATTAAGTTATGGTGATAGCACATAAAGAAGATAACATCTACATAAATTTTCAGTATCTTGGCTTAATATGTATCATTTACTTTCCAGAAAAATAACTCAACTTTTCTAAAATGTCTCTTAAAATTTCAAAAAAGATAAATAAAATATAAGATTTACAAAATAAATTACATAGCATATTTCTCAATATTTCTCAATGCAGATGGGAGGCTTAATAGGCAAGGAGCTGATGAGACATATGTAACTCACACGGTACAGAAGATGATAAGTTGTATACAGATTATTTTCATACTTATATGCAAAGTAAAAAATTATTGAGAAATTCCTTTTCTGATAGAAATGTCAACAAATTTGACAGGGAAGTCAATGTACTAGGCTTGACTTATTGTCATTCCTCCCTGGAAGAACATTTTGGTAATCGGTCTGCCTCTGACACAAATATGCTCCATAAATGGCTCTTTTCCTATTTTTCTGAAAGTAACACAACAAACTTATTAATTTGTAAATTTATCATGGAATATCTTGATTTCTCCATCTATGTTAATTGAGAGTTTTGCTGGGTATGGTAGCCTGGGCTGGCATTTATATTCTCTTTAAGTCTGTATGACATCTCCCCAGGATCTTCTGGCTTTTAGAGTATCTGGTGAGACTTGTGGTGTAATTCTGATAGTTCGACCTTTCTATGTTACTTTGAATTTTCCCTTACTACTTTTAATATTATTTCCTTATTTTGTGCATTTGCTGTTTTGATTATTATGAGAAAGAAGAAAATTTTTCAGATTCAGTTTATTTGGAGTTCTATAGGCTTCTTGTATGTTCATGGGCATTTTTTTTTTAAAAGTTAGAGAAATTTTTTTTCTATAATTTTGAATTTTGTTGAAGATATTTACTGGGCCTTTAATTTGGCAATCTTCTTTCTCTGATATATCTTTTATCCTTAAGTTTGACATGCTTCTAGGTTATATATATATATGGTATAGGTTAATTGAGATTGCTGGTCCTCCTATAGGTTCCCCCTCCTTCAAAGCTTCTTCCAGCTTTTCCCTAATTAAACCACAGGGGTCAGCAGCTTCTGTGAACTGGTTGGGTACAAATATCTGTATCATTCTCTTTCGGCTACTTTTTGGGTCTTTCAGAGGGCAATCATGATAGGTCCTTTTGGGGGGAACTCTCCATAGCCCTGGTGTTAGGCTTTGGGGCCTCCCATTGAATTGGATTCCACTTTGGGCATGTCACTGGAACTTTCCTCAGGCTCTCCTACACTTCAATCTCTGAAGTTACTTCTGACATGAATAGTTATAGGTCAGAGTTTTGACTGTGGAAAAACAACCCCATCCCTAACTTGATTTTCTGTCTTCCTGCTGGAGGTGGGCTCTTCAACTTCCCTCCCCCCACTGTAGGGAATTTCATCTAGGAGTCCTGAGAGTCTCTCAAGTCCCTTGTTTCTGGTATGTTCTAGAGGTATGTTTCTCCCTACCTCCTAATCCCAGACGTTGCCTGTTTCCATTATTTCTGCTAGCCCTCAAGGTTTCATTCTTTTTTCTACACCCACTACCAGATCATGACCCCCTCTCTCACAACCGCTGTCCTCTTTCTCTCCCAGGTTTCTCCCACTGCCTCCTTGTGGTTACTTTGTTCTAAGTCCCAAGTGGGACTGAGGTGTCCTCTTTTGGCCCTTCAGCTTATTGAACTTTTTGAGTTCTGTCGACTTCTATTTTTTAAATGTTTTTTGTTTTGACTAATATCCACTTATTAGGGAGTACATGTTATGCATGCCAAATGGGGTCTGAGTTACTATACTTAGTATGATATTTTTTAGTTCCATCCATTTGCCTACAATACTCAGCATGTCATTGTTCTTAATAGCTGAGTATTAGTGCATTGTATAAATGAACCAAGTTTACTGTATCCATTCCTCTGTCCTGGGACATTTAGGTCATTTCAAACTTCTGGCTATCACAAATAAAGCCATTATAAACATAGTGGAACACGTGATCCTGTGACATGGTGGAGCATCATTTGGGTATATTTCCAAGAGTGGTATATCTAGGTCTTCATGTAGATAGATCTATTTTGAATTTTCTTAGGAACCTACAAATTTATTTCTAGGGTGGTTAAACAATTTTGCACTCTTACCAGCAATGAAGGAGTATTCTCTTTTTACCCCCTCACCAACATGTATTGTCACCTGAGGTTTGATCTTAGTCATTTTTATTGGTATAAGGTGGAATCTCAGAACCATTTTGGTTTGTACTTCTCTGATCACTAAGGAATTTAAACATTTATTTAGAAGCTTCTCAGCCATTTGAGATTCCTCTGTTTTAAATTTTGTGTTTAGCTCTATACTCTAATTTTTGAATAAGTTGTTTGGTATTGTGGTGGTTATCTTCCTTAGTTCTTTATATATTTTGGTTATTAGCCCACTCTCAGATTTTAGGAGAGTGAAGATTTTTTCCAGTTTGTAGGTTGCTGATTTGTCTTCTTGACTATGTCCTTTGCCTTACAGAAGCCTTCTAATTTTATGAGGTCTCATTTATCTATTATTGATCTTAGAGCATGAACCATTGGAGTTCTGTTTAGGAAATTTCCTCCTATGCCAATGAGCTCAAGATTATTGCCCACTTTCCCTTCCATTAGATTCAGTGTGTCCGGTTTTATGTTCACCTCCTTGATCCTCTAGGACTTGAGATTTGTGCAGGGTGACAAATATGGGTCTATTATCAGTATTTCTAAATATAGACAGCAAGTTAAACCAGCTCCATTTACTGAAAATGCTTTTGTATCCCATTGCATATTTTCTGCTTCTTATACTTTCAGCTTCAAAGACAAAGTATGCTCAAGGGTGTAGATTTATCTCTGGGTCTTCATTCTATTTCATCGATCAACATGTCTGTCTCTGTATCAATACCATTACTATGCAGCTTTTATCACTATTGTTTTGTAGTAAAGCTTGATGTTAGGGATGATGATTTCCCTAGATGTTCTTTTAGTGATGAGAATTGTTTTTTCTTTTCTATTTTTGTTTATTTGTTTTAGTTTGGCTTTTGCCTTTCCAGATAAATTTAAGAATTACATTTTCCTTGTCTTTGAACGATTGTGTTGGGATTTAATGGGGATTACATTGAGTCTGTAGATTGCCTTTGATAGGATGTGCATTTTTACTATGTTAATTCTGCAAATTTATGAGCATGGAAGGTCTCTCCACTTTCTGAGATCTTCCATTTATTTCTTGAGAGACTTGAATTTATTGTTGTACAGGTCTTTCACTTGTTTGGTTAGTGTTGCCCCATGATATTTTAAATTATTTGTGGCTATTGTGAAGGGACTTGTTTCTCTAATTTTTTTCTCATCTTGTTTACCATTTGTATAAATGAAAGCTACTGATTTATTTGAATTAATTTTATATCCAGCCACTTTGCTGAAGTTGTTTATCAGCTGAAAGGGTTCTCTGGTAGAACTTTTAGGTTTGCTTATGTATACTATCATATCATCTGGAGATAGTGATAGCTTTATTTATTATTTATTATGTCCACTTAATCTGTCTTTGTTGTCTTATTGTTCTAGTTATCACATTCAGTACCATGTTGAATAGATGTGGGGAGAGTGGTATCCTTGTCTTGTCACTGATTTTCATGGAATTGCTTCAAGTATCTCTCTATTTAATTTGATATTGGCTGTTGTTTTGCAGTAAAATGCTTTATTGTGTTTATGTATGGGCCTCGAATTCCTGAGCTCTCTAACAATTTTAAAATAAATGGGTGTTGTATTTTGTCAAATGCATTTTCTACATCTAAAGAGATGATCATCTGATTTTTTTTGGAGTTTGTTATTTGGTGGATTATATTAATGGAATTTTTGTATATTGAACTAACCTGGCATCACTGTGATGAAGCCTATTTGAGCATGGCAAAGGATAGTTTTGATGTGTTCTTGGATTCAATTTACAGTAATTTTATGAGTATTTTTGTATCAATATTAATAAGTAAGATTGGTCTGAAGTTCTCCTTTATGTTGGGTTCCTATGTGTTTTACGTATCAGAGTAATCGTCGCTTCATAGAATGAATCAGTGTTGTTTCTCTTTATGTTAGGAAATAGTTTGAGGAATATTGGTATCAGGTCTTTTTTGAAGTTCTTGTTGAATTCTGGACATTATTCATGGAATTCTATGCTTTTTTGGTTGGGAGGTTTTTATTGACTTCTATTTCTTATGGGATATGGACCTATTTATATAGCTTACATCCTTTTGATTTAACTTTGGTATGTGAAATCTGTCTAGAAAAACCATCGCTTTCATCTAGAATTTCTGGTTTTGTTGAGTATAGGCTTGTAGCAGGATCATGTTTTTTGTTTGTTTTTTGTTTTTTTTTTTTTTTTTTTTTTTTCTCAGTTTCTGTTCGTATGTCTCCATTTTACTTTCTGATTTTTTTTTTAATATGGATACTGTCTTTGGATACTTTAGTTAGTTTAGCTAGGGATATATCTATCTTGTAGATTCTGTAAAAACCCAACTTTTGGTTTTCTTGATTCTTTGTATTATTCTCATTGTTTCAATTTGGTTGATTTCTGCCCTGAGTTTAACTATTTCCTGCCTTATACTCCTCTTGGGTATGTTTGCTTCTTTTTTGTTCCAGAGCTCTTAGGTGTGCTGTTAAGTTACTAGTATAAGATCACTATAGTTGCTTTATAAGAGTACTTAGTGCTATGAATTATCCTGTTAGCACTGCTTTCACTGTGTTTCATATGTTTTGATGTGATATTTTGGTGGGGGACAGGATTAGGGAAGAGAGAGGACAGGATAAAAGTACAGAGATTCAGGAAATTGAATAGACATATGTAGCAGTCCCTGGGAGCTCAGGCAAAGAATATACCTGGAGAGGCCGGTGGCTTCAGCTGAATATATAGCAGTTATTTTCTTATCTCATCAACAGGAAGGGATTTCTTTGGTCATGAGGCAGCTCACAAGGATGCTAAGTGAAGTATCCCCAGATCTGAAAAGCCATAATGGTTAACCCAGATCATGATTCCCAGAAACCCATTAATTTAAGCTGAAGGAGAAATAAAAGCTTTTCATTGTAAAATCACATTAAAATAATGTGTGGCAGTATGTCCTATATCAATATGAAGAGAAAGGTAAAAAAAATTCCAAGAGATTAAAGTGAATAGACTATACCAGGGTAATAAACAAAAAGAAGTCTAAGAAAATACCAGAAAATCAATAAAATGATAGGATTTAACATGGAACTTCTAGTAATACTATTGAATGTTAAAGTTTGGTTTTTACAATAAAATGTCAAATGCCAGCACAATGAATAGTAAAACAGAATTCATCTATTTGCTGCCCCCCCCCCACCAAAGCTTATCTTGCAGTTAATGACAAATACAGTCCTAGGGAAAACAGAATTAGAAAGAGTATTCTATGAATATTGCTATAACATACAAGCAGACCTGTTTATTCTCATATTAGATATAATAGAATTCAACCTAAAAGTTGTGTGAAGAAGTAAATAAGGTAACTTTGTATTAACCAGTTGGTGATTTTAACAGGAAGATATTTGAAAGATATGCGCACCAAGCACAGGTACACATTTTTTTTTTTTCAAAAACAAAAATGAAAAACTTGTAGATGTACAACCACAGCTTTTCCTTAATTTAGTGATAGTGGGTGTTCATTTTTTTTTTCTGTTACGATGATACTTTATTCTGACCTTTCTAAACGAGCACAGTCTGACCTTCTTAGTGAAGTCTTTCTTGAAGAGCACTTAGTAGGCTTGAAATTCCTATATAAATTACTACTTACATAATAATAATTTATTATTTTGGAAAATTGCTCACAGATATGCCCACCGGCCATGGAAATAGTACTTCAGTTGACTTTCCCTCTTCCCAGAGGTTCAAGCTAAGAGCCATTTTTAAGTATCTCAGTAGATGAATTTCATATTCTAATCTTATCAATATACTCTCACCTTAACAGAAAATAAACAAAAAACCAAGTCAAAGTTAAATGATATCAAATAAATTGATGAAAAAAGCATTGTATTATTGAAATTGAACATAGTACCCAAGAACACAAACAGGAAGTGTTATAGAGCTACATACCTCTATTGATTTCTTAACTGATTCAGTGACTTATTTCCTCCAACAAGGCACTCACTCTTGTATTTAACCTCTGCACATAGTAACACGGAGGATTAAATGTTTAAATACATGAGCCTATGGGAGATTTTTTTTTAATATAAATAATCTTAAGTTTATATAATGTACATTCAAACAATTGAAACAATTGTCCATAATCATTACATAGCAGACATGCTTTGGCATAGAGTTTATACAATTATCCATAGTCATTTGACAGCAGGCAGGCTTTGGCATAAAGTCTGTGCTAAACTCAGATCATTAAGATTCTTCTTATAGAAAAGATTATACTGACAACAACACAGGGGTTTGCCTGCCCTTGGAAGAACCTGAAATAGTGAGAAACCTTTTGCTTCATGTATCCTCTTTTCCCTACCAGATATTTTCTTACTACATTTACTAGTTCCCAAATCTCCACCTGCTCATTTGTGTAACATTTCAGAGGTCCTCCATACCTATTTCTGAAGCTTGTAATTTAATTTACTGGCATTTTCAGTAGATTTATTGTGTGTTAAGGAAATTGTGTTGTTCGCTTATTTGAGGGCCTACAGAATATATTTTATATAACATTTGCATATTTTTAAAGAAAAAATAATTAGTACTTGAATATTAGTCTTTATTCTGATCTTGGTCTATGTCTGAATCATTAATTATTCATTAAATTCTTTAAATTTTGATGATGTTCTTATGAAAATAATTGGTGAGGGATAAAATATGAAACCTTTCTTAAGATACAAACTTCTATAGAATCAGTTTCCCTTACTCTACTGAAAATTGTCAGTGTTTGTCTTAATTAAAACAGGGTAAATGATACAAGCCATAGGAGTTTAAACAAGATGTTATTTCTTCCACTTATTAATAGGTCAGTCACCATTTAATCACTCACATAGTCATAAACAATACCCTGAAAGCTTCAGACATAGACTTTTCATAAATATGTAAAGCAAAAGAGGAAGCTGAAAAACTATATATGCTTTGTTTCTGTGTTTATACACACTTGTG
This sequence comes from Micromys minutus, assembly GCF_963924665.1. Taxonomy (NCBI): domain Eukaryota; kingdom Metazoa; phylum Chordata; class Mammalia; order Rodentia; family Muridae; genus Micromys; species Micromys minutus. The sequence continues at coordinate 39,683,191 of NC_137981.1, read as the reverse complement.
CTTATTTGCTTCTGTTGGTGCTTTGGTTTCATAATGACAAATCATTTCATTTGATAGAGTATAGGATGGAAACAACCACTATTCCATGAATAACTTTGAATATATGAGAAATTATTTAGCAGCATGAATGTTCATTGAACAAATATTTGGTCTTTCAATACTGTGAAACCAATGGCTTTGAGACAAAATGCCTCATGCTTAGTTCATTTAAAAATATCCTTTTCAGTGGAAAATAATCTCAGTTATCTTAAACCCAGAAATAGTAAAATATATACAAAATTATACAATGAGAGAACTATTTCCAAACCAATATGTGCATAATGAAACATTTACTGAAATATGCATGTGAGTTGAATATCAGGTAGCAGATAGGATGCCTTAGAAAGCTGAAAAGCTGAAAATGTAAATATTGGTACAAGAGTTTTTCAATATTTGAATAGCATATCATTTGAATCAACAATGTAGGGTTTGCAGTATCTTTATGGTGTGATAAAATATGTGCATCTCAACTTCTTTTATTCTTCAGTTAGCAAAGAGACTTAAGCTTGAGGAATTTAAATATAATCTGTTTCAACATAGAATGGGGATGGGTGGTGATGAGAATACACATGATTATTAAGTTTCTGATTAATTTATTAATAGGATTCTGTCATTAACTCCTCTAAATAAAATGTTTGTGTATAGAGCAAGAAATAAATTTTTTAGTATATTGATGATGGTGGGACAAAGTACCTTTTGTTTTTCAGTATTACATTTCACGTTGTTATACTAACATTATTTAAGTATAATTATTAAGTATTACTTTATTAAGGAAGCAAACATTAAAGCAAAAATATAAATTAGGTGTTAATATGTAATTTTGTTATGACCAAAGACTTTGTATAAAGAAAAATATTTCATTGGTCATGGTATTCTAATATATTATTTATTTGCATTATATTCCTGAAATAATTGGAAGAAAGGAGACCCCATTTGACCATTATGTTTTTAGATATTTAATAATTTTGTTTAAAAATCTCTGCAAATTTTCATAAGTGCAGAGATCTAAAGAAACTCCAATCTGTCAAATGCTATACTATAAGTTTTCTGGTGTTTTATAAGGATGCAGACATTAAGTAAATAAAACCATTGAGGAACTTCATGGTTTTGATAAGGACATGATATAAAAATTCTTAGTGTGCTATAAAGAGATGTTTCTATCTGTTGTATATTGTTATGTCAATTTTGAACAAACTAAAGTCGTTTTAGGAGAGGAAGAAACATCCATTAAGAAGAATTTTTCATAATGTTAGTGTGTAAAGCCTGTAAGACATTTTCATAATTGATGAGGCAGGAGCTAGCCCATTGTGGGCAGTGTCATTTCTAGGTTGGTTAGTCTGGGGCTTTATATGCCATCAGGTTGAGCAAGCCATACAGAGAAAACCAGTCCTCAATGTCCTGTGCATTTAATCCAGTTGCCAGGTTTCTGTTCTTGATTTTGTGGCCAGACTTTGTTTGATGATGAACTGTCATAAAGAAGTATAAGCCAAATTAAAGCTCACAGTGTGATCAGACCTCACAGTGTAATCAAATATCCTACAAAATATACCTATATTCACCTCCACATTCTCATTTACTGAAAGATCTTGCAGCTTGAAGTTCCTGTGGATGAGAAGATTGTGAAACATGCGCTGACAGCCTTTGTCTATCTTCTGCAGTCTCACTCACCCTTTCCTCCTCTTGTAAAGGGACATCCTGCACTACAGATGCAAAGTTTTTCATCTCAAAAAGAGCTACAAAATCCTACTGCATGTTGATGTACAAGGCTGCAGTGAATGAAGATTTCCATAGACAACCTTTTCTGATGAAGCTTAAAGCACCAAAGGCATAAGCATGATCTTACTTGCCATCACCTCCCTAGTGTCCATGTCTAAAATCTCTAAGCAATGGGAAATATTTGTTTACCCAGAAAATAGACGTGAAAATACAGATACAGACGTATGGGTCCACATAGGATCGTCAAAATCTCTTCTGCCAGTGCAGAGGCCTCTGGGAACCCAGAAGTACATTTCCCAGCACTGTAGTTTTGCTGAGATTGGCTAAAAGTTGAGTTGCCTTTTCAGTTTTGGCTGCAAGATCCTTCCTCCTGAAGTTGCTCAGCTCTATAGTTTTTTGTTACAAATATTTTATACTGTGTGAAATTGTGTCACCCATAATGTATTTCTCATATTTTGTAGGTGTATGTCTTAAACTCTGCAATCAGATGTGTTTATAAAAAAATAACATGCTCATAATATAGTTTATTTTCCTTTATTATGTGTGTATGTATCTATGATATATTTGTGTCTAGTTGTATACCTAGGCACTTAATGGTATATAAGTAGACAGAGGATTCATAACATTATTTGGAAGAGTCAGTTTTCTTCTTCCAACTTGGGTTCCAGCATTTGAACTCTGGTCATCAGGATTGGAGACCAAATGGTCTTATTTTGCTATGCCACTTTTGCCAGGCCATAATTGCAGTGAGCTCTTGTATAGAATTATCGTGACAGCAAAACTGTCTCTATCTTCAGAAATTTGAATGGGTCTCCTTACCAAAATCAATTCAAAGGAGGCATGTTGGATGTTGATATTCCGTCTTGGACAAAAATGTTCTAGGATGGTCATGGGATCTTCAATTGAGCATGTAGTTATCTCTTCCAAGTACTTAGGTAAATTCTACCATAGAACATGACTGTGTTCTATGGATTTCTGGGAAAGGCTATGGCCTATAGGTAAAAGAGACATGGAAAAAGATACTACCCCGTCATGGGGGAGTCATCATGCTTGTTGAGTGCAGACATTCAAGTGTGACTTCTTTAAAGTCACCATGCCTCTATCTGCAAATCTTCACCCATTTGTGAATTCCCCAAATAAGGGTTTCAGTTTCCCAGAGTGAACTCAGCATAATTACAACATAGTTTGTAGCTAGGTCTATAGTGCACGGGCAAGATCTTGTTTATATCTTTCAAAGATAAGACAGTTTAACAATGTATATTTTTTCTGATAAATAATTAGAGACTTCTACATTCCTGAGAAATGATGGGAGATAATTTCCCAAAGTATAATTTCCACATTAAGTCGATATTTCACAGGATTTTTACATATTTATATATGGATATTTATCTTACATTTTATTCATATATTGACATATTAAGATTAATGAATATATTTTAAGTATTTGTCATTAGAGTTTGTTTATATTGTTATATATTCAGACAACTTAAATTGCTTTTTTGGGTGATTGCTTTGCATTTTAAATATACTGTGCACGATTTTAACATAATGGTAAAAAATTTGAGGCATCAAAGTATGTTTTAGATTATATGGTTTTCAAAAGAACTGTAATTGCCACTGACTAATATATGATATAAATAAATGTGTACATCTGTGTTCTATAAATGTCATAACTCTACATATATTTTCAAAAATATGTGTGCCAATGTCATTTTCCACTTTAGTATATTATAGTATTTTAGAAACTTTAGCAACTTTTTAATTGGTCATTGTTTTCAATAAGAAAGATAGAGGGAACGTATATTTGAAATAATTGAGTAAAAATTATCTTATCTTTGCTGTATTGTGGAAAGTCTTGCTATTTTCCTTCCTTGTCCATAAATACTTATTAAATATCAAGAACTGTGAATGTAGTTTTATAGTGACTCAAAGCAACCACCTTACAAAACATGCAGAAATCTGACTTAATTCCCATAATGAATAACATTTTAGAAAAATCAGTAAAATTTTAAATCAAAATTTTCACACAGAATTAATAGGGATGATGTAAAGATCAAAGAATGAAATGAATATATTTTAACAAGTGATGAACTCTTAAGGAACATTTGTCTGTATATCAGAGGAAATAAAAGAATAAAGCCTAGTAAATTGGATAAAACATTAATGTCTTCTTCTCTTGTAAGAAGAACCATGGTAGTCAAGGAATTGAAATTATTCATGCAGATTTTTCACTTTTATTATTTTCTAATAGTGTAGTGAAATAAAATTTACCATGTCAAGATAGATGGAGAAAATGCATATTACCTTTTACTTGCTGGTTTTGTGTGTCAACTTGACCCAAGATAACATTATCACAGAGAAAGGAACATCCCTTGAGGTTGTGCTTCCATGAAATCCAGCTGATCATTTTCACAATTTGTGATCAAGTGGTGAGGGCTCAGCTATTGTGTGTGGTGACATCCCTGGGATTGTAGTCATGGGATCTATAAGAAAGTAAACTGAGCAAGCCAGGGGAAGTAAGACTATAAGCAATACCCTCTATTGTCTCTGTATCAGCTTCTGACTCCAAGTTTCTGCTCTTTGTGAATTTCTGTTCTGACTTCTTCTGGTGATGACCAGCAATGTGGAAGTAAATTTAAGCTGAATAAACCCATTTCTCCCCAAATTGCTTTTTGGTCATGATGCTTTGTGTAGAAATTCATACCTAGCTTTTCAGGCAGAGAGGTAGAAATGCAGAATGTTCCTAATATATGTAGCTATGGAAGGAAAAGTGAGATTATGACTGAAGCATATCTCGAATCATTAAGCTGTCTCTTTCTTCTCTTTCACCCATTTCACCCATGTGAGAAATAGAACACCATACCTTAGACAAATGTATATTGACTGTTGTTGAAGGCTCCTTTCAAACCAGAGCAATAACTTTTCTAATAGTGGATACTAGTAGAGGAATTCACAGCATTTGCAATACTCTTGAGTACAAAGTGTATGGTTTTATCATATTCACTATTCTCTTTCTTTCAGAGAAATTTCACAGAGATTTTAGGCAATTATGAAGTTTATCATTGTCAGAGTGACATAGAGCATAAGTTGGTCATGATCTTTCTTGTAGATACTCTGCAAATTTATCAACAAGAACTGAAAAGCTTTATTTTACCCTTTGAAGACAAAAGAAGAAATATACCAGGTTTATGCTTCTATTTTAATTTTTCTGTTTTACAACAGAGGTAATTAAGAGATATCTTAGCTGGACATGGCATTTTATCTGCACTGTGATGAAAATATTAACAATAATATTATTAGAAGTATGGATCTAATATACCAGGTGTTCAAAGAATAAATATAATTAAGCTACATGATGAATTTTTACATTGCAAAAACTGTTCATTAAATATTTGGAAGTTTTAGGTCATCTGTTTTTGTCAAACAAGTGTTTATTACTAATGGTATCAATAAAATCTGACTGTCTCATTAAATAGTGTAATAGCTACACTATTAAAGGCACATACTTAATCTATGTGCCTTTAATTCTCTAATATATTTTTTCAGATGGACTTAAAGAAATTTAATAATATTCATAATAGATGTACTTGAAGGGAAATAATTCTAGGGATAGGCATATGTATTAAAATCTTTTTTATTATCAATAATTTGTATTTACAAATATTTTATAAATTGCCTCTATTGGAACTAAATTGTTTTGACAAATATCTGGGATTATTTACATGATAAACATACAATAATTAATAAATTGCAGAAATATTCTGACCAGTGTATGATTTTTTGCTTAACTATTGATAATTTGTTTTTTCTAATCTATTTAGAAACTCTTGCCACAGCCCAGTATAAGAATCAGAAAGGGCATGTTTTCCTAATGTAGGGAAATGCCAAGGCAATAGGGTGGAGAGGGTGATTAGGAGAGACTGAACCTTTGTGAAGGCAAATGGAGGGGGAGGGGAGATGGCACCAGGGTGGGGGTAGGGGGGAAGGTATAACATCTCAAATGTAAATACAGAGTATCTAATAAAAAATTATGAAAAAAAATTATATTAAACTAATTTGTGTTTTTCACTGCCTTGTTGGATATAAAATGATTCTCTCTAGAGAATAGCAGATTATTAACAGATTTTACCTCCAACTCCTCATGACCATGACCATGATTCAGTACTATTTCTGATTTAGATCATTCTCCTTTGCTTATCACAGTGAGTTCTGACATTCTTTCAAACATCTTCTGCATAGATATGAAGGGAAGGCAGCTTAATGTTCAGGATTCCTGGCAGCTGCTTGCTTGAAAGTGTTGTGAAATCCGAGATAAAGGGTAAAAATAAAACATACAAGTTCTATCCTTTTAAATGAAAATAATTTCCATACTTTAAGGATATCACTGAATCATGATAGACTTTTCATATTCTAAACTTTTAAAAATGTATTTGTGTTATGTTTTCTAGCCTCAAAAGGGCAAACAGTTATATAACAACTTCTCTCTATTATATTTTCCTCCAGTAACTTTTATAATTTTGTTTAAAATCTATTTATAAAATTACAGATTGTAGATAATGAAATTCACTTGTTTAATGTAAAATGATACAGAAATGAAAGAGATAAAAACTATAACTATTTAAAGTTTAAGTATTTAATTTGTAACTTATCACAAAACAGTGGTTATATCTATTATATTATATTATATTATATTATATTGCATTGCATTGCATTATATTACATTACATTGTATTATATTATATTATATTATATTAATGTGGTTAGACATATAGTTTTTTAAATAGTTATACTAAAGGCAAATACCCACCCAGCCAGCAAACAACATTACTTCTGGTTTGCAACTGTGCAGAGTCACTACTCTGGATCTTTTTGGAACCCTAGGATGCAGATACCCCATCCAGTCAGAGACAAGCACTGCTCTGTGTTTGCACCTGTTCAGGAGCAGAGCCTCTGTCTAGATTCCCCACCTAATCATCTTATGCCCTTGTTGCAGCTGAAACGCCCTGGGGTACTTATACATCCAGGAAACCAGTTATCACATTATCACAGGTTTAGAGGAAGGACAAGCTCCAGTGAGAGAAAGAAAGTCCAGTTAACACCAGAGATAAACAGATGGCAAGGGGCAAGTGCAAGAACATAAACAAGAGTAAGGAATACTACTTGGCAACATCAGACCCCAGTTCTTTTATCACAGAAAGACATTAACACAATACACCTGTAAAGTAAGATTCAGATCCAAATTTTATATCATAAAAGTGGCAATTTTTGGTATCCAAATATCATTATGCTCAATCTATACTCACCAAGAAATCTGTTTCCATGTTACATTATGTCCTACATGTACTTTATTCTTATGGTAACTAGTGGGATTCTCTAAGAGAATTAAGTACTGACAAATATCTTCATATAGTGTTATGCCAAAATGTCTTTAAAAATCTGTATATGTAACCCTCTATTTTTTTAAATAAAGTTGTAAGAGTGATTAAAAAAATGAGAGAGGTCTTTAAGAAAGACATAAATTCCTGAAAGAAATACAGAAGAACAAAGGTAAAAAAGTAGAAGCTCTTAAAGAAGAAATATAAATCAACTAATGAAGTCATAAAAACTATGAAATACCTTCGTGTGACTCTAACTAAGCAAGTGAAGGACCTGTATGACAAGAACTTCAAACCTCTAAAGAAGGAAATAGAGGAAGATCTCAGAAAATGGAAAGATCTCCAATGCTCATGGATTGGAAAGGTCAACATTTTAAAAATGGTCATCCTACCAAAAGCAATCTACAGATTCAATGCAATCCCCATCAAAATTCCAACCCAGTTCTTCATTGAGTTAGAAAGATCAATGTGCAATTTCATCTGGAATAACAAAAGACCTAGAATAGCGAAATCCATCCTCAACAACAAGAAAATATCTGCAGGAATCACTATCCCTGACCTCAAGCTATATTACAAGGGAATTGTGCTGAAAACTGCATGGTACTGGTACAGAAATGGGCATGTGGATCAATGGAATAGAATAGAAGATCCAGAAATAAGCCCTCACTTATATGGTCACCTGATTTTTTACAAAGGAGCTATAAACATTCAATGGAAAAAGGACAGCCTATTCAACAAATGGTGCTGGTCCAACTGGCACTCAGCATGCAAAAGAATGAAAATAGACCCATTCATAGTTCCTTGTACAAATCTCAAGTCTAGGTGGATCAAAGATCTCCACATTAAACCAGATACAGTGAAACTATTAGATAAGAAAGTAGGGGAAACCTTAGAACACATAGGTACAGGAGAAAATTTTCTGAACAAAACACTAATGGCTCAAGCACTAAGGTCAAAGATTAACAAATAGGACTTAATGAGATTGCAAAGTTTCTGTAAGGCTAAGGACATTGTCAAGAAAACAAAATGGCAGCCAACAGAATGGGAAAAGATCTTTACCAACTCCACATCAGATAGAGGTTTAATATCCAAGGTATACAATAACTCAAAAAGCTAGACACCAGAGAATCAAACAACCCTATTAAAAAATGGAGTACAGAGCTAAACAAAATGTTCTCAATTGAGGAAGATGGAATGGCTGAGAAACATCTAAGGAAGTGCTGGACATCCTTAGCCATCAGGGAAATGAAAATCAAAACAACCCTGAGATTCCACCTCACACCAGTCAGATTGGCCAAGATCCAAATCTCAGATGACAGCAGATGCTGGCGAAGTTGAGGAGAAACAGGAACACTTCTCCACTGCTGGTTGGGTTATAAACTAATATAACCACTCTGGAAATCAGTCTGGCGATTCCTCAGAAAATTGGACATAGTACTACATGAAGATCCAGCTATTGCACTTCTGGGCATATACCCCAGAGACACTCCAATATACAACAAAGATACATGCACCATAATGTTCATAGCAGCTCTGTTTATAATAGCTAGAAGCTGGAAAGAACCCAGATATCCTTCAGTAGATGAATGGATACAAAAATTGTGGTACATTTACACAATGGAGTACTACTCAGCCATCAGAAACAATGACTTAACCAAATTCTTAAGAAAATGGTTACATCTAGAGGATATCATCCTGAGTGAGATAACCCAGTCACAAAAGAACAGACATAAAATGCAGTCATTGGTGGTGGGATGCTAACCGCAGAGGCTCAGACTGCCCAAGAAACAACTCACAGACTGTATGAAGTCCAAAAAACATTGACACAATAGTAAAGGAAAAGACAAAAAGCCGAAAGCTCCTCAAATCTTTCTGGAGATCCAGGACACAAAGATACCAAATCCAATGATAATAGATATCAAAGAAAAAAAATGATTCCCAATTCAAAGGGCCAGAAAATATCTTCAGCAAATTATAGAAGAAAACTTTTCTAACATAAAGAAAAAGATGCACATAAACTAAAAGGAGCCTGCAGAACACAAAGCAGATGGGACCAGAAAAGAAATTCCTTCTGTCACGTAATAATTTAAACACCAAATGCACAGAAGAAAGAATAGTGAAAATAATAGGGAATAAAGGTTAATTAACATATAATGGCAGACCTATAAGAATTACACTAGTCTTCTCACCAGACTCTAAAAGCCAGAAGTTCTTGGGCAGATGTCCTACAGAACCTATAATAGAGAGAGAGAAAATAAATTAGCTCAGGCCACTAAATACAGAAAAATTGTCAGCTACTATAGATGGAGAAATCAAGGTATTCCTATACAAAACAAAATTTAAACAAACTATATCTTTTCACTAATCCAACTCTACAGATGATAAAAAAAAAAAAAAAAAAAAAGTCCAATACAAGGAGAGAAACTACTCCCAAGAAAAAGCAAGGAATTCATCTTTTCACTACAAACCCAAAGGAGGAGAAACACACAAACATAAAATCAATCTCTAGATTCAAAATAACAGTAAGCAGCAATCTTTTGTCCCTAATATCTTTCAAAATTAATAAACTCAAATTCCCAAAATAGGATAAAAGATTGGATGCATAAACAGGATCCAGCATTTTGCTGCATACAGGAAACACATCTCAGTGGAAAGATAGGCACTACTTCAAAGTAAACAGCTGGAAAAAAAATCTGAGTAAATTGTATGAAGAAACAAACTGGAATAGCCATTATAATATCCAATAAAATAAACTTTCAATCAAAAGTTATCTAAGAAGATGGGGTTGGACACTATATACCCATCAAAAGAAAAATTCACCAAGATGAACTCTTAATTCTAAACACCTATGCCCAAAATTCAAGGCCACCCACCTTTGTAAAATAAACTTTGCTAAAGTTCAAACCTTTAGCAAAGTTTATTGAACCTAATACAGTAATAGTAGAAAGTTTCAAAACCCCACTCTCACTAAGGAACAGACCATGGAAACAGAACCTATGCAGAGACACAGTGAAACACACAAGTTATGACACAAATGGATTTAATGGATATCTACATTTTGGGATTTTTTTCCCCCAAAACAAAAGAATGTACATTCTTCTCAATACCTTATGGTACCTTCTCAAAAACATCAACCATATGGTCAGACACAAAACATACCTCAACATGTATAAGAACATTGAATTAATTCCATGTATTCTGTAGAATCACCAGAAACTAAGGCTGGTTATCAATAACAATAAGAAAAACAGAAAGCCCACATATATGAGAAAGCTGAATAACAATCTACTCAATGACAACTGTATCAGGGAAGAAATAAAGTAAGAAAATAAAAACTTTAGAATTCAATGAAGATTAAGACACAACATATCCAAACTTTTCAGGCAAAAAAAAAAAAAAAAAAAAAAAAAAGTTAAGAGAAAAACTCACAGTCCTGAATGCCTCCATAATGAAACTAGAAAAAGCATCCACTAACATCTTAACAACACTTCTGAAATCTCTGAAACAATAAGAAGCAAATACACCTAAGAGTAGTAGATGGCATAAAATAATCAAAATCACAGCTAAAAGCAACCAAGTAGAAACAGAGAAAATTAAAAATAAAGAATGAGCAAAACTAATATCTGTTTTTTTTTTCAGAAAATCAAAAAGGTTCATAATACCTCAGCCAAAATAACTCGAGGGCACAGAGAAAGTATCCAGATTAAATATATCAAGAATAAAAAGGGAGACATAGTAACAGAAACTGAGAAAATCCAAAAAAAAATCAGATCAACACAACTGGAAAATCTAGAAAAAATGGATTTTCTAGATACATACCAAGTACCAAAGTTAAATCAGGATCAGACAAATAGTCCCATAACCCCTCCAAACCCTAAGAAATAAAAAAGAAAAATTCCCGGACCAGATGGCATTAGTACACCATTCTATTAGACCTTGAAAGAAGACATAGTACTAATTTTTGTCAAACTATTCTATAAAATAGAAGTAGAAGGAAAACTACCTAATTATTTCTGTGAATTAATATTTACACAGATACATAAACCACAAATTCACACAAAGAAAGATAATTTAAGACCATTTTTTCTTATGAATACTGATGCAAAAATACTCAATAAAATTCTTGTAAACTGAATTCAAGAACATATCAAAACTATCAATCACAATAATCAAACGATTAAGTACACTTAATCCTAGGAATGTAGAGATGGTTCAACATATGAAAATCAATCAAGGTAATATACTATATAAATAAACTCAAAGAAAACAAAAACCAGATAGATGATCTCCTCATTAGATGCTGAAAAAGCCTTTAACAAGATACAACACCCATTCACGTTAAAAGTACTGAAGGAATTCAAGGTCAATGCCTAAATATAATAAAGATAATATACAACAAACCAATAGTCAACATCAAACTAAATTAAGAAAAACACACAGCAATCCCATTAATATTAGAATATTAGGGACAAGACAAGGCAGTTGTCTTTCTTGCTACCTTTCAAATATAGTAATCAAAGTTCTAACCAGAACAATTAAACAACAATAGGAAATGAAAAGATTAAAACTTGGAAGGAAGAAGTCAAGATATCACTATACATAAATTACCTCCAAAATTATACCAGAGAGCTCTTACAGCTGATAAACAACTTTAGCCAAGTAGTTGGTTATAAAATTATCTCTACCATGAGTAGCCTGCCCTATTCAAAGAATAAATGGGCTGAAAAAGAAATTAGAAAAAAAGATAGTAACAAAATAGTTACAAATAAAATAAAATGCATTAGTGTAACTCTAACTACGCAAGTGAAAGATCTGTATGACAAGAATTTATAGTCTCTGAATAAAGAAACTGAAGAATACCCCTTAAGATGGAAAGATCCCCCATGCTTATGAATTGGTAGAATGTATATAGTAAAAACTTACTGGAAGTAATCCTGATCAAAATTCCAACTCAATTTTTCATGGAATTAGAAAGAGCAATTCTCAAGTTAATTTTGGAATAGCAAAAAATCACAGGATAGTGAAAACTATTCTCAATAATAAGAGAACTACTAGAGGAATTACCACCTGTCCTCAAGCTGTACTATAGAGCAATAGTGATAAAAAATACATGGTATTGGTTCAGAGACAGGCATGTAGATCAATAGAATAGGACTGAAAACCCAGGAATAAATCCAAATAATTATGGTAACTTGATGTTTGACAAAGAAGATAAAAGTATCCACTGGAAAAAAAAAGAGAATATTTTCAAGAAATGGTACCGGTTCAACTGACAGTCAGCATATGAAAAATGCAAATCCATCCATTCTTATATCCTTTTACAAAGATCAAGTCCAAATGGGTCAAAGACTTCCCATAATACCAAGTATGCTAATCCAGTAGAAGAGAAAGTAGAATAGAGAAAAGCCTCAAACTTTTGGGTATATAGGAAAATTTCCTGAACAGAACACCAATGACTTATGCTCTAAGATTAACAATCAACAAATGAAACCTCATAAAACTTGAAAAGTGTCTGTAAGAAAAAAGACACTGTCAACAGGACAAAATGGCAACCCACTGACTGGGAAAAGCTCTTTAACAACCCTCCATTCAATAGAAGGCTACTATCCAATATATGCAAGAACTCAAGAAATTAGGCTCCAGAGAACCAAATAGCCCTATTAAAAATGGGGTAGAGAGCTAAACAAAAAATTCTCAACTGAGAAATCTCAAATGGCCAAGAGGCACCTGAAGAAAATTTCAAAATCCTTCATCACCATGGCAATGAAAATCAAAACAACCCTGATTCTACCTTGTATTAGAATAGCTAAGATAAAAAACTCAGGTGTCAGCAGATGCTTGAGAGGATGGGAAAAAAGAGGAATACTCCATATTGGTGGGATTGCAAGGTGGTACAAATACTCTGACAATCAGTCTGGAGGTTCCTCAGAAAATTGGACAAAGTATTAGCTAAAGTCCCATCTATACTACTACTATGCATATACCCAGAAATGTCCTAACATAACAAAAACTTTTGTTCACAGTAGCCTTATTCTTAATAGCCTGAACCTGGAACCAACCTAGTTATCTCTCAATAGAACGATGGATACAGAAAATATGATATATTTACACTCTGCTATTAAAAACAAAACCATTAAATTCACAGTCAAATGGATAAAATTAGAAAAATATCACATATACTAGATATGTACTCACTGATAAGTGGTTATTAGCCCAAAAGCTCACAGTGGCAATGATACAAGCAACTGACCAGCTGGGAAGAGGAAGGATGACCAGGATATATATGTTTTAGAAGTTTATTGAGGGGAGTATGGGGTGATTTGGGGAGCTATAGGGAATGGGTAAATAGGATGAAAGGAGGGGGAGGAAACAAGGGGACATTATTAGGTACTGAAGAGGACAGGAAAGAGGTACACAGGGTCAGGAAATTGAATAAAATATGTAGCACTAGAGGATGGGGAACTGGTGATAGCCACTAGAGGGTCCCAGACTTCAAGGAAAGAGTGGCCTCCAGGTCCCAATGGAGAGGACATTGGCCAAAATGAATATAGAAAGGGAGAAAGAATTTGGAGAAACCAACTCGAGAAGATAGGCACATCCCATGACTGAGGGATGGGGACACACATCCATCTCAAAATTTTTATCCCAGAAAAATTCCCATCCAAATATAGAACAGGGACAAAACTGGAGCAGAGACTAAAGAAAGGACCATCTGGGAACTGCTCCACCTAGTGTTTCATCCTGCCTACAGAACCCAAACCAGACACTGTTGCTGTTGCAAGAGGCCCTTGCTGAGAGGAACCTGGTGTGGCTCTTCATTAGAAAGTTCAGCCAGTAACTAACCCATGTAGAGTTGGATGCTTGGGGCCAATTATTATTAGCCTGAGCTCAGGGACCCCATTGTGGGAGCTCTTGGGAGGACTAGGAGAGTGGATGGAGATTGTAACACCATAGTAAGGCCATCATCAGCTGACTGAACTGCACAGTGTTCCCGGGGACTAGACCACCACTGAAGGAGTACACAGAGTGAGAGCCATGGCTCCAGATACATATATTAACAGAGGATGTCTTTTTCTGATGTCAGTGAGTGATGAGTTCCTTTGTCCTGTGGAGGTTTATTGCCCCAGTGTAGGGGACACTGGAGAGGTGGAGCAGGAGAGCATGGGTGGGTGGGAGAGCACCCTCATAGAAGCAAATCAGGGGAAAGTGAGGGCAGATGTTGGATGAGTGGTTTTGTGGAAGTGTAACCAGGAAGTAATTTGAGATGTAAATGAACAGAATGAATATTAAATTTATTAAAAGGAAGAAAAGTAAAAAATTATAAACTAAATACATAGAAATTTTATAAATATTCCTTTAGCATTTTTATTCCCTCCTCTGTGTCCTTCTGGTTTTTGCCTGTACCTAATTTGGTGTCCTCAATATTTAAGACACTGAGTACTTGTAGAGCTCTCTATATCTGTGGGTGTGAGAACATCCTTGGATGTTCTGAAAGAAATTTGTTTCTCCATTTTACAGCAGCTTTCAGAGATAACAAGCTTCCTACATAGTCCTAGTTTATGTTGTCTAGCTTTACATTGCATGTGTCTTGTGTATACAGTCCTTCATTATGGTTATTCAAATATAAAATTTCCCTATTTTTTATTAGTTAGGGTTTTGATTTTGTGCACAGACACTATGACCAAAGCAACTGTAACTGGGACAACATGTAATTGGGGCTAGCTTACAGTTTCAGAGGTTCAAACCATCATCAAAGCAGAAAGATTGTAACATACAAGGCAGGCACTAAGCAGGAAGAGCTTGAGAGTTCTAAATCTTTATCTGAGTGCTGCTAGAAGACTTATTTCCAGGCTGTTATTATGAGAGCTTTATAACCCACACCCAAAGTGACACACCTCCTTCAACAAAGCCATATCTTCCAATAGTGCCAATCCCAGGACCAATCATAAACAAACCACCACATTCTACTTCTTGGCCCTAAAGACTTGTCCAAACTTGTAAATCTATGGGGGACATTCCTAAACATAGCACAATTCAAAATATATATAGTACAACTACAAAAGCCTTCCATAGTCTATAGCAGACTCAACAATGTTAAAAGTACTAAGTTCAAAGAAACTTCTAACATTCATTCAATCACTTAACTATTCCCAAAGCAATACAGGAAACCAGCTGGGCAAACTCTAAACATTATATCTCCATTGCTGATGTTAAAGATATCTTCAGACCTCCAACATCTTTATCATCTTTATTGATTTCAAGAAACTTCTTTCCCCTGGGCTTGCTCCATTCCCTATTAGTAGCTTTGCACAGCAGATAGTCTATGGCCCTGGCATTTCAAACATCTTTCAGTCACCAAGGAAATTTTAATGTTACAGCTTCTTGTTTCAATGCCTGGGATCCATACATGATCTTCTGGGTTCCTTCATAGGGCTGGCATCATTTCTACAGCTCTGTCCTCCCGTAGCACTCTAAGCTCAGGTTGAGTCATTCTAAGCACCACTGGGGCTGCTGTTCTTGGTGAGAAGCCCTTGGTACTGGCATCTTCCATATTCTGGGGTCTTCTGCAGCAACTAGGCTTCACCAATAGCATCTCTTAGTCTCTTATGGTCCCAATCCTAAACTCTTTGCATGACCCCTTCAGACCTGATCCATCAACAGCAACTGAGACTGACCTTCATTAATGGCCTTCAAACCCAGTACCACCTTGGTAACTCTTGCACATTATCAAGTACAGCTGCAATTCAAGGTACAGTTTTAGCTATCGCTGGAACAAAGCTTGTTTGTGCTCTCAGAAAACACTTTCCCCAAGATTTCACCTCAGTGATACTGGTTCCCCCTTAATCATTGCTAATTCATTTGCTCCAGCTAATCAGCATAAATCATTCCAGTAGTCCCTTCTTTTTACCCCTCTATATTTAGAGCCACATAGCTGAAGATTCTGAGTGCTGCTCCTTGCTGAGGCCGGAACCCTTTTCCCAGCCCCACCCCTTATTTTATTATCAGTTTTCCGTTTTAATTTTCCCTCTCTGCTTAAACTTGGCTTCCCTGCAAATGGCTTTGGAGATTGAACTTAATCTCACAGATCTGCATGCCTCTCTCTTAAATCCGGTGATTAAACATGGAGTCCACTAATCCTGAATTTAACTTTTTCTTCTCCTAGAACTTGTTCTGATCTAGGCTGGCCTTGAATGTAGAGATCTGCTTGGTTTTGCATCTTGGGATTAAACATTTGTCCTAACATGCCTGGACCTAAATTTAGCTGTGTGGTGTCTTGCACAAGGTCACTACTCACTTTTTTCAATTTAGTATCAATTTTTAATATTAAATATTCAGCTGCATTTCACTTACTGGTGCCCCTTCCCATTTTTTTAAATTGGATATATATCATTTACATTTTAAATGTTATCCCCTTTCCAGGTTTCCCCTCCATAACTTCCCTATTCCAATCACCTCCCCATACTTCTATGGGGGTGGCCCCATACACCCATCTCTCCTACCTCCCCACCCTGACATACCCCTACATTGGGGCATCGTGCCTTGGCAGGACCAAGTATTTCTGTTTACTTTAATAACCAACAACACCATCCTCTGTTACATATGCAGCTAGAACCATGGGTCTGTCCATGTGAACTCTGGATAGTGGTTTAGTCCCTGCAAGTTCTGGTTAGTTGGTATTATTGTTCTTATGGGGTTGAAAACACCTCAGTTCCTTTGATCTTTGCTCTAAATCCTCCACTGAGAATCCTGTTCTCATTTCAGTAGTTGGCTGTGAGCATCCACCTCTGTGTTTATCATGATCTGGTAGAGCCTCTCAGGAGACAGCTATATCAGGCTCCTGTTAGCATGCACTTCTTGGCATCAGCAATATTGTCTAGATTCAGTGGCTGTATATGCACTGGATCTCCATGTGGAGCAGCTGCTGGATGGCCTTTTATGTAGCCCTGCTTCAAACTTTATCTCTTTATTTCCTCCTGTGAATAAATTTGTTCACCCTTCTAAGAAAGACTGAAGCATCTGCGCTTTGTTCTTCCTTCTTGAGCTTCAGATGGTCTGTGAATTATATCTAGGGTTTTGGACTAATACCTACTTATCAGTGAGTGCATCCCATGTACATTTCTTTGTGATTTTGATTTGTTACCCACTCAGGATGATAGTCTCTAGTTCCATCCATTTGACTAGGAATTTCATGAAGTCATTGTTTCTAATAGCCGAGTAGTACTTCATTGTGCAAATGTGCCACAATTTCTGTATCCATTCCTCCATTGAAGGAAATAAAGGTTCTTTCCAGCTCATGGCTAGTATGAATAATGTTTCTATGGACATTATGTAGCATGTGTTCTTGTCATATGTTGGAATGTCTTATGATTATATGCCCAGGAGTGGTATAGGTGGCTCCTTGGGTAGCACTATGTTCTATTTTCTGAGTAACCCCCAGAGTAATTTCTAGAGTGCTTGTATCAGCTTGCAATCCCACCAACAATGGAGGTAAATGCCACTTCTTCCAACTTGATGAATGTCTTACCATACTGATCATTGTCGTGTTTCAAAGGTTTTATTGAAGAAGGGGGATGCTAAAATTTTTCTGTTTCTTGGCAATTTACATATTATATTTTATAAGCATAAAAGTTAGACCAGAGAAAAAAGGTTTTCAGGTCAGATATAGCTTGAGTCCTCATCTGTGTTATAATTTTATTGGGTCTTCAGCAATGGTGGCCTACCCTCAACTAATGAGGAAAAAAGTGGTAACCAAGAGCTACATTAATAATCTATATTGTTTTGAGAGTCACTTTAAATACCAATACCAATGTAACAAAAGAGGTTTCCTATGCTTGCTACTAGGTATATAGTCTATGGTTCTTGCAAGATTCATTGTGATACCAAGTATCTGAACATATATCTACATATATGAATATACATATACACATATGGAAGGTGTTCCTATTTCCTGAAGTTTTATCAAATAACTTTGTCATTACTTGCTATTGCTTCCCTTTATTTATTACCTTCTTTCCATCCATTTAAGGCCTCCAATCCTTCTGTTTCCACTTCATATTAACTATCTTGCCAACCCAAAATCAACACTCCCCAAATCCTCCATGGTATTTTAATGTTCCCTGTTTTTATGGTTTGAATGTGCTTGGTCCACAGATTGTCACTGTTTGGAGATGTGGCCTTGTTGAAGTAAGTATTGCCTTGTTGGAGGGAGGGTGTAATTGTAGTTGTGGTCTTTAAGACCATCATACTAGCTTTCTCATTGAAGCTAGTCTTATAGAAGCTTTCAGATGATGTATAACTTTCAGCTTCTCCTTAACCATGCATTTTCAATTATAATTGGCTGAACCTCTGAACCTGTAAGCCAACCCCAATTAAATGTTGTCCTTACGAAAGTTGCCTTGGTCATAGTGTCACTACACAGTAGTGAAATCCTAAGTAAGACACCTGGTGTGTAAGGTTATATTCTCTTATAAACTCATATGTAAATATCAGAGCTAGGAACAAGGAAGATGATATATAAGTATGTGAATAAATATTTTGATGCATTCTATGATCTATTTGCTTTTTGAGGAACATTTAGATGATTTTCATTACTTAGCTACAACAAATAGGGTACTATTGAAAATTACTGATCAATGTAGTGATTGTACACTCAAATTCTTTAGATGCCACAGAATAGAACATTTTAGTTATATAGCAGATTTAATTTTATATTTTAGAACATTCTCCTTACTCACTTTCAAAGTGGCTACATCACTTTACATCTTCTTTAAACTGTTGCAAATACTGCTATTTCCAAATATTTTCCTTTTGAATATTTGATTGAATTTCTATTACTAATTTTGTTTTAGTAAATTTTAGGTTCTTTTGTGATACATTATATATTTCTAATTCCTTTGATTCTACTTAAATGATTCATTACTTTTAAAAATATAATTTTGTCTTTCTTGTTACTTTTAAAATATTCTTCTCACTTGTGTCATGTCATTTATTCAACAACAATATAGATTTACATTAACAAATGTAATTTACTTACATTGTTTTTCCTAGAAAATTATTTGCCTGAGACATACTAGAAAATGTGACTGAACTTCTCTATTGCCTCAATGTGTGATGTTTACTGTTACTAGTGTTATTTAACCATTTGCATATTACTTCTTTTGAATCATATTTCAATCACGAGTTTTGTCACTTTTTGAGTAACACTATTAGTACATATTTTATTAAATGTTTTGTGTTCAGTTTTTTTAAAAAAATAAAGAACGGATATGCTGGAAAAAAAATGTATAAAAATCTGTTCCACTCTGTTCAGTCCCAATCAGCCCATCGGAAGGAGTGCAGCTTCACACAGCCAATCCTTGGGAAGGCAGCTTCTGCTGCATTCAGCCTGGCGCACAAGAGCTCAAGCTCAGAAGCAATGCAGAGCTGGCCATAAGGTGATAAAGCTTCTGAATAGAGCATTCACAAAAGACAAAAGAGCCAAGACTGAGGAGAAGGCTTCAACATGTGTGCTTTATTTTTACATGCTTCTCTCCTTTGTTTTGTTCTTTTTAAACAGCCCAGTATCCAACCACCTGCTTTTCATCTGTTTGTCTCGGAGATTGGTCATAGTTATTTTTCTAGGGCTATGTGTGTGTGCAGGGGAGGGATGTAGGGAGTGGCTGGTCTGACTAGAGTTCCAGTCACCTTCTGTGTAGGTGGTACATGGGGCATGGCTAGCACTTTGTACAGCTGCCACATTGGAGTGCGTTCAGGAAGACTGGGCTCACAGTCCAGGAGTTCAAAAAGAACCAACCTTTTCACAATGACTTGCATAATCATTTTCAGGGCTTCTACTGATCTCAAAAATCTACAAAAGCTCTACTTAAGTTTACCTTATGCACATTTTTTGTACTTCCTTTGAAACTACAGATGCAATATAAGAAGAGAAAAAAAATGTAGACGCCAAAAATCAAATAACACAGGCTAAGCTGCAGTGAATAGAGTAAAGGGTCTGATCAAAAAGAATCATGTCTTGGGGCTCACTAAAAAAGAAAAAAAAAAACAGGAAGAAAATATATAAGGATAAAGTGGGGTAGTTTTATGTGGTAAAATCAAACCTGAAAATATCTTCCGGACACTGCAGTTACACATGAACTCCCACTGTTTCCAATGCCTCACAATTGGGCAAGGTGAAGCCAGGCCAACTGATTATATAAAGGTGACTGGCACACAACCCAACCCATACCTAGAGATATAAAATCTAGTCTTCATTATTGTATTTGTCCTCTAAGCTATCTCTTCAGTCCCCAGAAACTCTTTAAATTCTGAGTTATTTGTTTATTATCACTGTAATTATTTGAATGCAGTTACTGGACTAAAGAAGTTGCCAATCAGAAGCAGAATGTCAAATGCATCATGGAGTTTTTAAGCCACAAATAGTTTAGAAAGTGTAATATAGAGGATATCAGACACAGAAAGAAAGCAGGAAAGTTACAGTTGTAGACATTAAATTTTCTTATTCTGAAAACTTTCCCTGTTTGAAGATTTTTAACAAATCAGGTAAATTGGTGGACACCACGAATGCACACGCTATTTTCCAAAATTATTTTTTGTATATCATTTGGTAAATGTATAAATTATTTTAGGCTATTTTAGCACCATAAAATGTAAATATACACTAACCAAGACATAGTACTCTGCTGTGATATGCTTCTGCAAACCAGAGCATTTCATCTATAATGCTCAGCTATTAAGCACATGACACTTAAAATGTATTGCTAGGAACCTCAGTGATGAGACTACTTTTAAGTAGGTTTGTTTGTTCTTGTACAGATTACTCAACTATGTATAGACCTTACAGCCTAAAGCCTAAACAAATTAAACATGCACCATGCAATGCCAATTATATTCCAATTTCTTTGCATCATAGTTCTAGATATTGAAAATTAAAAATTTATTCTTTCCTCTGATGAATAACAATGGATGTAGAAGGAAAATTACCGTTCCAGATGATTTTACTATGCTAGATTTCATATAGTTATTTATTTTGAAGTCAATAGGAATACAATGCAATGTTCAGAATTTTTGCTACAGCAGGACTAATGAATTTCAACTGTGAAAAATTATAAAATGCCTTACTCTTATTGGTATAATGCTTATGCTTGCATAATGTACTTGGAATCAAAAAAATAGTAAAGCAATTGTTTATTGTAAATTAATTCTGGATCTACTGCTATTGTCAGATTTGTCACTTCCCTATCATCCTTTGTGATATAGAACCTTCGCATAACTCACATAAAACTCCTAGGGAGCTTTTTGACTCATTTAAATGTTCAAATGTATTAATAGAGATGACAATAAGGCCATTGTAAAGAAAAAGTATGTAATTTCATCAGTCACAGCTTAAAATTTCCACTCTAAGTGGTGGAAATGTTAGTTTTACTTATAAAAGTTAAAGTAATTTTATCTCAGTTGCCTTTCTGGAACCAAGTGAAATGATAGGATACAATATAAATAAAATAGTTATAAGTATTTATATAATGAGTCCTCAAACTTTGAAATACAAAATTTACACTTGTAGAGAAATTGGTGAAAATGGCACTAAAGTTTTTTGATTGTATAATAATCTCTTGAGACCACCAGACATTCAGTGAACTTTATTTTTAAATGTGGATGCCATAGTTTTGAAAGTGGCATCAAGAAATATTAAGATTACTTACAGTGATAGATTCAGTGTACCACCCACAAAAATATAGTACAGAAGACAGGAAAACTGTTGGGTAATGAATATGAATCAAATGTTTGGAACATATCATAATAAAACCCATTGTTTAGTATGCTACCTTTAAATGATTATATGAATGATAATATTTTATGGTTATGATGAAGGCTAAGTTGTTTAGACTCTGAAAAAATATAGTGGAGATGAACTGTTCATCACACAGAAGGTAGAGGTAAACGAGGGATGTTGTTATGTGTTTTCCAGGGCTCAGGTGTAAATCTCAAAAACATACAGATGACTTGTGTGACAAAACATTTTCAAAGTTTACATTTCTAGGACATGATATTGGGTGATGAAGATTCATCTGAACCACAATGACATTCTAAAATCCAGATTCACAGAAGAGATTATTGAGAATTAGTATATGTTCCCTAAATCTTGAATGTCTATAAATATGATTCTAAAATGTTACTGACCAGGCTTCTTATACTGTATTATTATTCATAACATTGGATAGCAAAATTCAGAGATGAAAGAGAACTAGGAACTAAGGAAAGAAATAAGAAAAACAGAAAAAAAGAATAAAAGAAGGAGATAGATAAAACATCAATTCTATGACTGATTCTAAAATAAACCTAAGTAAACAGATGTATGGGGACACAGGATCACAATTATGGAAAATGGATTAAAATAATTCTTTTATTATAAACATTTAGTATTTAGTAATAACAAAGAAAATACTCAAGAAAGACTAGGCCAAACAGCTTTTATGCAAGGCCACAGGAAAACTGACAGAAAAGGTAAATAAGGCATGGCTTACTATTGAAAATTCTAAAAAAAAAATTATAGAATTTCACAAACATTGTCATGAAAATTATGGTTATTAAAATATATACAATACTAAATCCAAAGCCAATGTTACAACAAAATAAGCCTGATTACTGTAAAGCTTATTGAACACAAGTCTTAGAAAGGGAATAGAGAGCTGATTCAGAAGGTAAATGCTTCTGGCCCGAAACCAGATGACCTGTGTTAATCACTTAGAACCCACATAGTGGAAGGAAAACATGACTCTTGCAGTTTTTCTTTATATGTCTACATGGATTCTATGGCACATGTGTACCTGAGAAGGTGGTAAAAGAAACAACATGTTAGTATGTTTACTGGCTAGAAGAAAGGACAGGGGAACTGCTGGAAAACGCGTTAAGGTGAATAGGGGACAAACAAAGAAAATGGAGGCTCCCAATTTAGCTAGAAAATACCTTCTCAGTAAGGGGACAGGACATGTTGGAATTACCATAAAGGAATGGGTGAGACATGCACCACTTAGTGGTGGAATCTGATATGGTCGGTATGGTTGTCCTCTTATCCTGACAACAGGAAAACTAGAGGGAAAAGTCGGTCCTCAAAACCCCAATAGGACCTAGTGAATTGGCCCTAGCTCCTTTGACCTGACCATTGCCATCAGTAGCAGGGAGCTGCAGGTAGCCATTATGGTATGTGGGTGGTCCATCATCTTGGACACTGGAGGGGTTTCTGGGAGTGATGTTGCTCTGTCCTCTGCAACATGAGGGGAATCGACAGCATGACATCCATCCTGATGGCACCGAGGACATGGGCCCTTTGGCTTGATGAAG
This sequence comes from Micromys minutus, assembly GCF_963924665.1. Taxonomy (NCBI): domain Eukaryota; kingdom Metazoa; phylum Chordata; class Mammalia; order Rodentia; family Muridae; genus Micromys; species Micromys minutus. The sequence continues at coordinate 39,659,723 of NC_137981.1, read as the reverse complement.
TTAGGGCAAGCCCTCCCCTACTGACTTTTTTGACCATATTGGTAGCAGTAGCCTGGTAGTCTCTGAGCCTTAGAAGAGCAGAAGTCCAGGGCAGTGGCAGGAGTTGATTGGACTGCCTTTGCCAGAATATGTTATTTTTGTCTGTGGGTCTTCTCATCTCTCTCATGGTATACTTTGAAGGAAAGCATCAAAACTTCTGCCTGTGGAGTTAGTTCCCCCTTCTCAAGCTTTGTATGATTGGCCTTTATGTCAGGTTAGCTCGAGGAAAAGAAGTACATCATCACAAGTTGCTTACCTTCTGGGTTTTCATGTTCCAAATTAGTGTGTTGCAAAAAAGCCTTTGTAAGGGGTTCTAATTTTTTTTTTCATGGCCAAACAAAAGTATTTATTATGGTTTTTTTCTTATAAACATTTTCTTCTAAAGAAAAAAAAACCTAAGATTTAAATACCTCCCATTCTGCCACATAAGACTGTATACATTATTTACATCTGTCAGATAAAACATATTACAGATTTCTCTCACATTCAGTATTTCCTTTAACAACAGTGAACAACTTTGATCAATAACTACAATTTGCATAGTCTTGGCACAATTTACAATATGGCGCCTATACTGCACTTTATGTTTTAGATCACTTTGTCCCTCTCACCGCCTTACTAGAGAGCCTGCTCCACGTGGGAACGGGCTCTTGTCTCTGCACAATGGGAAAACTGTGCTTCTGCTTCCAGTACCTGGCACTGGCAGCATTTCTGATTTCTGTCTTCAGAAATGATTTCTATTCTGACTTTTAAGTGTTCCTTATATGCTGTCTTCACAACATTATTTCTACCAATAATCTTAAGTAATAACTTAAATGTATAGGAAAAAAATCAAATATAACAAAGGCATTTCCTAAAATATTAGTGATTTCACCACCCTGGTTATGCATATACAAAAATAACAAATACAGTTTAATAGCTGTAAAAAACTATTTTCCCTAAAAAATAGATATTTCTGCAGGACAATTTAAGGAGGAAAGTGTTCTCAAATAAAAATACACTAACCTATTTTACAACCTATACAACTATTTTAAAATCAAAACTAAAACTCAAATTTGTGCAAAAGTAGAAGAAATTCCATAAAGGAATAATTATGAAAGAGAAATTAGGAAATTGTCACATTATATCACCAATAACTGCAGCTCTGGTGACATAAAAAAAACTGTCAATCAAAAAAAAAGTAAACCTGTATGAATGGCTAATGATAGTGAACTGTAAACTCAGCCTTGAGTGCGTGTGAACAGGGATGTGTGCACACGACACAGACATGAGTGGGGAAACACAAATCTTAAAGGCCAGTGATTTTGCTTCCTGCAAGTCTAAGAATTTTATCCCAAAGTTTTCTACTGTGGAGCACTACATGCAAAAGAGAAAGGAGGGAGGTAAGAAGCTTGTACCACACAAGGTGGCCCAATATTTTAATTTGTATTTTTTTATCTTTTGTCAAAATGCAAATATATCCAACTCTGAGTGATAGAGAGCAAGGAGTCTTATACCTTCAAAATGAACTCTCACGGAATAACTGCTTAGGGAATCCTTAAGAATTCAAACCACTTGTCTTCAGAATTGTTAACACTGAACTTTCCTATTACATCTTGAGGCAGACCACTGATCACTCATCACCTCACACACAGCCATACCTGTTTTAAATGGGTTTTCCTGTTTGTCTTGGATGAACTCTTGGAGTTTTTCAAAATGTACTGATTAAACACTTTCCTACAAAGACCAGCCTGGAGGCAGGTTATGAATCTATCCCTGCATAAAATACCACTTGCAGAATTAAAATTCTACTGAGGATCCTGGTCAGGTACTGCCTCAGATTCAATTGGATACGTTGTTTGATGAATTTCATTTGCATGTGTTCTGCCCTGACCCCAAATTTGCCTGCATTTGTCAGAAAGCAAATTTTTAGTGAGGATCATAAGTACATCTTGGAAAGTCAAGCTATAAGATTGTGTAATATACTGAAACTCTTTAATAAAGGCAGAGAAGCTAGAGGTATAAGAACCCTATCTGCTTTCTATTTGAGAAAGTTCATTTAGTGAGAAAGGAACATGTACTCTGACAAAGCTATCTACCCGAGCACTTCCCTTAAAGGATGGACCGATGCTTGTTATACTGACCCTAGCTGGAGAAGGACTTGGGGGTTCTGCTGTGGCTTAAGAGCAGGTGATGGGAAGTGTGAAGGTAGGTGTCAATGCAGGGTCATTGGAGCAGCCTATAGCTGGCACGGGAGGAGGGGATATTTCTGGAGAGGTTGTGCAAGGAGGCTTTGGGAAAGCCACGTGAAAAGGACCAATTGAAGCAGCGATTTGGAGTTTGGAGGCATGGAAACAAGTCTGCGGCAGAAAGGAGGTGGTTAGTTAGCTGATTCGACATTTGTTGCATCATCTGATAGAGGTTTCACGGCTAAGAGACATTAGGTTGGGGAACAAGAAAACATGGAGGAGTTGGATTGAAGATAGGTAAACTCCTGGGCATATGGAACGAACCCCTTTCTATTTACCTGAACGCTGAGAGTATGTATGATGGTTTCATAAAACGATTGGATCTAGTGTGCTTTAAGTTGCTATTTTGGAGCAAATGAGACAAAGGGGGAAAGGAAGAAGGTAAGAAAGGATCTGCCCTTTATTTGGGCTGTGACTTAATCACTCGAAGGTAAAGATGGGAGTTAAACCAAATCTATGCTTGGAATGTATGACAATCGCTATGGCAACAGATGTGCTGATCCCTGTCTCCTATGGGTGACATTATCACTAATTTCAGAGGTGAAAATCAGTTCCTGATACCAACCACCAACATGCTTATTCAACAATGTTTAAAGTAGCTTTCTGTGCTAGTTGTCTGTCTTCATTCTATGTGTTTGTATTTTCATACAGCTGTATAAAGTATGTGACTTTTCACTCTTCTCTGTCATGTGTATGAGTGAGGCATGAGTGGGCATGATGTGTGTTAGTGTAGAGTAAGCATAGGAAGACAGTCTCTATTATGTTGGCATTCACTTTCTGATTTGTCTGAACATGGGTCTCACTGTTGTGTGCTCCTGCCTAAGCTAGCTGGCCAGTGAGCATCAGGGCTTTCTTTCCTTTTTTATCCTATTTCACTAGAGAAACTCTGGGATAAAAATGCATGCCTTGTCTCCACATTTTATGGAGGGCCTGTAAATTGGAACTCAGGTAAACATGCTTAAATTGAAAGTTACTTACCACAGGACCATGTCCTTCAGCCCATGATTCATTTTTAAAGAAGAAATAAAATAGTAAATATTTGCAAAAATAAGGGTAAACAAGGAAATTCCTCATGAGAATTATCTTGTGTATACTGGAATTTCAAAAAATTATACTCTAGATAATAATTATGAATTTAATAATTAAATTCTACTAGAGGGCAGCCAGCTTGTGAAATGTCATACCGTTGATCCAAAGTCATTGATGTTTCAATAAAATTTTATCTATAAAACTTTCTATCAAGTAAAGTTGGCACATACTTTTACTGTTCCAGCAAATTTCATTTACCCTCACTTCATTCTTCTCATCCTCTTCCTCCTTTTCTTCTTTCTCCCCTTCCTCTTCCTCCTTTGCATCCTCCTCCTTCCTTTTCTCTTCTTCATCCTTTAATTCTAGTTCCTGTTGTTATAACTTTATTTTTGCTATTTTTGTATTATCCACCTTCTTGTTCTTGTTTCATGGTTAATAATTTTTTAATTATGTGAAGAATATCTATACTAGATTTGCAGTTTCATGGTAGGGTTTTAATAATTTGAATGATTCATATAAATGCATTTGAATGAATGTAAGATTTTAAAAAAATCATTTTACTTATAAAGTATACTTTAATTTCTCTCTCATTTTTTTGATTTTTTGAGCTTGAAATATTGACATATGAATTTGACCTGGAGTTATTACAAGAAACAGTCCTGTAACTTATTTATTTATTTATTTATTTATTTCATTAGTTAATTTTACACATTTTCTATGATCCAACTGAGCCTTTAAACAAAGTAAATAATTTCAATTTTCATAGAATAAAGTTAATTCAAAACTCCTAAGAGAAATTTATAAAATCATTAACTTAAAAAACACATTTTCAGCAAGAAGTATCCCAGCAAGTTTTACGTATGCATTGTAGACACCCTACAGTTTTCATTCTTAATTTTATTTACTGTCTGTGGTAAATTCTGTTTCCTTTTTGCTGCAGTTGTCAAACCTTTAAATCTTTTCTTTATGTGGAAATTGTTATCTCTTTGTTGTAGTGCACAAAGGGAATTCAAAGGCAATGTTTTATTCATTTTTCGAAGTCAGACTTCCTTGGAATCTCCAAGGTTTCTATTTTCTTCTTCTAGCTCTTAGGAGCAATGGCATACTCTTGAGAACCTCCTCCCTTTGCAATTCACTCCTCACATCTTTCATCCTCCATTCCTAACCCTCTCCTTCAAATTGCTTTCTTTTTAGAGATCTAACTTCCAAATGGGATTTCAAACTGACAGCAAGACAAAGAAAAAAAAATATTGTTTCAAGATGTTTTCCACTTCAAAGTGATCTTTAGTGACAACATTTCATCTCTTAGATGGAAAAAAATAATGACAAAGTGGAAAGGTCATTCATTACTACACATTTAAAGGCATCAGATTCTCCTAAGGATGATGTTACGTTAGAACATGATCAATAGATCATAATGTGTAACTATTAGCCCTGTTGAATTCATTATCATATTAATTAAGAATAGAGTTTATTTAGACAAAGTGTTCTTATATAACTCTGGACAAATAAATCATTTGAATTTTACTTTTTATTATAAGTAGCTTGTATTCAGATTTCAGGATATTTACATGAAATAGTGTTTTAAGAGTTTGTTATTTGATTTTGTGGATATTGGAAACCTGTTTACAGTAAAAAAAAAAAATAGTACATCAGTTTTTACAAACTGATGAGTCCTTCTATCTTCTTTCTTATTTAGGAGAAATATTGTGGGGGAAAAATCTAGCAATTAATAGAAGCCAAAAGAAAGTGTCGCTGAGAAATACAAACATTAACTGTCCCTCATTTTACTACCATCTTCTGTCCTTTGTCTGAACACAGTACTCTTAATCTAACTTTGCAGCTATTTGGGAAAACTGCAATTCATGAAATAACAACAAAGTGATTGTATTACATGGCTCAAACCATATTATCACAAAATCATTTTTATTGTAGATTAATACTTATTCTCCATGCTGTACACTTGTAGGCCCTACTTCTTATCTTTGTTTTCTTCAAGGGTACTAAAAATCCAGCACAGTACAGTTTCAACACTTCTTGGATACTCAATTATTGAATTAAATAGAAAGTGATAACAGGCAAAGTGCAAAAAAATTTTTATTCTATTTCTTATTTTGTATTGTCTAATTTTAAAACTGTAAAATTTAGCTTTCATAGTAATTGTAAAGATGATGACCTTAAAAAAAATCTCCCATTTAACACACAGAAATAAACCATACAATTTTTACAAATTGGCCTAATTTAATATAGTAATTTTATTTTGCTAATCAGGTATACGATCTCACTACCTTTTAAATAATTTTTGTTTAAATTAATATATAAATGCCCTAATTCAGCTCTCATCAAATGCTGTGTACTGCAATAAACAAGGTTATTATGTATAGTCTCAATTTGGTCAAAATGTGTTATATAATTGTCTGTGTGATATATCTCTAAATAAGACATCTATAATCCAATTTATACACCTGAAGCTCAGGAAATATCAGGGAAATAAATTGGAGAATAGCTATTAGAGGAGAAACCATGAGGACTCCAGCAAAATATGTGTCTATGAGACACAGTAAACATATTACATTCATAAACTTCAAAAATGACAGTTTTCTGTCTCATACCTGTATAAGCCCATACTCATCAACATCCCAGTATTAATATGGGTAGGGATCAACAAACCCTTCCTCTATTTATGGACCATAGCCACTTCAAGTCTAATGAAGGAAGGGACACAGTTTCCTCAGGGATACAGCCTTTGATGATCTAGCAGTGGTTTTTCATACCCCTGTATCTATATGGACATTAAATGGACTCCATAAGATGCATATTTCTGTGAATTTGTGTATATATTAGTATATAAATATGCATTTGCATATGTATCAACTAGAATACATAAAACTTAGAAGTATGTGAGTTTAGTAGGGAGAAGGTAAAGGCAGATATTTAAATTATCAGGAAACATCAATGAACAGTTTTCTTTCAATACTGCCTGGCTTTTTTACTGGGCAGTAATCACTTTAGTAGGAGAGATATTGCATGATAATGTTAGATGATATTTTATAGAAATTTGTTATCTATTCCTTAAAATCCCAACAGAAAAGCTTATGATTGTTTATTTTGTAATCATATATAAACTAACATGACTTCTGAAGTTTGAAAAACCAAAGGTCTGAATTAGCTTTAGAAATTTGAAAGAGTAGTCAACAAGGAATGTCAGATGTTCTTAACTGATGGCTGTAGACCTCTTTGCAAGTCATGTATCATATATTCTGCATGATAGATAATTTCATTATGATTCATGACAGAGGGAAATGTAAATTTGAAAGTTGAACTTATTTAAAATAATTCTTGATAGGTTACAAATGAATCAGACTCAGATAGTTATTATTTTATTTGACTTTGACAAATATTAAGGGTAACCCCTAATCTTCTTTTTTAACTATGACATTGACTACTCTCCAAGGAGTGTAACCCCACATTTCTTATCTCTTTGTACAAAGCTCAAATTCATGTCGATCAAAGACCTTCATATAAATCCAGGTACACTGAAACTATTAGAAGAGAAAGTGGAGAAAAGCTTAGAACATATAGACACAGGTAAATTTTTTCTGAACAGAACACCAAAAGCTTATGCTCTAAATTCAAGAATCAACAAGTGGGGCCTCATGAAATTGCAAAGCTTTTGTAAGTCTAAAGACAGTGTCAAGAATACAAAATGGCAGCCAACTGACTGGAAAAGGAGCTTTACCAATCTACATCTGATAGAGTACTAATATCTAATATATACAAAGAACTCAAGAAATTAGAATCTAGAGACTCAAACAATTCTATTAAAAATGGGGTACACAACTAGACAAAGAATTTTCAACTAAGGAATACCGAATGGCTAGGAAACACATAGAGAAATGATTAACATCCCTAGTCATCAGGGAAATGCATATCAAAACAACCTGAGATTCTACTACATACTAGTCAGAATGGTTAACATCAAAGACTCAGATGACATCGGATACTGGCAAGAATGTAGAGAAAGAAGAATACTCCTCTATTGTTGGTGGTATTGTAAGGTGGTACAACCACTGTAGAAATCAGTTTGGTGGTTCCTTAGAAAAATAAGCTTAGTACCTGAAAACCCAGATATTCCACTCCTGAGCATATGACCAAAAGAAGCTCAAACATCTAACAAAGCAATATTTTCACCATGCTCATAGCAGCCTTATTTATAATAGGCAGAAGCTGTAAAGAACCCAGATGTCCTGTAACAGAAGAATGGATACAGAATGTATGGTACATTTACACAATGGAGTACTACTCAGCTATTATAAACAATGATTTGTGATATTGCTGGGTAAATGGATGGAATTAGAAACTATCATCCTTAGTGAGGTAACCCAGTCACAAAAGAACACACATGTTATGCACTCACTGATAAGCAGATACTAGCCAGAAAGGTCTGAATACCCAAAAAACAATTCAGATTTTAAGAAGCTCAAAAGAAAGGCCAAAATGGAGATGCCTCAATTTTTCTTTGAAGGGAGAATAAAATACTCATGGGAGGAAATGCAACATCAAATAGAGAAGTAATGTTTGAAAAAAAATATTCAGAGGCTGCCTCACTTGGGGATCCACTCCACATGCAGACACCAAACCAAAGCGTTATTGCTGATGCCAAGAAATACTTATTAGCAGGAGCCAAATATAGATCCTTCCTCAGGGCCTCTGCCAGAGACATACAGATACAGGTGAGTATGCTTGCAGCTAGTCATTGTACTGAACATGGGGACCCAAATGAAGGTGTCATAGAAAAGACTTAAGGAGCTGAAAGGCATTGCAACCTCTTGGGAAGAACAACATTATTAACCAACCAAAACCCCACAACTCTAAAGGACTTAAACACCAACCATGGAGCACACATGGAGAAATCCATGGCTCCAGTTGCATATGTAGTAGAAGATAGCAGTGTCTAGCATCAGTGTGAGAAGAGGCCTTTGGTCCAGTGAGGGCATGTTTTCCCAATGTAGGGGAATGCCAATGCACTGAGGTGGAGAGGGTGATTGGGATAGGGTGCATGTTTATGGAGACATGTGGAGGGGGAGGGGGCATGGGAGCATGGGTGAGGGGATAATATTTGAAATGTAAATACAAAGAGTATCTAATTAAAAAAAAGAAAAAAATCAATCTGGGTCTAATCCCTCCAGAATTTACTGTAGTCATTTTTATTTAAGCAATAACCTTATACTAATATACAATATTTGTACCACAAAAACAGGTATAAATGATAATTTACTCATATGGGACAAAATCATCTGGTATAAGAATTAGCCTTACAATCCATTGAGGCAGACCAAAATCAACACTATATTTAATGATTGAGGATTATCATACCACGAGGAAGTATATTAAAAGGTCATTGGATTAGAAAGTTTGTGAACCACTGCTCTTTACTATGTGATACTAAAATTCTACATTATTCACTTGAATTAACATAGACTGTTTCTGTTTTTGTTTAGATAAATAAATTCATCCAACAGATTAAAGGCAGAATTTGAGTATGTTTATAAACAGACAGGTAAAAATAATTTTCAGCATTCAATGAGAAAATTGCACATCTTCTGTATTCACGTTAAGTTCACAGGATATTAAAAGAAAAATGATACAGAAAGACATTAGAATTTAACTTTCAGCCTGCAAAGAATAATGGAATCTTTAACAAAATTTTAGAATGAAAACACATAAAATATGATAATATGACATTTTACATAAAAAGTCAAATATATATCAACTGTAATTGTTGGATGACTAAATGGGACTTGTCAAAATGAAAACCTTATGTGTACTGAAACATAACATTAAGTGAGGGCAAATGCCAGCTGACAACTAGAAAAATTAGGTATAATTATGTGTATAAAAGTCTCATATGCATGATAAAAAGTGTATCATAGGTAAAGCTCCTGATAATTAGCAGAAGTTGGGAGAATAGTCTTTGAAGATATCAATGTCAATGCTGTTAAATACAAATGAAATGTTACATTTAGTATATTCATCTTGTGCAATCTGCAAATAACATTTAAAATTGAACCCAATCATAAAAAAAGAATTTTTAATGTATTTCTGTGTCAAACTAAAATTTCTATACAGTCTAAAACATAGATATGGTATATAATTTTTTATTTTTCTTTCATTGAAAATAATACTTTTCTCCATTGTGGTCCCTGGGCTTATTCAGATGGTTGGCCGTCTGCATTCATATTTGAGTTTTGTACAAGGAGATAAAAATAGATCAATTTGCATTCTTCTACATGTAGACCACCAATTAGTCCATTACCATTTGTTAAAATAGCTCTCTTTTTTCCCCGCTGGGTTATATAGGCTTCTTTGTCAAAAATCAAGTAACCAGATGTCTGTGGGTTCATTTCTGGGCCTTCATTTCTAATCTATTTGACTATCTGCCTCTCCCTGTACCAATACAATGTGGGTTTTTTGTTTTTTTTGTTTTTGTTCTTATCACTATTGCTCTGTAGTACATCTTGGGGAGTTAGTGGAGGAACTAAAGGATTTGAAGGGCTTAACAACTCCATGAGAAGAATAACAAAGTTAACCAGCCAGATTACCTCCCCCTCTTAATTCCCCAGGGGCTAAGCCACCAACCAAAGAGTACACATAAAGGGACCATCAGCAGCAACATATACAGCAGAAAATTACCTCATATGACATCAGTGAGAGGAGAGCCCCTTGGTCCTGTGGAGGCTCAATGGCCAAGCATAAAAGAATGTTAAGATGCTCAGGTGGGGCAGGGTAGCTGCAAGAACCTCACAGAACCAGGGCTAATGGGGCAGGGAATAAGGGGTTTAATTGGGAAGGGGGAAAACAATTGAAATGTAAATAAATAAAATAACCAATAAAATTAAAAGAATATAGTACGTTTCATAAACTATATTCTAATTATATTTTTCCTCTCATCTCATATGAAATAATCTGCCATTTTCTTATTACCCTTTCTATATAGAAAACTAAGTTATCTAATGAATGATCTTAAAATGAAATAAGATAACAAAAACAAGTGAAAACCCTAGAATAAGACAACACCCCCAAAGAATTAGAGACAAAAAAAGTACATGTAAAACAGGAAGAACAGAAACACACCTTTCATATGTGCAGGATACCAATAAAATCACAAAAGAGGAATATATATATGATGTGGGTGTATGTGTGTGTGAATGTTTATGTATATATGAATATATATGTGTGTGTACATGTAGAAATAATTAATAATAAATAAACCCAGCATCATGCTCACTACCCACCTCAATGGTTTAATGTTCCCAAATAAACAAACACACACAGCCTTTATAATAACGTTTATGTAGTTCATAATATAAGTACTGAGAGGAGAGAGAGAGTAGGGTAAAGTTAAATATTAAAAAAAAAATCAGGACAAAGTCTTTTCATGTTGGACATTTATTGCTTGGGAAGGAGATTGACATTAAAAGTGGTATCCTTAAAAGTGATTTGTATACTTAGTGACAGACACTCTTTGGAGAAATGTAAATTTTCATTTGAAAACTGCTTAGCAATTGAAGGTTGACTGTGGTTTAGGTATGGTGCTTGTGTACTCTTCAACTCCCAGTACTGTAACTTGACATTTTAACATCCTTTGCTGGCCCTGTATATGCCAACACATACTGTCTCTATGCATTTATATATCTATATGTCTCTCTGAGTTTGGAAACTCTTTTTAACGTTCTTGGTTCTCTTCATCCTCTTTGGTTATTACAGTCTTGCTGACTTCCCCTCACAAGGAAAGTCCGTATGCAATTCTCTTTCTTTGTTGAGATATTATGAGGTCAAGATACCAGGCTAATTTGGTCTTATAAAAATAGTCAGTGATCTTCTTTGTAATTTGTGTAATAATTTGAGGAGCATTGGCACTAATTCTTCTTTGAAAGTCTGCCAGAATTTTGCACTAAAATCATCTACACTGTTTTATTTTATTCTTTATTGCTTTATTTTCTGTAGACTTTTAATTATAGTTCCTATTATACTAGGAATTACTGTTCCAATGACTTTTCTGAACATTATGTAATAATGGTAAATAGTTTATATCAAGATTATTATCTCTTTTTAGATTTTTATAATTTATTGAAGTAGTAGTTTTTAACCTGTCATAATATTCTCTGGATGTCTTTGTTGTCTGCTGTTATTTTGTCCATTTGCCTATTTGTCATTAATCTTTTTTTAATTAGAATCTCCTCTGCATTTGTTAATATGGTTAAGAAAGATTTTTATCTTAATAATTTTCTTAAAGAATCAACAATGATTCATTGGTTGATGTTTTTATTTTACCTATTGGTTATGTTCCTATATTTGTTTATTTCTTCTCATATACTAATTTTAGTTGTGATTTCATCATCAAAGAGAATAAAGAATGTTATTTTAATTTTGTAGAGTCTGTTCAGATTCTATTTTTGTCTAATTATGTGGTCATTTTTTTGAGAAAATTTTATGAGCTACAGAGAAGAAGGAATATTCAGCTTTTTTCTTTGATTTTTATATTTCTTTTTCCTTGCAGATTTTAATAATTTTTGGTTTTGTTCTGTACATTTAATGATTTATGTGTGGGGTGACATGGAATATTTCTTTTATGATCCAGTGCATTTTGGTTACTGCATGCTTGTTTTGTTCTGTTGAAACTTGCTTTCTTTTTAAGGTTAGAAAATTTTCTTCTTTGATTACCTTGAAAATATTTTTGTGCTTTAATATTGGTTTCATCTCCTTTCTGTATCTATTATTCACATATTCAATATTTTCATAGTGTTCAGGATTTTCAATATGTTTTATATCTGGATGTTTTAAGATTTATTATTTTCTTTGATTAAGTTGTTCATTTCTTCTATCTCATATTTAATGTCTTAGAATCTGTAATTCATCTCTTGTATTTTGTTGGTGAAATTTGATTCTGTATTTTATGTTTTAGATTTCTAATGTAATCATTTGCTATTTCTCTTCTTTGAGTTTTTTTAGTGATTCCATTTCTACTTTTATGACTAAAATATATTTGGTATTTTGCTTTGACTGTTTCTAAATTCCATTAATGGATTCATTCATATCTATTCATAGCATCAAACATATTCATAATAACGATCATAAAGTCCTTATCTTATGATTCAACTGTATTACAGTTCTTGATTTCTACTACATCAGGATTTGTTGACTGTTAAGAAAACATACTGCTTTTTCTAGTATTTATAATTTTTCTGCAGCATCCATTCCTCTGTATTTTAGATTATCATAATTCTAGGTGCTGATATTTGGTCTTGTCATTGTTGCTGGTGTGTTTTGTCATAATTGTTGTTTTTGTTGCTGTTGGTATTATTTAGTAGACTGTGGTGAGTGTGAGTTTTATTGCAGGCAAGGCTTCAGAGATCCTACCAGGTATAGTCACTGGAAGTTTTGGGTAAAATTTGTGGGTATTGAGACTGATGATAGAGATGAAAGAAAGGCCATATTATGTGGTCTGCTACAAACCATTGAATATGTATGTACAATTGAAATTGGAATAGACAGGGGTGAGTTAAGATACCACACACTAATCCCTGATCAACTTGACAGGGGTTTTTTCAGAAATTGTCTCCTAGAGTTGAAAGCTGAGACTAAGGATATATAAATTTTACATGCATTTATCAACACACACGAACACACACACACACACACACACACACACACACACACACAAATATGTGATTACCATCTAATAATCATCATTACAACATCAATTTTATAAACAAAATACCTAGAATATTGTGGGATTTTCATTATTTTTAAATTGAATGTTTGATAGAATGATTATACACTTCAGTACATATCTTCCCAACACTTACATAAACACTTTGCATTACATTTATACATAAAAATAATAATTGTTGTTTCCAATGTAAAAAGAGATATGCATTAGCTTAAATAATTCACAGTATGCCAAGTCACTGAAATTAGAAATTCTGTAATTCTCTTATCAAGTTAAGTATAACATCTATTTTTGGGTTTCACATATGCAATCAAATATTATCTTAAATTTGTTTTAATAAAGTGAAAACTTACCTGCATTATCATAAAATAAAATAAACATAAAATGTTGCATTTTAATTTCCTTGAAATTAAATTTTCTGGAAAAATAAGGGAATTGAACATAGTGGTGCTCTGCTGAAGAAATTTGTGTATTCTCTACTTTACAGAAGCAATGGCAATATAACTTATTTCATATAATAATTTTTAAAAAGTTAAGAGACAAGAAATGCTTATTATATCATTTAAAATGATATTCAAGGTCAACAATGTTGTCTATGGCAGATACTGAAACAAAAATATCTGCAAAACAATCACAATTTCTTCATTTTAAAATAGGGGTAGTGATCTTACATCTCATAAAGAGATATTATTCAATATATACAAAGAACTCAAGAAGTTAAACTCTAGAGAATAAAACAATCCTATTTAAAAATAGAGTACAGAGCTAAACAAAGAATTCTTAACTTGGGAATATTAAATGGTGGAAAAGCACCTAAAATATTCAAAATCCCTAATCATCAGGGACATGTAAATCAAAAAAAAAAAAAAAAAAAACCCTGATATTTCACCTCACACCAGTTAGAATGGCTTAGATAAAAACTCAGTGACAGCTGATGTTGGTTATAATGTGAAGAAAGAGGAACACTCCTCCACTGTTGGTGGTGTTGTTAGCTGGTAAGACCACTCTGAAAATCAGTTTGGTGGTTCCTCAGAACATTAGACATAGTACTATCTGAGGACCCAACTATAACACTCTTGGGAATATACCCAAAAGAAGCTCCAACATCTAACAAAGACACATGTTCTACCATGTTAATAACAGCCTTATTTATAATAGCCACAAACTCGAAAGAACACAGATGTCCTTCAACAGAGGAATAGATACAGAAATTTTGGTACATAAACACAATAGAGTGCTATTCAGCTATTAAAAACAATGAGTTCATGAAATTTTTAGGCAAAAGGATGGAACTTGAAGCTATCATGCTGAGTGAAGTAACCCAGTCACATAAAAGCACTCATGTTATGCACTCACAGATAACTAGATACTAGCTGCAAAAGCTTGGAATACCCAAGAAACAACTCACAGAACTTATGAAGCTCAAAGAGAAGTAAGGCAAGAAAGTAGATGCCTCAGTTCTTTATATAAGGAAGGAGAAAATGTTCTCAGGAGGAAATTAAGGAACAAATAGAGGAGAAAAAATTGGAGAAAAGATCATTCAGAAATTGCCTCACCTGGGGATCCTCTCCATATGCAGCCACTAAACCCAAGCACTATTGCTGATGCCAAATAGTGCTTACTGGCAAGAAACTGATATGGATGCCTTTTCAGAGGCACTTTAAGAGACATACTAATACAGAGAAAAATACTTGCAGCTAACCATTAGACTGAACACAAAGAGCCCAATGAAAAAGCTTGAGAAAGGACTTTAGGAGCTATAAAAGTCTGCAACCCCATGGGAAGAACAACCTTATCAACTATTCAAACCCACTACAGCTTCCAAAGACTAAAACACCAACCAATGATTTCTTTTGAAGAGACTCATGCCTCCAAGGTGCGTATACAGCATAGGATGTTATTCTCTGGCACGATTGAGAGAAGATTCTTTGATTTAGTGAAGGTTCGCTTTTCCAGTGTAGGGGAATGCCAAGCACTAAGGTGCTAGAGGGTGGTTGGGAGAGGGAGCACCTTCACAGAGGCAATGGGAGGAAGATCAGGAATGGGATTGATGGAAAGGGTATAACACCTGGATTGTAAAAAAAGAGGATAGCCAATAAAAATGAATAAAAATGTTTTAAAAATTATGGTAAATTATAAAAATTAATAATCTTGAACCACATATCTTGACTAAATGCAAATAAAACTGTTTCTCCTAAATGCCAGTGCCACCAAGTACATGATTGTTGTCATATAGAGCCCTTTGCTTCTGCAGTTTAACAAACTACATTGAATAGGCAATATTCAAACAGTCAGCCTTCCCTAGAAACATATTTATTATTGGTATGTTTGTTAGATGCATTGATTTATCTCCCAAGAATTATCACTGCTAATAAAGAGACAAACATGTCTATTACTGTTCTTTAAAAATCAGTGTAATCATATCCCTATTCAACATATTAGAATGTACAAATAATATGTCACCCAAAACATCACTTACCACATGCAATAAAGGATACCAATAAAACTGCAAAGTTTATATAACTTATTGAAAAGACAGTACATTCTGCTGTCCATAAAGAAAATTGAAGTTATGAAATACATTTGGATAATTCCATATTTTTATTAAGAAATAGATTTGTTTTTTTAATCAGTCTATCTGAACATGTACATTCAAGCTTCAGAATTAATTTATTGAAATGAGGAACAGGAACATAATATTACTATTGTGAAACTGTAGTAATCTAAATGACATTACTTTCCCCACCTTTGAAACATTATTTTAATATGTAGCCGTGGCTTGCCTGGAGATGTCCTGACACCGTCTTTTACAAGGAATGTAATTGGTTATAAAAGTGAATTCCTCCTGGGCATATGTCATACATACCATAAGAGAACAAAAAAACCAGCCCAGGCTACTATATCCAGCAAAACCCTCAACTACCATAAATGGAGATACCATTATATGACAAACACAAATTTATACAATATCTTTCCACAACTCCAGCCCTACAAAGGATAACAAATGGAAAACTCAAACAGAAGGAGGAAACCTACACCACAAAGAAAGTAAAGAAATAATTTTCTTAAAAAAAATACCCAAAAGAAGATAGCTACATTTACATAATTCAAATTCTAATAACAAAAATAATAGAAAGCAACAATCACTTTTGCTTAATATCACTTAACATCAATAGACTCAATTCAGTGATACAAAGACATAGACTAAAGAACTGAATATAAAAAAGGACCCAACATTTTGCTGCATACAGTAAACACACATCAGTGACAAAGAGACATTACATCAAAATATAAGGCAAGAAAAATTTTTCCAAGCAAATTCTCACTTTTGAAACAATCTGGAGTAGCAATACTCACAAAATAAATTTGACTCTCAAGCAAGAGTTATCAAAAAAGAAAATAAAGGACACTTCTTACTCATAAAAGAAAAAAAAAAAATTAACAAGACAAACTCTCAATTCTGAAAAACCATACTCCAAATAAGAAGGTATATATTCATAAAAGAAACTTTCCTAAAGCTCAAAGCATACATTGTACCTCAATCAATAATAAAGGGGGGTTAAACACACTACTCTCATCAATAGACAGACTATGAAAACAAACTGAACAGAGACACTGAGAAACTAACAGAAGTTATGAACCAAATGGACTTAACAGATATCTGTAGAACATATCATCTTAAAAAAAAGAGAATATATTTTTTTCTTAATACCTCCCATTACTATCAATATTAACCATATAATCAATCATAAAATGGCCCTCAATATATATAAGAAGATAGAAATAATTCCATGCATCCTATCAAATCACCAGAGACTAAGGCTGGTCTTCAATAACAAAAACATAACAGAAAGCCCACATACAAATGGAAACTAGACAACACTCTTCCCAACGATAACATAGTCAAGTAAGAAATACAGAAACAAATTAAAGAAATTTCATACCTAAACTAATGAAACACAATGAAAGCAGTGTTAAGAGGAGCACTCATAGCTTTGAGTCCCTCCAAAAAGAAACTGGAGAGAGCATACACTAGCAGCATGATAGAACACCTAACAGCTCTAGAACAAAAAGAAGCAAATATACCCCAGAGGAATAGACTGGAGAAAATGATCAAACTCAGGGTTGAAATTAACCAAGTAGAAACTAAAAGAACCATACAAGAGTCAACAGTGAGAAATCAGAAGATGACCCATAGACTCAACTAAGCAGAGACTAGAGCTACTCACATAGACTTACGAGGTAATCAGAGAGTTGTCACAGGTCATTTCAAGTCTTTTCCACAATCAATCACTTTGTTTGATGCACTGATTTCTCTTTCTAAAATCATCAGTCTTAACAAAGAGACAAATATCTCTCTTACAGATCATTACACAACATGATTTTTTTTAATTTTGTATTTTTGTGGGAATCATAACAATTGGAGTGGAGATGTCCGACATTTTTGCCTGTTCTTAGGATCATTTTCATCCAACTGTGTTGCCTCTTCCAGCCTACATATGGGAGTATATTCCAGTCTTATTTTACAGTGTTATACTGTGTTCAGTCATTATCCTTGGCAGGACTGATCTGTTCTGAAGGTAACTGAAGGAGTATATCTTAGGAAGAAGTGATGTGGTAGTGGTTGTGGACAGAAGGAATTGTGTAAGGAAAGGAATCTGCAGTGGCTATGTATTTTCTGAGAAAAAAATAAGCAACTGAGCAAACAATCACTTAATGCCATGTCATGACATTGATACAAAGCAGAACTTCCTATATCAGTAGTTCTCAAACCACAAACCCATTTTCTCATGTTGTAGTAACCCCAAATATTTAAATTATATTGTTGCTACTTCATAACTGTGACTGATACAGTTATTAATTATAATGTAAATATCTGATATGTAAAATACCGTATACGGCCTTCAAAGGTGCTACAACCCACAGGCTGAAAACAAATAAAGTGGAACTGTCTAAAGCTATGAAACATGTGTTCATGCAACAAAAATATAAAGTAAAATCAAGGCTCAACAAAGGAGAAAAAAGTGATTGACTTAGTGGTAGTCTGGAATATTATGAAATTGTGTTGAGATATAGTATTTTGATGTTATGAAATAGATGGCAATCTGTAATTTTTAGGTTGTTTCTTACAAATGAAAATGTATGTGGTCACTTGGAAATTTTGTAAGGTATTTTGTTTTTAGAATCTGGTGGCTAATACACTTTTGCAAACAAAGAGATTTTAATATACTTATATATAATTGAAGAATGTCCTAGTGTGTTTTAAATTGTAACTCCTATTTTTTTGAGACATTGTATCAAGCAAGTATATTCTAGATGTAATCTCATTCAATAGCTAAGACTAACCTTGACCTTACAGTCTTCTAGCATTTCCCAAGTGTTGATGTTATATGTTTTTTTCATTTTTAAATTTTTATATTTATTTTGCTATGGTTTCATTTTCTTTTAAAAAACAAGTTTTGCATTTGCAGGTATCTATTATGCATGGGCAAAGGAACATGTGTACTGAAGCACACATTAAGAAGTCAGGGGAATAGTTACAATAGCAGGTTATTTCTTCCTATAATGTCAATTCAGAGACTGAACTCAGGTGGTCAGTTTTCAGTTGTTTGATATAAAACCTTGTTTTTATTCTCAGAATGTGGGAAGAGAATATTAATCTTTTGTACTAGGAGCATAGTAATGAGTTTTAGAGACTTGGTACCCTTTCCTCTGTGGTAATTAAGAATCTTTTTTTCTTTCCCATCATCTGTTCCTCAGGTGAACAGGTTACATTCTCAATGCACCCCTTCATCCCATACTGCCTTTTCATATCCAAAAACAATAGGGTAACCTAACTCAAAGTAGATATGTCCATTTGTAAACCCAACCCAATTTATCTTCACTTTATGAATATTTTCTCATGTGGTATATCTTAGTAATGTAAAGAAGCCTAACACTGTCATTGAATGATTTGCCAAGTTTAAAGATATGATTTCCATGATTACAAACTATGAACAGAGAAGAAAAGTTTAGCTACAGTAATAGAATGGATCACTAGGAAGTCACTGATTACTTTCCTAATGAACAGTTTTCTTTGAATATTTGCAGGGAGAGATAGATAAGAAGAACTGAAATTTGAATGCCAATTTTCAAACAATTACTGTAATATCTTCTCCAACAATTAATAGGGATATAAGTGGAAGAAAAATTCACTAGATAAAGTTATTCACCTTTTTTACAGCTGCTTTTTGTGACTACTTTACTATTAGTAAACTGTTCATTTGATTCAAAAATTAGAGAAATTATATGCAATTCCTCTTTAAACTTTATTTTCATATTTTCATTGCTGAAAATAAAACACATTGGTGTAATGTTGGTATAATATTCATTATTATGCTGGTAAATATTCATTATTTATTTTGAATTTATGATAAATATTCTTGCTCAGGATAAAAATAAGTCAACCCCAGAGGTAACATGAACATAGTCATACCTTATAGTAATTTAATAATTAATTAATTTTTAGAGTTGTCATTTCTCTGGAGCTAACATGTTCTATTATTATCACTGAATACATGAAAGTGCTGTATGTTGTGTGAGAAGTTGAAATACATAGTACTCTGAAAAACTTTAACAAGATATTCCCCTCGAATTACCACTGGTAAGTACACACTTAATGGTGACTGGTCGTTGTTGGAACAAAACCCGTGTATCTTTTATTTAATCATTTTTTTTCAAGTAAACTTTGACAGTCACAATCAGAATAGATGGTTTTCACACACTACTTTAAAGTCGTTATCTCTGCTTATCCAGATATATCTTCTGTCCAGGTTTGCTATTAGTCAAAATTTTCTCTCCCTTCATTCACATTTGTTCAGCTGCACCCACATTATACATTTCCTCTATTTTTTATATTACTGAAGTTATTTTATATAATACTGGTTCCTCTTATTCAAAACATATGTATGAGTAATTATAAACTATATTAGACATTTTTTTCTTTTAGTTTAGACATTTTATTTATAGAGACGTGTTCAGGACTGAAAGTTTTAGTATTCCGAGCAACTGTGACTTCTAAAACACTTTCCACAGAAGTGAATACTTTTTGAATGCATAAAATAAAATATGTAACTTTAGAATTTCTTACACGAATACAGTGTATTTGGATTATATCTGCGCTCACTTCCTGTTCAAATTTCCCTGTCCAACATCATGGCATTTTTTTCAGCACTTTAGAATCCACACAGCCTGTCTCTAAACATGTGCAATGAACACATCTGTCTAAACATGGGCAACTTGCAAGGAGTTGCTTTTCAAAGAAACTATTTTTATAGGAATGATCAAAATACCCAAACTACAAAGTTTATTCTTTAAAAAATATTTCTAATATATATGTACATTTTTAATTGACTGGTAGTCAATTTTATTTTGAAATGAAATTACTTAAAATTGATAAATATAATTTCAATATATTTGTACTGTAAAGTGAGATAATTTTAATGTTGTCTATATAGAAGGCAGTGCCTTTAATTAAATACAAGTATTTAGAAAACATGTAAAAATTACTCATAAGTCTTGATTTGATCACAATAATTTTCTGAATCTTGGATGTTTGCCCTGAAGTTCATGTTGTGAGAGCTAATTTTCTGCCTGATGACACTATTTGCAAAGAAGGATACACCTTTAGAAAGTCTTAGTTGGAGGACACAGGTCAGTAAGTGTGGGCCTTTGAATGTTGATGTCCAACCTTTCTTTTCCTTCCCCCATTTTTTTGTCTACTTCCCTTGTGGATTGGTCTTTCTCATACTCTCACTATTATTGATGGGGCTTCCCTGCCACATTTTCCTCCTATATGGCTTTATCCCTGAATAGATTCTGTAAGGCATGTAATCATAGCAATACCGAAATTTCTAACATAAAATTACAAAAACAAGAAAATTTAGGAGAAGGTCGACGCATGGGGCAAATGTAAATCAGCTTTGAAAATATACAGTGAAAGTAACTGTTTTGCATGCTAGTAAAACTAATTATGAGTTTCAATATACTCAAAAAGCAAGAGCATTAAAATAGTATTTGACAGCAGGCCTCTGAGTTTGAGATAGTGCTTGAAGCTGAATCCTGGCTCCAATTTAGCAGAATCTTGTGACCCAGGACTGAGTTGGAACAAGACAGAAAATTCCTGTTCTTCATAGGGTTGTTTTGTGAATCTAATGGTAGTAATGAGTTTCTAGTAATTCCAGCTCTCCATTCTCAAGTCACTTATCATTACAAAGATAATTACTTAATTGATTTACTTTATGTTTTTTAAGTCTTCCTTTCTATTAAGAGATATATTTAGGAAGCACGGAAACATCTTTGTTTCTTCTCTTTTGCTCAGTACTCAAGACACTTTCCAACTAGCCAAGAATACAATAGGAATTCAGTTAATATTTCGTGAGTATGTTGGTTTGAATATTCATGACCCTTGAGAAGTGGCACTATCAGAAATTGTAGCCTTGTTGGAGTGAGTATGGCCTTGTTCGTGGAAATACATCACTATATAAGTGGGCTTTGATGCCTCCTATAGTCACTCTCCACCCAGTGTGGTATAAAGTTCACACTTGACTGCCTTCAGATAAAAATTTATAATCCTCATCTCCTTCTCTAGCATCATGTCTGCCTGCAGGCTGCCGTATTCCTTCCATGTTGATAATGGACTGAAACTCTGAAACTGTAAGTCATCCTCAAATAATGTTTGTCATTACAAGATGTGCCTTGGTCATTGTGTTTCTTCATAGCAATAGAATCCTGAATAATATAGAAGTCATTTCCAGGGACTGAAATACTGTGATAGGATTGATGATTCTTATGTTTGGAGGAATGTAGATTTGGGGACTTTTTAAAGAAGTGGAATGGTTTAAATGGGGCTTTGTAGGCCATTCAAGAAGCATAGACGACTTTGGTGCTTTTGGTAACTTGAATGATGGGGGCTTGGCTCAGAGGTTTCTGAAGACAAATTTTAAAAAAAATGTAGTAAGTTGACAGAAGATCATAGGTATGATACTTGGGTGAATTAAAAAAAAAATGGATTCTTTTGTACTTGTCCAAAGCATCGGCTAAGGATAAAATAATTCAATTAATTGCATTAAATACCTGAAGCTAATGTAAAGTAATTCAATTAATTGCATTGACAAAAGATTTTTATAAATTACCTACTTTAGACCTTGTCCTGAAGTTTACACTTATGAAGAACATAAAGGAAATATATAAAAGGTATGGGTCAAGAAGTACATGGGTACCAGGTAGTAGAATGTAGCTAAATGTTGTGTTCACAGAAATAAAAAGATTAATGGGATGGTAACCTCAGGTATAAATTCATCCAGCTATGCTTATTGTTTATTAATTTGCAGTTGAATGAAAGTTATGATGTTAGGTGTATTAGGCACTGCTATAACCTGGTTATTGTTTTGAGTTAGATATAAGGAAGTAAGTTTGTGTGTCAAATTGACAAAGGATGAGTTTTGATGTCTATTCTCAATTGTCAAATTGACTGTATTAGAAATGAACTGCAGTCCAGAAATAAAGGTCTGTGATTCATATATTGAGGCACAGTAACCATGCTTATGACAATTTTGAGAAAAGGAATTGAAAAAAGAAAATTTACATCCAGGTATGCTGATACACAGTTATAATCTCAGAAGATAGAGGAAGGAGATCTTTGAATTTAAGGAAAGCCTACTAAAGAGCAAGTTCCAGCTAAAGAGAAACTTAGGCAGTGAAGGAGTTGGACAACAGAAAGATGGTGATGGTGTAATAAAAAAATGGAGAAAAGCGGCATGTTCCAGCCATAGGCAGCAGGAGAATTCAACAGCTTCTGCCATCTAATCCTGGCTTTAAACTCAAGAATAAACCGGGTTACTGGATAATTTGTTGTTAGTTAGCTGGAGCTGAAAATTTTGTGGGTAATTAGCAAAAGATGAGACTCACAGAGGTGAAAACCTATGGAAAATATTTGCTAAATGTACAAGTAAGTTGTGTTCCAGAGATTGACTTCATGCTTGCAGCCAGACTTGGTAATACTCAAAAATAACTCAGGTGTTACTGGTTTTGAAAGCATAAAGAGAATATGGTGAACAGATGAGCCTTGGCACTGTGAGAAGCCAAGTAATGATATTGGTGAAGGTGCAGCCACAGTGGTAGTTAATGGCCCAGGACTGAAGAAGTCATAAAAAGAAATAAACAAAAAAACAAAACAAAACCAAAAAAAAAAAAAAAAAAAAACAGTTGAGATCATGAAGAGAGCCTATGTGAGGTTTTTGGTGAAGTCTAGTTGCAATAGAAGTCCAAAGAATACTGAAGATATCAGTCTCGTTGGATTACAACTAAGAGAGCAGGCTCAGTAAAATTAAACAGAACCTAAGTACTACGAAGTCCAAGCTGAATAAATGACCCAAGACCTTTGAGGGAGCTAAAAAGATCATGGCAGACCTTAGATACTGGAACAAGAAGATTTCAAGTTGAATTAGCTTTAGATACACAAAGACATTACAGATTCGAGAACTCTATGATACCTCCTGAGGAAAGTTGCTAACAAAGTGTAATCTGCCTAAGAGAACACCAATATGTACACTGACCTTGAACCTGACTATGACCCAGAGCCTAACCTAACTCAAACCCTAAGCCTAACATAACCCTATCCATAACCTTAACCTTAACCCTAACTCTAACCTAACTATAAACTTAAGCATAACTATAAAATTAACTAATTCTAACTTATCCCTAACCCTAACCGTCTATATTTCTTCCAACAAGGCCACACCTGCTTCAATAAGGTCACAACATCAAATGTTGCAATTTCCCATGATCCAAACATTCCATACCAGAGCCCCCCCCCCATAGGTTTGATGAAGTACATGATTGTATGGTGAAGGACCTAGCTATAGCATAATGCAAAATACATTAAATCCAACTTCCGAAGTCACCATAGTTCATCATAATCCCAAAAATGTTTAAAAATTCAAAGTTCAAAATCTCCTCTGAGATTCATATACTTTCCTTATTGTAATTCCCTATAAAATCAAAATCAAAGATTAGATCACATTCTCAGAATAGAGAAGGAAATATATTATCATTCTAAAGAATCATAGCAAGAAATACTAGAGTGTGGTAACTAAGTCACAAAAGAAAACACATGACATACACTCTCTGATAGCTGATATTAGCTCTAAAAGCTTGGAATAGCCAAAGACAGAATTCAGAGACCTTATGAGGATAAAAAAAAAAGATAAAAATAGGAGAAAGAACGAAAATAAGGCCAAGAATGTGGATATCTCAGTCCTTTATAGAAGAGAAAGCAAAAACCCCAACAGGAGGTAATACTAGGACAAATCAAAGAGCAGATATTGAAGAAAAGGTCACTCAGAGACTGCCTCACCTGGGATCCACCCCATATGCAGCCACCGAACTCAAGCACTATTGCTGATGCCAAGAAGTGCTTACTGGCAGAAGCCAGATACTGATGCCCACGCAGAGACTCTACCAGAGTCATACTGATACAGTTGAAGATTCTTGCAGCTAACCATTGGACAGAACATGGGGTCCCCAATAAAGGAGCTAGAGAATGAACTGAAAGAGCATAAAGAGTCTGCAACCCCATGGGAAGAACAACATTATCAACCAACCAAACCCTCCAGAGCTCCCATGTTCTAAAACACCAACCAATGAGTACACATGGAGAGACCCAAGGCTCCAGTTTCATATATAGCAGAGGATGGCATTTTCTGGTATCAATGGGAGAAGAGGCCTTTGCTCCAGTGAAGGTACATTTTCCCAGTGTAGGGGAATGCCACAGTGCTGAGGTAGAGAGGATAATTGGGAGAGGAAGTATCTTCATGAAAGCAAGGGTTGGAGGAGGGAGGATGGAGTCTGGGGGAAGGGGATAACATTTGAAATGTAAATACAGAGAATATCCAATAAAAAAGTTAAAAATGACACAGAGATAGCAATAACAATAAAGAGAGAGAGAAGAGAGAGAGAGAGAGAGAGAGAGAGAGAGAGAGAGAGAGAGAGAGAGAGAGAGAGAGAGAGAGAGAGGGACTGGATTAAAGCAAAACCAAAAAAAAAAAAAAAAAAAAAAAAAAAAAAACCAAAACCAGCTAGGCAAAATCTCAACTGTACATCTTCATGTCTTATGTTCAACTTTGTTCAACATTATTGAGTGCAACTCATGTTATTCTCTTGGACCTTGGTCGAAGAGCATTCTAACACTAGTAGCAAAGTTATGCACTCACTGATACCTAAAAACCTTATGAAAATGTCATAAAACAATACTGATGTAGCTGTGACAGCCATGCACATACTTGTTTTTTATGAATATTTTTACTTGGTTTTCTATGAGTATTTTATAAATCTATTTTTAGTGAGATTTAAGCACACTTCATTTATATAGGCTTTTTAAATGTGTTTGAATAATATATACATAATCAAAAGAAAGTCAGTACTTTAACAATAATAATATATATAGTACATTTTCCTCTACTATTAACCTTTCATTTTCAATTTTTAATTTGTTTCATTCTCTGCATATTAGATATCTTCATGACTTCTTCTATAGGGCATGATGTTAATTCATTATCAATAGAAGTATATATTAGACCAGAATATTTAAAGGATTTATTAAATTCAGAGAAATAAGCAAGCTGAGGTTGCTTGTCACCATTTCATCTCACGTTCTCAAACTTTCTGAGTTTGTGAAATTGAGAGAATTCTAAGAGAAAATGCGACCCTTATAGCAAGATTAAATCTTCCAACAAGCAGCTAGTCCAGAAATACTGTAACAACAGCTGTTCTCATAGAATATTAGCATTTCTGCTTATGGCATCAGCTGCTTCTCAGAAATGCAAAGAAATGCAAACACGAGGAATGATCATTTTTAACATTGACTTGGGTTTGAAAATCAGGGACATTCATCATTCCCTAAAGTAGTGGATGCATATTTTTGATACATATTTTATTCGTGAATCAGTGTTTTATGCATTCATGGAATAAGAGACCAATTTATTAGCTTTAAAAAGGTGCATCTCCATTATCTTTAACTATTCTTCATATTATGGATATGGTCATTGATAGAATGAGACAACATATAATAAATTTCTCATCTCTTAGTTTTTTCATACTTTATGTGTACGTATTTGTACATATCCATGATTGACAAAAATGCACGAAAGATAAAATTTTTCATAATGTTTTAAGTGAATAATTGTCAATTTCAATCCAAAATATAAAGGAAAATTTTAGTACAGATCATTCTCAAAATAGGCATATTTTGTTTTAAGATGCTACTTTATATTTATTTTACTGAATATGTGTATTTTATACACATTGCCATGAATAACATTTTTAACACTCCCAAATACGTTAATAGAAAAGCAAGCATGGTGGGGTGTTCTAAGGGATGGGACTAAGGAAAGGCGGAAGGAACATGAAGGGGTATGGTGAGTAATGGAGTTTTCTTAGGGCACCATGCTACTGCTTGGTGCTGTCTGGTGCATCAAGGACTGCCTGTGGCCTTCCACTTGTTAGCTGGGGTGTTTATAGTTGTACTGAATGCAGCAGCAGTCAGGTGGTCCACGTGTCTGAGTTAAGAACCTGACACTGCTGCTTCCTCTGCAGCACCTATTTGTGTGATGAAGCCTCGTGCTGGTGTGCATGCTGGCTATCCTGAGCTTTGTTTCCCTGGCCTCGACAAGCTTCTACCTGCAGCACTTCCTGCTTTGAGTAGAGAACCTGGACTTGCTGCTCAGCTTCTCAGTGTCCTGTTCTTTTTTTCATGGGCTTCATTATGCTCTTCTCTTGATGCTGGGGTTACAACGCTATTAATATAGTAGCTGGCTACCTGTAGGTCTTCATACTGGGCATGGGGCTTGTGATGCTGGGATGCCTCAATGGAACCTTCATCATTCATTTGACTTGAAAGTGACTGCCAGGATCCAAAGCTAATACAAACTGAGTGCCATAATCTACATCATATGGGGAGGTAACAGCCTGATGGTGGTGGTGCTGGCCTTGCTAACTCCCATACCTTTATGCTTCAGAATGCAGTTTTTTTGATTAGTGATGTTTCTTACCCAGCTATCTGATGGCATCTTCAGTTAGACTACTTCTGACTCAGCTACACCTCCTAATAGTGCCAATCCCTGGCCCAATAAACCATCAAATTCTACTCCCTGATCCCCATAGACTTGTTCAAACATATGAGTTTATGGTGGTCACACCTAAACATAGGATAATGCAAAATACATTTAGTCCAACTTCCAAAACCTACACAGTCTATAGCATCCTCAACAATATTTAAAGTTCAAAGTTTCTTCTGAGATTCATCTAATTACTTGTAATCCCGAGAGCAAGACAGGAAACTCCAAACTCTGCATCCCCATAGCTAATGTCAAAGCTATCTTCAGATCTCCAACTCCATTTTTATCTTTGTTGACTGCAACAAGCCTCTGTTGCCTGGGCTGGTTCTACTCCCTGTTAGCAGCTTCCCTTGGCAGGTAGCCCACAGCTCTGGCATCTCAAACATCTTTGGGTCTCCTAGGCAACTTCAGTGTTATAGCTTCTTGTTTCAATATTTGGAATCCACATACAACTTTCTTGGCTCCTCCATAGGGCTGGCATCATTTCTCTAGCTATGTCCTCTGTAGCACTCTAAGCTCAGGTTGATCCACTCCAGTATCACTGATATTCTTGGTGATCAACCCATGGTACTGGCATCACCAATATGCTAGGGTCTTCCGTTGCAACTAGGCTTTACCAAAAGCCTCTTATAGGCTCCCTTCATGGTGCCAATCCTCAAATCCTTTGCATGACATCTTCATTCCTGGGCTGGCTACAACCACTGAGGCTGTGCCTTCACCAATGGCCTCTCATAGTACCAAGTCTTAGCTGTTCTTCATGATGCCTTCTTGCCTTCAAAATCAGTACCACGTGGGTGATTCTTATACATTACCGAGTATAGCTGCAGCATGAGGTACAAGCTTAGTTATCTCTGGAACACAGCTTCTTTGTGCTCTCAGAAAATACTTCCTAGAAGATTTTACTTCATTGGTGCTGGTCTCATTTTAATCACCCAGAGATCTGCATTCCTGTATCCTAAGCACTGGGAATATAAAGGTTTTACCTATTAAGCCTGGATTTATGTTTTTCTTCACCTAGAACTTGCTCTGTTCTAGCCTGGCTTTGAACTCAGATCTCTGGTTTTCTTTGTCTCCTGGGATTAAAGGCTTATAATACCTTTATTGGACCTAATTTAGCAGCTGGGTGGGAACTTGTCGCAAGGTCATTATTCCCTTAATTTAATTTAATGTCTTAATTTACTTTAATATACTTTAACACAGGATTCAGCTACATTTCACTTCCTAGTGTCCTTTTAATACTCAAAGTGTGTGCATATATGTGTGTGTGTGTGTGTGTGTGTGTGTGTGTGTGTGTGTGTGTGTGTACCAATTTGTATTTTTCTTTTCTCAACTTGCTCTGTTTGTTTAAAATGCTCTTCATGAAACTTAACCAGAAAATAAAGTCTCTGTTTGGCTTTTTTTTTTTTTTCTTTTTTCTTTTTTTTCTTTTTTTTGAGAAGTCTTTGCCAATGAAATTAATATAAATCTTTTCACCTTAGCCTTAGGTATTTTTTTTTAGACAATGTCAAAAAGCAGCCACATTCATC
The DNA here is from genome assembly GCF_963924665.1 of Micromys minutus. NCBI lineage: Eukaryota > Metazoa > Chordata > Mammalia > Rodentia > Muridae > Micromys > Micromys minutus. The sequence goes on along the minus strand of NC_137981.1, from coordinate 39,631,015 downwards.
ACCAAACATCACAAAAACAGTCTCTCGGCTACATATTAAAGTTCTCTCTAAAATCTCTTGGGCCAGCAAGCTGACACCATGCAAATGACCCCCAGCACCACTGTGTTTCATATTCCTACTATGTTGGCCCTTTAAGCCCCACTTAAAGCACTGCATGATTTTCTAAATCCAAAGTCCCAAAATGTACATTCTTCTAAACAAAGCATGGTCAGCCCTATCACAACAATACTCCAATCTCTGGCACCAACTTTATCTTTTTTAGGGTTTTATTGCTGTAAATAGGTATCATGACCAAGGCAATTCTTATAAGAATAACATTTAATTGGGGCTGACTTACATGTCCAGAGGTTCAGTCCATTATCATCAAGGTAGGAACATGGAAGCATACAGACAGTCATGGGGCAAAAGGAGCTGAGAGTTCTACTTCTTCATCTGAAGGTGGCTAGTGGAAGACTCCTCAGTGGCTCTTCTACAAGATGACCTTCACATTTTCTGGAGATGGAACCAATATTGCATGCTACTTACAAACTGCAGTTATTGAGAGACTAGTTTGCTGGCCAGGCATAGAAGTCACTGAACTAGCAGCAGAGACAAGTGTTGTTCTATTATGACACAGACAAAACTTACTAGATACTAAAACTGAACAATTTTCTGAAAACAAGAATTATTTGCTGGGTCTGTAAATAAAAATGCAGCATTGCATGCTCCTTTTTATACCTGTAATGACCAGTAGTAGGTGTTCACTTTAATGTTTGTTTTAATTATTTTATTGCTGACACTTCTAAATAGAGAAATAACACAAATGTTCCTTTTCTGTTTAGTAAATTTATTTATAAAGCACATAGCTGAGTCCATCTGTTTTTAAAGATGAGAAAAAGTATGCAGTTCCCAAGGTATCATTGTTGGTTGTTCTTTGCTTGGGTAGTCTGCCCAAAAGGGGCCAAACCTAATATTTTGTTTATTGTTCACTTGTTTGTTTTAAGAATGAAACTTATCTTCAGAGATATTCAAGATTGAGAATTCATCTTGATAGGTTTTTCCTGTGATGAGTAACAAGTGTCCTTCCTTATTTGATAACATTTTTTTGAAAATATATTTTATTTGATATTAGAATAGCTACTTCAGGTTGGTTCCTGGGACCATTTGCTTGGAAGGTTTTTTTCTCAGCCTTTAACTCTGAGGTAGTGTCTGTCTTTGTCTTTCTTGTATGCAGGAAAATACTGGATCCTTTTTATGTATCCAGTCTGATACTCTATATCTTCTATTGGGTAATTAAGTTCACTGCTGTTAACAGATATTAAGGAATAGTGATTACTGTTGCCTGTTATTTTTTTGTTAGAGGTAGACATGTTTGTGTACTTTTCTTCATTCAGTTTCCTTGAATGATAGAGTTGGAAAGAGCAATTTGCAAATTCATCTGGAATAACAAAAAATACAGAATAGCAAAATATATTCTCAAGAATAAAAACACTTCTGGGGGAACCACCATTCCTGATCTCAAGCTATATTACAAAGCAATTGTGATTAAAAACTGCACAGTATTGGTACAGAGATAGGCAGGTAGATCAATGGAACAGAACTGAAGACCCAGACCTGAAGATCAGACACACTGATGGTCTGCCCAGGTGTAAGGTACAGCTCAGAAAGCTATAGAACTATACTGAATACTTGTTAATAACTTTTAAAAGATTCTAAAAACTTTTTTGCATAGTCTAGGCTTAAAAATAGCTGACTTATTTTTGCTCTAAATCTGTAGTTTATTAAACATTTTCTCTCCGTGCTTTATTTATCTTTTTGCTTAAATAAGAGCTAGAGAAACTTAACTCTTAATCTTCTGTGTTTAGTTAAGCACTAAAAACTTAACTAGTACTTGTGCTTTAATAAGCACTAATACCTGGCAATTAATCCATACTGTTTAGTAGCAGGAAATTAAGTAAACAAATTTATTTCTAGTAATTATTTCTTTGGTGACTTAGCCACAGCCTCTCTGGCTAAGGTGGTTAACTGCGAATCAGAGAGGAAGGGAATGAAAAAAAAAAAAGATGCTTTTACAGTCAATTTTCCACAGACAAAAACACACATGCTGGGTGGGCCCAAGTTTTTGTCACAACTCCACAAGTATTCATGAATACTTACATATATACACATGTACCCGACACATAAACACATAGAGAAGCAGACATATTGATTGATGCATGGGTGGGGTAAAACTCCATAAGTCAAAATATTCAGGCAAAAACTTATTTTTTCTGGTCTTTTAATACCTTCTTAGACAAAAAGTTCTTTAGAGAATTATTTCAGAGATAATATATTACATAACTTGGGAGTTATAAAAAGATGTTGATATTTGTTCAAAGTAGTTTTTCATCATAACATACCCATTAAAATGTCAATGTAACAGTTTTTACATGGCCTTGCCTTATCATAGTACACAGCTGTGACTTTATTGTTGGACCTAACTATTTTTTCATTGAACACAGAATTTTTCCAAGTTTATTTTTCTTTTGAGTATGAATATGAAAGCTCATTGTGTTTCTGATTATGAAAGTTTTACTTAATATTCTGAAGATGGGCACATTCTATTATTGCTTTAAAACGTATTCAGTCTTTCTAGCAACTAAGACCATATCTAAAAACTTTTTGTTATAATTATTTTAATCTAATAAACAATTATATAGGATTATTATTTATTTCTCTATATGGCATTACTACAAGATAGTACATCTTTGTAGGTCAGCAAATATCTGCTAAAAAGGTTGGGTCAAAAATCTACTGATTGTTATATATTTGATTATAACAGAGAAATATTTTCTAGCAGGAATCTTATATGAATGAAATTATTTTTGGCCTTGTCTGGAGAGTTAATTCAATCATCATCTTTGACAGTTTATAGTGGAACCATCTCAGGAAGATTACCTGCTAGTTTTTAGTTTTTCCTTGATGGCTCCTGGCAAGAGTTGCTGGATGTTTTATGTCAGATAATTTTAAAATTTAACATTTGCTTTGACCAATGTATCTATTGTTTTATCCTCTCATCAGTTTTTGAAATTGTCTCTTGTATTCTGTTTGTGACACATGCATTTATAATTCACTTTCTTACCACAATTTTCAATTTTCCGAAATCTCTCACTTTGTGTTTTATATTTTGCTTCTATTTTAGTTTTTGGGTATTAAAGGATATCATCAATTTCTCTCCATTACTTGTCTTTATTTAGTCTTTTTAGCTTTTTTTTAAAGAAATTTACTCACTTTGTTTTTTATTTTATTTATTTACACTCTAGACTTGTACCCCCTTCCACAGTCCTCACTCCATTCCTCCTCTCCATTGTCTCTGAGAGTGTGCCCTCTACACCTTGCCTTCCCTTTCCCTGGGGCCTCAGTTCTTCAAGGACCAAGCTCTGCTTAGCTCTCTGCTATTTGTGTGTTGGGGTTTGTGACCAGCACAAACCTGCCTGGTTGATGGCTCAGTCTCTAGGAGTTTCATTGGGTCCCTGTTAGTTGAGACTGCTGGTCTTCTTATGAAGTCACCCTCCCCTTTATCTCCTTCAATCCTGCCCCTAATTCAAACATAGGGGTCACTGACTTCAGTCTAATTGTTGGGTGTAGGTATGTAGTAACAGTCACAGCTGACTCCATTAGCTGCTGAAGATAGCCATGCCAGATTTCTGTCTGTATGCACATCATAGCATCAGCAATACAGTAATAGGGTCAGGTCTTGGTGCCACACTTTCTCCCACTGATGAGATGGAACTCAAGTTGGACAGGTCATTGAACAGCCTTTCCTCAGTCTCCTCTACATTTTTTCCCTGCAGTTCTTTTAGACAGGGACAATTCAGAGTTATAAATTTTTACCATGGTTGAGTAACCTGGTTCTTCACTTGAGGCCCTGTCTATCTATTGGAGGTAGACTCTTTAAATCCATATCGTTGGGCATTTTGCTAAGGTTATCCCCATTGAGTCCTGAGAGTCTTTCATCTCTGGGTCACTGGTATTCTTTAGTGTCCCCCCACCTTCCTCCATTAGAGGGTGCATAATTCCACTCATTATCCTGCTCCTCTGAGCTTCTCCTCTATCCATCAGCCCCTGATCTCCTCCGATTTCCCCTCCCCAATTCTCTCTGCTACTCAGTTTCCTTTCTACCTCTGCATCCCATGGTTATTTTCTTCCCCTTTCTAAGTGGGATTGAAATACCTTCACTGAGACTTTTCTGATTGTTACACTTTTTATAATCTGTGGCTTGTATTTTAGGTGTTCTATGCTTTTTGGATAGTATCCACTTATCAATGACTATATACCCAGGAATATATTTTTAGGTCTGTGTTACCTCAGTCAGGATGATATTTTCTAGTTTCATCCACTTGCCTGCAAAATTCATAAGATCCTTGTTATTTATCCCTGAATAATATCTCATTGTATAAATGACCCATGCTTTCTGTATTTATTCTTCAATTGAAGGATATCTGGGTTGTTTCCAGCTTTTATCTCTGACAGATAAAGCTTCTATGAACATAATAGATCTCATGTTCTTGTAGCATGGTGGAGTACCATTCAAACATATACCCAACAGTGGTTTAGCTGGGTCTTCAGGTAGAACTATTTCCAATTTTTTGAGGAACTGACATTTTTAATTCTAGAGGGATCTTACCTGTTTGCAACCCCAAAAGCAATGAAGGAGAGTCCGTCTTTCTCCACATTCTCTTGGTGTATTTTGCCAAGCAAGTGAAAGTTTTTTGGTTTTGTTTTGTTTTGTTTTAACAATAATTTCAAATTGCAAAGCTTTCATGAGCCTTGAGTCACTCATTCCTTATGAGGTAACTTCCTGGTAGTGTCCCAATGCTCTGTGTGGAGTTAATTCAGGTTGAAGAGGCCCTGATTGCCTCACATCTGGGCTTTTGCTTTTCTTTACTGTACTGAGGATCAAACCCAGTGCCTTACATGCTAGGCAAGTGTGACCACTAGACTAGGCTCCTGGACCCCTTTACCTTTTTAAGCCATATGATGTTTACATGTTGCCTTTTTGAAGAGTAGATGCTTTTTTTCTTTAATTTTTTTCTTATTTTGGTTTATTTTCTTTCTATTTGGCATATATGACAACCAATTTGCTTATAGATTGTGTGTATGTGTGTGTGTATGTGTGTGTGTGTGTGTGTGTGTGTGTGTGTGTGTGTGTGTGTTATTCTTCTCAAAACTAGCTGGTGGTCAGGTGCAATTATGTGTTTTATTTTAAAAAAAATAAAAGAAGCTGCATTTATAAACTTGCTTGGAATTGAAACAGACACAGGTAGTTCTCATCCAACCTGGTGCTGCATTTCTTTTAAGTGAAGTCCTATGTTTTCAAAGTAAAAATAGTTCTCCATGACCAGGTGCTTAAATATAATTTAATACTCATCTAAAGTTCTTGTAGCTTCAGAAATGAAGAAAGTTTTAGGTGCATAGATTTATATCACCTGGTTTCTCTCTTACTCTAACTTGGTGGCAGGAGTTGCTTTTGCTGGCAGAAGGTTGACATTGGATGACTGATCCCTTTGGACTGATGAGTCCATTGAATCATCATTTGTTGAATGGCAACAGGTTTGCTGGAGAAGAGACACTACCTAGTAGGACTGTGTACATTAAAATAGAAATAAAAATTTAACAACACATAGGCACACACACACACACAAACAAAGTGTTTGTGCACACAGTAGGGGTGTGAGGAGGGATGGAACTCACTCATTCCTATGATTGTGTTCTATGACTGAGCAATATCCTAGACTTCAAAATAGAATTTTGGATGTTGGGAAACCCATATTTAAAGGAAACCTTAAATATTAATAGATTTATGAAGGTAAGTTTAAAAAAAAACACACATGGTTGGCATCAATATGAGAAGAGGCTTATGTCCCAAAGAGGGCACATTTTCCCAATGTAGGGGAATGACAAAGCAATGGGGTAGAGAGAGAAATCAGAAGGGAGTGCACCTTTGTGATGACGAATGGAGTGGAAGGGGGAATGGGAGTGGGGTGGGATAAAGGGATAACATCTCAAATGTAAATACAAAATTTCTAATAAAAAAAGAAAAAATCAAACATGGACAGTAAAATAATAGAACTGTGGGTGTTTCTTTCTTTTCTTTTATGAATAGCCTGTTGATTATGTCTTCATTAAGTATATCATCGTTAATGGCTAATGTCATCTCACATTTTGTTAAACAGTTAATATTTTGGAATTATATGGTATGTGGTTTAGGGCTTAGTTAATTCTCTAGATTTCAAAAACTGTATTGTTGATGTATTATAAGAAATTACAGTACTACTTTATTTATTCTGAATGTTTGCAGGCCTTGTAATTAAGTTTGACTATTATATATTTTTAAAAATGTCCCTAATGCTTAATCCAATAAGATATAAACTTGGTGCTTTGTGTTCTACTGAAGCTTCTTTCTTCCCACTGTTGAACAGTTCATCTAAGGTCCTTTTCTTTCAGTTGTAAGATTTTTATTTTCAGGTCTCTGGTACATCTTACAGGTGCAGGCCCCTATCTCCTACCTCCCAAGGTTGTATATTTCCATTAATTCTGCTGGCCCTACAATCTTCATTCCTAAGCCCAACCCCCAAGACAGGGGAGGAATGGGCTTGACATCCTACAGTCAAAAACTCTAACCCAGAATTTTTCCTGTCAAAACAACAACAACAAAACAAAAACAAAAACAACAACAACGACAACAACAAAACTCAAAAAACAAACAAACACCCCAGGGACAAAAATGAGGAAGAAACTAAGGGAATAGAGTTTTAGGGACTGGCCCAAATTGGGACCCATGTCAAGAGGAGTCTCCAAGGCCTAAAACTTTTACTGATGCAATGATGTACTTATAGACAGTTGCCTAGTATGGCTGTTATCCTTGAAGCTCAACAGGCAGCTATTTGAAACAGAAGCAGATACTTACACTCAACAAATGGTCTGAAGTTGGGGACCACTGTGGTTGAACTAGGGAAAGGATGAAAGAAGTTGAGGAGGAGGGTGAACCCAAATAAAGACCAGAAACAAATATGGACCCCACTAAGATGTCTCAGACAGTAAGCCACCAACCAGGCAGCATGCACTAGCTGGTCTAAGGCCCTCAAAACATATATGTGTGTATATATATGTATATATATATACACACATATATCAGAAGACTGATTGGTCTGCCTCAATGAGAGAAGACTCATCTAACCCTTGAGATACTTTAGGCCCCATAGATGGAGAGGGCTGGCAGAGTGTGGGGAAATGTGGGTATATGTGGACAGTCTCTTGGAGATGAAGGAGAAGGAAAGGAAAGAGGAATTGCTGAAGAGCAGAATGCAAAAGAGACTATAAAAATAGATTAAAGATAATAAAAAATAAGACATAAACTTGAGAACTGAATAACAGTTTAATTTTACTATACTTTCCTATTAGCAAGATAGGTTAAGTCTCTAAAATTAGATTGTTTTCTATGTTTATTTAAATATTTTGTTTTCTTCTTTAACATGTTTATAATGTAGTCCAGTAATTTTAAATTTTATTAATTTTATTATTCCACTTACACCCTGATAAACTCATTTTTCAGCAAGTCTCTCTCTCTCTCTCTCTCTCTCTCTCTCTCTCTCTGTGTGTGTGTGTGTGTGTGTGTGTGTGTCTGTGTCCATGTACTTATGCATGTATATAAAATATTTCCAGACCTATTAAATTTAAGTGACATTGCTAGCATGAACATGGGAAACCCAGTGGTTCTGCCAGTGAAGAAATTGTATTTTGTATGGCCATGTAGCTAATTGCCCTATATTACTTTAAGAAACATGAGTAGGTAGTAGAGAGAAATGGGAGGCAAAGAGCTGAGAAATGGAGAAACTGAAAGGGAACAAAGGGAAGACAGAGAGCATGGATAATACCTATTTCAGGTGTAAGAGTATGAATATCCATTGGAAGTCTATAGGAATCATAAGATAAAGGTGTTGACATTAGAGACAGACTTGAAGTACTAGGCAAGATTTGTTTGAATACTTATCCAGTAAGACAACACATTATCCAAAGTTAACACATAGGAAAATTCAGAAAAGTAGAGACAAAGAATTCTGTTTGTATTGTAAGTTAAATTTTGTAAAGAAGGCAGTAAGATGTAATATGAAAGCACTGCAGTCCAGATGGTAGAAGGTCATGCACATGAAACTGAGAAGTTTACTCCTTGATTCACCTAACACAGGGGAGCAATTACTGGGGCTTATAGAGGAGCCTTTCTTAATACAGTGGGAAAATTGTCCTGATAGGCACAGAATCATTTTAATGTTCTATAAAGTGGTTAGAACAGGAAAGACCTCCGGATGAACCTGATGTAGATTTGGCAACAGTCTTCTCAATATGATCCTTTGATTGTAAATGATTTTACTGCGAAGGTAATTAGTTACAGTGGCCACACGTGCTTCCTGCTTTACTTATGTAGAAATTAGGAATTGCCTTAATCCTTATGTCTGTGTTTCCTCTGCCTGCTCACACACCTCCACTGTGTCACTCTTCCACTGCACTTGCATAGAAAATGAAGCAAAAAGATTAGAGCGTCTTCTACAGTACAGGTGCATAAATTGGTAATCACGATGAACTACAGCAAGCCTTGCTGCTTGCTACAGCAAGCTATGCAGTTTGCTCTAATTACTGTATTTATCATAATTCTAAACTGAAGAAATAATATTGCTTTCAAGAATTCAAAGATGGTATCATACAATATTTTACAACTGTAAAAAGTCTGTTGCCAGGATACATTTGGATTGATAATTTACAAGGTTTGTTTTAATGAAAAACTCGTCACAGAACAAAAAATGATGACATTCTCCCCCAAGGACATCCCCAGTAGGAAGTATTTCTTAGGTATTCAGATTTTTTGAAATAATCAGCATCCACAAATGAATATTATCACTCATTCATTATTTGATTATTCCTACTCTTCTAATCCATAGTTTAATCCAGTCATCTATTTTAGCAACCACAAGATAAATCATTTTCTCATTGGCTTGGTTTCTTTCTGATTTTTATTTCTTATTTTTTTCACTGGATATTTTCTTTACTTACATGCAAATGTTATCCCCCTTCCAGGTTTCCCCTCTGGAATCACCCATCTTATCCCCCCCACAGCAAACATAAGAAAATGTGCAGATCAATTAAGAGAGTGTTATACTTGGAATAGTGAGTAAGGTTTCATTACTAAAAGAAAGTAAATCAAAAGTGAAAGAAAAAAAAGATAAATTTGAGTGAGGTAAGATATGGTGTGTGTGTGTGTGTGTGTGTGTGTGTGTGTGTGTGTGTGTGTGTGTGTTGATAATGCTACATATACCTGTGTATCTAGGTAAACACACTCATGACTTCTTTGGGGGCCAGTGCAGGACAGCTTGAATCATCCTCCAATATTTTGTCAAACTATTTTGAGATAGGATGTCTCACTAAATCAAAATCTCAAGTGTTAAGCTATACTGCCTTTTCAGCTATCTCTGGGAATCCAATTGCCTCTTTTTACCTCAAATATCGGAGTCCCAGGCATAAAGAGACAAAACTCATTGGTTCTGGACAAGATTTTAGAGATAGATATGAAGTGTCCACATTCGCAAATACGCAGTTTCCCCCAGGGTCATCTCCACAGCCAATAGATGTCATTCATATGCAATCACATCAAAGACTTATTTCTAATATTTTATGATATAAATAATATGTCTATAATTTATTTTAAAACTTCTAAGTTTTTGTATTTTTATGCATACATATGTGTTTATATGTTAATATCTTTTTCTCTTTGGATCTGTTTTATGGCATATGTTCAATATGATATGCTCTGTAAACATTTAGCACATTTTCTTAGTGGAGATAAACAATTAAAGACTTTCATATATATATGTTGTAATTGGCGAAAAACAAATTTTCAAACAATGTGACAATTTCTTCAGTCAGCATTTGGGATGTAATTTAATTAATTAATTAATTAATTAAAACATTGTGGCTTTATGATTGTAGAAGTAATTTTTTGTTGGTGCTGTTAATTTCAAAGCTTTTTGTCATTAAAGGGGCAAATATGGGCTGTTTTGCTTTTTTGATCTGTCTTAGAATTCATAATAAATAGAGTCTAGTAAATAATATATAATGTAGATTATTTGTTTCTAATGTTTCTAATTAAACTATTTTAAAATAATGTATATATTTTGTCTCATTAATGTTCTCAATTAACACTGAAAACTTTAAAAAGTTACTTTAAAACTGTTCACGCTCTAACACACATATCCTAAGTGCATATAATATTCTTCAAGGCAAAAATGTATGTTGTTTGTGGCATAAGGTTAAGAACTTTGATATGGAAGGAAAAATCCCATGATGGCTAGAATGTTATGTCAAGTTGATACAAGCTAGAGTCATTTGTGAATAAAGTCTCTCATTTTAGAAAATGACACCACAGCATTCGCCTGTGAACAGCTTGCGGTGCATTTTGTAGATTAGTTATTGATTTGGAAGGGTCCATCCCCTGTTAATGTTGTCATCCTCAGCAGGTTTTTCTGGCAAAGATAGGCTGAGCAAGGCAGTAAACAGCTCTTCCAGTATAAGTGGCCTCTGCATAAGTTCCAGTTGCAAGGACCACATCTTGTTTGAGTTAGTGACCTGACTTGTTTGGAAGATGGATGACATGCTGTATGATAAAATAAAATCTGTCCTGTCCCTTTTCCTATTGATTATGTATTTTACCAAAGTAATAGAAACTCCAATTAAAACATCTCTCCAGAAAGATTTTCAGTAACATTAAGGGTTCTTAACACATGAAAAGGGTAGGAGAAAAGATAGAAAGAGAAAGGAAACCAAACATGTTGTTGCTGCCCCATAGAGTCATATACTGGTTATAAGGCAATGTTGTTGTCATGACTTTCACAGGGGTTTATGTCTTATACTTACATTGTGAATCATAATACTTGTAAAATCACGGCTAATAAATGACAGCAAAATAAATTTACAACTGAGAGTCACCACAACATGAGCAAATATACTAAAAGGCTTAGGTTTTCAGGAGGTTGAAAACCAATGCTTATAGTCTCTACAAAATCAGTGGATGGAATCTTGTCATTTTTTTTTTTTTTGCCTGCACCAACTCTCCAGGAGTACAGGACAGCAAAGTAGTGTTTCAATCTGCCAGACAGAATATTAGTTATTACTAAAATATATCAGAAATGACAGAATGTTATAGGTGTTTACATAAAATGAAACTCATTAAAATAAGCAAGTTCAATTTTCTGTGCAACATTTTATTGAATGACTCCTATCTCACCATTTCAAGAGTTATATATGTATCTAGTTTGTCAATGTAACTTGTTTGAACCTAACAGCAATTTATTGCCCTGCAGGTTTTTTGGTTCTTGGTCCTCTTACTTCAGGTAGTCTATGTCCACCAAGAATGCTAACCTCTGCTATAGACTCCTGTACTGGCTACTTTTGTATTAACTTGACAAAAGATGGAGTTTTCATAAAGAAAGGACCCTCAGTTGAGGAAAAGTCTCTATGAGATCTAGTTGTAAGACATTTTCTCAACTAGTGATCAAGGGGGAAGGCCCAACCCACTGTTGGTGGTGCCATCCTTGGGCTGGTAGACCTGGGTTTTATAAGAAAGCAGGCTGAGCAAGCCAGGGGAAAAAAATCCAGTAAGTAACAACCCCCCATGACCTCTGCCTCAGCTTCTGCTTCCTGAAATGATTGAGTTGCAGTCCCGATTTCCTTTGGCGATCAACATCGATATGGAAGTGTAAGCTGAATAAAGCCTCTCCTCCCCAAGTTGCTTCTTGGCCATGATGATTTGTGCAGGAATGGAAACCCTGACTAGGACGACTCCCTTGTAGTTAATAGTTTCCACTGAACTTATCCTGCCATGGTTCATACATACTTGCCCTTCAAAAGTGCCTGCTCAATTTAAAAATTGTTCTTTAGGTCTATCATTCAAGTGGCATTCCTTTGTACGTTTTTAAATATAGGAACAAAAAATTCATACAGTTCAATTCTTTGTTTAATATTGCTCACTTTTGCCATTTGTTTATTTTTTTCTGAATTAATACAAACATTTAAAATTTGGCCTTCACCTGGGCAGTGATGGTACATACTATTGATCCCAACACTTGGCAGGCAGAAGCAGGCAGATCTCTGAGTACAAGGCCAGCCTGATCTCCAGAGTGAGTTCCAGAACAGCCAGGACTACATCTAAAAATCTTGTCTCTAAACAAAAAAAAAAATACAAAAATACAACAAAACAACAACAGCAACAACAAGAAAAGAGAAAAAAAACCAAAACAACAAACAAAAAAAGTAAAGGTATTTGGTCTACTTGGTTGCCTAAACTAGCAATGTAAACTATTGTGGACAAATACTTCCTTTGAAGAACTGCTCTGTCAACAGTTCTTTATGGCTGAGCTATCAACAACCACATTTTCATTATAATTCTGCCTCCTACCAGGACTTAAGTTTAACTAGTCTCACATTTCAATGAACATAACAGATATCATTATCAAATGTAAGTACTGGATATGACATCTGGCCCAAAATAGTCCAAATGCACACACTGTAGGAGCTACTAACATATGATGAGAGTAGCTCATTCTCTTTACACATTTTATTCTATATGTCAAAATAGGAATATGGCATTATATCTACCTCTCTATAATCAGCAGATTGTGTTACAAAGCATGAAGTTTGTTATAAAATGGCCAACACACAGTGTAAATACGTTTGCTTTATGAAAAAAGCTAATGACTATGTCATTATGTGCATACTCAATCATAACACTGAGAAACATTGTTTTAAAAAATCCAAGCTTGCACTAACTAGTTTCTGGATATTTTTTTCATATAGCAATGTGAAGGTCAAGAAGTGAGACTCACATGAATGAATGAGAGAAGATTGTGTTTTGCTTCTCCAAGAGGAAGAATCAGAAGAACCATGTTACTAGATCTCTCTGTGAGGGCCCATGATGTCAAAGTACTTATGAGTCATGGAAATGCTTAGCAAAGAAAAATCTCAGCCATGGTGATTTTAATCAAGTGAGCAAGATGACTCATTCTTTATCTGGCAGGCATTTCTCCGAGACACCTGTGTTCTTGCTCAAAGGTTAAGTAAACAAAGTTCCAGTGGAAAAAATAAATGTCATCCGGACAAGTTAGAATGGGACCCACTACCATTACCTCATATTGCCCACAATAGAGATGAGCACAAAGTCTCAAATGTTACTTCCTTAGTGGTACTGTGTTTCTTCCAGAAGCCTGAGAATGGGAAGACTAAATTCTACTGTGAAGAAGAAAGTACTCCCCCTGTCACCAGCTTTTTCTAGGTGTGGCTTCGTCTACTTTGTCAACAATGTTTTTAACTAAACCTTCAACCATGAAGTTAATATACAGTTCATTCATTATAATAGTCTTCAATTTAGGATTTGCCAGGACAAAAAATAATTTAACAGTAAACAAAATATAGTGAGGTTATAATTCAGTATAAATTTACTTTTATCATTTACTCATAATCCTAAAGCAGCTAACATAATTGTTCATATAAATAATCAAAGTCTACTTTACTTCAAATACAAGTAAACTTCATGACAGTTAATTGAAATATTCTCCTCATTTTACTTTAGTCAATTAATCTCCAATTTGCTAATATTTCTCCCATAAGCAGGATTTTAATATCCTTTCAATCAACAGAATAAAAATGAAAATGAATATACATTATTGCTACTAGAAAATTACTGTCTGCCAGGAAAAGGGACCTCCCTATTTCCATGAGTTCTGTCTTTAATGACCTATCTATCTCAATTCTCTAGAAAGGTGTTTCTGTTTAGGAACATGCACAGACCCCCACCTCTGGCAATATGGAAGACTGCCACATGCACACTTTGGGATCCTCCTGCAAAATTATCAAGTGTGAAAAAGCTGTCAATATTCCAGGGAGTTTGACCATTATGGTTTCAAATAGAAGCGAAATGACTACCACTTACGAGTAGAAGAATATGAAAAGTACCTTGTAATGTAAGTAAGAAGAATACCTTGAATGCAGAAGGTAGCATAACAGAACATCTTTTACTTCTCTTCATTAAAAATGAAATTCTAAGAACAATCATGACTGGGGGAAAATGTTGGTCTGTCAAACAGGAGTGCAGTACCTTTGCTCTTCCTGGGAAAAATAGATTGTTTCTCATCAAATATGCTTTGAACAGACACTTCTTATTAAGTTTAACCATGCTTTGGTTATATTCAGATGCAGTGTTAAAATGTAAAGAAATGAATTTGTCAAGAAGTAGTTTCTGATTTTTCTCCATGAGTGTGTCCTCTGTGATTACAAGCTGGAACTCAACAAGAACAGATGTACCTGATTTTCAGAAGAATAAAGGAAAGGGTGCTTTTTATATTTTAAATTTTGAAGTAGGCACTTGGCAAACATACAGGAATTTCCATGGTCACTAGTTAGCTATTTTATTACAAACATGAAGTTCATGTAGGGCCAGAAATTTTTTGGATGTCTGTCGTTGTTTTAGGTTGAATGTTCCTCTTTCCCTGTGTGTCAGATAAGATTATCAAAGACATTAATGATTTTCACATGTTTCTCGTGTGACCTCATTTGTATAAAAAAAAACCCAACTGCTACATAATCTCTTTCACTTACATTAAGCTGTTCCTCTCTGAATTTCAGCCTAACTCTATAGATACAACAGACTCAGTTGAATATTACCTGATTCCCAATTTATTGAAGTCAGGTTGCTATGAGACATTCCCAGTTTTAAGACTATCCAATAATGTTTCCCACATTCAAACATATGCACAATCAAACACACATGAGTATATAAATAATGTATAGTGTACAGTGTATAATGTATAATGTGTAATGTATAATGCATAATGTATAATGTATAATATATGACTGATATATTTGATATATGACACACAATACATGGAATTTGGTATGTGACATGGTGTGCTATATGCTATGTATTATATTTTATGTGCTATATGCTATAGATATATATTATATAATAAATGATATATAATATATATGTGTATATATGTGCATGTGTATAGTGTGATTATATATGTATGTATGTATGTATGTATGTATGTATGTATGTATGTATCAACTATTAGATATTAACTCTGAATTTATTGTCAAATTATATAAATTGAAATGCCTTGAGAACTTCTTAATGAGAGTGTGGACATATAGGAATTGGTGATTAACAAAGTTCTAGTATACATAAAACAGCCAATCACTCCAAAACCTCAATGAATGTATTCTTTCATTGTTTTCCTGATTGTATAATTGAAATGACTAAACTATAATTAAAAGAACAATTTTTGTTTTTTTTTTTTTACTTGTGAATTTAGAGCAACTGAGAGATGGACATTCAAATAGAATATCCTAAAATCACACTTCCCCTGCACAGCTTTTACAAATTCATACCAGGATTATTGAAATGATTAATGCCATCATTAAAGGAATAAATGGTGTTTTTGTGGGTAGCCCTAAAATTCTACATTTAATTTCAGTCTGGCCACGATAAAACCAATATATTGCCCAGATAAATATGGAGCAGCATAAACTGAACCAAATGTTACCTCAGATACTATTAGTGTGTCACATATGGTACTGCTGTGCAAACAATGTAATGGATCCCCTGGAATTAGGTAGATGGCTATTGATCAAAGTTAAGATCTGCCTTAAGAATGTATCAGAGGTAAATTTTAAACATCTTGTCTTATACAGATATTTGTATGACAATTAAATTATAATCAAATGAAATGTATTCATAAAATCTCAGGCAAATGATCTGTAAGCAAACGGACGATCTATTTGGATAAGTTCTTGAGGAAATAAGATATCCAGTATCAACTAAGGTGTGCTTAAGGTTATTGTTTATTTTAGTAAGTACAAAGTAAAATCTTAGTATGAAATCTCTGTCATTTACTAGTATTGCTAAAAGGAAGGTGAAAAGGCGGTGGTGTTAGAAAAGGATGTAGCAAAGCAGTTCTCATGCATTGTGATGACAGGTCAATGAAGCAAACAGTAATTGAAAGTACCTGATGGTTTACAGCAAGCCTTATCACCTAAGACTATCCAGGTAAATACTGAAGGAAACTTATATGAATATGTAATTGCAAATAAAGCATGTTCAGAAGCACATTATATTGTAGCTGCATATTTAACATACAAAGTCAGATAAACCATAGACTCAGTGATCCACAGAATACTAGAGCAGTGATATTGAATACTTTACTACTATTTAAAATAAAATAGCTGGGTCCATGAAAAGAATTTTGAATGACAGAAGACACAAATTGCTGAAAAAGAAATGCGATCTAGAGTTATAGGACAACAGTGATCCCTACAGCCACATGAGTAGCAAAGAGCTGACCTTAATGGAAAATCTCCAACCGCTTTCCAGTGTAAAACCTTCTGACTAACACATTTAGTTTTCATTAATTTACAATTTAAAAAGTTTTACTTTTGTGGAAAAGAAAAAAGTATATATTCTTTGTCCTACCTGGGGAAATATTCTTTTTTTTTTCTTTTTATTTTTTTTTTTTTTTTGTTTGCAATATAGCCTGCTAGATTTATCTACATGGTTCTCATCAGAGTACCAGCATGATACACTATATTGATGTAATCATACGCATTCCAATTACAGTATTTAATATGTAGTACTTTTGAGTATTCCAGAAATACAAAGGTAAACTCTACACTGGGGAACAGAGTGCACAATGTTTAAGGGACCTGCCATTCAGAAACCATAGCATGATTTTTTCTTCACATCCTTTTTACAAAAAAGGCATCTCTTTTTTACTTACTGTGTCATATTACTTGAATTTGTAAGACCCTTTTTTTAGCTACAGAGGTGTGTATGGTATCTGGGATGCATTCCAAGAAATTTGGCAGAATCCTCAATAGTTCAAAAACTGTATATATATGTGTGTGTGTGTGTGTGTGTGTGTGTGTGTGTGTAACCTTTCTTCCAATACCAGATAACTCCACAGATTAGACAATTTGTATTAGAACAGATAAAGCACAGAGTGAAATCTTTAATAAATGCAAAACAGAGTTGGAGATCACTTCTAAGTACTTCCTTAGACTGTCTTACTTAGTGTTTCTATTCCTGCATGAAACATAATGACCAAGAATCAAGATGGGAAGGAAAGGTTTTATTCTGTTTATACTTCCATAATGCTGTTTATCACCAAAGGAAGTCAGGACTAAAACTCAAGCAGTTCAGAAAGCAGGAGCTGATGCAGAGGTCATGGAGGGATGTTACTTACTGGCTTGCTTCCCCTGGCTTGCTCAGCTTGCTTTCTTATAGAACCTAGTTCTACCAGCCCAGGGATGGCACCATCCACAATAGGCTGGGCCCTTTCCGCTTGATCATTAGGTGAGAAAATGCCTTATACCTGGATCTGATGGAGGCATTTCCTCAACTGAGGCTCCTTTCTCTGTGATAACTCCAGTTCGTGTCACGTGGACACAAAACCAACCAGTAAATAGGCCATGCATTTTCTGAAAGAAAACTATGCATTAATTTTAAAAATGCTGTTTGTATTGTTTTAATTCATCTCAGAAATCTTGTTCCTTGTTGTTGTTTAAAATGTGACTGAATCCTGAACAATATATATTGCTGGATTCTTTGAATATCCAAGAAAAAGTCTGAGACATTTTTAAAAGTCCATTTATATAAAAATAGTATGTTGTGTATCTCTCCCAAAAAGGTCCAGAAGTCAAAATATGTTGGCTAAGTAAATGTCTTAACATCCATTTTCCATATTCCTTTCAAGTCATTGCTTTTACTTTGTACCTTTACATTTTAAGGAACCTCCATAAAATCCTCACAAAGACCAGTCTTGTTCTCAAATTTACTAGACTCCCATGGCATATGACACTAATTGCTTACTGAATGTTTTCTCTTACATTACAGAACTATGGACGGCTATGAAAGTGACAGTCAGAGGAAATATCTTTACCTAGCAGAATGGCAAGTAGTCAACTTCAACATTACAAACAGATGTATGTGGTTAAGAATTACATGTATTCCTAGACAAATGACTGAGATTTTATTCAGGAAGGGCCTATAAAATCTTGGAGTTAGAAGCTTTTAGCCAAAGAACTTTGGAAACATGGCAACATGGTTACACATGAGTACAGAACAATGAAAATATCATATTTGCGTCCCATTTCTACAATGAGTAAACAGAATGGACCACTATGGAGTGACTTAAAAAAAGAGGTATAAAAAATTACAATTCTATTATTGAGTATCCACAGTATAGTGGGAAGCTCATGAAGTTTCAACCTTAAACAGAAACTACAAGAAACTAAGAAATGCTGAGATCAGAAGAAATAGTCTTCCCTAGATTATCCAGTACCAAGTAGCGAATCTGAAAACCACAGACATACAACTAACGTTATAGGTCTGAATAAGTTATATCTGTAAATTTGGAAAAAGACAAATAACAATTAAAAACAAAACAGGCCATGAATTTTGAAGATCAATAAGATGGGGTTTATAGGAGGGTTTGGAGAAAGCAGAAGATGGGGAAATTGATGTAATTATATTATCTTCGAAGCCTATTTTAAAAAATATTTTGGGCAGGGGAAAAAAGAAGAAAAAGGATGTAGATTGTCCTGAAGCCTTTCTCATTTTAATTTTAATTTCACTTCTCCAAGAAGGGCTGCCTAGTCACTTCATCTGAACCTTCTCATTTTAATTAGAAAAATAAAGGTGAGCCAGTGACTGGGCAGGGTAAGGGAAGTGGGAGGAGAGGGTCAGAGAGGAGAGGACAAGAAGAGAAACTCCAAGATGGAGATCCAGAAGGATAAACTAGATATAAGTGGGCTTAATTAGTGTTAACTAACTATGAACATTTAGGGATTTTGTAGGTCTGATACTCATATAGAAGGACAGTTTGTACCTTTGTCAATTTGATGTAATCTTGTTGTGCACGGTGTTTGAACTGAGAATTGTGTAGGTAAATTGACAACTGAATATATAAACCTGCATGAAAAGCTATCGGGCTAAAGAGTTGTGTTTGTGTTGAGATTTGGGGTTAATAAGCGACTCAGGATGGCAGCAGTAACTGGTGGGGTCAAAGCTCCAAGGGAAGGGAGTCGCTCAGAGGAAGTGAGATCCTGGGGGCAGATCAGACTGAGCCACAGAGGTATGCATGGCACCATACTAGAAACGGCAACCTTGAAGTGAAACCATATAACATGATTATCACAATTCAAAATTTTAGAAACATAGGGTATTAGTATAGGGAAAGTTTACTAAGGAGAAATAGATTTTTTTCTGTTACTATTACAGCTGGTTTATTGTAACTGTACTCATTTTCAATGTTAGAACCAGACTTTTGTCAGTCAATATATGCTTGACTACAGACACCACCCCAAATGCATGATTGCAGAAAGCTTTACAATCTCCTTAGTTTCATAAGTTTTTCTAATGCTACGTATTATACCGAAACACATTTATCCTATGTATGCTCTGGTTCCTACTACAATGCAGAAACTTTGGCTAAGAGCACTAGCTCCACCATGAGGATGCAGGCATGTAACTGTTTGTTAACTCAGAGTCAGAGATAACTACTAGAATTAGGTAGGCAGAGTACAATTTATTTTAACTACTGAGCCCCCTTCGAAATTATGGGTCACCTCTCTTATGTGCCTCATGACTTGACAAACTGTCTTAGAGTTACAGTAGACAAATTAGACAAGAAATAAGAACAGTGGAGAGATTTTAGGGAATGTTTGCAGAAGATATTAGGTATACAGGACAGTGTGGCAAAACTATGAAAATATTTTCTAGTTTCATATACATCTATTATGAATATACTCAATAACAAACTTCTATAGATGAATTAACATAAATATATTTACCTGTTGATGTAATTGTTGACTTATACCTTAAAAGGACAATATTTTTTTTCATAAAGCTAAGTAACTTTTTAATACAATTAATTACATTTTTAGTGTTATCCATATATGTTATTGAGAGAGAAAAAAAATCAAATCACCCTGTATAATGCTTGCATTTTGTTAATTTCATTTTATCAACATTTTATAATCATTTAATATTAAGTATTTTGATAATAATTTCGGTAATAGGAAGGTATAACATGAATCAAATACACATTGAAAATAAAAGAAAGAAAAAATTAAAGGTGAGAGGAATGAAGGAAAAGAAAAATGGGTAAAAGAGGAAGGCAAGAAGGAAGAGGAAAGATAGTTACTAATCCCATAATGTTCCCTAATCACTTCTTTGTGTCTGATTCATTCACAGAGAGATGAAAGTATGATCTTATGGTGAGACTGAAAACTACTTTGTTGATGAAATTTTTATTTTGACACTGTGGCATACAACTTGGGAGGAAGCTGTAGGAAGACTGAGACTTCAAGACCAATATGGGGTATGTTGGGGAAAACTTGTGCTTGTTTTGTTTTTGTTTTTGTTTTCTGGTTAGATAATATATTTATTTACATTTTAAATGTTATCACCTTTCCAGGTTTTTATTCTGGAATCCTGTTATGCAATCCTTCCTTCCCCTGCTTCTATTAGGGTGCCCCCTCCTTCACCCATTAAGTCCTGCCTCCTTGCCCTGGCATTCCTCTACACAGGGGCATCGAGGATTCCTAGGACCAAGAGCCTCTCCTCTCATTGATGCCCATCATCTTCTATATATGCGGCTGGAGCCATGGGTCACTCCATGTTTACTCTGTGATTGCTTTAGTGCCTGGAAGCTCTGGGGTCTGGTTGGTTGTTCTTCATACGGATTGCAAGCCCATTCAGCTCCTTCAGTCCATTCTCTAACTCCTCCATAGGGGACCCATGCTCACTCCAATTGTAGACTGCTAACATCTGCCTATGTATTTGTAAGACTCTGACAGCGCCTCTAAAGAGAGCTTTATCAGGTTCCTGTTAGCAAACACTTCTTAGCATCTGCAATAATGTCTGGGTTTTGTGTCTATGTATGGTATGGGGCAGTCTCTGGATGGCCTTTTCTTCAGTCTCTGATCCACTACTTGTCTCTGTATTTCTCTCTTCAGTATTCTGTTTCCCTTCCTACCAAGGACTGAATCACCCATGCTTTGGTCATTCTACTTCTTGAGCTTCATGTGGTCTGTGATTGTATCTTGCACATTACAAGCTTTTGGGTTAATATCCAATTAAGAGTGACTGATTACCATGTGTGTTCTTTTGTGACTAGGTTACCTCACTCAGAATGATAGATGTCCTTGAATTGGTTTGAGCATCTTTTGAGTATATGCTCAGGAGTGGTATAGCTGGGTCCTCAGGTAGCACTATATACACTGTTCTAAAGAACCTTCAGACTGAGTTACCGAGTGGTTGTACCAGCTTGGAATCCCACCAACAATGGAGGATTGTTCCTCTTTCTTCACATCCTTGCCAGCATCTGCTGTCACTTGAGTTTTTATCTTAGCCATTTTGACTGGTGTGAGGTAGAATGTCAGTGCTTTGCTTCCTCTTCTTCTTCCCTTTTTTTTTTTGGATGACTAAGGGTCTTGAAAATGTTTTTAAGTGCTTCTTGGGCCATTTGATCATCTTCAGTTGATAATTCTCTTTTAGTTCTGTACACCATTTTTTAAAATTAGGGTTATTTCGTTTTCTGGAGTCTAAGTTCTTGAACTCTTTGTATATGTTGGATATGAGACCTCTATCTGATGGAGCACTGATAAAAAATCTTTCCCCCATCTGTTGGTTGCCATTTTGTTTTTGTGACAATATCTTTTGCCTTACAAAAACTTTGCTACTTTATGACGTCCCATTTGTAGATTGTTGATCTTAGGAGTGTAAGCTGTTAGTGTTCTATTCAAGAAATTTTTCCTCTGCCAATGTGTTTCAGTCTCTTCCTTACTTTCTCTTATATTAGTTTCAGTGTATCTGCATTTATGTAGATCCACTTGAACATGAGCTTTCTTTTAATAATAAATACAGTGATTAAACTGAACCCCTTTTCTGAAATATATAATTGTTTGTTATAAGGCTGATCTTCCCTATGTAGTTCTGACCTAAATATTCAGGAAATATCTTGTCTTTGCTTCTCATGTTTACAGGGCAGGGTGAGACTTGTGAGCCACCATACATAACTGAAAGTGAACCTTTCCTTTTTGTTTATTTTAGTGTGTTTGTTTGCCTGCTTGACCTTTTTTCCAACTACCTTATAGTAGTCTATTTCATAAAAATAAATATTATTTCTTATTTTAACTGATTTATGCTGAAACATAAAACTCCTGGTAATGTGTCTAAAGGTTTGTGAAGTCAAAAAAAGAGGTGAATTTTAATTTTAGTCTGATTCACTTTGATTTATAAATTTTAATTTAGTGGATATTCTCAGGTAATAAAGTTTTAGGTGAACTACTAATAAAATTCTAGTATTACATGGTCATAGCTCAAGTTTGTGGAGGAAAAAAATGTTGTAAAACATCATGGAAAACCAAACACACTTATAATTCCAGCCTTTTGCAAGCATAGGCAGGAGAGTAGTGAACTTGAAACCAGTATGGGCTATAATGTAGCAGAGAAAATATGGGTTTCACAAAAAGATCTCATATATAAAAAAATCAAAAATAGCACACAGGAAGACAAAATATATTCTTATGTATTTAACTAAAAAACATTACTTTTAGAAACTGCTCAAGATGCCTTAAGACTTAAAAATTATTTTGAAAATACAAAATAAAATTTTTGTATAAAATAAATCCATTAAATTAGTGCATTTTCATTATTAAAATTTTATCACAGGCTAATGGTGTTAGTTTACTTGCAATTTGATCAGGAAATTCCAGTATCTTTTCAGATGTAATTTATTTTTGGAGAAATATGTTAAAGATTTCTTAACTTTCCTATCATAGGGGAGATAAACAAGGTTTATTCATTCTAATGGCATCTTCAATAAGAATTGCAACTGAATTTTAAAAAAGAAAATTCTCAATATAAATTTAACAGAAAAAAAAATCTGAGTTGAAGTATGACCTGGCCACTATTATTACTCTTGTTAGCATTTTGTATGTGATGGAATATCTAATTTGTGGATAAAGATTTTGAGGTAGTCTTCCTTTTGCCTGTGACAGTGGAGCAAAAGAAAAGAAAAAAAAAAAAAAAAAAACAAAACAAAACAGGTAGTTCATTGTGTCACCATGGGAACCAGATGTCCTTCCAAAGAAAGTTTCACACTCTAGTGTACAACAGACACCAGTGACACCAAGAAGCTATGGGAGAGTAGAAATAGCATAGGACTAATTGCCACAACCTGTCAGATACTTTTAAAACGTAAAACAAGTCAGTGTCTTCGGTGAGGTAGAAATAGACTGCTCCTGGTGACTACAACTTGCTGCACAAGTTTCCTGCAATTTCAAGAGTACATACAGACTCTTGGAATTAAAACCTGCTCTCCACTTCTTGGAGTAAAGTAGCACAATGAATTCACGTTTATAGTCATTCCCTGAAAGATAAAAGTGTGTTTTCAGTAAAATGTTATTTAAGAATTATTATAAACAAAAAAACATATACATGCTTTCCAAGAGCAAATCTAAAGCACATTGAATATATATTTTACCAATATACATAGAAAATTTAAGCTTAAAATGAATCTTAAGGAGTCCTTATAAGCCATATCTCTCTGCATGCTTTCTTGATTTTATATTAAAAGCAAATTACTAATTTTCTTTGAGAGATGTTATCATTTGAAAAGAAATTATAAAGTAATTCAAAAGTAAGGTAACTGGAGAAAGACTGATCAAACTTAGATTATTGTTATATTTTCAATAAGTCATATAATCATTTTTAGGAAAAATACCTTTATTTGTATAATTTATATGTAAGTAGGCAAAACACTAGAGAATCTATTTTGATTTACTATATTCAATTACTAAATTTCTTAGGTGCATTTTAAAGTTATATTTGATTTTACTGCCAGTAACTTTCATATCACTGAGGTTATTATTATTAAATTAATTAGGGATTAAACATTTTTGAAACTATTTTGATCTAGTTAATAATTGGGTTTCTGCCATACACTGGACCAGAGCCACATCATGCAGTAAAAAAAAGGAGGAAACTATTCAGTGCAGTGTGAAAACACTAAATCTGAAAATAGAGTCCATTATTTGAATACAGAATAATTACAACACACTTAGACTGGTAACTGTGACATTCAGAAAGCAAAATAATTATAACATTTTGTTATCCTTTCCTAATGAACCTAAATTTACAAGTCAAAGTTAATGGGTAAATTGACTGTTTAAAAAGCCAAGCATACATTTACATTCTGATCATTGGTTTTTGAACATGCAATTAATTATTTAGAATAATTATGTTGCCAAATATATACTTATATAAACTAGTAAACTAGTATCTATTTCTCTCTCTCCTTCCTTCCCTTCCTTCCCTTCCTGTCTTTCCCCCTCACCTCTCTCTCTCTCTCTCTCTCTCTCTCTTGCTCTCTCTCTCTCTCTCTCTCTCTCTCTCTCTCTCTCTCTCTCTCTCTCTTCTCTCTCTGTGTGTGTGTGTGTGTGTGTGTGTGTGTACACACTGGTTCTGGATTCTAATAATGAATTCAACTTAGAAAATATATTATTTTTATCATTTCTGTCTTTCTAGTTTGCCATCCCTTTGATTACAAACTGGTTTACATGATTATTTCTGTCCCCTTCTGTTTCTGGAGACATTTATATCAGGAGAGAATAAGACATATTTTTAAGGAATTACATATTTGATCACTAAATAAATTTTGTCACAATATTCATTTTTAGTGTATTCTTTGTGTATAGATAGCATTTTGAAAAATTGTTTTATTTATGTATGAAAGTATTATTTTTTCTTTTTTTGAACAACTTTATTTTATAAAACAAAGATAAATGTACAAATTTTAAGGGTTTTTGCATAAAAGTATATGAACACATTTCTGTCAATGTTTGGCTTTTTTTTTTCAAAGGTTTGATAGTGTGCATTAAAGTCTTACTAGTTACAATGAGCATAAAGTACATCTAAAACAGGATGTAACCCGGAAATAGTCAACGTTTTCTTGGTGTGTAAGGATTGAGCATAATGATTTTTTTTTCTTTTCTTTCTTTACTTTCTTTTTTTTTTCTTGAGCTTCACAGTCTGTGAGTAGTTTCTGGAGTGTTCAGTACTTTCTGGGGTTAGTATCCCATTATCAGTGACTGCATATTATGTCTGTTCTTTTGTGACTGGGTTTTCTCACTCAGGATGATATTCTCTAGATGTATCCATTTTCTTAAGAATTTTGGTAAGTCATTGTTTCTCATAGCTGAGTAGTACTCCATTGTGTAAATGTACTACAATTTTTGTATCCATTCAACTTCTAAGGACATCTGGGTTCTTTCCAGCTTCTGGCTATTATAAATAGAGGTGCTATGAACACTGTGGTGCATATATCTTTGTTGTGTATTAAAGTGTCTCTGGGGTATATGCACAGAAGTGCAATAGCTGGGTCTTCAGGTAGTACTATGTCCAATTTCCTGAGGTATCGCCAGACTGATTTCCAGAGTGGTTGCATCAGTTTGCAACCCAACCAACAGTGGAGAAGTGTTCCTCTTTCTCAGCAATCTGGCCAGCATCTGTTGTCATCTGAGTTTTGGATCTTGGCCAATCTGATTGGTGTGAATCTCAGGGTTGTTTTGATTTGCATTTCCCTGATGGCTAAGGATGTTGAGCAGTTTCTCAGATATTTCTCAGTAATTCGATATTCCTCAGCTGAGAACGTTTTGTTTAGCTCTGTGCCCCATTTTTTAATATGGTTATTTGATTCTCTGGTGTCTAGCTTTTTGAGTTCTTTGTATACCTTGGATATTAGGCCTCTATCTGATGTGGAGTTGGTAAAAAACTTTTCCCATTCTGTTGGCTGCCTTTTTGTTTTCTTGACAATGTCCTTAGCCTTACAGAAACTTTGCAATCTCATTAAGTCACATTTGTTAATCTTTGACCTTAGAGCTTGAGCCATTGGTGTTTTGTTCAGAAAGTTTTCTTCTGTGCCTATGTGTTCTAAGGTTTTCCCTACTTTCTCATCTAATAGTTTCAGTGTATCTGGTTTAATGTGGAGATCTTTAATCCACTTACACTTGAGCTTTGTACAAGGAGATAAGAACGGGTCTATTTTCATTCTTTTGCATGCTGAGTGCCAGTTGGACCAGCACCATTTGTTGAATAGGCTGTCCTTTTTCCATTGAATGTTTAAAGCTCCTTTGTCAAAAATCAGGCGACGATATACATGAGGGCTCATTTCTGGATCTTCTATGCTATTTCATTGATCCACATGCCTATTTCTGTACCAGTATCATGCAGTTTTCAGCACAATTGCCGTGTAATATAGCTTGAAGTCAGGGATAGTGATTCCCACAGATGATTTCTTGTTTTTGAGGATGGATTTCGCTATTCTAGATCTTTTGTTATTCCAAATGAAATTGCACATTGATCTTTCCAATTCCATGAAGAACTTGATTGGAATTTTGATGGGGATTGCATTGAATCTGTAGATTGCTTTTGGTAGGATGGCCATTTTTAAGATGTTGATCTTTCCAATCCATGAGCATGGAAGATCTTTCCATTTTCTGAGATCCTCCTCAATTTCTTTCTTTAGAGGTTTGAAGTTCTTGTCATACAGGTCCTTCACTTGCTTAGTTAGAGTCACACCAAGGTATTTCATAGTTTTATGACGATTGTGAAGGGTACCTTTTCCCTAATTTCTTTCTCCACATGTTTGTCCTTTGAGTATAGGAAGGCTACTGATTTGTTTGAGTTAATTTTCTATCCAGCCACTTTCCTGAACTTGTTTATCAGCTGTAGGAGTTCTGTGGTGGAATTTTTGGGGTCACTTAAGAACACTATCATGTCATCGGCAAAGAGTGATATTTTTATCTCTTCCTTTCTGATTTGTATCCCCTTGATCTCCATTTGCTGTCTAATTGCTCCAGCTAGGACATCCAGTACTATGTTGAATAGGAACGAGGAGAGTGGGCAGCCTTGTCGAGTCCCTGATTTTAGTGGGATTGCTTCAGTTTCTCACCATTAAGTTTGATGTTGGCTGTTGGTTTGCTCTATATTGCCTTTATTATGTTTAAGTATGAACCTTGGATTCCTGTTCTTTCCAGGACTTTTAACATGAAGGGATATTGAATTTTGTCAAATGCTTTCTCAGCATCTAGTGAGATGACCATGTGATTTTGTTCTTTGAGGTTGTTTATATGGTGGATTACATTGATAGATTTCCTTATATTAAACCATCCCTGCATCTAAGGGATGAAACCTACTTGGTCAGGATGAATCATCTTTTTGATGTGTTCTTGGATTCGGTTTGCAATAATTTTGTTGAGTATTTTTGCATCAATGTTCATAAGTGAGATTGGTCTGAAGTTCTCTTTTCTTTTATGGTCTTTGTGTGGTTTAGGTACGAGGGTTATTGTAGCCTCAAAAATGAGTTAGGTAGTATTCCATCTGATTCTATCTTTTGAAATATTTTAGAGAGTATTGGTGTTATATCCGCAATAAATGTCTGATAAAATTCTGCATTGAACCCGTCTGGATCTGGGCTTTTTTTGTTTGGGAGGCTTTTGATGACTTCTATTTCTTTAGGTGATATAGGATTATTTAGATGGTTTACTTGGTCCTGGTTTAACTTTAGGATCTTGTATCTGTCTAGGAATTCATCCATTTCCTCCAAATTTTCCAGTTTTGTGGAGTATAAGTTTTGGTAGTAGGATCTGATGATTTCTTAAATTTCCTCAGTTTCAGTTTTCTCCACTTTCCTTTCTGATTTTGTTAATTTTTATGCTCTCTCTTTGCCCTCTAGTTAGTCTGGCTAGGGGTTTATCAATCTTGTTGATTTTCTCAAAGAACCAACTCTTTGTTTTGTTGATTTTTTCAGTGGTTCTTTTTGTTTCTATTTGGTCTATTTCTGCCCTAATTTTGATTATTTCTTGCCGTCTGCTCTTCTTGGGTATATCTGCTTCCTTTTGTTCTAGGGCTTTTAGCTGTGCTGTCAGGCTGCTATTGTAAACTCTCTCCAGTTTTTTTTTTGGAAGCACTTAGGGCTATGAGTTTTCCTCTCAGTACTGCTATCATTGCGTACCATAGGTTTGGATATGTCGTGTTTTCATTTTCATTGAATTCTAGAAAATCCTTAATTTCTTTATTTATTGTTCTTTGACCCTGCTATCGTTTAACAGAGTGTTGTTTAGTTTCCACGTGTATGTGGGCTTTTTGTTGTCTTTGTTGTTGTTAAAGACTATGGTGATCTGAGAGGATGCATGGGAGTATTTCAATCTTCTTATATCGATTGAGGCTTGTTCTGTGTCCAATTATGTGCTCTATTTTCGACAAAGTGCCATGCAGTGGTGAGAAGAAGGTGTATTCTTTTACCTTAGGATGATATGTTCTGTAGATATCTATTAATTCCAGCTTGTTCAAAGTCTCTGCTAGTTTTACAGTGTCCTTGTTCAGTTTCTATTTCCATGATCTGTCCATTGGAGAGAGGGGTTATTAAAGTCTCCCACTATTATTGTGTGGTAAAATGTATTTTTTGAGCTTTAGTAGGGTTTATTTTATGAATGTGAGCGCTTTTTTATTTGGAGCATATATGTTAAGGATTTAGAGTTCCTCCTGACTGATTTCCCTGGTAATGAGTAGAAAGTGTCCTTCTTTATCTTTTTTGATAACTTTTGGTTGGAAATATGCTTTATTCGATATTAGAATAGCCACTCCAGCTTGCTTCTTGGGGCTGTTTGCTTGGAAGTTTTTTTCCCACCCTTTTACTCTTTGATCTCTTGTAATCTATTGGAAATGCTTGCTTCTGTGACTCCTGATTTTTTTTTTTTTTTTTTTTTTTTTTTTTTTTTTTTTTTTTTTTTTTTTTTTTTTGGTGTTCTGCCTCTAGGGTTATCTCTTTTAGTGTTTTCTTTATTGTGTCAATTTCCATTTTAATT
This sequence comes from Micromys minutus, assembly GCF_963924665.1. Taxonomy (NCBI): domain Eukaryota; kingdom Metazoa; phylum Chordata; class Mammalia; order Rodentia; family Muridae; genus Micromys; species Micromys minutus. Next base: position 39,602,026 of record NC_137981.1, on the reverse strand, counting down.
TCCCTCTTTCATTCCTTCATTTCTTTCGTTCTGTTTTCCTCTAGTTCTTTGAGTTCTTTGAGTGTTTTTCTTGTTTCCTCTTTTAAAGCTTCTGAATCTTTTTGCTTTTCCTCCCTTTCTTGTTTAAGTATCTCTATCAGCATCTTGAGGTATGATTTCAGGTCTGTGTCTTCTTTTTCCAATGTTTGCTGTTATGGGAGAGCTGGGTTCTGCTGTTGTCTGGTTGTCTTGGTTTCCTTGGGATATACTCTTTCGCTTTTCTCTTGCCATTTTGTTGTCAGTGATATGTTCTTGCCTTTCCCTTGTATCTATCTGGTCTGTGTCCCTGGATCTGCACTGGTCCAGATGGCAGATGGGCCGAGCCCTGTTCTGCTCCTCTGCTTCCCCGGGTGGGAACAGAATTTCCAAAGTTGTATTCCTGGTCTCTGGATAGGGCAGGGCGGGGCTGTGCTTTCTTTGGCACTCCACAGAGATCTCTCTGCTCCCTGGCATCCTCAATCTCCTACTCACCAGTTTTTAAACCTTTAGTGCCTGCCGGACTGGGTGGCAGATTGGCAGGGCTCTGTTCTGTGTCCCAGTATTATTTTTTCTTATTATTGCTTTGTTTTGTTTTGGTCTTCTTTTTTTTAATCGCCTCCAAATATTTAAACCTAATCTAAAATTTGACGATTATATAAACTGGATATTTTCAAATTTCATTTGGTCACTGAGTTGAATCCTCAAGAACAGAAGGAGGAAGAAATCATATCCTGGGTAATTCACTTTTCTAGTAAGTCTATTTCCTCTCCTTTTACAAGCCCTTATTTTCTCAACACAGTTACTAGTGTTTCATGAAAGCTGTTAAAAACATAGATTTACTCACAGTGTTGATTTGTATCTCCTCATAGCAATTTCAAACCTTGTAAAGAAAGATTAAAAAGTCTTCCTTGATATATAGAGAATGAGTCCATAAAGGTCAGTTCACAGTTTTATGTCACATTGATATTAGGAAATAAATGTATATTATTTTTAACTCTATTTTTAGTGCTTGTCTTATATTGCAATGTACTCATATATTTACTGAATTCTTTCACAACTTAGATTAATCACTCTTCACATGAAAGAAACATGAAGATGGATTCTGCAAAAACCTGAGCAAATTCTTTTATAAGATGGGGGAGTTTGGGGAAAATAATAACCTTCTATTAGTACATAACCACTCCATTATGATTTGTTTCTCTTGCCATTTTACATAGACATTTTCGAATAAATTTGCCATTCATTATTTATCTATTAACACATTTATTCATTCACAAAATGTTAAGTGCTATGTTAGTTATTAGTCAATAACCATTAAATCATTACTTTTATTTGCATAGATTGTTTGTATTTTGGATTATTTAAAATTCACATGTTCCTTTCGTTTAACAAAATGAACACAAGGACCCTAATGGAAGAGTTAGAGAAAAGACAGAAGAAGCTGAAGGAGATTGCAATTCCTTAGGAAGAATAAAATTATCAAGTTACAAACTCGTGCTCAGAACTCTCAGGGTCTAAACCACTAACCAAGTGTACCCATGGGGAGACTCAGGGCTTCAGCTACATATGTAGCAGAGGATGGCCTTATTTATCAGCAATAAGAGGAGAGCCCCTTGATCCTGGAGAGGCTCAATCCCCCAGCATAGGATGATGTTAGGGTGGTGAGGCAGATGTGGGTGAGTCCTGGAGCTCCCTCAGAGAGACAGGGGGATTGTGAAAAAAAAAAAAAAACTGGGAAGAAGCACAACATTTTAAAGCTAAATTTTCATTCCTGACATACTTTGGTGCTGAACAGCAATGTGCAACTGTAAGCTCAATAAACCATTTTCTTCCCCCTAAATAAATAAATAAACAAATAAATAAATAAATAAATAAAATAACCAATAAAAATGAATATCTTTCATATATTGATATAAAATATCAACATATCTAAGATCATACTGCTTGTAACTAAAACTAAAGCATGACTAAGGAATATTGATAGCCATAACTCAAACATAAATAAAAATATTAAATCCAGTACATGAAAAGTAATAAATCAGAACAGAAATTAATGCAGTTGAAATAATAAAATATGACAAAGGAGTATAAAGATAAATGCTCTGATGGGATAAACACAATTGACAGATCTTTAAACAAAATGATGAAAGAAAAAGCAAGAGAGGAGCTAATTTAGCAGAATCAGAAGTGAACAATAAAATTTACTACAGACATCAAAGACCTTCATACAATTTTAATAAAATATTATAAAAATATGTATTTTAGTAAGTCAGAGTATCTAAAATAAGAACAAATTTGTACATATATTCAATTCCCTAAATGTAAACTAAGAAGAGATCAGCAGGATAAACAGATTTAAAAAATTAATGAAATTGAAACAGTAACAAAATTCTAACCATGAAATATCTAGGCTGAGATGAGAATAATTCACCTAGACTTTCAAAAAGGATCTACTATAATTGATTTTACAGTTATTTAGTATTGAATGGAAGAGGGGGTTGGAGTGAAAATTTAGCAGTTAAGAACAGTAGCTGCTCTACCAAAGGACAATTCATATTAGTAAATGAAGAAAAATAAATCTTAGATAATCTCAATAGACACCAAACATATCCTTGACGAAATCCAACATTAGTCCATGACAATAGGCCTACAGTGAGTAGTTCTACAAGAAACACCCCTCAACATAACAAAGTTTACACGTGACTATCAGGCAACCAATGTGATCCTAAATGGAGAAAAACTAGAAGCAATCTTATTAAAATTAGGATTGCAGCTGAGCTTTTCAATATTTCCACATCTTTTAAATATACAGATAGAAGCATTCATTGGAGCAATAAGAAAAAATAGAAATGAAGAAGACATATGTATATATATGACAAAAAACAAATTACTTTTATTACAGACAGAAAACAATCAATTATGGAACTCCACTGGAATTCTGTACACCAATAGAAAAAAAAATACTAAGACAATAATTGAATAGTTTTCATTAAAAAATAGGCCTTTGTAAATCTACTAATTAATCAAACTGGATGATTTCTAGAGAGACAATTTTATATCTCTAAAAAACATTACAAGATGAAAATACCCTCCCATTCATATGCATTTGGAGAATTAATAATCTGAAAATGACATCATATACAAAGTAAATTAATGCATCAATATAGCCTTAATCAAAGATTTCATAGCATTTGTACAATTTTTAAAAAAATTAAATGTCCAATGAAGCCACAAAAAATACCAGAAATGATTTAGCTGTATCTCTATTGCTCTATACAGAAAAAAAGTCTATGCCAATAGATCAACAACCTGGATTATAAAGCTAACATGTTGGGACACATAGGTGAAGAATAGAAAATCAGTGTAATGCATGAATATATCGGGTACGTTCAGTATAAGACCCTGTTTGCTCAGAGACTAAAATAAAACCAGAAAAAACAAAAAGAAAGTTTAAAAAAAAAACAAAAGAAAACATACAAACACACACGTACATATACACACAAACAAAGGGAAAAATAACCCAAATGACCCATTAAATTAGTAGGATATAGATATGTATAAAGAATTCTCCAGAAAATATACACTAATGGATAAGAAATATTTCAAAAAAAGTGCTCCGTTCTTATCAAGCAGGAAAATGCAAGTTTAAAGTACTTCAAGATTTCATTCTATTTCAGAAAGAATGGCTAATATTTAAAAAAACTAAAAGCAAAACAAAACAAACAAACAAACAAACAAAAAAACAAAAAAAAAAAAACAAAAAAAAAAAAACAAAAAAACAACAAGCACCAAATGCTGACAAGCACGTGGGGAAGGGGGAGCCTTCATTCATTCCTTATAATGCTGCAAACTTTATAACCACTCTAGAAACTAGTGTGCAGAAATTTTAAAAACACAGAAATGAATGTATCCTAGTACCAAGTTATATCAGTTGTTGGCATAAGCCCAAAGGATTCAGCATCATACTCATTTGATTCATGCTCAGCATTGTTCACTGCTGGACCTCAACTGAGAGCCTCCTAACTGAGGACCAGCACTCATAATAGTGAATGAGTCATGCAGAGTGCTGTGGGATAAAAATAATCGTTAATTATTTTCAGCTGTACTGCACTAAAGCACAGGAATGACCAGAATGATCATCATATATTCAAAGTGGTTCAGTAATGATGCTTATATTTTGGAAGTATCTAATAGCCACCTAGTTGGAGTTAAGTAGTTCTCAAGTCAAGAGAATGCATACGTGGCTGTGGAGGTGAGAACCCTAAAGAAGAGGTAGTAGTGTTACTTCCCTTAATCAAAATGAATTCTAATTTCAATGTCGGTTCTTGTTTCTTTATCCACAGATAAGCATATTTCTCACCCACTATCAAAGTAGCTACTTTGAGGAACAGATATAGATCACAAAAGAGAAAAGCCACAGTGACTGTATGTAGCATACAGCTGATTGGTGGTACCAAGCCCACGTGGCTACATCTAAAATGGTACCTGCATAACTATGTCTCAGAGAACACTGAAATATGTAAGAGCCCTCCTGTGTACTTAATCTTTATTAATCTACAAAATGTAGCTTCAAGTGTTTCCTTGGAAAACTGGCAAAATCCTGCTATACCACTTCCCATCACAGACCCAAAGGACTCCCCATCTTACTACAAGGACACTTAATTATATTCATTGCAGCTTGATTTATAATAGCCAAAATCTGGGTACTCCCAAGATACCCTTCAACAAAACAATGAATAAAGAAAATGCAGTGTACTTACACAGAGTTTTACTCAGCAGTTAAAAAAAAAAAAAAGGATATACAAGTAGAAAAAATATTGTGTTGAGTGAGCCAACCTAGATCAAAAAGACAAATAATATATGTATTCACTTATAACTTGATATTAACTTTTAAATTTTTATAAGCATGATTTAGTTCAAAATTTTATATATTTATATTACTAGTAGGTTTTTTCTTTAGTTCTGCTGTTATTTTATTTCACTGGTGATATAAGAATGGTTTTTATTAAAGCATCACTATGATGTCCACACAGACCTGAGTTATATCTCCTCAGCTAATGCATGTAAATGTTCTGATATCAAACTGACATCACTCAGGTCACAAAAATTACAATAGCCCCAATTTTCAAGTTATGAGGATATCAAATAATAGTGTTTGAAGCCTACAATATTTAATTTTCCTAAGAATATTTACTTCACTACTGGTGTTGACTGTCACTTTAAAAACACAAAAATCTTAGTATAACAAGCATAAAGGAGTATTTTTTAATAATTAAAATATAAAAATAGTTTCTAGAATAATATTACTGCTTCATTGTTTTAAATGGTTCATTAATTATTTACTTATGCTATCAAATATTAAATATCTATAACACATTTGATTCATAAATAGAAACATTCTCATTGATAGGATTCAAATCAACTTCTTTGAAATTCTGAGTGTCAATATTATTTTACTTTTATACTTTGTTATTTAACATCCATGTTTGTTTAACATATTTTGTGGTCATTAAATACACATATGGTTTGCATGCCTTCTCACTCCAATCTACCTCATCAATGATTGTGCTTGCTATCTTTAATTTTTAGATTGTAGAAACTAGACCTATTGCCCTTTTTCCTTATTTACAATTTAATATACTATAAAAAATTTTTAATTATTTTTGGTAATAAACAATATCTATCCCCTTGAGGAGATAAGATGATTTCAATAATTGAAAACAAGTTTAGAATTTGGTGTGCTGATGTCTGTCTAAATTATGTGGTACTTCAAGAACTGAACTATAATTAGGACACTGAAATGAAAGAAGCAATTTTAAAGTGAAATTAGCAATTTAAAGGTTAATAGTTTACTTAAAATGTTTTATGTGAGTGACTAAAATACTACAACTGAAAGATTGTACTCTTTTAAAAAATTATCTGTAAGGCTAATGACATCCTCAAGAAAACAAAACGGCAACCAACAGAATGGGAAAAGATCTTTACCAACACCACATCAGATAGAGGCCTAATATCTAAGGTGTACAAAGAACTCAAAAAGCTAGACACCAGAGAATCAAATAACCCTATTAAAAAATGGGGTACAGAGCTAAACAAATCATTTTCAGTTGAGGCCGAGAAACATCTGAGGAAGTGCTCGACATCCTTAGCCATCAGGGAAATGCAAATCAAAACAACCCTAAGATTCCACCTCACACCAGTCAGATTGGCCAAGATCCAAAAACTCAGATGACAGCAGATGCTGGCGAGGCTGCGGAGAAAGAGGAACACTTCTCCACTTTTGGTGGAGTTGCAAGCTAATACAACCACTCTGGAAATCTGTCTGGTGATACCTCAGAAAATTGGATATAGTACTACCTGAAGACCCAGCTATTCCACTTCTGGGCATATACCCCAGAGACACTTTAATACACAACAAAGATATATGCACCACAATGTTCATAGCGGCTCTATTTATAATAGCCAGAAGCTGGAAGGAACCCAGATGTCCTTCAGAAGACGAATGGATACAAAAATTGTGGTACATATACACAATGGAATACTACTCAGCCACCAGAAACAATGACTTAACCAAATTCTTAAGAAAATGGCTGCATCTAGAGAATATCATCCTGAGATAACCCAGTCACAAAAGAACAGACATAATATGCAGTCACTGATAGTGGGATGCTAACCCCAGAGGCTTGCACTCCCCCAGAAACAACTCACAGACTGTATAAAGTCCAAGAAATAAAGAAAACAAAAAATATACATATATTCACAAAACAAAAAAAATTATCCAGTAGAATTTTCAAAAATCAATATTTTCACAGTACTAGAAATTTACAGACTTCAATTTGTTTAATTTTTAATTTTTTTATTTATTCACTTTACATCTTACTTACTGTTCTACTCCTAGTCACCCCTTCTACATTCCTTCCATATTTCCCCTTACCTTCTATTCTGAGAGTTTGGCAGCACTCTTCAGTATCCCCCAAACCCTAGCACATTATGTTTCTGTTGGGCAAGGCAAATCCTTTTCCTTTAAGACCAGACAAGACATCCCAGGTATAAGAACATATCCCGTATATAGGCAACAGCTTTTGGAATAACCTGAGTTCCAATTGTTCAGGACCCACATGAAGACCAAGCTGCACATCTGCTACATGTGTGTGAGGAGGCCTAAGTCCAACCTGTATATGTACTTTGGTCAATGGTTCAGACTCTGAGAGCTACAATGGTCCAGGTTAGTTGACTCTGATGGTCTTTCTGTAGAATTTGTATCTCCTTAGAGGCTGCAACCCTTCCTTTTGTTCTTACATAAGAGTCCCCAAAATCCAACCACTGATAAATTGGAATCTGATAAATCAACTAATCAGCCCCATTACTCCTAAGGAAATAGAATCAGTCATGAAAAGCTTCCAACTCCCCCCCCCCCCCAAAAAAAAAACATCCCAAGGCCTGATGCGTTTAGAGCAGAATTCTATCAGTCCTTCATAGAAGACCTAATACCAATAATCTCCAAACTATACCACATTATAGAAACAGAGGGAATACTACCTATCTCATTCTTTGAAGCCACAATTACACTCTTACCCAAAGATCCTACAAAAAAGAGAACTTTAGACCAATTTTCCTCATGAACATTGATGCAAAAGTACTCAACAAAATTGTTGCAAACCGAATCCAAGAACACATCAAAGTAATCATCTGTCATGATGAGGTGGGCCTCATCCCTGGCATGTAAGGATGGTCCAATATATGAAAATCCATCAATGTCATCCAATACATAAACAAAATTAAAGAAAAACAATCACATGATTATCTCTCTAGATGCTGAGAAAGAATCTGACAAAATTCAACACCCCTTCATGTTAAAAGTCTTGGGATGGGTCTGAAATTGAGGGGGTCATTTGTTGGATATTCCCTCAGTCTCTGTACCCTACCCTGTACCTCTTAGAAAGGATAAATTTTGTGTTGAACATTTTGTGGATGGATTGCTGTACTACCCTACTCGGTGAGAACATCTTGTGTGTGGTTTTGTAACAAGGTCCAGTCTTACATTCTGTTTAAGTTTTCTGCTAACTTGCAGAAGCCTTGAAGATCAGCAGGACAACTGCAATTATAAAGTACCAACAGTCATGTAACATGCAAGAACCATTACTGATCTCTGCAAATGAGACAATACCTAGGTCAATATTACCTTTTTCTTTTTCTCTGAGTTCAAAAATTAAATGATATTACTACTATGCTTCTTATTTGACTTAACTTACTGTTTACACTGAAACAAGTTTCATCGTGGATGGGTTTTTTTAAAATCAGTAAGCAGATAGTATTTTTTTTTACAACTGCCCAAGTGCAAAAAAGACAACTTTAAGTAATGCAAATGTAACTTTTTAAAAATTATTTGTATTATTTTACAGTCCAATCTACTTATCCTGGTTACTCTCAAACAGTTCCTTCTCACAGTCCTCCTTTTCCATGTCTCCAAAAGGATATATATCCCCTATACCCTGCCAGGCCTCAACACTCCCTATAGACTCAAATATTTCAAGGGTTAGGCACTTCTTCTTCTACTGACACCACACCAGGCAGTACTCTGCTATATATGAGTCAGGACCTTGGAAAAGCTCTTGTATGCTGTCTGGTCTGCCTTGTTAGTGACTCAGTGTCAGGGAGATCTCAGAAATCCAGGTTAATTAACCTTCTGATCTTCCTATGGGGTTGCCCTCCCTCTTGTCTTCTTCAATCCTTTCCCTAATTCAACCCATGGGGTCCCAGGTTTCAGTCCAATTGTTGGATATACCTTCGTAGGCTTGTTGGTTCTCTTGGAGGACAGCAATGCTAGGTTCCTGTCTGTAAGCACACCATAGCTAATAGTGTCAAGCCTTAGAGCCACCAGAAGAGATGGATCCTAATTTAAGCTGGTTACTGAACTGCTTTTCCTTCTATCTCTTCTCCTTTAATCCCCTGAAGTTATTTTAGACAGGTATAAGCCTGAATCAGAGTTTTTGATTGTGGAATTGCATCTATATCCCTCTACTTGATGCCTTGAAGTTGGACACTATGGTCACTTAATGAAATATAAAAATTCCAATTTTCTGAAGTATCACCAGACTGATTTCCAGATTGGTTATAACAGCTTGAAATCCCACCAACAATGGAGGAGTGTTCCTCTTTTCCTACATCTTAACCAGTATCTGATGTCATCTGAGTTTTTGATCTTATCAATTCTGACTGATGTGAGGTGGAATCTCAGGGTTGTTTTGATTTGAATTTTCCTGATGACTAAGGATGTTTAGTGTTTCTTAGGTGATCCTCAACCACGCAGTATTCCTTGCTTGAAAATTCTTTGTTTAACTTGGTACACCATTTTTATTAGGATTATTTGATGCCCTGTAGTCTATCTTCTTGAGAAGTTTAATGTCAATTTCAAACATGAATGCTTCCTTCTACAAACTCTGTTTCCTTCATTGTTTAAAATTAAAGATGTTTAAAGCGCCTGTATTCAGGCTAAATCCCATTAACCTAGAAAGTCTTTGGAAGTGATCACTTCCCAGAGCCTCCTTGATGCTGAACTAAATAAACTGCATGGTATTGGTACAGTGACAGTCAGATTGATCAGTGGAATAGAAATAAAACCACACTCTTACAGAACTTTATCATTGACAAAGAAGCCAAAAAATATACGATGAAAAAAATGAAAGCACCTTCCATAAATGGTGCTGGACTTATTGGAGGTCTGTATGTAGAAAAAATGAAAATAGATCCATAGTTTTACCTTCACAAAAGGTTAAATCCATGTGAATTAAGGACCTCAACATAAAACTAGATAAACTGAAACCAATAGAAGAGAAAGTGGAAAAGAGCCTTCAATTCATTGGTACAGGGGGAAATTTCCTAAACACAATTGTAATGATTTAGGCTCCAAGATCAAGAATTGATAAATAAGACTGCATGAAACTGGAAAGCTTCTGTTAGGCAAAGGACTTAATCAACAGGACCAATAGGCCAACTACAGAATGATGAAAAAGTCTTCACTAATCCCTTATCCAATAGAGGCCTAATATCCAAAATACATAAAGCACTCAAAAAGCTATCCATCAAGAAACCAAGCACCTTAATCAAAAATTGGGTATAGAACTAAACAGAATTCACAACAGAAGAATCTCAAATAGCTAAGACACACTTAAAGATATGTTCAACATACTTAGTGATCAGGGAATTAAAAATAAAAATGACCATGAGATTTCAATTTTCACCAATGGTTAACTTAGAAAACTTAGGTGACATCACATGTTGGCAGAGATGTACAAAAAGCATAACATGCCTCCGTTGCTTGTGGAATTGCAAACTGGTACCACTACTCTGGAAATAAATCTGGAGGTACCTCAGAAAATTGGAAATAGATCAACCAGAAGACCCAGCTATACCACTCTTGGGCATATAACCAAAAGATGCATTACCATGCCACAGGGGCACGTGATCTACTATGTTCTTAGTGGCCTTACTTTTGATATCCAAAAGCTGGAAATAACCCAAATATCCCATGACAAAAGAATGAATACAGAAAATGTGTTCCATAAATTTGTATATGCTGTGCATTTACTTTCATTGATTTCTAGAAAGTCTTTTTTTTTTATTTATTTTTTGAATACATTTTTTAAGGTTGTAATTAAGTACTTGTGGGTACATATAAATACACATATGTATATATGTAACAACAATATAGGAAAAGATGCTATTAATTTCAGGGAATAGGAGAGAGACTAGGAGGGGCTGTAGGGAGGAAAGGGGATGTGATACAGTTCTATTCTAATTAAAATATATTCTATTTTTTTGTTGAACTTCACACAGTCTCCGAGTTGTTTCTGGGGTGTTCACAGCTTTCTGTGGTTAGTATCTCAATATCAGTGACTTAATATTATGTCTGTTCTTTTGTGACTGGGTTATCTCACTCAGGATGATATTCTCTAGATGCATCTATTTTCTTAAGAATTTCATAAAGTCATTGTTTCTGATAGCTGAGTAGTAGTCCATTGTGTAAATGTACCAAAATTTTTGTATCCACTCAACTACTGAAGGAGATCTGGGTTCTTTCCAGCTTCTGGCTATTATAAATAGAGTTGCAATGAACACTGTGATGTGCGTATCTTTGCTGTATGTTGAAGTGTCTCTGGGGTAAATGCCCAGAAGTGGAATAACTGGGTCTTCAGGTAGTACTATGCCCATTTTTCTGAGGAACTGTCAGACTGATTTCCAGAGTGGTTGTATCAGTTTACAACCCCACCAGCAGTGGAGAAGTGTTCCGCTTTCTCCACATCCTTGCCAGCATCTGTTGTCATCTGAGTTTTGGATCTTGGCCAATCTGACTGGTATGAGGTGGAATCTCAGGGTTGTTTTGATTTGCATTTCCCTGATGGCTAGGATGTTGAACACTTCTTTAGATGTTTCTCAGCCATTCGATATTCCTTGATTGAGAACTTTTTTTTTAAATCTGTACCCTATTTTTAATAGGGTTGTTTAATTCTCTGGTGTCTAGCTTTTTGAGTTCTTTGTATACCTTGGATATTAGGCCTCTATCTGTGGGGTTGGTAAAGATCTTTTCCCACTCTATTGGCTGCTGATATGTTTTTAATTTGTGTTTTTTATTTTTCCCTGAGACAGAGATGAAAAATTGAGTATTGTTCAATTTTCATAATTGGCTAGGCATTCTGGTGTATCTGTACTTTTTGAAGTCCAGGTTTAGTCCATGGTGGTCTAATAATATATAAAGCATTATTTTAAATTTGTTTTATCCATTGAGGTTTGCTTTGTGACCAACCGTATGTTCAATTTTGTAGAAACATATATGATGTGTTGAGAAGAAGCTATATTGCTTTGTTGGATTTTTTGGTAATGTTGTACAAATGTCTGTTAGGTCAATTTCATTCATATCTGTTAGTTTCATTACTTCTCTGTTTATTTTTTGTCTTGATGATCTGTCAGTTGGTAGGAATGGGATATTGCCATCTCCTACTATTAATATGTGAGTTTGATGTATCTGCTTTAGCAATGCTTCCTTTACAAAAGTGAGTGCCTTTGTGTTTGAGGCATAGATGTTCAGAATTGACAAGTCATCTTGGTGTATTTTTCCTTTGATGTGTATAAAGTTTTTTCCCTATTTTGATATGTTTTGATTAAAAATCTATTTTATTAGATATTAAAATGAATACTCCAGGTTTCCCCTTGGGTTCATTTACTTAGGAAACATTTTTTCTGATCTTTACTCTGAGGTAATATCTCTGCTATTGATGAAGTGTATTTCTTGCATGCAGTAGAATAGTGGATCATGTTTATTGCATCCATTATCTTAGCCAATGTCTTTTTATTGGTGAAGTGAGACCTATTGATATTGAGACATAATAATGAGTAGTGATTATTAATTCCTATTATTTTGATTTTGGTGGCATTAATATGTTAATAATTATTTAACACTTTCCTTGTTTTTGTTGGTATGCAATTACACATTTCCTTTGATTTATTGGATATAATTAACCTACTTGGTTTTGATATTTTCTTCTAGTATTTTTTGTAGGGATATTTTTTTTCTTTTGATAGTTATTGTTTGAATTTGCATTTGTCAAAAATATCTTATTTCTTTTATAATAGTTGATTAAAATTTTTGTTGGCTGTAGTATCCTAAATTGGCATCTGTGTGTGTGTGTGTGTGTGTGTGTGTCTGTGTGAGTGTGTGTGTGTGTGTGTGTGTGTGTGTGTGTGTGTGTGTGTGTGTGTTTAGAGGTTGCCAGATATCTGTCCAGGTTCTTCTAACTTTAATAATCTCTGTTGAGATGTCTGGTATAATTCTGATAGTTGGGAATAAAAGTGGCAGAAGAACCAAAGTGTGCCTGAGTTTGGAGGTTGCTCAGAGCAGCTTTGCATGTCCTAGTGTAATCATTGTACAGGCAAGATGGGTAGAGGAAGGAAGATAACCTGTATGGTTAAGGATTTGCTGGTTTGATGAAGTTGTGTGGAGAGGTTGGTAGGGAATAATGGTTGTTCAGAAGGGATAAAAGACTATGTAGGGCAGCTTAGGGTGCTTCAAGAGGACACAGTGAGTATGAAAGATGGACCAGGGAAGGGCAGCTAATATGTATGCTTCAGAACCCACAGGTTTGATGGATATGGGCTGAACGGTTGGGGAGAATGGAGCTGCAGAAGAAATATCATGCTGCCTCATGCACTTTGGCATGCTCCCAGAGGTTTAATTTTTTATCTTAAAAGGTTAACAATGTTAATTATTATTTAATGGTAATGTTAAAATCTTCTATTATAATATCATCAAAGATCTAAAGAAAATTATGTTGAAACAGAATAAGCATGTCCTAGAAAAGGTAGGAAGTGGGGTGAAGGTGAAAGTGTAATAGACTTATATTACAAGTGAAACTTAAAAAAAATCATTTCATTTCATAGTCTTAGATTACAGGAATTATAAAATTCCCTTTGATGTCTCCCTCTAGATGTTCTCATATGCCTTTGTTTGCTTGCTTTCAAATTTATGTAATATATATATATATATATATATATATATATATATATATATATATATATATATATACATATGTATGTATGTATCCTGTTCAGTTTGTATGATGTTCCTTGTTAATAAAATAATTCAATATTTATTTTGAAAAATAACAAACAATTCTGTATATAAATGCACATATATAGTTTTAATGATCTTTATTAACTTGGCTGAAATTGGTCACTGAAAGGCCAAAATTTTTTTAACCAAATTTAGCACAAGAAAAAAGAAACTCTTCATTGAATTATTACAATGTGTTTTTTAATGTCTGAAACCTCAGGAGTTTCTCACCAAAAGAAGGGGAATTTTTATCAAAATATTATATGAATATTTTAAATTCTTTAAAAAATAAAGCATAGTATTAAATCTGAAATTAGGTGACTTTATTTTTATTACTGTGATAAGACATTGACCATAACCTGATTGTATTGGTGGTTTGTTTGGCTTATACTTCTGTTTAACAGTCTATCATTAAGGGAAATCAATGCAGCACTTTAAAGCAGGAACATACAATAGGCCAATTTCAGTTGAGGTTTGCTCTTTATACATGACTTCAGTTTATGTCCTGTTGACAAAATTTTTTTTCTAGTCCTATTCCTAACCAAATATAATTTGAAACTGATACAAATTGGGCAAGGTATGATCAGTTTTTGTCAGTGGAGTAATACTGAGTATATCACCAACACTCAGTGACAGGACTCATATTTACTGTAGGTGACCAGAAGAAAATGGAATCCATGTGTTTTGTTTTGGTCACTTTTGGTTTTTTTTTTTTTTTTTTTTTTGTTTTAAGAAATAAGACAAAGAACATGAAATTTTGTATATAGAGTATGACAAATAATATAGGAAGATCTGGGGTAGGAAAAGGTAAAATTAAAATACTGTTTAAGATTTTTAAAAGATATTAAGGCTGTAATTTGAAAATATAAAACAAAGCTATTAAACCAATATTTTGAATTAGCTCATTAAGTATCATTGTTATTTTACATACAACTTTTCCCTTTATGTTTTCTGTTTATTTATGCTAGAGGACTCCAGTGTGTGGCCATAGTTCTGAATTTGTGTCTCTTTGTAGGGTCAGTATAGAAAAGGCCAGTGTGCTTGACAGGAACCAGGGATACCACTAAAGAGAAAGAATACCAACTGAGTAATTACTTCCAACCCATTAAAGAGAGGGTGTGTCTCTGAAGCAATTATCTTGATTGACAGTTGATGTGAGTTGGCCCCACTACACTGCAGGAGGTGCCATCCTTTGGAAATTGGTGCTTTATTGTATAAGGAACAAACCAGTAAGTGACTTTCCTCCATAATTTTTGCCTCCATCCACATTTGAGTTTCTGTACTGAGTTTAATTAATGATGGATTATTACTGAGAAGCCTAAAATGAAATAGAGCTTTTTTACTCTCAGGACATTTAACTCACAATATTCATCTCAGTAAGGAAGGGAAGTAGAGCTGTCTATGTCATCACACCCGATAAAAAGTTTAATTTCAACTTGACTGTACTACCATTATTGTATTATCATTTAAAAATGCTTGGCAATAAAGTTCATTTTGAAAAATCCATATCTTTTTGTATAATGGAAATGATAGAATTAAACACATTGTGTTCAGGTGATTCTACCAATAAATGACAGAATAATATAGGTAAAATATATTAACTCTAAAATATCAACTAAATTTTAGGAAGAATTCATATTCATTCTGTAAAATTTTGTTAAAGCAAAAGTTAGTTTCTTTAATATTTTTCTGTTTTAGATCATTAATTCAGATGATGACTTGCTAACATGTGCATCTTCTATGATGTGATGCAATCAAAGGAAACTATCATATACTAATTAATGCAGTCTTGGTCGATGCAAAATTCTAATAACACACTGTAATCGTCTCCAGTTACTTAAATGAGTTTCCAAATTTTCTGGAAATATAGTTCAGTGTTAGATGTGTATTCCATATAACAGACACAATGGAAAGCCTCCGGTCTTAAAACAAACAAACAAAACAAAAGAAAGGAATAAAAAAAACTATAGATGTGAAATATATATAACATTTTAAATTTTTAATCAATTTGATGAAATAAAAAAGCAGTTTTAAAGTTACAATGATTGTAGGAATAGTGAAGATCTTTAAGCAATCTGTGGGCTTTCATTTTCTCCTGTGGATGGTATTCTTTTACTTCCAAAAGCTTTTCAGTTTCAAAAGTCAAGATTATCAATTGTTAATCTTAGATTCATTGATGTTTTCTTTAGAAAGTTGTATCCTGTGCTAATACAATCAAGGCCACTTCCCAATTTTGTTTTGTTTTGTTTCTTCTGTTAGATTAAGTGTATCAGGTTTTCTGTGGAGGTCCTTGATCCACTTGGATTTGAGCTTTGTTTGCGGTAATGAATATGGATAACTCTGCATTGTGTAACATACAGACATACCAGTACCACCTATGAAAGATGCTTTTGTTTTTCCACGGTAAGGTTCTATTAAAAAAATTCAGTGTTCATAGGTGTGTGAGTATATTTCTGGGTCTTCAACTATTTTCTATTGATCAACTTGCCTATTTCTATTCCAATACTATGTGTTTGTTTTATCACTATTGCTCTGTAGTACAGCTTGACATAAGGAATGGTGATTCCTCCAGATGTTCTTTTAGTGTTCAAAATTGTTTAGGTGACTTTTGGATTTTTCTAGTGAAGTTGAGAACCCTTTCTTTCTTTCTTTCTTTCTTTCTTTCTTTCTTTCTTTCTTTCTTTTTTCGTTGTTTCTTTGTTTCTTTCTTTCCTTTTTCTTTCTTTCTTTCCTTTTAATTAAACAACTTTATTTTAAAAAACAGACATAAATGTACAGATTTTAAAAGCATTTTTGCATAAAACTATATGAATGTATTTTTGTCAGGACGTGATTATTTTTAAAGGTTTGATAGTATGTATTGAAAACTTACTAGTTACAATGAGCATAATGTACATACAAAACAAATGTAACATGGAGATAGTCGATGTTTTCTTGGAGTGCAAAGATTAAACATAATGATTTTAAAATACCAAGGATTACCACAAGGCTTCATTATTAGCTCTTGAATTATTAATGATTGAAGGACTAGGTGTACCACACTCTGAAATGGTGCTATACGATTATTTTTTTTCGAAGAAGGAGTGAGGCTTCCACATTTTGGCCTTCCTTCTTTTTGAACTTCATATGGCCTGAGAGTTGTTTCTTGGGTATTCAAAGCTTTCTGGGGCTAGTATCCAATTATCAGTGACTTCATAGAAGAGAATGTGGAGAAAAGCTTAGAACACATAAACACAGGGGATATTTTTCTGAACAGAACACCAATGGCTTATACTCTAAGATCAAGAATCAATAAATGGGACTTCATGAGATTCCAAAATTTCTGTAAAGCTAAGGACACTGTCAAAAAAAATGGCAGCCAACAGCCTGGGAAAGGATCTTTACCAATCCCACATCTGATAGAGGTCTAATATCTAATATATGCAAAGAACTCAAGAAGTTAGACCCCAGAGAATGAAACAGTCCTATTAAAAATGAAGTACAGAGCTATGCAAAGAATTCACAACTGAGAAATATTGAATGGTAGAAAAGCACTCAAGGAATGTTGTCATCCCAAGTCATTAGGGAAATGCAAGTCAAAACAACCCTGAGATTCCACCTCCCACTAGTCAAAATGGCTAAGATCAAAAACTCAGATGACAGCAGATGCTAGTGAGGATTCAGAGAGGAAGAACACTCCTCCACTGTTGGTGGAGTTGTAAGCTGCTGTAACTACTCTGGAAATCATTCTGGTGGTTCCTCAGAAAATTGGACATAGTACTACCTAAAGACCCAGTTATTTCACTTCTGGGCATTTACCCCAAAGATGCCACAACATATAATAAAGACACATGCTCCACCATGGTCATAGCAGCCCTATTTATGATAGCCAGAAGCAGAAAACAAACACAGACATCCTTCAGTAGAGGAATAGATACAAAAATTGTGGTACATTTACACAATGGAGTACTACTCAGCTATTAGAAACAATGATTTGGTTGAATTCCTAGGCAAATGGATGGAACTAGAGAATATCATCATGCGTGAGGTAACCCAGTCACAAAAGAACAGACATATGCAGAAAGTTTCCCTTTCAAAGATTAGAAAAATTGTGTGGGCATTTTCACCAGACTTGCATTGAATCTGCCTATTGCTTTTGGTATGATGGCCATTTTTACTATGTTAGTCCTATAGACCCAGTAGCGTGAGAGATCTGCACATATTCTGAGGCCTTTCTGTTTTGGTAAATAATACAAAGATGGCAAATAGTTCCAACGAGTCACCACACAACACTGCCCCCAGGTACACTCTGCCTCCAGAGGTCTTTCCCACATTAGTTCTGGCAACAGCGGAACATTTAGAACTAACATTATATTCTTCTCAGTTGCAGCCACCCTTTGGTTATATCTCCCAGCAGAGGGCCATCCACACACTCTGCCAACACTTCAACCAGCCTTAAAAATTAAAAACTAGAGACACTTGCAATTTAATGATGCTTTTTTCTCAGATTTTCTCAGTAAATTTTATACTCCACAAAACATCTACACCATAAACTCAGGGAAAAATTATATGATGTAATTTTCCTATCTAGACAAAACAAATCATCTAATACAAGTTTATCTCTGATAAAATATTCATACCTACCTGTGGCTAATTAAGGCGCCATGTGTTTGGGTCATCCTCATCATTCTCCATCTTCTTCTCTCTTGCTTCTCTCCCTTTCCCAATCTCTGTCCCCACCTGGATAAGACAAACATTACCTTCAGGACCGGTGCCATCCCTCCTTGCATAAAGACAACAACTTACAGGTATAATATCCATAACTTATAATAAACTCAAGAAGATACACTCCAAGAAGTGAAATAACACAATTTAAACATGGGTTTCAGAGTATAATAGAGCATTCTCAACAGAGGAACCTCGATGGTTGTGAAGCACTTACAGAAATATTGAGCATCTTTAGTCATCAGGAAAATACACAACAAAATGACTCTGCAGTTACACTTTGCACCAATTAGAATGGCTAAGATCAAACAAACACGTGAGAGCACATGCAGACAAGAATCAATGGAACACTCCTTCTCTGCTAGTGGGATGACAAACTTGAATAGCTACTCAAGAAAATCAATCTGGTAGTTTCTCAGAAAACTGTAAATAGTTCTACCTGAAGATCTACCTTTACTGCTCCTGGACATACATCCAAGAGGTGTTCCACTATACCAAAAGGATGCATGTTCCTCTATGTTCATAGCAATCTGATTTATTATACCCCAAAACAAAAAACATCCCAGATGTTCCTCAACTGAAGAATGGATGCAGGATACGTAGTTCATTTACACAATGGAATAAATTCAGCTATTAAAAACAAGAGCATCATGAATTTTGCAAGCAAATGATGTAACTAGAAAATATTATCCTGAGTGAGGCACTGCAAAACTAAAAATAAAAACATGGTATGTACTTGTTGATAAGTGAATACTATCCAAAAATACAGAATACCCATGATATACCCCACAGATCCAAATAAGTTATATAAGACGTAAGGCCCAAATGAAGGTGCTTAAATCCCACTTAGAAGATAACTTAAAATATTTCAGAGAACCAGAGGGAAGTAGGGACCTGTCTTAAGGTCTATATCTGCACAAACATCATGACATCATGACTGAGAAGCAAGTTGGCGAGGAAAGAGTTTATTCAACTTACACTTCCACATGCTGTTTATTAAAGGAAGTCGGGACTGGAATTCAAGCAGTTCAGGAAGGAAGAGCTGATGGAGAGGCCATGGAGGGATGTTCCTTACTGGCTTGCTTCCCGTCTCTTACTCAGCCTGCTTTCTTATAGAACCCAGGCCTACCAGCCCAGGCATGGCATCTCTCACAATGAGCTGGGTCCTCCCCCTTTGATCACTAGTTGAGAAAATGCCTTACAGCTGGATTTCCTGGAGGTATTTCTTCAACTGAGGCTCCTTTCTTTGTGATTAACTTTAGCTTGTGTCATGTTGACACCAAACCAACCAGTATGGGACCTGAGTGGGAGTGTGGAGTAGGCAAAAGCATGATGGGGGGGGCGGGGCAAAGATCAGTTATGGGGAGATAAAAAAGAGAGGCCCAGTGGGCCAGAAGAATGGATGAAAATATCCACCTTATGGGGTGGAGGTTGGGGGTAATGTTTAAGAAGTCGCAGAAATCTGAGACTGGGGAGGATCCCAGGACTCAATGCAGGTGATCATAACTGAAATGCCCAACTGTGAGGATATAGACCTGAAGAGACAAGCTTCAGTAGTCTGAGAGGACCCCAGTAGAGGAGTGGGGATACCATACCCCTACAAAATTTTGGACTCAAAATTGCTGCTGTTTAAAAGAAATGCAGGGACAAAAATGGAGCAGAGACTAAAGAAAAAGCCATACAACGATTGCCTCAACTTAGGATCCATCCCATGACAGGCACCAATCCTTTCTACGTTACTGATGCTATGTTGGGCGACAGTAGCCTGGAATGGCTGTCCTCTGAAAGGTTCTAACCATCAGCTGACTGAGACAGGTGCAGATACTCATAGCCAAGTATTGGACAGAGGTCAGGATCCCTAAAGAAGGAGGTGATAGAGTGGAAATCCTGTAGAAAAACAAACTGTATCAACTACCCTGTACCCCTGTACTCCTGAGAGTTCCTCAAGACTGAGACACAAACTAAAGAGCATACATGAGCTGGTGAGAGGCCCTAGGCACATTTGTTTTTTTTTTTTTGTTTTTTTTTTTTTTTTTTTTTTCCTTTCAGGTTTTATGAGCGCTTTCATGGCACACAATGGTTATAGCTACAAGTTACACGTGTCCTATAATCTGTAAGGAATGACCCCAGTGCTGACAAGGCAGAGGAAAGGATGCGTGTCACTCAGGCTTCATGAACACCAGGAGTTCAAACAACTGCTTTACGTGAGATTCGTCTCACGAGCTGAGTCTTCATTTCACTCTTTACTGCAAATGAATAACTCACTGTGCAGTTCTCGGTGCCACTTTCCTCTTGACTTACAAACATCTGAACCAGTTTTCAATAAACTTAAAATGAAGCCTACTTTTCATCCCAAATTGTAAACAGGAATAAAGCTTTTTAAACCTTATCTTAAATTTCAACTTTGTTGAATCCTGCTTTGTGATAGGACAATCTGTTTTTACTCAGCAAGAATCTGTAGGAGTATGAAAATCCCGTATGTTGGAGCTGCAAATCAACACTGCGCATGCTCACTGATGGACAGTTGTTCCGTGATATATTCCAGGATTTTACTGATACTTTCAAAAATGGCAAAACTAAATTTAGTTTTAATGTTGAAACAAAATCATGTTCCCATAGTTCAATGGCACTGCTGATGGAACCGATGGAACCTCGGCAGCCTTGACAATTTGATTCCAGCTTTTCAAACCACCACCACCACCACCACCAACAAAGCAACAGGCCATCAGATTTACTTTCTTCCTACGAAACTCTATATAAACACTTGAAGTAATAGGTGAGAAGGCAGATCAAGGGTCACCAGGTTAAGTACAAGAAATGAAAAGGAGAAGTTGCCTACAAATCATGTAGACATTGCCACCAGCAGATTATAATCTTGTCAACAGTGCATTGTCTTCTCTTAGTACCACAGTCACACCTGCATCATTCATGCCAGAAACTGTGTTCCAGCCTTGCAACATCTCTTTCTAAATGAGGTCAGGTTTGCAAATAATACTATAAAAGCTTTGTTTAGTCTTTGTTTTGTTTTCCAGGACGAAAACAAGCTTCTCTAAACTTGAATTTATAGTCACAAAATGAAAACAAAACCAAAATAAATAAATAAATAAATAAATAAATAAATAAATAAATAAATAAATAAAAAGCAAAACATAAGGAAAAAATACCCTGGGCAATAAAAATTCCTTTTAAACCAGCTTTGGAGTCGCTCCTGTCCTAAGCCTCCTGCACCAACTTCGGCTTGTAGGAGCAGCCTGTATGGGTGAGAGACAGGAGGTAGAGTTAACATTAAGGTATTGCAATGCTGCCTAGGCACATTTGTAACACAGGGCTTCCTTATCTGGGCTCAGTGGGAGAAGATGAGCCTAATACTGTAAAAAATAGATGAATCCCAGTTTGGTGGGTGAGGGGGAATGAGGGCATTCTCTTGGACATTAATGGGAGGGGAGTAGCAAAGAACTCTGTAAGGGGGGACTGGGAATGTGGGGAGTATTTGGGATGTATGTAAATAAAATAATTTGATAAAAAAAGTTACAAATGATTGATTTATTTTATACCCTTTTCTATTTTTGGTTAAAAGTTTTAATAATTCAATTTTTTAAAAAATTTACATCACATTTTTGTGGTTTTATTTTTATTTATTTTACAACTCCATTATTATATCTTTTTTCCCTTATCTCCTCCCAGTTTTCTTTTTTTTTTTTTTCTCATCTTCCCTCCCATCCCTATCCTCCTGTACTTCCATTCTTCTCAGAAAAGGGCTTTCCATGGATATTAACCTGCCTTGGCATATCAAGTTCCAGTAGAACTGGGCTCATCTTCTCCTATTGTGTCTATTTGAGACAGTCCAGTTTTAGAAAAGGGATTCAAAGGCAGGCAACAGAGTTAGTCACAGCCTGTGCATCTGAAGTTCAGTGTTGTACATAAAGTCAGAGTTATACAACCTTTATATATGTGTTAAGTGCCTAAATCTGTCCTATGCATGCTCGCTGTCAGTTCAGTCTCTGTGTGCCTTTGTGGCTTAATTCTGTATGTTTCTTGTGGTATCTTTGACCTCTTTGTCTCTTTCCATCTTTCCTCCCCATCTTCAAAAACCCAAATGGAGGAGCTAGAGAAAGGACTGAAGGAGCTGAGGTGGTTTGCAACCCCATAGGAAGAACAACATTATCAACCAATCAAATTTAGCTTCCAGGGGCTAAAATACCAACCAATGAGTACACATGTAGGGAACCATGGCTGCATATGTAGCAGAGGAGGGCATTTTCTGGCATCAATAGGAGGAGAAGCCTCTGGTCCTATAAAGGCTCATTACTCTGGTATAGGGGAATGCCAAGGCAATGACTTGGGAGTGGGTGAGTAAGAGTGGGAGCATCTTCATGGAATCAAGAGGATGGGGAAGGAGGAATGGGGAAAGGAGATAACATTTGAAATGTCAATACATAAATATCCAATAAAAATGAAAAATAAAACTAATTATTTTATTCTTCTGTCTTTACCTTCAGTACTTCCCTCTAATGCTTAAACGTCTTAGCTCATTACTGTTATGTTTTTAATGATACTTAAATACAGAAATTAAATAACTGTAGGTCTTATCTGCATGTGAGGTTTAACTGTTGTTTCTATTTTTCTCAGCATCAATTTTTCTGGCAAACTATCAGTTCTTTGTATGAGCAAGATAGTCTAGCATTTTCTTCTGCTTAACCTCACTTAGATATCTGTTTGAAGACCAATACCACTCACAAAAATATTCAAATCTCAAACAACAAGCTAATTGCTTATATGGGCTTATATAACTGTATTTCTTTTAGAGAAAATACTTGTTTGATGCTAATGTAGTGAAACAATAATATATTTTTGTATAACATAGAATTTACTATGTTGCAGAATATTTACTTGCAAAATATTCATAAAATAATCTTTCTAAACTAATTTTGAATTTTGGCTATTTTGATTTCAACTAATAACATCACATTCTCAATTGTATAATTCCATTTATAGTTTGAGGTTACATAATGGTTAATACTAGAAAAGCTGTGTTTTTACAATCTAGCTCCAAGAAAACACTGTGATATAGCTGGTAAAGAGATGTATGTATCAGACTTAATGGAATTTTAGTGAAATTTATTGTTATATTTGTTACTTTATAATTTTTTTTATCATATGTGTAATTTAAGAGCTGAAGAGGTTCATAAGCAGTTTCTAAACCTGTATTAGGAGATTCGCAATTACTCATGACTCTAGCTCAAGACCAACTAATGATCTGTTCTGTCCTCAGCAGGAACCTATACTTATATGCATATATCCACACACTGATATGCCTACATACATGTAAAAGAAAGAATAAGAAAAGAAAAAATTTTAAAAAAGAGAGAAAGAGAGAAAAAGAACAAAAGAGAGAAAGAGAGAGATACAAAAATAAGGAAGAAAGCAAAGAATAAAAATAATAAAGAAAAGGAAAGAAAAATGAAGAATGTGAAAAGATAGAATTGAGAGATGAGAATTAGATTCAGAAGCTTCACTGCCTATGATCAATTAAAGCAGTACATTTTTAACAACATTGAAACAACAAATAGCATCATAAATAAATAGCACAGTGATCATAGGGAGCTTAATGCATAAGCATTAGAAAACCCAAACTGAGTGTTTTACTTAATGTTACTGGAAGTATATATTATAATGCCTTAAATAAACAACTTATAATTCCATGAATTTATTGGAGAGTTTGAAAAGTTTAAGTTTTAGGCATCTGAAGTTTTATTTTTATGTTTTTCTGAGAGCACAAGCTGTCATTGTATCAGCCTTCTTACAAGGAGGAGCAAATCTGGTCCTCAAAGGTTCTCTGATAAAAATACCCATCTTATTATGAAGATGGGATTTTTAAATCTCAGGCACTTCTTCATAGCACCTCATTTGAAATATGGTTTAATTATAACTTTTGAGACATAGCATATCAGTACACACTGTTATAGTTAATTTATTTGACTAGGTGATGGATATATTAACTTTTTGTTAATTATTTGACAATTTTCATTCTGTATCCTGTACTGACCACTCATACCCCACCTCCTATGGTGTCCTATTTACCACAACACTTCTCAACAATTTTTATCTTATACCCATGCACATCTGGTTTTGTGTGTATATGTGAGGGTTTATGTGTCTGTGTGACTCACTTGAGACAACCATCTGTGTGACAATCCCCAAGCCAAAATTTATAAAAGCCTGGGAGCTCAGCAAAGTATATAGCAAAGATTACCATTCTCTCCTCCCAGCTGGTTTTAAAATCAAAGGGTTAATTATTCTCCTACCATTAAATTGTACAAAATGTTGTGTTAATATATGAACAATATCTTAAAATAACCCCAAAATCAAATACATATGCATTATCTACTAAAACTTTCAGTTATGAAATAAAATGAGGAAGTAATGAAGACTTTATTCATTCTGACTTTAATACACAGTTTATCAGCAGAGAGAGATACACCACCTTTGCTTATAACTTACAAGAGTTCAACTTTTGGTGACAAGCAAAAAAAAAAAAAGAATGATTAGGGTGTGAGGACACCATTTTAAGAGTGGCAGTGTCAGAGAAAACAATGTAAACAATGGAGGAAGGTCCTCCACTCCCACACTCAGAGATTTGGTAATAATAGTTATACATCTCTCCTGTCAGCAGGTGGGGAGAAATGAATATGGCTTTACTCATTTGGATCTAGTTTGCAGTTGCATAGCAGAAGCAGGTTTACCAGTGTTGTCTCATCAGAGAAATGGGGCAAAGACATAAACCTGGATATTTCACACACATTGAAAAGCATAACCTGGACTCGTTAGAGAATAATAAATGCATTCCCTACCTAGTCTGTAATTAAAATTGGAAAAACCAAAAGACAATTCTCTTATCATTTTGCTCCACAAATGCAAAGGCGCTGCGATTTCTCCCTGCAACACTTTAAGTGTGGAGGCAATTGATTTTGCTTCTGCTGTTGTTCAGAAAAGCAGTTTTATTAAACTCTTAAGTGCTTGTATAGGATGCCATTGAAGATGACTTAATTCAATAAAACTACAAACTAGGATAAATCAGCATTTTTACTCTTGGTGAGAGGTAGAAATTATGGTTAACCAGAAACTATGTACTGGTTAAACTAATAACAGATTCAAAAACATAAATGAGATTGAATTGACATGGTTTAATTTCAGCAAACTCCTTCATTTTTTATAGATAGCTGCTAAGGGAATAATAACATCTATCACCCAATAAATCAAAATATTGAGAGTCTTAAGCTTATTTCTTCTGTAGATTCACAAATTTCTTTTGTCACAAACATGTGTCTACTGTGGTAAGCTTTATACGTCTTTATAATTAGGGTTGAATTGCTTCCTATGAGTGTCCAGGATCCAGAAAAAAATTAAAAATATTTTCCTTCAACTTGGTTTTGCATAACAATCTAAATTAGACTCAGTATCTTTCACAAAATTTTGACTCCATAACTTCGGCTTTAAAACTCTCTAGAACTTCAGTTTCTGTATAAGTCATGAATGATCTATCACCCATGTGTATTTAGCTTAAAATTTTACATAGAGTAAATATACTGTACATAATCCTTTTAATAATTAAAGACCAAACAAATGTTTTAAAAGAATGACATTTTGATCATTAAATTTCAAACATTAGACAGTATATGAACTATCACATTTGACTACATATACCTATTAGTCTTAGAAACCAAAAGCCACATATATTTGTACACTAAACTATTATAACCATTTGTGACATGTATCATTTTACATTGATTTAAATGTACTTGCATCCAAGAAAAACTATTAAATCTGCACAAATTTTAATATATTATGAATGTTTAGAGTTTATTCAATGATGTATTTCATGACCTCTCTTTCCAGTGCTATTGTGATAAAATTTAACAAAAAATTTGTGTCCCTTGGTGTTTACTAAAATGACTCTGGCCACTAATTGGCTAAATTGAACAGCCCCCTCCTATTTATTTAGCACAGCATGCATTAAGCAATCTCCTTAATAAAAATCCAATATGTGCAGGCAACAACCCTCAAATCAGCATAACAGGAAAAATGCTGTCTGCATCTTCAAATAAATACTACAGAGTTCAGCAAACTTATTTCAGTAGCTAGAATGTAAAATAGTTTTAACTTCTTCAAATGCAAAAGGCAAAGCACAGTGAATAATAGCCTCTGAACCTAAGAGACACATTTCATTTTATAGTGAGCAGCAGAAGAAATGCTGTTTCACAGAAAAATTCTTGAGGTTCACACAAAATTAAGCTTGTTTGGCAGGGTTTCAGTAACTGTATGCCAAGCACATATTAAGACACGCTTTTCTCTGTTGGCAGCCCAAGATTGCATTAGGCAAGGATTTTCACATCTATAAATGCCTTCTGAATAATTTCTTCTCGTGGTGGCCTTATCATATCGCATTTAAATATATCCTAGGAGAAAGTCCCTAAATCGATGCTGTCCCAGTATTGAAGTGTAGTGGGTCATATGCAAATAGTGAAATCTGAAAAAAGGAAAGTTAGCAGAGTTAAAATAGCTTTGCATAAGACATTGAGGATGAAATAAACAGTCTCAAAATTTGAGACTAAGTGTCCTTCTTACAGAAGAAAGAAAATAATTAAAATTCACAGTAGACAAAACATATCCAGTTAAGTGATGAATGAGAACATGCAATCTCAATGTATAATCTCAACTTATAATATCTTAGGTCACTTGTTAACTTTATGGCTTTTATTATATATATATATGTATATTGTATATATATGTATATATATATGTATATGTATATATGTATATGGCTTCTTATTATATATATATATATATATGTATTATATATATATAATATATATGTTTGTTTTTCTCTTACAGTTTACATATGAGTACATATTTCAGTTATTTTAAAAACAACCACATGTAACTTTTTAAGCTAAATAAACAATCTTTTTATGGAGTTGATTTTTTTAAATGTTTGAAAATCTCACTTGTTTCTAGCAATTTTTGTGATTTTAAAATATTTGTGGAGTATTAATAAAGAAAAAGAATAACTGAAGCAACTTATGTACACCTACACAACACAACAATATTCTCTTAATAATATACAGTAAATGATAATGTACAGGTAAATATGAGGAAAGTGTTGACACAAAACTTTCACTAGCTTCAGACAGTACGAGATGAAGTGTTGAGTAAATTGTAAGAACAATTGATAGTATTGTCTAATAAAACCAAAACTTCATTACTGTGTGTGGAACACCCATGTAAGAAAATAGTTAGAGAAGGTCAGCACAGGGGTGAGTTCACATTCTCTTCCCACTGTCTTTCCTGGGAGAGGCCACCCAGAACACTCAGGGCAGAGGTGGCAGGGCTGCCTGAAAACAGACACTTCTGGCCAAAGGTCAGAGCTGCCCCATTTGCATCAGGACTTGGCACTGCCATCAGAACTCACAGCCTACACAGAGAGCCAAGCACCCAGGAACAATCTCCCTCTGTAGACAATGGGCCCAAAGACCCAGAGGAGAGACAAGCTCCAGTCAGAGACAAGATCACCTAGCATCACATATAGCAAGATGGCAAGAGGCAAGCAAAAGACTCTAAAAAATGGAAACCAAGACAACCTGGCAACATCAGAACCCAGTTCGCCCAACACTGCAAATAGTGAATATCCCAACTCACCAGGAAAACAAGATTTAAACTTAAAATGATACTTCATGATTATGATGGAGGTCCTTAACAAACACATAAATAACACACTTAAAAAAGTACAGGAAAGCCAGAAGAAAACACTCAAACAAGTTGAAGCCCTTAAAGAGAAAAGACAAAAACAAAACAAAAAAAAAGAACAACAACAAAAAAAAACCCAAAACAAAAATGAAAATCACTTAAAGAGCTAAAGAAAAGCACAAACAAAAAGCTGAAGGAACTGAAAACAGAAATAAAAACAATGAAGACATCGCAAAAGGAGACAACCCTGAAGTTGAAAAACCTAGGAAAGACAATGGGAGTAAAAGATGCAAGCATCACCAACAGAGTACAAGAGATGGAAGAGAGAATCTCAGGAGCAGAAGACACCATAGAAATCATTGACACAACAGTTAGAGAAAATGAAAAAATCAAAAGGATTCTAACCCCAAACATCCAAGAAATCCAGGACTCAATCACAAGACCAAACTTAAGGATAATAGGTGTAGAAGAGAGTGACGACTCCTAACTAAAAAGCCTAGTAAATATCTTCAACAAAATTATAGAAGAAAACTTCCCTAACTTTAAAATGAGATGACCATAAACATACAAGATACCTACAGAGCCCCAAATTGATTGGACCAGAAAAGTAATTCTTCCCAAAACATAATAGTCAAAACAACAAATGTTCAAAACAAAGAAAGAATACTAAAAGCAGTAAGGAAAAAAGGATAGGTAACATATACAGGCAGATTGATCAGAATTACACCAGACTTTTCAACAGACTGTGAAAGCTACAAAAAATAATAGATAGAAAACTCCACAACATGGGGGAAACTTCACCTTAGGAAAAGCAAAATAATAATAATAATAATAATAATAATAATAATAATAATAATAATAATAATAATAATCTTACAACAAACAGCAAAAAGAAAAATACAAAAACATAATTTTGCCTCTAACAACAAAAATAACAGAAAACAACAATCATTCTTTCTTAATATCTCTCAACTCCCCAATAAAAAAACATAGACTACCAGAATGGATACATAAAAAGGATTCAACATTTTGTTGCATACAAGAAATTAATCTCAGCAACAAAGACAGGTATTATCTCAGAGTTCAAGGTTGGGAAAAACTTTCCAAGCAAATGGTCCCAAGAAATAAGCTAGAGTAGCCATCCTACTATTGAATAAAACAGGTTTTCAACCAGAAGTAATCAAACAAGACAAGGAAGGACACTCTTTACTCATCAAAAGAAAATTTTATCAAGATGAAAACTTAATCCTGAACATCTATGCTCCAAATACAAGGGCATCCACATTCATTAAAGAAACTCTACTAAAGCTAAAAGCATACATTGCACCACACAAAATATTCATGGGAGACTTGATATGATGGTATGATTAAGTGATGACAAAAATTTCACCAGATAATCTTTCTCTCTCTTCCAACTTTATTTATAAAAAGAGGGATACATATATTGATTTTTAAAGGCATTTTGGCATAACACTATATGAATACTTTTGTCAGTATTTAATTACTTTAGAGGTTTGATAACATGCATTGAAATACCACTAGTTACCGTAAACATAAAGTACATGTAGGACAGTTGCAATTCTTAGGATATAATCAATGTTTCCCTTAAGTAAGAATAAACAAATATATTCCCACATTTTTAAAGTATGATTATTTATAAATACTTTATATATAAAGTACCCATATTATACTATATGAATTAATAACTCTATTTCAAGATAAAAGTAGTAATGTTAAATAGAATAACCACAACAGTAAGATATAATCAAAATTCTAAAAATAAATAAATAAATAAATAAATAAATAAATGAATAAACTACAACTTTAACTTGATATAGAATATAGCAAATACTTAGTAAAAATATTGTTGGATGTAATAGTTATATTTTATACTTAAGACCCTGTAATATGTTTGAACCATGTAAAAAATAAGAGAAAGTGTTACCCATTTTGAATAAAAATTATGAAATAATAATGTGTATAATAGGTATATAATTAAATACTAATTGAAGTTGTTTTAAGTACACTCTTTTGTTATGTGTTAAAATCCATCCACAGCAATTTTAATCTAGCAACTTAGCTGCTCTGATTACACTCAAAGGTCATCCAGGTCTGTGTGATCGAACTGGAATACAGACATACCATTAGTATAGACCTGTAATCTAAAACAATAATATCTAACCCACAATTGACATTGTGAACAAGACCAAGAACCTGTAACAAGTTCATAATTTCTAGGTAAGAACCTACTCTTAGTGTTCTGGCATTTGCAGATAGTAAAAACATGATTGCAGATGACTTACTGATAAAACTGTACATTAGTGTACATCTCAACCCTCATCAAAGAAGCTTACTTTTCCCATAGATAACAACATGAAGAAACACAGCTGGTAATCTTGTTATGAATGTGGAATTTCCAAGTGCTCAGCTCTAATTGAGATGTCTATAGTTTACCTCTCTTCTATTGAGATCTAAGAAGAAGAGATGTCTGAAAAACTGTAAGGTGTACAGATGGTTTATAACATCAAGGAAATAATGTTTACCAAACAGAACATAGCAGATGCACTTACAAATTTATAATGACCTTGCCAGGATGAACAAGACATGTATGTATGTGCATATTTCAAGCCAAAAGAAAAAAAAAATCCCAGCATAGAAAAGGCAAGTTGGCAGTAAAACCCTACCCCTAGCTTAGTAGTTAGTGGCATTTGACTGGTACTGGAAGAGGATAAGTCAGTTGTTCCTAATGGAAATGGTATATCAACTAGACTGCAAGGTAAAGTATTTCTTAATCTGATCAACAGTAGTTGCCTAATCATAATATTGCCACACTCCTTGGAGCCTCATTATTCTATGTGTGTTTGATTAAATATCAAAGTTACATGTTAACATGACCTTCACTTACTAGAAAATTCTGATTTGTATATAAGCACAATCTCACGTAGGCCTAGAATATTTTCAGCCTCTGAGACTAACTGCTGAACAAGCTCACCACATTTAGTGGTTTCTGAGTTCTTGCTGGTTGAATCAACTCAGCACTTCTGGCTCTAACTCCTCTCCAAGCTGAGTGAGTCAATCTAGTTTCTCTAAATTTCTGACTGAAGTGGATACTAACTTTGGAAATATATTTTCATTTCCTGTCTTCTCATTCTCTGCCTTGTTCTGCCTTCAGCCTGTCTCTATAAAATGTTCCTGGTAAAACTACCTCTTTCCTCCATCACTCTATTTTTCTCTGTCTTGCTTTTTAAGTAGTTTTCTTTTTTCTTTATTCTCTTGAGAGTTGGGAATATACTATTCTGTCAAATATTTATCTTATTTGTCATGTACTTGTATGTATGTTGCTCAATTAAACATCACTTTCCAATATTTCCTTATACAAACTGGCTCTACATTCATTGTTTTTGAGTAAAGGTGTGTAACGCATATGCTAAACCTGAGCCACAACACAGTGAGAAACAGATTTTTTCCAGTAAACAAAGTTATCATTGGAATTACAATATAATCAAATATCACACATTTATTATATGTTGTTTATCCAGGTATATAAACACAGTGAAAGAAATAAAAAAAAAAATCTGGAAACTTGTGCCCAGAGGAAACTTGTCCCCCAGGAGCGTTGATATATCCAAGCTCACAAGTAAGGTTACCACTATGGCTTTAACCTACCCAGACAACACTGGACACAGGAACCTCAACACAGTCTGGGACACAGGATCCTTCTGGATTCCATCTGTGCCTGGCAGCTGAACTTGTATAAAAGACTTCCAAACTCCAGTCGCACATAGAGAAAGCTTTTCCCCCAAGAGTGTTGACACACCCAGACTCACAGGTTTACAGAAGAGACAAGCCCCAGTCAGAGAAAGCAATGCCAGCTACTAGCAGACAAGAATAAGAACATAAGCAACAAAAACTAATGATACATGACATTATCAGAACCCAGTTATCCCACAACTCTGGACACTCCATCACACCTGAAAAGCAAGATTCTGATCTAAAATCACATCTCATGATGATGCTGATCAAAGACTTTATGAAGGACATACATAAATTGCTGAAAGAAATATAGGACATTAAGGCCAAGGACCCCCACAAACAAACAAACAAAAAAACAAACAAACAAAAACAAAAAAAAGCAAAACAAAACAAAACAAACAAACAAAAAACCAGATACATTGAATCTCATACAAGTGAAAGTGGGAAAGAGCCTCAAACACATTTGAACATGGGAAAATTTTTGTGAACAGAACACCAGTGGCCCAGGCTCTAAGATCCACTATAAATGTGATCTTATAAAATTGAAAAGCTCCTTTAAGGAAAAGGGAATTATCATTAGGACAAAATGGCTACCTACAGATTTAGAAAACTGTAACCTTGGTGATATAACATGTACCCCTAAAAAGTATAAAATCTGAATGTAACAGCCTTTAGGGGTTGCTTCTCCTCTGGATGTAGGCCACCCCAGTAAACTAGACTAATAAACCTCTTGCTTTTGCATCAATTCTCTATCTCTCCTCTCATTCATGGGTGCCTCAGATAGATAAGACTATTTGAGTCTTACAACAAATAAAAGATCTGTGTCTTATAACAAATTTGAGTCTTAAGATAAATTAAATAAAGGGGGGGGGGAAATAGAATTACTTTATAATCCACAAGAAGAGAGAGAAAGAAAGAGAGAGGAGAGAGAGGGGAGGCAAGAGAAAGAAGAGTCCCAATTCCTTTCAAATTCCTGAGGTCCAGTCTACCAAATATCTGAGCCTAAGGGAGGCATTCTTATTCCACCACACTCTAGCCTTCTTGAATTACTTTTAGAGCATTTTTGTTTATTGTTTCTGTATAATAGTCTAAACTTTTTCATGTTTTTTTTTTTTCTTTCAGAAGTTAGATGCTTAGCTTAGTGGGATCTTGTCCTGAAGGCTTTCTTCCTTTTTTCAGGACAAATTTTTCTTGTAACATTTCCTGGAACTTTTTTTTTCTGTTCAAACTGAACATTTTGTATTTTTTCCTGACTATATTTGTTTTGTTTTGTTTTATTTTCCAATACACCTTGGATCTTGATAAGATTAAGCAACTCTGACCCAATCCTGAAATAGCTCCTGGAAAGGACTTTAGGACCCAAGGGTAAGTTTTACACACCTGACCCTAGGATGATTTCCCAGAAATCACACTTCCCAGAAAACACACTTCCCAGAAAAACCATTAAATGTACTAGGTGACCACCACCTGTGCCCTCTAGGGAAGGAAGGTGCCCTTCCAGGATAATTGCTGTTGCAGTAATCTGCCCTCTGCAAAATTTATAAAAGGTGCTTGCAAGTTAAAATCAGGATAGTCTCTGGTCTCTTGCTTGAGAGACTGTTGAAGGCCAATCTTAGTGCCATAAAAATAAACATCTTGCTTTTGCATAGATCTGAGTCTGGTTGTCTCACTTGGAGTCTTCCTACAGGTAAGGATGCTCCAGGGTTTACAATCTCATAAGATTGATTACTAATAACCATGTGACAGAGGGAATATTAGGATGTGTTAAAATCTCCTGCAGCAAAGACACTCAACCAGTACTTCTAAATTTAGCCTCCAGAAAATTCTTTAGATAAGGGCTCTGTTTAAAGAATTTAACTGTTTTGCTACTACAAAATCCAAAGTCCTTCATATTTCTAAAACAGACAGGAAGAAAAAGCCACAAAACTAAACATGATTAGGTCTGTAGGTCTGTCATGACTACTAACTACTATAGGTAAGTATACTATAGGTACCTGACTACCATAGGTAACTTCTACATTGGTTACTGTTCTGTTGTTATGATAAGTTATCTTGAACAAGGAAATGTAGAGAAGTTTCTCTTGTGCTTTTGGAACAGAGAGATAAGAGTAGTGATTTTTTTTAGGAAGCAAGCCAGAAAACAGTAGGCATGACACCTAGTACTGGATTCTAGGAGATTACATCTTGAATTCAACCAAAAAAAAAAAAAAAGCCAAGAAGAATAAAAACAGATAGAAAGAGCATTGGAGGTCGAGTGAGTTTTATAAAAATCAAAAATTATTCAATCGGCAAGCTTCTTCCCAGTATGCTTATCATTAGTCTAAATTCCACTTTCTTTTTTTATTTTATCTAGCTTTATTATTTTAACAACTTTATTTTACAAAACAAAGATAAATGTACAGATTTTAAGCATTGTTTGCATAAAATTATACAATACATTTTTGTCAGTCCTTTTTTTCAGATTTTAAAATAATTTTTACATAAAACTGTATGAATATATTTTTAGTCAGTACTTAATTTATTTAAAGGTTTGATAGTATGCATTGAAAACTTAATAGTTACAAAGAGCATAAAGTACATGTAAAACAAAATGTAACATGGAAATAGTCAAAGTTTTCTTGTTGTATAGAGATTTTTTTGTTTTGTTTTGTTTTGTTTTGTTTTGTTTTTTTATTTCTTGGACTTCATACAGTCTGTGAGTTGTTTCTGGGGCAGTGCGAGCCTCTGGGGTTAGCATCCCATTATCAGTGGCTGCATATTATATCTGTTCTTTTGTGACTGGTTTATCTCACTCAGAATGATATTCTTTAGATGCAGCCATTTTCTTAAGAATTTGGTCAAGTCATTGTTTCTGGTAGCTGAGTAGTATTTCATTGTGTAAATGTACCACAATTTTTGTATCCATTCATCTTCTGAAGGACATCTGGGTTCTTTCCAGCTTGTGGCTATTATAAATAGAGCTGCGATGAACATTGTGGTGCATATATCTTTGTTGTGTACTAAGGTGTCTCTGGAGTATATGCCCAGAAGTGGAATAGCTGGATCTTCAGGTAGTGTTATGTCCAATTTTCTGAGGTATCGCTAGACTTATTTCCAGAGTGGTTGTATTAGTTTGCAACCCCACCAACAGTGGAGAAGGGTTCCTCTTTCTCTGCAACCTTGCCAGCACCAGTTGTCATCTGAGTTTTGGATCTTGGCCAATCTGACTGGTGTGAGATGGAATCTCAGGGTTGTTTTGATTTGCATTTCCCTGATGGCTAAGGATGTCCAGCACTTCCTCAGATATTTCTCAGCCATTCGATATTCCTCAACTGAGAACGTTTTGTTTAGCTCTGTACCCCATTTTTTAATAGGGTTATTTGATTCTCTGGTGTCTAGCTTTTTGAGTTCTTTGTATACCTTAGATATTAGACCTCTATCTGATGTGGAGTTGGTAAGCATCTTTTCCCATTCTGTTGGCTGCCGTTTTGTTTTCTTGACAATGTCCTTAGCCTTACAGAAACTTTGCAATCTCATTAAGTCCCATTTGGTGATCTTTGACCTTAGAGCTTGAGCCATTAGTGTTTTGTTCAGAAAATTTCCTCCAGTGCCTATATGTTCTAAAGTTTTCCCTACTTTATCATCTAATAGTTTCAGTGTATCAGGTTTAATGTGGAGATCTTTGATCCACTTACACTTGAGCTTTGTACAAGGAGATAAGAAAGGGTCTACTTTCATTCTTTTGCATGTTGAGTGCCAGTTGGACCAGCACCATTTGTTGAATAGGCTGTCCTTTTTCCATTGAATGTTTATGGCTCTTTTGTCAAAAATCAGGTGACCATATATGTGAGGCCTCATTTCTGGATCTTCTCTTCTATTCCATTGATCCACATGCCTAGAAAGCAGGCACATTTTTTGGTCAAAATTTCCTAAGAACAATCTCTACATAGTAATTATCTTCTTTGAAATATCTTAAGTTGGTCTGTCACAATCTACATTGTCCTCTGCCCCACTGTCTTTTATGTTTCCATTATATGACCGATTAAGTTACACTTAAATCACTCACATTTCTTAATCCAAATTCCCTATTATTTGATTTTTCCAATAAGCAATATTTTCAGAGTCCTCACAACAAACCCATTCCTTTTTACACTCTTCTGTTTTGGTCAATTTTCCACTGCTCTGAAGACGCATTTCGACAATTACAACTCGTTAATTGATCCCTGCTTACAGCTTCAGAGTTTTAATCAATTACCATCATTGCAAGGATCGTGTTTCCAAGCAGGAAGACATTATGATAATGATGTAGCTGAGGGTTCTATATCTACAAACAGTAGGAAGAGAGATTTTTGATACTTCAAAGCTTATTCTCAGTGACACACATTGTTCAACAATGCCACAAATCCTAATGCAGCAATTCTCAACCTGTAGGTCACAAATATCAGAAGACACACTGTTGAGTATGTTTTGAGAAATGGAGACAATACTTAGTAGCAAAACTACAATTATGACATAGCAATAAATATAAACTTATGGTTGGGAATTTCTAAGACCCTTAGTAACTAATCCCTTCAAATAATGCTATTTTATTGTGACTAAGATTTGAAATGTATTATCATATAGACATTATTCTCATTCAAACTACCAAAATGACCCCATATCCTCAACCTCCTCAAATAGTACCCATAAGTAAGAACCGTGCATTCAAAGATCCAAGTCTGTGGGGGAACATTCTCAATGAAATCTGCTCAGTATACATTCAGTATCTAAGAATATTATATATAAGCTATATTTTTAATCTACTGGTATACAAATTAATAACCAAGGTATGTTATTTCTTATTATTATGCAATAAAATTATTGTATGGCATAGAATTGCATAATCCTATTGTAGAGTGTAGCTAATGAAAATCGATGCTGATTAATCAGTACTTTGGTAAAATACTTCTAAAATACTTTATATATTAATGTAACTTAACATTGTATTTAAAAAATAAATTGTTTAATGTAGCATCAAAAGCCCAAAGATCACTATATTGACTACATTAACATATTATGTTCTTATGTTAATCGAACCTTTTATCTTAGGTTTTCAATTTAAATTTTGACCTAAATTCAGAAAAATGAAGAGTATCTATTTTTATGGTCATTTTATTCCAAATATGTAGTTTTGGGGGGATGAAGAAATCTTATCAAGTGCTTCCATTTTTTTTCATAAAGAAATATATTACTTTTGTCTACTTTTTCATTTATTCTCTAGGCATATAAGTGGATATGAACTGAGACAAGGAGAAATGTTCATTATTGAGTTTAACATAATTAATAAAACCATGTCTTCTAACTAGGATATACTGTGTTAATATTAATTTGTAATTCATATAAATTACATAAAGATGAATATGAAAATGTGATTGTTTTAATTTTTAAAAATTATATTTATTTGTTCACTTTACATTCTTCTTGCAATGCTCCAGTCTCTCCTCTTCTCCAGGTCTACACTCTGAAAATCCTTCCCCCTAAGGACCTCTACCTTTCTGTCCGGAGATGGAAAGTCCTCCTTTGCTACTACCCAACTGTGGCACACTCAGGAGCAAGAGGCCTAAGGACATCCTTTCCCATCCAATCCAGGTAGGGGAAATGCATCCAATGACAGGCAACAGGGTCAAGGATAGCCTCTACTCCAGTTGTTATGGGATTCATAGAAAGACCAAGCTGCACATCTGCTGCAAAGGTGTCATTGCCTTAGGTATAGCCCTTGCATAGTCTTTGATTAGTAGTTTAGGCTTTGTGAGCCAGCATGGGGCCAGGTTAGTTCTTCTTGTGGTGTCCTTGTCCCCATCAGCTCAGCTAATGCTATTCCCTTCTTTTCCAAAAGAATCTCAGTGCACAGCATGATATTTGGCTGTGGGACTCTGCAACTGTTTTTGATTCAGTGATGAATGAAGAATTCTTTACTAATAACATATATGTATTGATCCACCTTACACTGCATAGCTGAGCTCCCTTTGTCAGGACTCTATAGAGAAAAATTTACCAAAAATTCTGGTGGTATGTTCAAGCTTCTTGCTGCTTCCTTGGACTCCAGACAACTGGGACAGACTAACGTGCTAAGGCAAGACCCATTAAGGACTTACAATGTTTGGAGGGAGTATGAATGGGACCTAATGAAATGTGGTACATGATGGGCTTGGCTTGCTTGCATAGCTCACATTTTTGTCTCTCATCTTTAAAGCTCTTGTCTTCACTGAAAGATGTACAACCAGGAACTTCTTCTGGCATTCCTATATACCCAGGTCTCTCCCGATGACTTGTATACATTTGTCTGGTTGATCATACTATGTTGTGCCATTGCTGCTGCTATCTTGATGCTACTTAACTGGTTTGCTGGTGTATCTTTAAAGTAGACTGTCACTGCTGACCTCTGAACTGGACTGCTGATTTCCATCTGAATGCAGATGAGATTTGCTCATAACAATGATTTCCTAAAAGGTCAACTTCCCTGTATCCTTTCTTTTCCACTACCTATGGTGCTTGATAAGTTAGAGGGAAGCTTAAAGGGTTTGATAACTATCAGTAGGCTTTGAAAAAAATATTGTTCTGTTTCTTGGGCCCTTTCCTCTATTTCTCAATATATCTGATCATGAGCCCCCATTCCCCATCCCATTTACCTATTACTCATTTCCTTTCCACCTTCTGTCTCCTACGACTGTTTTATTCTGCCTTCTATTCCTCCAAGCATCCTTTCTTGAGCCTTCCTATTTAACTTGTTTGAGTCTGTAGGGTGTATTATGGGTGTCCTGTACTTTCTGGCTAATACCCACTTATCAGTAAGTAGATGGCATGTATGTCATTTTGGGTCAGGGTTACCTCACTCAGAAAAATATGTTCTAGTTACATACATTTTCTGGCAAATTCATAATGTATTTGTTTATAATAGCTGAATAATAATCCATTGTGTAAATGAACTATCATTTTTTATACATTCTTTTGTTGCTGGGCATCTGTGATGTTTCTAGTTTCTGGCTATTATAAATAAGGCTTCTGTGAACATAGTGGAGCATGTGTCCTTGTAGTATTGTAGAGCATCTTTTGGGTATATCTCCAGGAGCAGAATAGTTGAGTCTTTAGGTACTATTTCGAATTTTCAGAGAAGCCACAATATAATTTCCAGAATGGCTGTACAAGTTTGCACTCCCATGAACAATGGAGGAGTGTTATCCTTTCTCCACATACTTACTAACCTGTACAGATTTTTTAAAACACTGAAAATTCCTATGGATGTTACTTTGTGTAAGTGCATCAGAAATGCAGGAATGTATTCAAAGAATCTGTTGAAAATGTAGCTATAACAAATATTATTTTCCATATCTCTGCCCATGTAAT
This sequence comes from Micromys minutus, assembly GCF_963924665.1. NCBI lineage: Eukaryota > Metazoa > Chordata > Mammalia > Rodentia > Muridae > Micromys > Micromys minutus. The sequence continues at coordinate 39,562,839 of NC_137981.1, read as the reverse complement.
ACAATAAATTATAAAATGAGAAATGGAATATATCCAGTGGTTGTATAATTTCATAGAAAAGAAAAGGTTGTGTGTTTGATAGATAGTGTTGTACACTGAAAAAGAAATATGAGAAACAATATTTCTTAGATATTAGTCTTTCCAATGACTTTTATTGAAAAATTGTATTTGGTATAAACTTCCCACAGACTCAAGAAGTCTTTAAATTTTTTTTGTTTTTTTATGAAAGTTTTTTCTTAAAATATATTTTCTAAAATATATTTATTTTATCTTAATTCACAATATAATCTGTATATCAGGATAACATATATATTTTATAAAGTGTGTGTGTGTGTGTGTGTGTGTGTGTGTGCGCGTGCGTGCGTGTTTCAGACTTTGCTTAGTCTGAGAGATTCCACGTTGTCATCAGTGTTTAACTACATTTGAGAATGGACCTTGATAAACAGGTATATAGCACACCCACCTTTCAGTTCAGAATGATAAATGACATTTCCCAGGAGTGAAATAAAATGTTTCCCCACAAAGTTGTTGGTTTTGTAATTGGTTTGGGGGAGCACATATAGGTATAATCACTTATTAGTCATGAATGATGACTCAGACTACTTAACTAGAACTACAAAACCTTACAAAAAGAAACAGATTAGTCAGCTCAGTCAGCCATACCTTACCAGTGCAGAGAATATATATACCTATTATTTTCCTCCCTTCATTGTCTCAGTCATCTGAAAGTTATTTCCTATTTAATTGTTTGTACATCTGTAATTTACAGATGGAAAGATAGGTAGATGATGAATTTATGCATGACATATAGATAAAAGAGATACAGATAGAAAAGTAGGTTAGATAGATAGAGATGATTCATATAGATCTATTGTATAATGTAAAGATTATTATAATAAGTATATTTTAGTAAGTAATATCAGAACAAAGAAAACTGTATCCACATAAAATTGAATACACAATTGTCAGACAATACAGAAGCATTTGCCAAATTCCTGCTCTTGAATATACTGTGCATTGTGTGTTTTGTGTTAGTTTAAAAATCCTGACACAGTGGAATCCTGAAGCATTCATGTGAGAGGATGTATGATGTTTTAAAAGATTGTAAATATGAACCCACAGTGGAAGGAGGCTCTGGCATTGTTTTGCTTGACTTAATCTCCCTAGTCTTCCCTGAGGAAACTCTGGCATCTGTTTGCTCTCTATTTTGTTGCTGATCTGTGTTTTCCATGATGTCATAGAGAGTATCTCACCAAAGAACTTCTTGTTCTATTCTAGTAGCTTCCTGCTGCTTCTGCAAACTAGGGCAATTGGTGGAGCCTCACAGTTTCTTCTGGAAAGAACTGGAATTGCTGATTCATGAGCTGTGATTTCCAATTGGTCTGGACTGCAACTCCTGATTTCTGTCTTCTGTTAGTGTGCTGGACTACAAACAACAAAGTTTGGAATACCCTTAAAGAACTGTTTCTAAACAGATCCACAAAGTCTGGTTCTTATTAGGTTGAAGTATTTGAGAACATTTATTATGTTTTGAAAAATCTTAGCCTACAGTGAAAAGACATACATGCATCCATTTTGTTTGTCAGAGTATGCTTACAAAAGACATGTTATCATAAGATAGTAATCATATCAATGTTATTTAAAAAGATCATGCATAGTTGATAAATAAATTTAAGACAGCTAAACTACATAAATGGACTGGACACTGAAACTATTGAATTACATGAAGAAAAACAAGAAAGTATGAAACAGGACTCATTACTCACACTGTTTATTCAGTAATTGGAGCATTCCTTATTAAATGAATGCAGATTAGATACATTCAGTGTGGAAGATATGGTTTATTAGAGAAATGAGGCAATTTCAAAGGCAATAATTGATGGTGTCTCTTTTTTTATTATTTTTAATTTTTTTTTTATTTTACAAAACAAAGATAAATGTACAGATTTCAAGCATTTTTTTGTGTAAAATTATATAATACATTTTTGTCAGTACTTTTTTTCGGATTTTAAAATAATTTTTACATACATCTAAATGAATAGTCAGTACTTGATCTTTTTAAATGTTTGACAGTATGCATCGAAAACCCAATAGTTACAATGAGCACAAAGTACATGATGGTGTCTCTTATGCATATAGATAAGACTTAAAGAACAGGAGATGTGGTTGATCAGTTAAGCGTACTTGCCCCCCCCCCACCTTGATTTTTTGATTTTGTGTTTTGAGAAGACATGACTATAGTTCTCCGTGTCATAGCTGACTGCTTTAAACAGTCTGGAAGACATCTCTAAAATAGTTGTCCCTTCTTATGGCCTGTGAGGGCATCCGTGAACCCACGACACGCTGCCATTGAGATTGTCTATTTACTGCATAAAACATCTAGTTGATGTAATTAAATAACTGTGGTGCTTCCTAGAGAGCAAGGTATTTCCCAAGGTTAAGTTATTTTTATTTTTTTAAACTATCCCCAGAATGGAATATTACAGTTTGTCAGGAAATATGAAACTACGTTTCTATATTACTTGGATCTTGATGGATGTTAATTTTTGTCTGAATTTCTGATTTAAAATATGCTTCATATTCGCATTTGGTAGCATTACCCTCTGCTATCGCAGCATACCAGAAATATTTGGAAGAAGCACGGTTAACCAGATGTGAATGGAGTTTTTTTTCTTTTACTAGGCAGCATGCCAGATTTTCCCTTATCTCTTCTCTCCACTTTTACAAAGGTACAGCCAGACTAAACAATAGTGGAAAATATTTGTTTTGGTAAATGTGGTTGGGGACTTAATGACTTCATGTTTGTTGAAGGTTTTTTTTGTTCCCTTCTGACAAAGCTGTACGTAGCAGAATATAATACCTAACATTTTATGTACTAACTATATACCTATGCATCTGATAGATTTATGTCAACTTAACATAAGTTAGAGTTATCTGAAAAGAGGGAGCCTTGATAGACAAAATGCCTCCATTTTATCCAGCTCTAGAGATACATATTTAGTGACTGACAGAGGAAGTACCAGCCTGATATGGATGGCGACAACCCTGGGATGATGATCACAATTTAATTAACAAAGCAGGCTGGACAAGCCACAGAGAGCATGCCATTCTTTAGCAACTCTTTAAGGCCTCTGCATTAGTTCTTGCCTCCAGTATCCTTTACCATCTTGGCTTTGGTTTCCTTGATGATGAACAGTGATGTGGATGTGTAATGAAAATACCAGTGCCATGGTTTTGTCACAGTTATAAAGTATATACATTTTGTGGTGGTGTACTTACAAAAATTTTATTTAGTGGAATGGGAGAATGTTTGAATAGATTAATTGTACACAGGGTAAATGCACTCAGTTTAACAAAGGTGGTCGTACAAAGAGTGGATGTTGATTACACAATAATAGATGTGGTGAACTGTGAAATGATGTGTGACTGAGGGTTGAGGTCTTGACAGATCTATCACCTGAATAACTCATGTAAATTTTGGTTTACAAAACAAAAAGAGAATAAAAGGAGATTCCAATAGAAAGGATACCAGAGGACTTAGGAAACAAAAATGAAAAGCTGCATTTAAGCCACAGTTTAAGATAATGATATAGATCAGCAGCAGATAATAGAGAACATTGGTTTTACCATGTAGCTGCCACAAGTTACAAATGCCCTACCTATATTTATTTATGTATTGCTCCTATTCGGTGTATTACAACACTTGCTTTTCTATATGAGGAAATTAAGATTTAGACAAAATCTATGGTGCTAGTACAACAAACATAATATAAATCCATTGTTTGAAGACAGAAACCTACTGCATTCAGCTTCTAGCCTAGATTATAAATATGATGAACTTATGTAGGTGTAAGTAGAAAGGGAATAATAGAAATGAAGGCAAAGAATGGGAAAGAAGTTGAAGGAGTGCATCTCTTTCTTCCCTTCTTTTCCTGTTTCTTTACCAGAATTTTTCTATTCTGATTCTTTGTACATTATTTATAAAACATGAGGTACTGAGTTGAGGGCAAACGATTATTTTAAGTCAACATAAGTATGATGTTTAAATCAATAGGAAAGTAGACTCATTATAATTCCAAAGTTATTAGACAGAGAAAGTAAAACTTCTCATTGAATGGCAACATAAAACAATATAAATGCAGGTGTATACAGAGGCCAGAAACATGTGGTGACAGTTTTATGTAACATAATATGAGTGCTGGAAAACACACTTGGTTTCTGTGCAAGAACAATGCATTTCCTTACTCTCAGAGCTACCTCTCTAATCTCCTTCCCAGAATTAAACACATTTTCAAGTATTATTAGCTATACATTATGTTGCCCTAATGTTTCTAGATCTAATCTTTTCTGTATATATGTATTTAGCTAATAACTGAATAGTATATCCCACAAGTATGGTAACCATTCTCTTTTTTTATTTTATAAAGTTAATATCTTAATATTTCAAGCAAGTACAATCTCTCTCTCTCTCTCTCTCTCTCTCTCTCTCTCTCTCTCTCTCTCTCTCTCTCTCTCTGTCTGTGTGTGTGTGTCTGTGTGTGTGTGTTAGTCTCCATTCACCATATGGAAACTGTGGATCGAATTTGAGTATTAAGTGTTAAGTGTCAGGTACCTTTACCTCTGGTTAAACATAAAATAATATATGTAAAGGCACTCTTAAAAGTCAAAGTTCTTGTGAGGAATTAAAAAGTTTACTTATTATTGAGGGATAAAAATGGCCTTTTATTTTTAATCAAATATTAAAAGCACTACTTGTCATGTTAAATATCCCTCTTCCAACTATTCCTAGAATTTCATTCCTTTTTCTACCAAAATTTGTGTCCTTTTTTTCATATCAAGGTCAATTAACTTAGTCTAAGTATCCTTTTATGTGTGGGCTTCCACTAGCAATGAATGGGCTTACCAGAGACTAATTTCATAGAAATCTAATTATTTTATGGTGGTTTGAATAAAAATAGTTTATATATATTCTTAAGGAATAATTTAACAATTAAGAGTTACAGCATTTTGGAAATAGGTATAACCTTGTTGGAGGAAGTATGTCATTGGAGGAGGGGGTGTCGTGGTATCAGAAGCTCACACCTGGTCACTCATCTTGCTGCCTGTGGATACAGATATAGAACTTTCAGTTCTCTTTTCAACACCATGTCGTCTGATGAATACTGCCATGAGTCCAGCTATGCTTGTCATAATAATAACAGATTAACCTCTGAACTATAAACCAAACCCAATTCAATGTTTTCTTGCATAAGACTGTCCATAAACATTGTGTCTCTCCACAGCAATAAACACGGCAACACAGAAATTTTCTTTTTCTAACAGCAATAAATTATCAATAACTTCCTGGCTAGGGGGTGGAGTTTTGCGTCATACTCCACTCTCCTTGATGCATTTCATCTTGCTTGTGTAGAAATCATGGTAACCCCTGTAAGTTCACAGGTGTAACTGGTCTGCTGTGTCTGGAAAACCCTGTTTTCTTAGAGTCAGTGACTTTAGTTCTCTGCCTCTTCTACTCTGCTTCCATTACTTAAATAGCCTCAATAATCAATGGGCTGTAGTGGTGTGTACCTTTAACAACATCACAACAAAGGAAGAGATAGTCACATCTCTAATTTTGAGTTCTGTCTTGTCTATAAAGAAAGTTCAAGAACAGAGAAATTCACTCTCAGAAAACGAACAAACAAATGGAATTTTCTTAGTCTTTTCGAATAGGGTATGTACTATGCATGGTCTTTTGAAAGAAAACACAAACATCTATGGATACCTAATTTTTCATGAAATAAATCAAAACCATACAATGGAAAAAAAGGCATTTTCAATAATAGGTGCTGGACTAACTGGATGTCTACAAGTACACCAATGCAAATAGATCCATATTGATTATTCTGAGTAAAAATAAAATCCAAATTGATCAAGGACCTCAACCTAAAATGAGATACACTAAATTTCATAAAAAAGTAAGTGAAAAATAGTCTTGAACAAATTGGTATAGGAGGTAATCTCCTGAAGAATATGAACTTCATGAAGAATAGGACATGAATAGCTCAGGCTCTAACAACAACCAACAATTGATAAATAGGACCTCGTGAAACAGGAAAGGTTAGGTAAGGTAAAAGACACCACCATTAGAAAGAAGCAGCCTACAGATTGTGAAAGTATCTACATCCGAAATACATTGGAGAGAAGGCTAATATCCAAAATATATAAAGAACTCAAGAATTTAGGCACAAAAATATTAAATAACTCAATCCAAAAGTTGGAGTACAGAACCCAACAAAGAAATTTTATCAGAGGAATCTTTGAGTGGCCAATAAGTACTTAAATGTTCAAAATCCTTAGTCCTCAAAAAAAGCAAATAAAAACACCAGTCAGAATCACTAAGATCAAATTTTCAAGTGGTAGCACATGATGTCAAGGATGTAGAGCACAGGGAACACTCCTCTATTACTTGTGGGAGTGCAAACTTGTGCAAATAGTTTGAAAATCGATGTTCTTTTTTCTAAGAAAACAGGGAAGATTTTACCTCATGATGAAGTTATACTATTCTTGGGCATGTACTGAAAAGATGTTTGATCATTTCAACAGAGACTCTTCCTCAAATATGTTCATACTAGCTTTATTCTTTTTTTAACAACTTTATTTTACAAAACAAAGATAAATGTACAAATTTTAAGCATTTTTTGCATAAAATTATACAATACATTTTTGTCAGTACTTTTTTTTTCAGATTTTAAAATAATTTTTGCATAAAACTATATGAATATATTTTTTAGTCAGTACTTGATTTTTTAAAAGGTTTGATAGTATACATTGAAAACGTAATAATTACAATGAGCATAAAGTACATATAAAACAAAATGTACATGAAAATAGTCAAAGTTTTCTTGTTGTGTAAAGATTTTTTTGTTTTGTTTTGTTTTCTTAATTTCTTGGAATTCAGACAGTCTGTGAGTTGTTTCTGGGGGAGTGCAAGCCTCTTGGGTTAGCATCCCACTATCAATGACTGCATATTATGTCTGTTCTTATGTGACTGGGTTATCTCACTCAGGATGATATTCTCTAGATGCAGCCATTTTCTTAAGAATTTGGTTAAGTCATTGATTCTGGTGGCTGAGTAGTATGCCATTGTGTAAATGTACCACAATTTTTGTAATCAATCATATTCTGAAGGACATCTGGGTTCTTTCCAGCTTCTGGCTATTATAAATAGAGCTTCTATGAACATTGTGGTGCATATATCTTTGTTGTGTACTAAGGTGTCTCTGGGGTATATGCCCAGAAGTGGAATATCTGGGTCTTCAGGTAGTACTATGTCCAACTTCCTGAGGTATCGCCACACTGATTTCCAGAGTGGTTGTATTAGTTTGCAACCCCACCAAAAGTGGAGAAGTGTTCCTCTTTCTCTGCAACCTTGCCAGCATCTGTTGTCATCTGAGTTTTGGATGTTGGCCAATCTGATTGGTATGAGGTTGAATCTCAGGGTTCTTTTGATTTGCATTTCCCTGATGGCTAAGGATGTCTAGTACTTCCTCAGATGTTTCTCAGCCATTCGATATTCCTCAACAGAGAATGTATTGTTTAGCTCTGTACCCCATTTTTAAATAGGGTTATTTGATTCTCTACTGTCTAGATTTTTGAGTTCTTTGTATACTTTAGATATTAGGCCTCTATCTGATGAGGAATTGGTAAAGATCTTTTCCCATTCTGTTGTCTGCCCTTTGGTTTTCTTGACAATGCTTTTAGCCTTACAGAAACTTTGCAATCTCATTGAGTCCCATTTGTTAATCTTTGACCTTACAGCTTGAGCCATTGGTGTTTTGTTCAGGAAATTTCCTCCTGTGCCTATGTGTTCTAAATTTTTCCGTACTTTCTCATCTAATAGTTTCAGTGTATCTGGTTTAATGTGGAGATCTTTGATCCACTTACACTTGAGCTTTGTACAAGGAGATAAGAAAGGGTCTAATTTTATTCTTTTGCATGCTGAGTGCCAGTTGGACCAGCACCATTTGTTGAATAGGCTGTCCTTTTTCCATTGAATGTTTACGGCTCCTTTGTCAAAAATCAGGTGACCATATACATGAGGACTCATTTCTTGATCTTCTATTCTATTCCATTGATCCACATGCCTATTTCTGTACCAGTACTATGCAGTTTTCAGCACAATTGCCTTGTAATATAGCTTAAGGTAAGGGATAGTGATTCCCGCAGATGTTTTCTTGTTGTTGAGGATGGATTTCACTATTCTATGTCTTTTGTTGTTCCATATGAAATTGCACATTGATCTTACCAATTCCATGAAGAACTGTGTTGCAATTTTGATGGGGATTGTGTTGAATCTGTAGATTGCTTTTGGTAGGATGGCCATTTTTAAAATGTTGATCCTTCCAATGCATGACCATGGAAGATCTTTCCATTTTCTTAGATCTTCCTCGATTTCATTCTTTAGAGTTTTGAAGTTCTTGTCATACAGGTCCTTCACTTGCTTAGTCAGAGTCACACAAATATATTTCATAGTTTTTGTGACTATTGTGAAGGGTATCTTTTCCCTAATTTCATTCTCCACATGTTTTCATTTGAATATCGGAAGGCTACTGATTTGTTTGAGTTAATTTTATATCCTGCCACTTTGCTGAACTTGTTTATCAGGTGAAGGAGTTCTCTGGTGGAATTTGTGGGGTCACTTAAGTACACTATCATGTCATCTGCAAAGAGTGATGCTTTTACTTTTTTTCTTCAGATTTTTATACCTTTGATTTACTTTTGCTGTCTAATTTCTCCAGCAAGGAATTCCAGTAATACGTTGAATAGGTAGGGGGAGAGTAGGCAGTCTTATCTAGTCCCTGATTTTAGAGTGATTGCTTCAAGTTTCTCACCGTTAAGTTTGATGTTGGCTGTTGGTTTGCTGAATATTGCTTTTATAATGTTTAGGTAATGAACTTGGATCCTGTTCTTTCCAAGACTTAAAACATGAAGGGGTGTTGGATTTTGTCAAATGCTTTCTCAGCATCTAGTGAGATGACCATGTTATTTTGTTCTTTGAGTTTGTTTATATGGTGGATTACGTTGATGGATTTCCTCATGTTAAACCATCCCTGCATCCTAGGGATGAATCCTACTTGGTCATGATGGATGATTGTTTTGATGTGTTCTTGGATTCAGTTTGCAAGGATTTTGTTGAGTATTTTTGCATCAATGTTCATAAGTGAGATTGGTCTGAAGGTCTCTTTTCTTGTAGGGTCTTTGTGATTTAGGATCAAGGGTTATTGTACCCTCAAAAAATGAGTTGGGTGATATTCCATCTGATTCTAGTTTTTGGAAATATTTGGAGAGTATTGGTGTTATATCTGCAATAAATGTCTGATAAAATTCTGCACTGAACCCATCTGGACCTGGACTTTATTTGGTTGGGAGGCTTTTGATGACTTCTTCTATTTTTTTTAGGTTTTATAGGGTTATTTAGATGGTTTACTTGGTCCTGGTTTAACTTTAGTATCTTGTATGTGTCTAGGTATTTGTCCATTTCCTCCAGATTTTCCAATATTGTGGAGTATAAGTTTTTGCAGGAGGATCTGATGATTTCTTGAATTTCCTCAGTTTCAGTTGTTATATCTCCACTTTGCTTTCTGATTTTGTTAATTTTTATACTCTCTCTTTGCCCTCTAGTTAGTTTGGCTAGGGGTTTATCAATCTTGTTGATTTTCTTAAAGAACCAACTCTTGGTTTTGTTGATTTTTTCAATGGTTATTTTAGTTTCTGTTTGTTCTATTTCTGCCCTAATTTTGATTATTTCTTGCAGTCTACTATTCTTGGGTATATCTGCTTCCTTTTGTTCTAGGGCTTTTAGCTGTGCTGTCAGGTTGCTGATGTAAGTTCTCTCCAGTTTCTTTTTGGAAGCACTTAGGGCTATGTGTTTTCCTCTCAGTAAGGCTTGCATTGGGTCCAATAGGTTTGGGTATGTTGTGTTTTCCTTTTAGATGAATTCTAGAAAATCCTTAATTTCTTTCTATATTACTTCTTTGACCCTGCTATCGTTTAACGGAGCATTGTTTAGTTTCCATTTGTATGTGGGTTTTTGTTGTCTTTGTTGTTGTTAAAGACCAGCCGTAGACCATGGTGATCTGAGAGGATGCATGGGAGTATTTCAATCTTCTTTTATTGATTGAGGCTCGTTCTGTGTCCAATTATGTGGTCAATTTTCGAGAAGGTGACATAAGGGGGTAAGGAGAAGGTGTATTCTTTTACTTTAACATTATATGTTCTGTATATATCTATTAATTCCAGTTTGTTCAAAGTCTCTGCTAGTTTTACATTGTCCTTGTTCAGTTTCTATATTTATGATCTGTCCACTGGAGAGAGTGGGATATTAAAGTCTCCCACTATTATTTTGTGGGGTGAAATGAAATTTTGTGCTTTAGTTGGGTTTCTTTTATGAATGTGGGTGCTTTTTTATTTGGAGCATATATGTTAAGGATTGAGAGTTCCTTCTGACAGATTTCCCCGGTAATGGGTAAAAAGTGTCCTTCCATATCTTTTTTGATAACTTTTGTTTGGAAATTTACTTTATTCGATATTAGAATAGCCACTCCAACTTGCTTCTTGGGGCTATTTGCTTGGAAGTTTTTTTTTCCACCCTTTTACTCTGAGATAGTGTCTGTCTTTGTCTCTGAGATGAGTTTCCTGTATGCAGAAAAAGGCTGGATTTTGTTTATTTATCCAGTCTCATAGCCTATGTCTCTTTATTGGTGAGTTGAGTCATTTATGTAAATAGATATCAAAGAATAGTTGTTTCTGTTTCCTGCTATTATTGCTTTTGTGGGTTGAGTTGTGTCTGTGTCTTTTTCTTCTTTTGGTTTTCTTGTTTAGGAGTTTTCTTGTTTTTACTAGGCTGTATTTTCCCTCGTTGTATTGGGTTTTCCACCTATTATTCATTGTAGTGCTGGGTTTGTGGTCAGATATTGTGTAAATTTTGATTTGTCTTGAAATATCTTCATCTCTCCATCTATGATGATTGATAGTTTTGCTGGATATAGCAGCTTGTGTAGGGAGCCTTTTCTGCTGCACCCAAACATGGTGCCGGCTTCCTGCCGCTGAGAGCTCAGCAAACAGAGCTGCTGCCCAGCCAAGAGACTTAATGCGCATGCGCCACATATGTCATCAGACCGCTCTTGGGGCATACTATTGAGTTACTGGAGGGCGCACCAATCAGGTAGCGACACAAGTCTCCTAGACATATATAGCAGTGCATTTCTTCCCCCACGTGAGAGAAGAGGAAGACGGAGAGAGAGACCCCACGTGGAGGGATGGCAGAGAGGCGCCACGTGGAGAGGGACCCGATAGGAGAGATTGCGGGAGGTCCCGCGTAGACAGAGACTAGACAGAGAGATCATTCGTGGGGAACTGCGAGTGAGAGGCCGTCTAGACAGTAGAACTCGGTAGGGAGTCCCCGACTCAGAGACAAGTTTCCTGCTCATGAAGCCCCTGCTCAAAGTGCTGTACAATAAAGGTTATTCCGCAGAAGAAGCTGTTTGTTTGTTGCACGCCTGTTCCTAGCGGCGGGAAGCATGGGCGTGTGACAAGCTTGGGCTGGCATTTGTCCTCTCTTAGGGTGTGCATGATATATGTCCAGGCTCTTCTAGCTTTCATAGTCTCTGTTTAGAAATCGGGTGTGATTCTGATTGGCCTGCCTTTATATGTTACCTGACCTTTTTCCCTTACTGCTTTTAGTATTCTTTCTTTGCTTTGGGCACTTGATGTTTTGACTCTTATGTTTCGGGAGGTATTTCTTTTCTGGTCCAACCTATTTGGAGTTCTGAAAGCTTCTTTTATGCTCGTGATTATCTCATTCTTGAGGGTAGGAAATTTTTCTTCTACAATTTTGTTGAAGATATTTACTGTGCCTCTTAGTTGATACTCTTCTCCCTCTTCTATTCCTATTATCCTTAGATTCGGTCTTCTCATTGTGTCTTGGATTTCCTGGACATTTTGGGTTAGGAGCTTTTTGTTTTTTGCATCTTCTCTGGCTGTTTTGTCTATGTTTACGATGTTGTCTTCTGCCCCCGAGATTCTCTCTTCCATCTCTTGTAATCTATTGGAAATGCTTGCTTCTGTGACTCCTGATTTATCTTTTAGGTGTTCTACCTGTAGGGTTATCTCTTTTAGTGTTTTCTTTATTGTGTCAATTTTCGTTTTAAATTCCCTCTTCCATTCCTTCATCTCTTTGGTTCTGTTTTCCTCTAGTTCTTTGAGTGTTTTTCTTGTTTCCTCTTTAAAAGCTTCTGAGTCTTTTTGCTTTTCCTCCTGTTCTTATTTAAGTATCTCTATCAGCATCATGAGGTTTGATTTCAGGTCTGTGTCTTCTTTTTTTGGAGTGTTTGGCATTCCAAAATTCCTTTTATGGGAGAGCTGTGTTCTCGTGTTGCCAGGTTGTCTTGGTTTTCTTGGGATATACTCTTTCACTTTCCTCTTGCCATTTTGTTGTCAGTGATATGTTCTCGCCTTTCCCTTGTATCAGTTCTGTGTCCCTGGATCTCCACTTGTTTAGATGGCAGATGGGCCGAGCCCTGTTCTTTGCCTCAGAGTCGCAGGGTGGGAACAGAAGTTTCAAAGTTCTGTTCCTGGTTACTGGATCAGGCAGGTTGGTGTGTGCACTTTCCATGCACACTCCACAGAGATCTCTCTGCTCTCTTGCTGCCTAGATCTCCTACTCACCAGTTTTTCAACCTTTAGGAGCTGCTGGTCTGAGTGGCCGATGGGCTGGCCTCTGTTCTGTGCCCTGAAGTCCAGCAGGTTTATTCTTAATAGCTACAAACTAGAAGCAACTCGCATATCCTTTATTTGAAGAATGGATAAATGTGCAAAATCTACATACTGGAATAATATTCAACCATTAAAAACAAAGATATCATGTTTTTTGCAGGGAAATTGATGTAAGTTGAGAATATCATCGTGAGTGAGGTGCTCCATTCCCAAAGACATGGATGCTGTCCTAGGGTTTTACTGCTGTGAACAGACTCCATGACCAAGGCAAGTCTTATCAATAACAACTAGCTCACAGGTTCAGTGGATAAGTCTATTATCTTCAAGATAGAAACATGGCAGTATCCAGACAGGCATGGTGAAGGAGGAGCTGAGAGTTCTGTATCTTATTCTTAAGGATGCTAGCAGAATACTGGCTTCCAGACAGCTATGAGTAGTGTCTTAAAGCCCACACCCCAGAGACATACCTACTCCAATAGGGCCATACCTCCAAATAGGGCGACTCCCTGAACCAAGCATATATAAATCAACACATATGGCATATACTTACTTATAAGTGGGTATTAGACATAAAATGAAGAATACCAATGATACCTTTCACAGATTAAAAGAAGTCAAACATGAAAAAAAAAAAAAAAAGACACACATGAGAATGTGGAAATCTCAATTAGAATGGGAAAGAAATTGTCCTAACCGGCAGATGGAGGGGGGAACTGGATGGGAGAGGGAATGAATAGGATAAGGATCAGATATACAGTGGGACAAGAAAGATTGCTGTTGAATAAACAGAGATCTATAACTGACAGAGGTGGGGAGGTAGAGGCATTTTCAGAATGTGATAGAAACCTAAGATAGGAGAAATGAACAACTATGACTTAGCATGACCTTAGCTGTGACTTAGAGCATTGGGGATATTGAACACAAAGTGCAGTCTGGCAGGAATGTCAATGGAGCAATAGGCACACCAACCACCCACAAAACTTTCAACCCAAAATTTATCTTTTCTACAAGAAACACAGAGATGGAAGATGGAACAGAGACTGACAAAATAGACAATTAATAACTGACCCAATTTGAGACACATCCCATGGGTAAAAAACAGTTCCTGAAACTATCAAGAAAACTCAATTATGCTTGCAGACAAGAGTCTAGCCTGACTGCCCTCTGAGAAGCTTCACCTCAAACTGACTCAGAGGAAAGCAGATGCCCTCAACCAAACAATGGATGGAGCTTAGAGAATCTTAAGGAATATTAGAAGAAAGAATTAGGGGACACAAAGCTGATAGAAAATCCACAGAAATACAGAGTCAACTAACCTAGACACTTGAGCCTTGCAGAGACTGAACCACTAGCCAAAAGCAGAACTTCCCCCTTTTTTTCTTTTCCGAACACTTGTAGTACATGGGCAACTTGGTCTTCATGTGGGTCCTGAAATTGTTGCTAGTCCATGGGATATATATCTTGTGATTGAAGCTTTTTTTTTGTCTGCACCAGCATTACACAAGTATTACAATCAAAGCATTAATCACTAAAGATGACTGATGCTTACTTTTCTTCTGCTGTTATAGGAATGGGACTTTCCAGCACTGGAAAAGCTAGCCAATAAGGATGGGGTTATATTCTTTATGTTCTATGAGTCAAACATAGTGTCTTCAGCAACAAAATTGTCAAGCCCTGGAAGGTAATGAAGAGTCAATAGCACTATTAATAGATTTTAATTATTGGTGGAGTTTGGTATTTCATGTACCAACAATTCAGATAAATGAAAATACTTATTTCTGGAAGTGAATAATTTTAGTTGGTGTTTATATTGACAATATACATGGTTTTCTTGCTGTAGAACAGTTACATTTTGATTTTTGCTTTTGTACATGTGAAGATGTATTAGTAATAGCTTCTAAAATAATAGCTTTTTATATACAATTTTGGAAAATTCTGAAACATTGTTTATTTTCATTCTTTATTATTTTACTTTTCCAATGAACACAATTCATTTCTTCTTGTTTCACAATTTTATGTAAATTATGTAAACCTCTTGAAAAGACTTTTGCTAGGATACCTACTAATTTCTTCAACTATGTGAGTCTTCTAAATGAGTTTTCAAAGCTACATACACAAATGATATAGGTCATGCAACATTTACCTTTTTAAATTAATGTTATCTCACTAAAGATGAATTTTTTATATTATTACATATTTTGTTGCCAAAAAAGAAGCAAAATTGATCTACAATATGTATGCCAAGGACATAGCACAAAAAATTGAAATTTTGACAATCTAGGAATAAAGTTATTTTCTATAATTAACTTTAAATGTTAGAAAGATTCCATTACAAGGAGCTTTAAGGGGATTGGAACTCCAGAGGAAGAACAACAATATCAAATAACTGGACACCCCCCCCAAGTTTCCAGAGACTAAACCATCAACAAAAGTATATACATGGATGGGTCTATGGCTTAAGCTATATAAATGTACCAGATGATGGCCTTATCTGGCATCAGTGGGAGGGGAGGTTGTTGGACCTGTGGAGTCTCATTGCCCCCGCATGGGGAGATGCTAGAGGGATTAAGCTGGAATGGATGAATAAGTGGGGAGCACCTTCTTCGGGGCAAAGGAGGAGGGAAGAATGAGGTTTTAAGAAGGGGACCAAGATGCGAAAAAACATGGCAAATGTAAATAAATAAAATAACCAGTTAATAAATAATAAAAAATAAATTACCAAACAAATAAAGAGAAAAATTAAAGTGATAAATGTGTGACTGAGACTTTATTTTATACCTCAATTGGTGAGTGGATATTACATGGTGTATTGTGAAATATCACCTGATGGTTAAACAAATGACTTACTCAAATGAATGTTTTGATTTCTAAAAATGCTTTCACGAGTATTAATTATAAACTTTATCATAAAAATTACATTAATTAGAAACACACACATATCAAAAACAACTTTAATTGTGACTACCATGGGGCTCTCTCTTCAACAGATTGTATATTAGTGTAATTATAGGCTGCTGTCAAATACATTGTGAAAATATGGTCAAGAATTATGTAGCATGGTACAAAAATTAACAAATGGAATTGAACAAAATAAGGGGTAACTAGTACCATGAGTCATATTGTTTATCAATTAATATAATGGAATATTTAATAAGTAAAAAAGTTTTTCAATAACATGAACATAACAAAAATTTGTTTCTATAACACCAGTTCAGCTTAATATTAATAAATTAATTATATAAAGTATGTTTGTGTTTCTAGAAAATGAACTGAGAAAGAGTTTCAACTATGGAAGTAATTAGTTGTGGTTTTATTTATTTTTAAAGGCAATCGACTAATTTTTTCCCAAAGAAAGAAATTCTTATGAATAAAATTTATTTCTCCTTAAAGTAAGATGGGGATCAAAACTGTAGTGAGAAGTCTAAAACCATCCAACACTCAGGGTCAGAGAGTATGCAAATTTCACTGTCAACACATCAGGTGTAAGTTAAATTAGTTATGAAGTGTGTAGGGAAAAAGTGGAGATTGTGTCAGTCATGCATCAGAACAAGGATGCTCTGAATAGTGCAAAACAGAAAATGATGGGCTAGCCTCATTAGACTGCACTTATCTGAACAGACTCTTTCTGTTATGCATGATAAAAAAACAGGTGAGTCAAATTAGCTATTAACAATAGTACCAGTGATATGAAAATATACTTTATGATAAAATTGCAATTTTGTGACATTACAAATTTTCAATTACAATTAATACAATTGTATACATAACTCCTCTCCAATGTTAAAGAAATGTCTGCACTGTAAAATTCATGAGAAAATTATACTAGCACAATTCATAATATCCTAATTTGAAGCTGTTCATCATTATTATTTGTTGCTTGTTTCCATACTTATGAATTGATATTTTACCAGGTATAAATTTTGCTGCTAGTCTGGAAACTGAAAATGCATTTTCAAATAATTAATACATCCATTTTATGCCACAGTTCCTATAAGATGATTGAGATGACCTAAGTAGAAGGAAAAAAAATAAAAGCAAACACAGTAAAAATAATTGCTGGACTAGGATCTTAGTGGAAGTGTTTTTCCAGACAGGAATAAATACTTAGTTGCAAAGTGGAAACTAGAATAAAACTGAGCAATGAAAATGTCCTCATACGATATGATGGTGAATATACACTCATTCTCCCCAAATGGTGCAGCTTTTAATGAGTAGGAAGCAAACTGATAAGACTAGAATAGACTGTAGAATATCTTAGAAATCAAAAGGATGAAGTAAATATTAAAATGAGCTGGAAGTAGAAAAGTGAATGATGAATAATCTGGGGAGGTGAGAAGTCATTACTTAAAATCCACTTGAGGGCTCCTTGTCAAAATATGGGAAGGTATATTTTGCTCTGATTTCACTGCCATTTTGAAAGATAATAATTAATAGCTTAAAAATTACAAATAATGAAAATTGATCATTGGATTTAGCAGAAAAAATGTTTATGAAATTAACAAAAATGTTTTCTATAGAACTTAAAGAGAAAGATGATACCAAGGTGAAGTAATATTCCAGATGCAAAAACTAAAGCTAACATATTCTATTGACCAAAGCTTTAGGACCAGGATATGGAAAAATGAATGGTTCAGAGATTAAAAGCACTTATTGCTCTTACAGAGATATAATTTCCAGAAACCACATGATCACTTACAACCATCTGCAATCCCCGTTCCAAAGGGTCTGATGTTTTTTTATTAACTTCTGTGAGCTTTTGTATACCTGTGATGTACATACATTCTCAGGCACATATTCATATGCATAAATCTTTAAAAATAATGTATGGTCAGCTGTGACTTTAAACTGACAGATACCTCACCCTCTGTCATTTTAGATTTACTTTAGTAGCACAGAATATGCATACATATCATAAAGTGAGAATAAATGTTATAAGCAAAGTATAGAGAAGCTAGTGAAGAATTTGAAGAGGAAAGTGTTACTTGTGGCTGGGGATTCTTAGTGAGGGAACAGAAGAATAAAGGAACATTACATCCAAGGGATCCCACACTAAAAGCAAAGGACCACAAAATAAGATATTATATATTTGTTGTATAGATGTTAATTTTTACTTTATTTGTATTTATCAGCATAAAATACAGTTATGTGGTCTAGCTCATATTATCTGCAGTATTTTCTAATATAATAGCATCTAATTGATTACTGGTTGTAATCGTCAAATCTAAAGACTGTTGATGCTCTAGTCAGGTTATTTAAACAGAAGTTACACTGGTAAAATAGTTACCTAAACAGAATATAATCCCTCCAGTTTTATCCCCTAGCTTCTGCTGGGCTTTGTTCCATACATTTAGGTTTTATGACCCCAATTCTATGACCTCAGATTATACTATGTCAGAGAATATGGCTTGCTTTTTGATGCCCATAGACAAGGTCTTCAGTTCTTTTCCATGTTTTGTATGAATTCATGTTTTATGGCTTTATTTTCTATGTCACAGGTTCTATGTCCTCAATATCTATGACCTAGATGTGTGTGTCATTAGTTTTGGTGATCTCTCTTTCTCTGGCATCAACTTTTACTACATCCTTTTATATAGGACTAATACCAGTTGTGTAGGTTTTAGTGACCACAATTGCTATGGCAGTTTGTGTGACCTCAAGTTTATGGTTGCTGTTTTTATGGGTGTAATTTCTCTGGCCTCAATTTAGTATCTTGATTTCTATGAAAGCAGATTATGCACATTCTGGCTCACTGATTTTCAGTCTACCATCTTTGTATATACCAACTTAGTTCCTATCAAACCAGGTTTTATGCTCTCATTTTCTAGGATTTGAGGGTTTGTTATGTCAGATATCTAAATATTTTAATTTTGTTGTTTCAGTTCACTTATCCATAATTTCTCTTACCTACACATGCAGCTTCCTTTTTCTTGTATTTTAGTTTCTATTATCTGTTATTCTGTTTTTAATAATTTAGATCTTAGTATTTATGATAATCAGATTTCTGATTCCAGTGTTTGTGAACTCAAAGTTTACAACTTCCAATATGTGGCCTTTGTCTCTTTGAATAGTTTAATTAATTACTATCTGTTTTGAATTAAGCCTTTCATCAAACTTAATTTTTCCTGATATTTTTTTAGACTAATTCATTAACAACTTGTCAGAACCCACCTGCCTCCATCTCCACAGTCTTGCAAATATGGTGTATACATCTACAGTTATCTTTTGGAAGGGGTTTAAGGAAACTAAACACAATATTATGGTAACTTCGAAAATACATTGTTAACTAATCTGTCTCCTCATTCCTATTACTTCATTTTATTTATTTATGTATATACTTATTATTTTATTTACTCAATTTTCATTCTTACTTCCCCTCTTCCCTGTCACCCCTAACTCAATCCACCCCTAATTCTCCCTTTCTTCTTCTAGGAGAGGGTGAAGGACACGGTGTGTATTGCACTCATGCTGGTGCATTAAGTATTTGCAGGATAGGCACATTCTCTCCCACTGAGGCCAGACAAGGCAGCTATGTTACAAGAACATATCTGAAAGACACACAATATATTTTCTGATAGCTCATGCTGCTCTTGTTTGGGACTCACATGTATATCTGCTACATAGGCTAAGGGAGGACTAGATTCAACCTGTATATGCTCTTTGATTGGTGGTTCCGTCTCTAAGATCCTTGTGGATTCACATTAGTTGAATCTATTTGTCTTTCAGCAAACCCAAAAGAAGATAGTAATATAAACAAAATTCAACGCTAGCATCAAAAATAAGAGGAAACACAAAAAATACCATTTCTTACTATCTCTTAATATAAATGTACTTAATTCCTCAATAAAAAGACATAGTCTCACAGACCAGATACATAATCATATCCAGAATTTTGCTGTATACAGGAAACACACCTAAATCACAAAGACAGAGTAAAATATCTTCAAGAAAATGGTTCCAAGAAACAAGCAGGAGTAGCCATTCTAATATAGAGTAAGATCAAGTTTCAACCAAAAGTTACTTTGAAAGGTAAGTAGGGACAGTTCATACTCATCTAAGGAAAAATCTACAAAACTAAACTTTCAATTCTTAACATCCATGATCCAAATGAAAGGGCACCAACATTCCTAAAAGAAACTTCAATAAAGCTAAAAGCATGCATTTTACTGCACATAAAAATAGGCGGAGACTTCAACACTCCACTCTTGTCAATGGACAGATTTTGAAAACAGATACTAAACAGAGACACAGTGAAAATAACAGAAGTTATGAACCAAATAGATTCAACATATATATAGAGAACATTTCATTCTAAAACAAAAGATTATACCTTTTTCTCAGTACCCTCTTGTACTTTCTAAAATCTGACTATGTAATCAAGGCACAGCACAGGACTCAAAATATACAGGAAGATAAAAATATCTCACTAATTCTGCCACATAAGCAGGATTAATACTGGTATTCAGTAAAAAAAAAAAAAAAAAAAAAAAAGCCCATATATACATGAAAGCTGAACAATGCTCCACTCAGTGATAACTTGATCAATGAAGAAATAAAGAAAGAAATTAAAGACATTTTAGAATTTAATGAAAAGCAATGGACAACACATCCAAACTTATGAGATATAATGAAAGCAGTGGTAAGAAGAAAACTCATAGATTTGAGTGACTCTAAAAAGAATGTGGAGAGAGCATACAATTGACAGCACCCTGAAAAGCTCAAAAACAAAAAGAAGTTAATACACCGAGGAGTAGAAAGCAAGAAATAATCAAACTCAGAGATGAATTCAACCAAGTAATGACAAAAAAAAATCTATAAAAAGTCATCAAAACCAGAAGCTGGTTCTTTGAAGATATCAACAGGATAGATAAACCCTCAGCCGTACTCACCAGGGGGCAAAGAGAAAATATACAAGTGAACAAAATCAGGAATGAAAAGGGAGACATAACAGCAGAAACAAAGGAAATTAAAAAAAAAAATCAGATTCTACAACAAATGCCTATACTCAACAAAATGGAAAATCTGGATGAAATGAATAATTTTCTAGATGGAGAAAAGATGTCAACATTAAGTCAAGGTCAGAAAATCCATTAAAAAGGGTCCTTTACCCCTAAGGAAATAGAAGCAGTCATTAAAAGTCTCCCAAGGGCAAGGGGGTACAACAAAAAACAAAATAGCCCAGGACCAGATGCCTTTTGTGCGGAAATTTATCAGACCTTCAAAGAGGACCTACTAATAATACTATTCAATCTATTCTACAAACTGGAAACAGAAGGAACACTACCCAATTCATTTTTGAAGCCATAATTATACTTACAACTAAACCACACCAAGACCCTACAAAGAGAGAGAACCTCAGAGCATTTTTCTCATGAATATTCATGCAAAAATAAATTGATAATATTCTGGTAAATGAAATCCAAGAACACATCAAAATAATTCACCATGATCAATTAGACTTCCTCCTAGGGGTTCAGGGATGGTTCAATACACAGAAATCCATCACCCTAATCTACTATATAAACTGACTTAAATAAGAAAGCCACGTGATCATCTCACTGGATGCTGAGAAAAATTTACAAAAAATTTTAACACAGCTTCATGTTAAAAGTATTAGAAAGATCAGTAATTAAAGGTCAATAACTACACACAGTAAAAGCAATGCATAACAAGCCCACAGCCAACATCAATAAAATTAGAGAGGATCTTGAAGCAATTTCATTAACTCAGGGACTAGTAAAATCTTTCCACTTTCTCACTACATATTCAATATACCATTTACAGTCCTATCTAGAGTAATTAGACAAGAAAAAAAAGTTAAAGGGATACAAATTGGAAAGGAAGACATCAAAGAGTCAGTATTGAAGATGATATAGTAATATATTTAATTAACACAGAAATTTTACCAGGAAATACATAAACCTGATAAACAATTAAAGCAATGTGGCTAGATATAAAATTAACTCAAAAAATCAGTAGCCTTCTTCTACTCAAAAGGTAAACAGGCTAAGAATGAAATTATGGAATTGACACATTTCACAATAGTCACAAAAGTCACAAATGACCTCCACATAAAACTATATACACTGAAAGTGATAGAAGCAAACATACGAAAGAACTTGGAACACTTTGAAAAAAGGAGAGTTTTTCCAAAATAATCACCAATGGTTAATGATCAACAATTGACCAATGGGACATCTTAAAATTGAAAAGCTTTGTAAGGCAAAGGACACTGTCAATAGTACAAAATAACAACCTATTTGGGAAAGATCATTACCAATCTTACTTCCAATAGAGGGTTAATAGCCAATGTAAAGAAGGAACTCAAGAAAATAGTATCCAGAGAACCAAATAACACTAAACAAAGAATTCTCAACTGAGGAATATTGAATGGTTGAGAATGAATCTAAATAAATGTTCAACATACTTATTTGTCAGGGAAATGCAAATCAAAACAACCTTATATTCTACTTCAAACTAGTCAGGATGGTTTAGTTAAAAAACTCAGCTGACAGCATATGCTGGGGAGGATGGAGAGGAAAGGGAACACTCCTCCATTGCTGTTGTGATTGTAACCTAGTACAACCACTCTGAAAACTAGTCTGTTGGTTCCTCAGAAAATTGGACCTAGTACTACGTGAAAACCCAGCTATACCACTCCTGGGCATATACACAAAGATATTCCAACATATAACAAGGACACATGCTCTACTATGTTCATAGAAGCCATATTTATAATAGCAAGAAGCTGCAAAGAATGCAGATGTCCTTCAACAAAAGCATGAATACAGAAAATGTGATACATTCACACAAAGGAATACTATTCAGCCATTAGTAACAATGACTTCATGAAATTCTTAAGCAAATGGATAGAACTAGAAAATATCATCCTGAGTGTGGTAACCCAGTCATGAAGCAAGATACATGGTATGCACTTATTGATGAGGGAGTACTTATTTTAAAACACAAATTAATGCCAAATGACTACTAATATTTTAATACTCCAATACTTACACAAAAAGATTAGATAGAAACATGTAGGTAAACCTCATATTTAATTCAAAGTATAAACATACATACATACATACATACATACATACATATATCTCAATTTGACCAAATAGATACATGTTGTATATTCTACCAAAATACTTAAGGATCCACATCATTTAAAAACACACTTGAAAGATTTACTAAAATATATATTGAGACACAAAATATTTCATTTTATTAAAACGTATATATTTATCAAAGTGAAGTATTTTATTAACGATGATGTTTTTCATTTTTATTAGATATTTTATGCATTTACATATCAAGTGTTATTGCCCAATATCTCCTTACCTTTCCTCTCCATGTGGCACTATCTGCAACTGAAGAAACTAACCTTCACTGTACTCCATTCCTATTCATGCCAGACAATGCCATTCACTGCTACACATGCAGATGGTGCCATGGGTTTTTCCATGTGTGCTCATTGGTTGGTGTTTTAATCAGTGGGATTTTGATGGTTTTGGTTGGATGATATTGTTGACCTTCCTATGGGATTGCACTCCCTTTCAGCTCCTTCAGTCCTTTCTCTAGCTGCTCCATTTGGGTCTCTTTGCTCAGTCCAATGGTTAGCTGTAAGCATCCTCATCTGTATCAGTAAGGGTCTCACAGAGCCTCTCAGGAGACATCCATATGAGGCTCTTCTCAGGAAGAACTTCCTGGCATCAGCAATATTGACTATGTTTGGTGGCTGCATATGGGCTGGATCACCAGGTCACACAGGCTCTAGATGTTTTCCTCAGTAACCACTCCATTCTTTGTCCCTATATTTCTTTCTGTGAACATTTGGTTCTCCTGTCTAAGAGGGACTAACATATCTAGATTTTGGTCATCCTTTTTTTTGAGGTTCATATGATCTGTCAATTGTTTATTGTGCATTCCAATGTTTGGGACTAATATTTACTTAATGAGTGCATATCATGAGTGTTCTTTTGTTACTGGGTTACCTCACTCTGAATGACACTTTCTATTTCCACACATTTGCCTAATAAGTTCATGAAGTCATTGTTTTTAATAGCTGAGTAGTACTTCATTATGTAAATGTTTCACATTTTCTGTCTCCATTCCTTTGATGATGGACATCTGAGTTTTTTCCAACTTCGGGATACTATAAATAAGACTATATTCAGTTTTCTGAGGAACTGGCAAACTGATTTCCAGAGTAGCTGTATGAGCTCGCAATCACTCCAGAAAAAAAAAAAAAAAAAAAAAAAAGTGGAGTTTTCCTCTTTCTCTTCATCCTCACCAACATCTATCAACTGGAGTTTTTGATCTTAGCCATTATTACTGGTATAAGGTGGAATGCCAGGGTCATTTGATTTACATTTTCAAGATTACCACTGATGCTAAACATTCTTTCTTTCTTTATTTCTTTCTTTCTTTCTTTCCTTCTTTCCTTCCTTCTCTCTCTCTCTCTCTCTCTCTCTCTCTCTCTCTCTCTCTCTCTCTCTCTCTCTCTCTCTCTCTCTCTCTCTCTTTCTCTTGGATATTTTCTCTATTATGTTTCAAATGTTATCCAATTTCTCCCTACTTCTATCCCTTCCCCTTTTTTTTCCATGAAGGTGCAGCATCTCCCAAACACCCTCTCCACCTTAGTGCCTTGGCATTCCACTACACTGAGAAAATATGCCTATACTGAATAAAGGCCACTTCTCCCATTGATTCCAGACAATACTATCCTCTGCTACATACACAACTGGAGGCATGGGCCTTACGATGTGTGCTCATTGGTTGGTGTTTTAGTCTCTAGGTTCTCTGGAGGGTTTCAAGGTTGATAATATTGTTCTTCCAATGAGGTTAAAACCCTTTCAGCTCCTTCAGTCCTTTCTCTAGCCCCATCATTGGGGTCTCCATGTTCTTTCTGATGGTTAGTTGCAAGCATCCTCAATTGGATCTGTATGACTCTTGCAGATCCTCTGCAGGGGCATCCATATCTGGCTCCTGCCAGTAAGCACTTCTTGGCATCAGAAATAGTATTTGAGTTTGATGCCTGCATATGGGATGGATCCCCAAGTGAGGCAGTCTCTGAATAGTCTCTTCTTCAATCCCTGTTCCTCTATTTGTCACTGTATTTCCTCCTGAGTGTTTTGTTCTCACGTCCACTCAGTCATCCACAATCTGCCCTTACTTTTTATGAGCTTCATAAGGTCTATGAATTGTTTTTTGGTATTCAGAGCCTTTGGAGGGTAGTATCAATATATGAGTGAGTGCATATCATATGTGTTCTTTTGTGACTGGATTACTTCACTCAGAATGACAGTTTCTAGTTCTCTCCATTTGCCTAAATTTAATGAAGTCATTGTTTTAATAGCTGAATTACTTCATTGTGTAAATGTACCACAATTTCTGTTTTTATTTCTTCATTGAAGAGCATCTGTGTTCTTTCCAGCTTTTGGTTATTAAAAATAAGGCTTTATTAAATTGGTAGAGCATGTGTCCATTTTATATATTTTACATCTTTGGTGTATATGCCCAGGAGTGAAATAGTTGGGTCTTCAGGTAGTACTAGGTCCAATTTTCTGAGAAACCGCGAGACTAATTTCCATAGTGGTTGTACCCATCTGCAATCCAACTGGCAATGGGGGAGTGTTCTTATTTTTCCACATCCTTGCCACCATCTGAGTCACCTGAGTTTTTGATCTTAGCCATTCTGTCTGATATGAGGTAGAATCTCAGAGTTGTTGTGACTTACATTTCCCTGATGACTATGGATGTTGAAACTGTATTTAGGTGCTTCTCAGCCATTTGATATTCTTCAGTTGAGAATGCTTTGTTTGCCTCTGCACATAGTTTTCTATAATTATTATTTGATTCTCTTAAGTCTAACTCCTTATGTTCATTATATATATTCTATGTAGAATTAGTAAAGAACTTTTCCCAGTCTGTCAATTGCAATTTTGTCCTCTTAACAGTGATTTTAGCCCTACAGAGACTTTGCAAATTCATGAAGTCCTGTTTGTTGATTCATGATCTTAGGCTAAGCTATTGGTATTCTATTCAGGAAAATTTCTCCTTTGCCTATGTGTTCTAAACTCTTCCCCATTTTCTTTTTTATTAGTTTTAGTGTGCCTGGTTTTACATAGAGATTTTTTATCCACTTGGACTTGAGCTTTATAAAAGGAGATAAGACTTATAGATTTGCATTTTTCTGCTTGCTGACTGGCAATTGAAACAGCACCATTTTTTTTTTGTTGGATATTCAGTGTGGTTACATTTCAGATGTTATCTCCTTTCCACCAATTCTATCCCATCTTCCCTTTCATTGTCTCCATGAAGGTGCTCCCTCTCCCACACACTCTCTCACATCTCAGCACCTTGACATTTCCAGACACTGGGAAAAAGTACATGTAGAACAGAAGAAAACATGTAAACAGTCAAAGTTTTCTTGGTGTATATAGATTAAACATAATGATTTTCGAAAACCAAATATTGCCACAAGACTATATTCCTAGCTTTTGAGTTATTAATGATGTCGATCTTCTTATACCTGTTGAGACCTGCTTTGTGACTGACTATATAGTCAATTTTGGAGAAGGTATCATGAGGTGCTGAGAAGAAGGTATATTTTTTTGTTTTAGGATGAAATGTTCTATAGATGTCTGTCAAATACATTTAGTTAATAATTTCTGTCAGTTTTAGTGTGTCTCTGTTTAGATTCTGCTTCCATGGTCTGCCCACTGATGAGAATGCAGTGTTGAAGTCTCCCACTATTATTATGTGTGGTGCAATATATATTTTGAGCTTTAGTAGGGTATCTTTTATGAATGTGGGTGCCCTTTACATGAACAATAGATGATCAGGATTGAGTCTTCATCTTGATTGCTTTATTCCGGTGATGAGTAAAATGTGTTCTTATCTTTTTAAATAACTTCTTGTTGAAAAAAATTAATTAATTATTTAGTTTTTATTAAACAACTTTATTTTAAAAACAAAGATAAATGTACAAATTTTAAGCATTTTTGCATAAAAGAATACGAACACATTTTTGTCAGTGCTTGGCATATTGTTTAAAAGTTTGATAGTGCGCATTAAGATCTTACTAGTTTCAATGAGCGTAAAGTACATGTAAAACAGGATGTAACATGGAATTACTCAAGGTTATTTGGTGTGTAAGGATGAAGCATAATGATTTTTCTTTTTCTTTTTTTTTTTTCTTGAACTTAACACAGTCTGTGTGTTATTTCTGGGGTATTCGGAGCTTTCTGGGGTTAGTAACCCATTATCAGTGATGGAATATTATGTCGGTTCTCTTGTGACTGGGTTACCTCACTCAGGATATTTTCCAGATGCATCCATTTTCTTAAGAATTTCATAAAGTCATTGTATCTGACAGCTGAGTAGTACTACCTTGTGTCAATGTACCATAATTTTTGTATCCATTCATCTACCTACAGACATCTGGGTTCTTTCCAGTTTCTGGCTATTATAAATAGAACTGCTATGAACATTGTGGTGCATGTGTCTTTGTTGTATGTTGGAGCATCTCTGGGGTAAATGCCCAGAAGTGGAATAGCTGGGTCTTAAGGTAGTACTATGTCCAATTTTCTGAGGAAACACAGACTGATTTCCAGAGTGGTTGTACCGGTTTACAACCCCACCAACAGTGGAAAAGTGTTCCTCTTTCTCCACATCCTTACCAGCATCTGCTGTCATCTGAATTTTGGATCTTGGACACTCTGACTGGTTTGAGGTAGAATCTCATGGTTGTTTGGATTTGCATTTCCCTGATGGCTAAGGATGTCTAGCAATTCTTTAGATGCTTCTCAGCCATTCCATGTTCCTGAATTGAGAACTTTATGTTTAGCTCTGTACTGCATTTTTAATAGGGTTGTTTAATTCTCTGGTGTTTAGCTTCTTGAGTACTGTGTAAACCTTGGATATTATGCCTCTATCTGATGTGGGGTTGGTAAAGATCTTTTCCCACTGTATTGGCTGCCATTTTGTTTTCTTGACAGTGTCCTTAGCCTTACAGAAACTTCTCAATCTCATTAAGTCTGAATGTTTACAACTCCTTTGTCAAAATTCAGGTGCCCATATATAAGAGGGCTCATTTCTGGATATTCTATTCTATTCTATTGATCCACATGCTTATTTCAGTACCAGTAAAATGCAGTTTTCAGCACAAATGACTTATACTATAGTTTGCGGTCGGTGATAGAGATTCTTGCAGATGTTTTTTCCTTATTGAGGATGGATTCTAGGTCTTTTGTTATTCCAGGTGAAATTGCACATGGCTCTTTACAACTCCAAACAATAATTGGGTTGTTATTTTGATGGGGATTGCATTGAATTTGTAGATTGCTTTTGGTAAGATGACCATTTTTAAAATGTTGATCCTTCTAATCCATGAGCATGGGAGATCTTTCCATTTTCTGAGATCTCCCTCGATTTAATTCTTTAGAGGTTTGAAGTTCTTGTCATACACGTCCTTCTCTTGGTTAGTAAGAGTCACACCAAGGTATTTCATAGTTTTTGTGACTATTGTGAAGGGTATCTTTTCCCTAATTTCTTTCTCCACGTGTTTGTCCTTTGAGTAGAGGAAGGCTACTGATTTCTTTGAGTCAGTTTTATACCCAGGCACTTTGCTGAAGTTGTTTATCAGCTGTAGGAGTTCTCTGGTGGAATTTTTGGGGTCACTTAAATACGCTATCATGTCATTTGTAAACAGTGAAGTTTTTATTTCTTCCTTTCCAATTTGCCTCCCTTAGATTTCTTTTTTCTGTCTAATTGCTAAGGCCAGGACTTCCAGTACTATGTTGAATAGGTATGGGGAGAGTGGGCAGCCTGTCGAGTCCCTGATTTTAGTGGGATTGCTTCAAACTTCTCACCATTAAGTTTGATGTTGGCTGTTGGTATGCTGTACATTGCTTTTATTATGTTTAAGTATGGGCCTTGGATTCCTGTTGTTTCCAAGACTTTTAACATGAAGGGCTTCTGAATTTTTTCAAATCCTTTCTCAGCATCTAGTGAAATGACTATGTTTTTTTCTTTGAGTTTCTTTTTTTTAATTGTTTCTAGTACCTTATTTGTTTTATTATTTTTTAACATCTTTATTTTACAAAACAAAGATAAATGTACAGATTTCAAGTGTTTTTTTGTGTAAAATTATACAATACATTTTTGTCAGTACTTTTTTTTCAGATTTTAAAATAATTTTTACATATATCTATATGAATAGTCAGTACTTGATCTTTTTAAAGGTTTGATTGTATGCATTGAAAACCCAATAGTTACAATGAGCACAAAGTACATGCAAAACAAAATGTAACATGAAAATAGTCAAAGTTTTATTGTTGTGTAAAGATTTTTTTGTTTTGTTTTGTTTTCTTCATTTTTTGGACTTCCTACAGTCTGTGAGTTGTTTCGGGGGCAGTGCGAGCCTCTGGGGGTTAGCATCCCACTATCAGTGACTGCGTATTATGTCTGTTCTTTGTGACTGGGTTATCTCACTCAGAATGATATTATTTAGGTGCAGCCATTTTCTTAAGAATTTGGTCAAGTCATTGTTTCTGGTGGCTGAGTAGTATTCCATTGTGTAAATGTACCACAATTTTTGTATCCATTCATCTTCTGAAGGGCATCTGGGTTCTTACCAGCTTCTGGCTATTATAAATAGAGCTGCTATGAACATTGTGGTGCATATATCTTTGTTGTTTACTAAAGTGTCTCTGGGGTATATGCCCAGAAGTGGAATAGCTGGGTCTTCAGGTAGTATTATGTCCAATTTTCTGAGGTATCGCCAGACTGATATCCAAAGTGGTTGTATTAGTTTGCAACGCCACCAACAGTGGAGAAGTGTTCCTCTTTCTCCGCAACCTCGCCAGCATCTGTTGTCATCTGAGTTTTGGATCTTGGCCAGTCTGACTGGTGTGAGGTGGAATCTCAGGGTTGTTTTTATTTGCATTTCCCCGATGGCTAAGGATGTCGAGCACTGCCTCAGATATTTCTCAGCCATTCGATATTCCTCAACTGAGAACGTTTTGTTTAGTTCTGTACCCCATTTTTAATAGGGTTATTTGATTCTCTGGTGTCTAGCATTTTGAGTTCTTTGTATACCTTAGATATTAGGCCTCTATCTGATGTGAAGTTAGTAAATACCTTTTACCATTCTGTTGGCTGCCGTTTTGTTTTCCTAACAATGTCCTTCGCCTTACAAAACTTTCCAATCTCATTAAGTCCCATTTGTTAATCTTTGACCTTAAAGCTTGAGCCATTGGTGTTTTTTTTTTTCAGGAAATTTTCACCTGTTCCTATATGTTCTAAAGTTTTCCCTACTTTCTCATCTAATAGTTTCAGTGTATCTGGTTTAATGTGGAAATCTTTGATCCACTTACACTTGAGCTTTGGACAAGGAGATAAGAAAGGGTCTATTTTCATTCTTTTGCATGCTGAGTGCCAGTTGGACCAGTACCATTTGTTGAATAGGCTGTCTTTTTTTCATTGAATATTTGCGGCTCTTTGTCAAAAATCAGGTGACCATATACATGAGGGCTCATTTCTGGATCTTCTATTCTATTCCATTGATCCACATGCTTATTTCTGTACCAGTACCATGCAGTTTTCAGCACAATTGACTTGTAATATAGCTTGAGGTCAGGGATAGTGATTCCCGCAGATGTTTTCTTGTTGTTGAGAATGGATTTCGCTATTCCAAGTCTTTTGTTGTTCCGTATGAAATTGCACATTTATCTTTCCAATTCCATGAAGAACTGTGATGGAATTTTGATGGGGATAGTGTTGAATCTGTAGATTGCTCTTGGTAGGATGGCCATTTTTAAAATGTTGATCTTTCCAATCGATTAGCAAGGGAGATCTTTCCATTTTCTGAGATCTTTCTCAATTTCCTTCTTTAGAGGTTTGAAGTTCTTGTTGTACAGTTCCTTCACTTGCTTAGTAGAGTCACACCAAGGTATTTTATAGTTTTTGTGGCTATTGTGAAGGGTACCTTTTCCCTAATTTCTTTCTCCACATGTTTGTCCTTTGAGTATTGGAAGGCTACTGATTTGTTTGAGTTAATTTTGTATCCAGCCACTTTTCTGAACTTGTTTATCATCTGTAGGAGTTCTCTGGTGGAATTTTTGGGGTCACTTAAGTACACTATCATGTCATAGGCAAAGAGTGATGTGTTTATCCCTTCCTTTCTGATTTGTATCCCCTTGATCTCCTTTTCCTGTCTAATTGCTCCAGCCAGGACTTCCAATACTATGTTGAATAGATAGGGGGAGAGTGGGCAGCCTTGTCCAGTCCCTGATTTTAGTGGGATTGCTTCAAGTTTCCCACGAGCCTCAATTGATACAAGAAGATTGAAATACTCCCATGCATCCTCTCAGATCACCTTGGTCTACGGCCAGTCTTTAACAACAACAAAGACAACAAAAAGCTCACATACAAATGGAAACTAAACAACGCTCTGTTAAACGATAGCGGGGTCAAAGAAGAAATAAAGAAAGAAATTAAGGATTTTCTAGAATTCAATGAAAACTAAAACACAACATATCCAAACTTATGGGATGCAATGAAAGCATTACTGAGAAGAAAACTCATAGCCCTAAGTGCTTCCAAAAAGAAACTGGAGAGAGCATACATCAGCAACCTGACATCACAGCTAAAAGCCCTAGAACAAAAGTAAGCAGATATACCCAAAAAGAGTAGACAGCAAGAAATAATCAAAATTAGGGCAGAAATAGACCAAATAGAAACAAAAAGAACCATTGAAAAAATCAACAAAACCAAGAGTTGGTTCTTTGAGAAAATCAACAAGATTGATAAACCCCTAGCCAGACTAACTAGAAAGTCAAAGAGAGAGTATACAAATTAACAAAATCAGGAAGGAAAGTGGAGACATAACATCTGAAACTGAGGAAATTCAAGAAATCATCAGATCCTACTACAAAAACTTATACTCCACAAAATTGGAAAATCTAGAGGAAATGGACGAATTCCTAGACAGATACAAGATCCCAAAGTTAAACCAGGACCAAGTAAACCATCTAAATAACCCAATAACACCTAAAGAAATAGAAGAAGTCATCAAAAGCCTCCCAACCAAATAAAGCCCAGGTCCAAACAGGTTCAGTGCAGAATTTTATCAGACATTTTTTGTTCATGTAACACCAATACTCTCCAAATTATTCCAAAAGATAGAATCAGATGGAATACTACCTAATTCATTTTTTGAGGCTACAATAACCTTCGTACCTAAACCACACAAAGACCCTACAAGGTAAGAGAACTTCAGACCAATCTCACTTATGTACATTGATGCAAAAATACCCAACAAAATACTTTCAAACCGAATTCAAGAATACATCAAAACGATTATTCATCATGACCAAGTAGGCTTCATCCTACTTGGTTTAATATAAGGAAATCCATCAATGTAATCCACCATATAAACAAACTCAAAGAACAAAACCACATGGTCATCTCACTAGATGCTTAGAAAGCATTTGACAAAATTCAACACCCCTTTATGTTAAAAGTCCTGAAAAGAACTGGAATCCAAGGTCCATACTTAAACATAATAAAAGCAATATACAGCAAACCAACAGCCAACATCAAATTAATGGTGGGAAACTTGAGTTTTTTTTTTTTTTTTTTTTTTTTTAATATGGTGGATTACATTGATATATTTACATATACTAAACCATTCCTGCATCCCAGTGATGAAGCCTACTTCATCATGGTGAATGATCATTTTGATTTGTTCTTGGATTCCATTTGTAATGATTTTGTTGAGTATTTTTGCATCAATGTTCATAAGTGAGATTGGTCTGAATTTCTTTTTCCTGGTAGGGTCTTTGTGTGCTTTAGGAACAAGGGTTATTGTAGCCTTAAATAATGAGTTAGGTAGTATTCCATCTGATTCTAGTTTGTGGAATATTTTGGAGAGTATTGATATTAGGTCAACAATAAATTTCTGATAAAGTTTTCCAGTAATCCCATCTGGAACTGGGATTTTTTGGGGTTGTGAGGTTTTTTATGACTTCTATTTCTTTAGGTGTTATGGGATTATTGAGATGGTTTACGTTATTTGAGTTTAACTTTATTTTCTGGTATCTGTCTAGGAAATCATCCATTTCTTCTAGATTTTCCAGCTTTGTTGAGTACATGCTTTTTTAGTAGGATCTAATGGTTTTTTGAATTTCCTCAGTTTCACTTATTATTTCTCCACTTTCATTTCTGATTTTGTTAATTTGGATACTCTCTCTTTGACCTCTTTTTAGTCTGGCTAAGGGTTTATCAGTCATATTAATTTTCTCAAAGAACCAGCTCTTGTTTTTTTTTTTTTTTGTTTTGTTTTGTTTTGTTTTGTTTTGTTTTTTATTCTTTGATTTTTTTTTTTAATTTGGTCTTTTTCTGTCTTAAGTTTGATTATTCCTCTCTGTCTACTCTTCTTGGGTGTATCTGCTTCCTTTTGTTCTAGAGCTTTCAACTGTGCTGTCAAGTTTCTGGTATATGCTCTCTCCAGTTTCTTTCTGGAAGCACTCAGAGCTCTGACTTTTCCCCTCAGAACTGCTTTCATTGCATCCCATAGGTTTGGGTATGTTGCGTTTTCATTTTCATTGAATTCTATAAAATCCTTAATTTCTTTCTTCATTTCTTACTTGATCCTGCTATCATTTAACAGAGCATTGTTTAGTTTCCATGTGTATATGGTCTTTTTGTTTTCTTTGTTTTTAATAAAGGCCAGTCTTAGACCATGGTGAACTGAAAAGATGCATGGGAGTATTTTAAATTTTTTATCTATTAAGGCTCATTTTGTGACCAATTATGTAGTCAATTATCTAGAAGGTGCCATAAGGTGCTGAGAAGAAGGTATATCCTTTTGCTTTAGGATGATATGTTCTGTAGATATCTTTTAATTCCAGTTTGTTCATAACCTCTGCTAGTTTTTGTAGTATCCTTGTTCATGATCTGTCCATTGGTGAGAGTGAGTTATTGAGGTCTCCCACTATTAATGTGTGGGGCACAATGTACCTTTTGAGCTTTAGTAGAGTTTATTTTATGAATATAGGTGCTTTTGTATTTGGAGCATGTATATTAAGGATTAAGTATTGAGAGTTTCTCCTAACAGATTTCCCCTGTAATGAGTAAAAAGTGCCTTCCTTATCTTTTTTGATAACTTTTGTTTGAAAATCTACTTTACTCAATGTTAGAATGGCCACTCCAGCTTGCTTCATGGGGACGTTTGCTTGGAAAGTTTTTTTGCCCAAACTTGTACTCTGATATAGTGTCTGTCTTTGTCTTTTAGATGAATTTCCTGTATGCAGCAATATGCAGGGTTTTGATTATGTATCCAGCCTGATAGCTTATATCTTTTTATTGGGGAATTGAATCCATTTATGTTAACAGATATCAAGGAATAGTGGTTGCTGTTTCCTGCTATTTTTGTTTTTGGAGATTGAATTGTGCCTGTGGGTCTTTCTTTATTTGGTTTTCTTGCTTAGGAGTTTTCTTGTTTTTACTAGGCTCTAGTTTCTAATGTTGTATTGGGTTTTCCACCTATAACTCATTGTAGTGCTGGGTTTGTGATCAGATATTGTGTAAATTTCGTTTTGCCAATGATTAAAATGCCTACAAAATTAGGACCTAGAGGGTTCCATAAGGATGTTTCTATTCTTTCTTCACTTGAGTCTACATAATGATGTATCTAATGCATAGTTCTATGTTGAATTTAACAAAATTTAAAGAAATTTTTAAAGCATTCCTAGGTACAACAAAAATCTGTATGAAAATTCAATGTCAGTGGTGGAAATGTGAATATCCTTACATAAAGGATAAAGGTAAAAACACACTGCCCTTTGCACTGTAACATATTTTATAGTTGGCACCACTGGATGATTGTTATGCACAATCTTTTCATTTTCTTTTGTATCCATCATTCTTACAGATTGGATTTTAAACCAACTTATTACTCATAAATTATCAAATTTTATATTTATTGGCAGTTATTCTGGTTCTGGGCTTAAATTCAATGATTTGTTCTTTAGTAATAAAAAAAGAAGCATGTCAAATCACTGTCATACATGTCAAATAACTACTACATTGGTACCCGGCATTCTTATGCAAAACTAGCAGATGTTGTACTTAAAATTCCAAATAACAACAATTTAAAATGCTTATTACAGTTGTTCTTAATTAAGAATCTCAACATTATTTAGTTGATGTGGTAATTATTAAAATAAGATGGCACTGTGTTAATAACATTGTTCATTTTTTCACAAGTTATGTGGCTGTACTTAATTTTAATATTAAATCATTTTCTACTAAATCTTTGGTCTCTCTAAATTATTCAGTATTATAAAAGGTTGAATATCTACTTTGATTTCTTTTACACATTGTATTTGTGTCAAGTGAAATTTTACATTAAAATTCTACTCATTCTATTCACTGCAATATTAATCTTTGAAAAATAACCATCACTGTGAAAATTTCTTAGGTAAAGGTAGAAGGGTTCTGATGACCTGTTTTTATACATGAGTACATCTTCTAATTTATAGAATCAATTCACAATATGATATGTACTCTATGAATTTAGCATTAAGAAATGAAAAAAAAAATACTTTCCTGGGGTAATTTAAAGCCAGAGTAATACCAAATTTGAATCATCACCTGTCTTCTGGCTGTTCCTAATACATGGTTTTAATCTGTATTTTTAAATAGTTTAGAAATCACAGTATGGGGAAGAAATAAGGACTTCTCTGGAAATTTCAACAGAATGCTACAAGAGAAGTAGCTATCATACTAATCTCAACTAAGCTAAACTAGCTCATGAATCCACATATTTATGTAATCTTCTTCACCCATATGTTCCTTTCAAATTTTATGGGATAGTCCTTGCCTTTATCTTTTTGGTAGTTTTCAGAAAATGAGTACCACAACACACACTCCACATACGCACGCGCGCGCGCACACACACACACACACACACAAACACACACTGACACACACACACACATACACACACACACACACACACACACACACTGACACACACTTTCAGAAGCAGGGAAGAGTAGAGAATTTAAGTTATGTATCAGTTGCAGTTCTAAAAGCTTATTAGACACAAAATCCAAGACATAGTGGTGACATGAAGATGCGACGACATTGTAATGGGATTATATCATACCATAATATAACAGATTTATGGCATCTGTAAATAATCTCAAGGCATATTACTAACTTGCTAGCCAACTCTGTCAAAGTTCATTCATTTTAATGGCAAAAGATTTTTTTTCAAAATATATTATCATAAAGTAGCTCAAGGTAAGCAACTACAGCTCCAGTATCTATTACATGACTCCAAGGAACATGTAATATTAGAAAAAATGGTAGATAAAAATGTTCTTTACATATTGCTTAAAAATTATTTAAAGCAAGATTATTTTTAAAATTATTATTGGTTATTTTATTTACAGTTCAGATGTTATACACCTTCCAGTCTTCCCTTCACAAACCCACATCCCATGCCCGTCCTCCTGCTTCTATGAGTGTCCTCCCCACTCACACACCCACCAAATTTCTTCTCACTGCCCTCGGATTCCCCCATACTATGGCACTGTGCTTCCATGCTACCAAGGACCTCCCCTTCCATTGATGACAGATAAGGCAATTCTCTATTACATATGCAGCTGGAGTCATTGGTTCACTCATGTGTACTCTTGGCTTCATTGTTTAGTCTATTGGAGCTCTTGATATTGCTGTTTTTTTTTTTTTTTTTTTTTAATGAGGTTACAAATCCCTTCAGCTCCTTCAGTCCTTCCCCTAAATCCTCCATTGGCATCCATTACTCAGTCCAGTGGGTAGCTGTGTGCATTCTAAATTGGTCAGTCTCTGGCAGATTCTCCAGGGGACGGCCATAGTAGGCTCCTGTAAGGAAGTAATTCTTGGCATCAGCAATAGTGTCTGGGTTTCGTATCTGCTAATGGATTGGATCTCTATGTGGGGCTGTCTCTTGATAGCCTATCCTTCAGTTTCTGTTCCACTCTTTGTCCCTCTGTTTCTTCTAGACGAGAATTCAAGATTGTCATTTGAATATAAAATGAATGAGGCAGTAAGTGTTAAAATTAACTTTATTAAGAGAATAAGTCTTTATTTAAAGTTACTTTTAGCTGATGTATCTTAGTTCTAGCTGTAACATTACTTTTTGTAAATGGTCATATTTGGAATCTGGCATAAAAGACTTTTTTTCTAGTTTTTAAATTACACAGTTGTAACATCAAAATAGAATTTTTATATAAAGGTAAATTTTGAAAAGTGTTTTTGAATGAATACCTGAAGATTTCATCAGATTTGGAAATATGTCATCGACTGAGAAGATTTACAACACACAGAAATAATTTAAAGCATTCATTACAAAGAATATACTTTATCCATTTATTAATATTTAATTTAATAAATATGAAAATTCCATTCAAGAAACAATCACTGTCTTCTATTCCTACCATCAGTTTTCCTAAAAAATAAATAGTAATGCAAATCTACACATCATTTCCCCACATAAACTCAGCTTTAGAAACACCTGTTGTGTATTTTACTTTAAAATTGTGTTATTTGCTAAATCTTTTAGAACTATTGCTCACAATTGTTAACATAGAACTCTAAGATCCAAAGATATAAGTGTTTCAGATATTTCATTACTAATGTCATATATTTAGGGCCAAACTTATTTTCATTGTTTTTGGAGATAGGTTTTCACTGTCTAATTTTTACCAGTCTTAAGCTCTTTAGACCAGCCTAACCTAGAACTGAAAGTGGCTAACCTGCCTCAGTATTCAAGTGTTAGGACTGCAACCAGTCAACATTGCCTGCTCTAAATTCTCAATCAATAAATTAATAATTTAATTTAATTAACCATTTTTAATATATTAGGTATCACCCTAATATGTGAGATTTCCATCCGAGTTACCAGTCCCAGGAGAACACAAACATTTCTTTATAGCTGCCTTAGCTATAAAATGACAAAAGGAATGTAAAAGTGCTTGTAGAAGTAAAAAGTGTGTTTAGCAACTTTGGATAAAGTGAGTTTGAAAAAAATGTTTATTTATGGGAAAAAGTAAGAATGTTATTTGAGTAAAAGATGATAAAGCAAATACAATTCCTACTTTGGCATTATCATACTGGCATGTACTCAACTATTCTATGTACTCAACTATTACTTCTTTATTAAATATTAAATCATCTGTATTTAATCATATTTTCTATGAGTTAGTACATTTTCATATTTATTTGAAACAATAGAGACTCAGTTTATTTGCTATTATGTGGTAACAAACTTCCATAAACTTCATGGTTTGAGTCACTAAAATAAATCTCTACCATTCTATAAATTAGCGGTGATCTGAATGTTATGGAAACAGTCATGGTGTTAGGAGTGTGCTGATTCTATAAACTTCAGGGTAACCTGTGACTTTTGCATTTTACAAGCTTTTCATTGCTATCTGCATTACTTGAATAATAGACACATGCCTAGAACCTTTGTGGCAGGCATTATTATACCTTATCTAATGAATCCTCTTGACTTATAATTATCTTATATTTCAAAATAATATTAGAATCTAGTAAAATTTTGTCTCCAATAACTAATTTAATTTTACATGCAAATTTTCTTTGAGAGGGAATATTTGTTTAGAATTTTTAAGAATTGAAATGTGATTTTGTTGGTAGGACCAGTTTTGCCTTGTCTAAAACAGAAATAATTCTACTTTTCAGAGGCTGATTATCATAAATATAAAATTTTTTGATCATATATACTAAGGAACCTGATTATTTCTTTGAATATGTAGGAGGCAACTAGTGGACTCAAATTAGTTTATTTTTTCAAAGACCATGCTATTCAAATGAAAAGATTAGAGAAGTTTGAATCTTAAATTAGAAGCACATTTCCAATAAAAAGTTAGTCACTGAAAATATTACAGCAGACTATTTTGTTCTTGTTGGTATTGTTCTTTTATTTGGTTTATTGAGAAAGTATTTGATAACTAATTTGAATTTCATCTGTTTGAGAATAGGATATTTATAATAATTTAAGGACAATTATATTTGTGTAAATACTATTAATATGTGACTTAAAGAAGCAGGTGATTTAACAAAAATAGCAACAAAACAAAGCAAAATATTATTAAACACAGATTTTTTGTTCACTATATGATTATGTACTTTATAATACAATATGCTTGTCTGGTAAGATACCTTAGTCAAAGTGTGATACTATAACTTTTAAGAACATGTCTTAATTAAAAAAGAATCAAACAAAAATGGAATGAAGGAAAGAAAGAAAATAAAAGATTATCCAACTCAGTAGCAGGTATTACAGAGAGTATGATAGTGTTCATCTGTTACCAAAATTTGAAGTGAAAATATTATACTAGTTAGTTAGTCTTTACTATATTCTATCTGTTAGGTCTTCTAAGAAGTAGGAAGGATTGCAATACAGTAAATATTTTAAGGAATACTTAAAGGTAGGATTTATAAAATTATCCACAAAAATGTAAAACAGTCTTCTTTTATGTTTAGTCACTATATAGAGGCAAATATACAAGAATTGTGTGGTTCTAACAAGGTTCATATTAAAGACTGAAGGCACAAGTTTCATAAGTATTCCTTTAAAAATATTGTCATACTAATTTCAACAAACTCTTAAAAATGTTTCATGAAATCAGTCAGTGGGAAAATGTGCTTAATTAGAAAATTAAAGCTAATTTATCAGTTTCTGTCAAGTTTAATCTAACTGTAAAATACAGCATCATCCTCAGCATCATAACAATCACATAAACCCTAGACCTCATTTTTAAATGACTTACAATAAAAACCCTTAACACATCTTTTTATTTATTCATTAAAAACTTAAAACAGATGAACATTTTAATACTACTTTTTATTTCTGATATTTATAACCAGATGCATAAAATATTTAACTTGAGCTACTGAGATGTTGCTCTTCTTTTCCACCTTCTTCAGGATGAAATTAAAAAACTTGATTCCAGGAAAAATAAAAAATGAAGAACAATATTTTAAATAAAATCTTCACTAATAGCATGAAAACAGATATTGTTTATTCCTCTGCATGCTGCTGTTGTCACTCACCACACTGCAAACATAAATGACACTGATTGCCCATGATATTTTGATGTATTATTCATGATATTGGTGATAGAGCATCTTGAAACTGTCTGTTACTTCCTACCACATTCCATCAATGGGCAATATGCTGCTCTCCCAGAATATTGATGTCAAGTCATATATAAAGCCAGAAAAGCATATGGACATGTTAGTGACTTTCTGATGAGGCTGGGTCAATGCTATTCAGTGTTTTGAATATCCTATGTGATTACGCTGTGTTTGTACTGGCAAGCTTAAATAAAAACAAGAAATAAGTAGGCTGTCCTCGGCTATATCATGGCTAATAATCAACTGTATACCCTCGAATCCATGCCATGGAAGTTTTCATTCACCTGTCAAAGGGGGTCACCATGATTGTTAATTTAAACTGTACAAAAATCATTTAGGTCCTTTTTTTTTTCTGTACCAGCTCATTTATTTGACATTAACTTTTTAATCACAGAATCATGGGCATTAAAGAAAGATTATGTTGGTTCAGGGTTCTAGAGGATCAAGCTCATGAAGTCAAATTGGCTAGCATAATGGCATATATCATTGGCATGGAGATTGGCTACTATCATGGCATGGTGTAATATAAAGCAAAGACTCCAATATATTTCTTTGTCTCATTCATGATAGAACCACAACATCTAATTTTCCAGACTTAAGCAAGAGTAGGTTTTATAACCTTGACTACACCCCAAGCCCTGTACTAGAACAATATTTTTGTGTTCCTAATATCCCAGAATGGTAAATAAACATTAAAATTGTTAATAAAGAAGACAGGCTCATTTACCATAATGTTGTCGTCAGAACCATCAACTATTTACTGCATTAGCCAGATTACTACCTGTATAAAAGTAAGAAATGTGAGACAAATTATAAACCTAATAAAACCATGAATGTCTTTTTATCAACCAAGAAATTAAAAAAAAAATTTCTTCCTTTCTACTATTTATTATATTCCTCTTGATGAAACTCAGACATGATATAAGTTATTCTTAAAGGTAAAATACTTTGAAAATTTCTTAAACTGAGCACCTTAGGCTGTTCTAGCAACTACATTCTTGTTAGTGACATGCACATACAGATGATATTTCTGTCTGTGTTCACTTGATTCTGGATGTGTAAAGTTACATAACTACCAGTGGAAGTGCAGACAAAGGCAGCTATGATAATTAAAATAAAAGGCTTCTCACTTCACAGCCCTCCTTTTGATGATCAGTTACAATGTTCCACATAAAATCATGTGCTGTTGGAATTCTATGTAAGTATATTAAAGATATGCATTTATGAGATAATGGAAATCATGTTTTGACTTACATGCACTTTCAGGCATTAATGCAGTTATCAGAACTTTACATTTTGGGATTATTTTTACAGCTATTTTGTAGGCACAATTGAATATAATCTCACCATATTCAAAGCATAAAATATGATATTGAACTAGACACATTGCTTTAGAGTTACAATATAAGAAGGCATTATGTCTGTTAATAAACCAGAATTCAGATAAAAGTCTATGAAGAGTTAATAGGTTAAAATTACAAAGAAATCACTTGACTTTGGTAAATATTTCTGAAATCTGGTGTTCCACCTATCTTGCATTGTAGCCAGGTATATTATTAATGACATTTGAAGGGAAGCTCAGTCAAATCAACACTAATACTCATATTACATTGATATGAGCAAGTAATATTTATTAGTTGAAGTAGACATGACTATGTATTCTCTCTCTCTCTCTCTCTCTCTCTCTCTCTCTCTCTCTCTCTCTCTGTGTGTGTGTGTGTGTGTGTGTATGGCACAGGGTGTGGCACTATTTGCTGTTTTGCCCTTGTTGGAGGAGATGTGGCCTTGTTGAAGTGTTTCACTGTACATGTGTGTTTTAAGAATTGAACTACACTAAACCATTTAAGCACTATCATCAGCAAATGCACACTTACCCATGGTTCCTGTGGTGAGCTTGCTGCCAAGAAGCTCACACTTACCAGACCATCCATACTATGGCTATCCTGCAGAAAACTAGCTACCAGTCTCTCAGATTCCCTTCTCTTTATAAAATGATAACACTAGAAACTTGTAATATACCAGCTAGATTCATAACAGTAAATCTTCAACCCAAAAATGCCCACACAAAGATTAATTGATATAAACACCTAGGTTTAAGAAATATACCCTACGTTTTTGTACTGACCATCTATGAAACCTCTACTTGTGGCTACTCCAGACCATTTGGGTTAGCTCCAGTTTCTTCCTTGGCAACTATAGCAGAGCATCAGTAACTGGTGAAAAAGATTGGTATTTTCCCATGAGATTGGTCTCAGGTTGAGCTGCATATTGGTTAGTCCTTCTCTCAGTATCTAGTACATTAATGTCCCTGCATTTCTTTTATATAGGGCAATTCTGGGTGAAAAGTTTTGGGTGTCAGTATCCTTTTCCCTCCACTGAAGGAGTCTTCCCTGAAAATAGTAGGGGTATATATTAGGCTACATATTCCTGCTGATAGGAGTTTCAGCTAAAGTAACCCATAGACTGGAAGCCATCCCAATTCTAGGTCTCTGGCATTCCTCCAGATAGCCTCCACCCTAACCACTACCAACAGTTGATTCTATTCCTTTCTCCTGGCCTGCTCTCCTTTCTTTCACCACATTTGATCATCATTCTGGCCTTACCATTTTTTTTGAACTTCATAATGCCTGTGAATTATTTCTTGGGGATTCGGAGCATTTTGAAGCTGGTATCCACTTATCAGTGACAGCATACTATGTGTGTTCTTGTGTGACTGGGTTACTTCACTCAGGATAATAGTCTCTAGTTCTATCCATTTGCCTATAACTGTTATAAAGTAATTGTTTCAAAAAGCTGATAATAGGACTCTATTACGTAAAGATACTACACATTCTGTATCCATTCTTCTGTTGAAGGACATCCTTGATGACTATAGATGCTGAGCATTTCTTTAGGTGTTTCTCAGTCCTTCCATATTACTCAATTGAGAATTTTTTGTTTAACTCTGCACTCTATTTTAAATAGGATTATTTGATTCTCTAGAGTCTAACTTCTTGAGTTCCTTGTATATATTAGATACTAGCCCTCTATCAGATGTGGGATTGGAAAGCTTCCTTTCCCAATTTGTCGGCTACTATTTTGGCTTTTTTACCATGTCCTTAGCCTTACAGAAGCTTTGCAATTTCATGATATTCCATTTGACTGTTATTGATCTTAGAGAATCAACTATTGGTGTTCTGTTCAGGAAACCGTCCCCTGTGCCTATCTGTTCTAAGCTCCTCCCCAATATCTCTTCTAATAGTTTCAGTGTACCAGATTTTACATGGAGGTCTTTGATCTACCTGCACTTGAGCTTTGTTCAAGGAGATGAGAAAGAATCAATTTGCTTTCTTCTGCATTCCCTCCTGAGATAGCCTGTAGGGTGTGTGTCAGGCTCCCTGTGGGCTCAGGTGGGAGAGTACTTGTGAGGTTGTTCTGGGGGCTCAGCCATTTGTGGGCAGTCTTGAGTCTTGATGGCAGTCATCAGC
Organism: Micromys minutus; assembly: GCF_963924665.1. Lineage (NCBI taxonomy): Eukaryota > Metazoa > Chordata > Mammalia > Rodentia > Muridae > Micromys > Micromys minutus. Next base: position 39,519,397 of record NC_137981.1, on the reverse strand, counting down.
CCTTTCTCTGGGCCAGAAAGTTATAATTACATATTTATGATAACAATAATTTATTGTTTCATTTTAGTTTTCTGCATAAGCCATTTGGACAATCTATTTCTCAGACTATTTTTAATTTCTGTTGGATCTAACATTAATTTTCTAAGTTTTCCATAAAGTATCAGGTTTCAGGTAGCTATGTGGAAAGACCAAAGTCCTCATGTATCTCTGTAGCATTTTGAGGCATTAAAGAGAATCTTAATTTTTTTTCCATTGTCCACAAAACAGAATAAGTCTTATTTGAAACTTAAGTGTTCACACATGGCCATTCATTTCTTTAGACCTTACATCAAAGTTTCCTACAAGTCAATTTTCATAGGATATAGTTTAAGACATTCCAGATTCAGAATGAATGTGCACATTTATATGCCAATTTCTCTTTTGTTGTTATAGATTTTGCATGTTTTAGCTTCTAAATTCTGTTTGCATGGTAAAGTAATTGAGGGAATTTAACATTTTTCTAATTGGCACAAAATATAGTTGTTTCATGTTTAGATATTTAAAATATTATATAATCTCAATAACAACTAAACATACTCTACTCCTTTTATTAAATTAAATGTAAGACCTCAGATTCAAATTATGTTCACTAAAAGGCATATTATAAATGACAAGATACACATGTGTATAAAATTACAAACTCTTCATCAGGACAGTGGGAAAGAAACTCTACAAGGTTAAGTTTAAAGCACATTTTTGGTTATTGAAAGTTTACAGCTTTTCTAAACTATATGTTCACATCCCTATATCCCAGTTCACCCAAACCCAACACATACCCACACACACTCAACATGAACATCTCTAGCTCTAAAAGGATTTTTCTTGTCTATCTAAGTGGCAACAATGCTGAAAGTCTTCTGGATTAAATGAAAATGCTTTAAAAAGAGAGCATGCGAATTAGGTCAATTTCTGCTTTTGTAAATTAGTTTCTAGACCATATTAGTAGAATTTTCTATATCTGCCAAAAAGTAATGTATGTAGGTGCACCAAACTATATCATTTAAAATTTAATTTAAGAGAAAAAATTTTACACAGATTTATATATGCAAGAACTGCTTGTTATCAATGTTTGCTTTTCGTTTTCAGAAAATCCTCTTACATCAACTGAATATGTATTAGTCTATGAGGAAAATTACTGAATTGAAAAAAACTCTGAAGAAGTATTTGATAGTCTTTTTAATATTTTTCCTTTTAGCCAGACCATCCTTTTAAAAATTGTTGCTTTTTTGTATTTTAATTCCAACCTTGATGGTGAAGCCATAATGCCTCTAACAATAAATGTGTCAGCCTCATGGTGGGTAATATAGTGATGTACATGAAATGTGATACTGAAAAGATGTTTTTGGTCTTTTTTTTATAAATATTGTATAAATGTTGACCTCTACACAGCCCCTTAGAGATTTAAGTGTCTGTTTGAATATCCTAGACAGGTTTTGTTATATCACTATATCGTCATATATGATTTTTGAAATTGCGCTCTTAAAAATGACACCATTTATTAGATCCATAAAGAATATGATTTCTCTGGAGCTTTAGGTGATTCTAGTGAAATATTGAAAACCATGTTGTATTAAATATACTATCACTGGAACTGTCCGGTAAGCAAAATTAAAATTAAAATGTGCTTACAGTAACATACCATCTTGTAAACTATTTCTAGAATAAATAATAGAAAAAAATATGTGGAAGTGTTTACATGTGACTTGTCTACATTATTACTTCAAGTGGTTTTTAAATGTTTCATTTTTACAATGCACTATTTTAAAATTTTCCTTAAGTTACATTATTAAAGTAGTCAATTACTCTTCATTTTATTTCTCATTTTCATTTTAATGATGAGCTTACTAAACCTAAAAGATGAAGAGCAATTGGAGGTATGTAATATTCTCAAATGAGAATGATAATTATTATTATGTGACTGTCACAGAATCAAGAGATAATAAGACTTAATTTACTATCAGCAAAAGAACAACTATCAACTAATCCATGACTAATTGGGATGTTTCTCATGACTTCTAGAACATTTTTTTCCCTTCTCAGTGCTTCAGCTTAATTTCTTATCAATCCAGTAAATGTTGAAAGGCAATCACATTTCTCTACTGTAAATTTAAATTGTAATTTCATGAAAAGAATTTACAACCAAGAAGATTGTTTTTTCACAGTATTTTTATAATATATGAAGTTTAGTAAACAGAATAAAGAAGAAGAAGAAGAAGTAAATGCTAAACTGAAGTATTTGTACATGATAGCATGATTGCTAACATTAATTTTTGAGATTAATTTTTATTATTATTTATTGAGGAATATTTTGTACTCTCTTCTATGAAGTATATATCTCTTCATAGAAAATGTACATGAATGGTTATAAATACAAAATGTAAGATTTATCTAGAAAAGTGTTATTCTTTGGAATAATAGACAAAACTGGCAATATTTAACATTGTTTCTAAGGGAATTTTTTTGGCTCTAACATAGAAGCAACATAATGTGCAAAGATCTTCACCAAATTATTAATGAAAGATATTGGCATACAATTTATATTTCTATAATTTTTTTATTGACATCTTTATTTTAAAGAACAAAGATAAATGTACAGATTTTAAGCATTTTTTGCATAAAAGTATATAATACATTTTTGTCAGTACTTGTTTTTTTTTTAAAGGTTTGATAGTGTGATCAAGATCCCGTCAGTTACAATGAGCAAAAAGTACATGCAAAACAAGATGCAATCTGGAAATAGTCAAAGTTTTCTTGGTGTGTAAAGTTTTTTTTTTTTTAACAATGAGCAGTCAGTACATGTAATACAGAGTACAACCCGGAATTTGTCAATGAATTCTTGGTGGGTAAGGATTGAGCATGACTATTTTTTTGTTTTGTTTTCTTTTTTTCTTGGACTTCATACAGTCTGTGAGTTGTTTCTGGGGCAGTACAAGCCTCTGGGGTTAGCATCCCACTATCAGTGACTGCATATTATGTCTGTTCTTTTGTGACTGGGTTATCTCACTCAGGATGATATTTTCTAGATGCAGCCATTTTCTTAAGAATTTGGTTAAGTCATTGTTTCTGCTGGCTGAGTGGTATTCCATTGTGTAAATGTACCACAATTTTTGTATCCATTCATCTTCATAATGTGCAAAGATCTTCACCAAATTATTAATGAAAGATATTGGCATACAATTAATATTTTATAAATTTTTTCTATGTGATTGTTTGATGTAGATTGCTCTGGAGCTTTTTGTTTTTTGATGCTAATTCTGATTTCCCAAGAAGGACTGCCTAGTGAAGTACTCAGAATCTTCTCCCTATTTTAAATTGTAAAATAAAGGTGAGAGAAGATGTTTGAGCAGGGATAGGAAGGTGGAGCCAAAGAGTTGGAGAGAGAAAGAGAGGTTCACCAGAGGAGGAAGAAGATGAAGAAGTGGAGAAAAAAAGAAGATGGAGCTGGAAGTACATGGCCTAGAGAAACTACAAGTTATACATGTTCTCATAGCTGGGGAACAGAGCAGTGAAGTTGTAAATCTGCCCAATCTAGGCACTCGGCTTGCATTCATAATAATTGAGCTGTGTTTTCTTTGCATGGGCATATTTGGGTTGGAGAAGTTATAACAAAAATTATTTAGTTATATATCAGATGAAACTATAAAAATTATAACAAAACTATTTTTGAAGTTGTAGTGAGTTTTCATTGACAAAATTGCATTAAAAACTTTTAGGCAAGAAAGCATCTTTTTGTGTTTGGCTCTTTTCAACATCACCACACATTTGCTTCATATAGTAGAAAACTACTCGGGTATCACAAATACTGTCACATTAACTATTCCTGCAGAAACAGGTAATACCTACAAAATAAAATATTTAATATGACATTTGGGAACACAAACAAAGATTTAGGAAAATAAAGCAAAATTTTAAAAAAATAGTTAATCTAATTCAACATTATATTGATATTACATTAGTATTTCTAATCTAGATATAAAAGGAACTCCTTTTGCGAAGTATATTCTTGGGAGCAAAATTCTCATATTTTTTTAAATAGACTGTTTAGAGAACAACTCTTTTCACTGAAAAAACATTGTTGAAAGGAATATATCTCAGGCTGGAGATGGTTTAGTGTTTAAGAGCACTGACTATGCTTCCAAAGATTCTGAGTTCACTTCCCAGCCACCACATGATTGTAATAGAAGACAACCTGATGAACAGCCTTATACGCCTTGGCACAAGAGACATCTTCCTAAAAACATTTGCTATTATTGTCACTAAGACTGATATTTAATAAATGGAACCTCATGAAGAAGGAGAAGGAGGGGGAGGAGGAGTGGGGGAGAGAAAAGGAGAAGGAGAAGTAAAAGAAGAAGAGGAAGAGGAAATGGAAGAGAGCATAAAAAATCTGCCTGAGTGTATATTGAAGAGTTATGGATTAACAAATTTGACAGAAGAAATTTAATCACAACCTACAGTTGACTGTATGCTTTGTTTAATAGTTTAACTATTCCTCTTCAACCCTATAATAAAAAGGAGTGAGCTGAGCAAGGATATAGGAACCATGAGGAAATGTGAACAGGTTGGAGAAAATTCTGATGTTAAACAAAATAAAGGTAGTGGTGATCTCAGAGCAAGACCCAATCCAGAGAATGTTCAAACTTATGAAAAAATAATGAAAAAATAAAAAGGAATTTAAAAAAAATTAGAGACTGGTAAGGGAGTATATAGCTATAACACTAACAGAAGACAGAGGCAGAGAGATCTCTGAGTTGAGGGCTGCTTGTTATACTTAGCACGCTCCAGAGAAAACAAGCTTATACATGAAGATCGTCATTGAAAGCAGAAACCTGATAAAAATGTATTTGAACAAGTAGGCCATGCTCCATTTTCAGCAAGAAGAACTTGGCCACTTCAGTCATGTGTTTCTGGTGTTAAATCAAAAATACAAATAAAAGCATTATTGATTCTCATTCTACAACTAAGAAAAAATGATGAAGACAGAAATGTGACAGTAATATCCCTTCAGGGAGGCCCTGAGACTCCATTTTGAGAAACAATAAAGGTGAAGCCTGGATTGCCTTAAAGAACTAAAGACATTAGTAAAGCCAGAATTGTGGAATACAAATGAATATTGGTCTATCTGTCTATCTATCAATTTTTCTATTATAAGTACACGTATCTGTATATATATATATATATATATATATATATATATATACATAATATATGTATATACACACATACATACATATATGTGTGTGTGTATGTATGTATGTGTGTACATATCTATGTATATATAAGGTCATTTTCTAAATTATAAGCAAGTACCAATTTACTGTTTCCCTATACAAGTGTTGCTATAGTAGCCATGAAAGAAATAGAGTCTTGTCAGAAATAAAACCCTAAAACTCTCCCATTCCTTAATGTATTAACTGGTTGTATTCTCTGAGATCAGCCATTGCATTCTGTCTCCTTGAATACAGAAAATCATGACATGGTACACATTACTATATTTGATCCTGGAGGTACTTTTTTGCCCTACCACTGGCCATGACCCTTATGAAGACTCAGCAGACCTGTTTCAAAGGTTATGAGTACTGAACTTAACTGCCTGAGATAGAAAGGCCACATTGTTCCCAGTAGGAGTTGAGTCTTTTAAAAAGTTCTATTTTAGTGTCAGTTGCAAGGACCACTCTTGGTGAAGTATTGTTAGAAAGATTGTTCAAGATATTCTTTCTCTGACAGATACTTGCCTACCCATGAATGTTAGATACTGCTTCTGTAAAGAAAGGCACAGTAAACAGAGTGAAACATATTTGAAAATTATAAAGTCTGCAGTTGATTTTCCATAATATTTTCCATCTGAAAGAAGCTTTAAGTATAAGCTAACCTGAGGTAAGATACATGCCTAACTGACATAAGACTCTTACACGTCAAAAAATCAATGAGGAGGGAAGGCCCTTATTGAAGAGTGGATGAAGCCTTAAACAAAACAGCTTCAGTAAAAGGAGAAAAATTGCTAAGGATGCTATTAGCTCTATGCCATCATGAGAAAATAACCTGACAGCATAGAAAAAGTTGCAGGATTTTAAAAGAGATTTCTATTCACAGGGCTGAGTAGCACATCCATCATGCTTTCAAAGCTGATAAACACATTAACAATGTTTAAAAAAGAAAATAACAGAAAAGCATTGCCTCGTGTTGTATATACAATTTGCTTTCATCATAATGCAAAGATACTCACCATCATCTTAGGAAGGACTAATGTACAGCTAAAGTTTGAATATATAGGACTCCTTTTGTGTTACCTTCTATCTTCTATCTTCTTTTAGTTTTCTTCAAAATGATGGGCTGTTCTTTAGATTCTTAGCATTTCTAAATTACTGTCACATTTTTCAAATGCTAAAAAACATGCTTTAATTTCTTCCTCCCTAAATTCTGGCAATATCTATGACTTTAGGTTTTAGCTTTGAAATTATAGAAGCATTAAAAGAGGATTTATTTATTAAGCACATCTTAACTAAAACAATGTTTTAAAAGTATATTCTATTCTATGTTGCTTGCAGCATTCACCTTCCAAATCTGTAATCAGTCTTATGCTTCTAGCTCAAGCTTCTCATTCTATATACTTATAGCAGTTTCATTGAGCCAAGCATTCCTTTCACAGTTCATATTTCTTCTTCCTGCTTTACTCTATTTTCTTCAAAATGCACTCTACTGTTATTTCAATTTCTAGGTGAAATATATATGATCTTTCCGTGATGTTTTTCAAGAAATTGTTAGTAGGTCAGTTTCCTTGTGCTCCCGATAGACACTGTCATTTTCCCCCATAAAGCTGTTAGCATGTCTTTTTTCTCCGAACTGTAGATTTCAGTAACTATAACAGGCTTTGAAGTTGCTTGTTGGATTTACTTTGATGTGATTTGGTAAGACTGCAGAGAACACAATCAACCCCTGTTGTTTTCGTATAAGTTTTGATGTCTTTTCAAATATAATTTTGTTTCTAATGTAGAGAAATTTCCACTGTATTTCTATACGTTTCTATTTCTCTGAGTTACTGCCTTCCAACCTTTTGCCTTAATCACTTGCATCATTAAAATATCCATAATCATATAGAACTCTGGAGACAATAATATACAGATATGCTTGTGATATAACAAATAATTTAATATAATATATATTGGATCTTTAAATCTCATGCTTTAATTAGAACTTAAATCAATTTTGTCAACTGATTAAAGTAAATAAAGAATATATCTCAATATGAAGAGGAATATTAAGTTACCTTCCTGATTAATAACTTTTACTCGGGGAATATAACTGATCATTATTAATAATATGATTCCTCAGATAGAAGTGTTTCAATATTCTCTTAGTTAAGAGTTCTATTGCTGTGAAGAGACACTCTGAATATGACAACTTTTATAAAGTAAAACATTTAATTGGTGGCTGTAATACAGTTTTTATGTAAACAATGATTGTCAGAAAGCATAATAACATGAAGGCAAACAAAGAACTGAAGTATCTGAGAGATATCTATAGACTGATTTAAAGGCAAGAGAAGAGAGGTGCACTCAGCTTGGCTTGAACAAATGAAATCTCAGAGCCTGACCTATAACACACTTGTTTCCACAAGCATACACAACTTAGAAATTCTACTCCCTAAGAAGTTATCCCAAAGTTAAACATGGACCAAGTAAACAATTTAATAACCCTATAACTCCTAAAGAAATAGTTTTGACTATTATGTGTCAGGAGGAGTTTCTTTTCTGGTCCAACCTATTTGGAGTTCTGAAGGCTTCATTTTTGCTCGTGGCCATCTCATTCTTAAGGGTAGGGAAATTTTCTTCTACAATTTTGTTGAAGATATTTAATGTGCCTCTTAGTTGATATTCTTCTCCCTCTTCTATTCCTATTATCCTTAGGTTTGGTCTTCTCATTGTTTCCTGGATCTCCTGGACATTTTGGGTTAGGAGGTTTTTGGTTTTTGCATCTTCTCTGAATGTTTTGTCGATGTTTTCAATGTTGTTTTCGGCTCCTGAGATTCTCTCTTCCATCTCTTGTAGTCTGTTGGAAATGCTTGCATCTGTGACTCCTGATTTCTTTTTTAGGATTTCTACTTCTTGGGTTGTCTCTTTTAGTGTTTTCTTTATTAAGTCCATTTCTGTTTTATATTCCTTTTGCCATTCCTTAATCTCTTTGCTTCTGTTTTCTTCTAGTTCTTTGAGTTCTTTAGTGTTTTTCTTGTATCTTCTTTAAAAGCTTCTAATTCTTTATTCTTTTCTTCCTGTACTTGTTTAAGAATCTCCATCATCATCTTGAGGCAGGATTTCAAGTCTGAGTATTCTTTTTCTGGAGTGTTTCACATTCTGCTGTTTGCTGTGATGGGAGAGCTGGGTACTGGTTTTGCCATGTTGTCTTGGTTTCCTTGGGATATACTCTTTTGCTTTCCTCTTGCCACATTGTTGTCAATGATAGTTTCTTGCCTTTCCCTTGTACCTGGCCTGTGTCCCTGGATCTCTGCTGGTCCACATGGTGAATGGTCCAAGCCCTGTTCATTGTCCCAAAGCCGCTGGGTGGAAATGGAGGTCCCAATGCTGGGTTCCTGGTCCCTGTATCAGACAGGGCAGGGGCGTGCTTTTCATGCATGCTTGGCAGATATATCTCTGTCCCCTGGCTACTTGGTTCAACTTCTCCCCAGGCCTTTTTCTTTGGGGCTCTGCTGGTCCAGGTGGCGGGTGGTCTGAGCCCTGTTCTGTCATATTAAGTTATTCTTAAGCAAAAAATGCTACATAAAAAGAAAATTTTGTAATTATAAAAATTTTGAAAATATATTTTCATTGTACTCAGGTTTCTAAATGAACACTTTTTTCGAAAGCATTTTTTAAAACTGAGCCTAAGGTGTTAGACTGATATTGCTTTTATTTTGGACTTTATGAAGTGTATGTGATGAACATATTATGCAAATCTATCAAATAAGCTCTTTTCCTTTTAAGATCCTCCCTTTCTGTAATTGAAGCCAGGGTTTTTCTGTATTTATTTAGATTTTGTACAAAATTAAACCTACAGAAATAATGTATGCAATATTATTTAATACACATAGATCAACCATTGTTATATGATGGACACAGAAAACTTATTTATTAGACAGGATTACAAAAAAAGAAAAACATATTGATCATTCAGAGATTGTTGTCTCTACGGAGTTCAAGAATACAGTAGATGTGCAGTCCACAAAGCTGGGTGCACCATTACCTCAATCATATATTGAAACTCTAGCAGATTTACTGACAACCTCTAGCCTTCCAACATGGAAAGCCAAAGACCTTGAATATAAATCTCAACAAAGGATGGCAGTAGAACTTTCAGGAATAGTTGATATAGTCATCAGTTATAAATGTAGACAAGCAAAAAACAATGATTTCCCTTGCTAGTCAGGGTATTTGGGATTCTGGTGAAAAGCATAACCTATTCTGGAGGAAAGTTTTTCTCCACTCAATAGATTCTTTTTGATAATATCCATGCAGAATTACCTTCACACATTTCTATAAGTTTATTTTAATTTTAATCCAGATTAAACATAATTTTCTAAATACCTCAATTCATAATTAATACCTAGTTGCTAATATTCTACTAATTTGACAATCGGAAATTTCTGAAATTTTGTAATATTAACACAGCTTTTTATCACTTACACTTTCAAACATACATTCATACACACACACGCATACACACAATTCCCACCACATTTTTACTTAAGAAAGTGCAGTTACATCAGACAGAGGCCTAATATCCAAGGTGTACAAGGAACTCAAAAAGCTAGACACCAGAGAATCAAATAACCCTATTAAAAAATGGGGTACAGAGCTAAACAAATCATTTTCAGTTGAGGAACACCGAATGGCCGAGAAACATCTGAGGAAGTGCTCGACACCCTTAGCCATCAGGGAAATGCAAATCAAAACAACCCTAAGATTCCACCTCACACCAGTCAGATTGGCCAAGATCCAAAACTCAGATGACAGCAGATGCTGGCAAGGCTGCGGAGAAATAGGAACACTTCTTCACTGTTGGTGGGGTTGCAAGCTAATACAACCACTCTGGAAATCTGTCTGGCGATACCTCAGAAAATTGGATATAGTACTACCTGAAGACCCAGCTATTCCACTTCTGGGCATATACCCCAGAGACACTTTAATACACAACAAAGATATATGCACCACAATGTTCATAGCGGCTCTATTTATAATAGCCAGAAGCTGGAAGGAACCCAGATGTCCTTCAGAAGACGAATGGATACAAAAATTGTGGTACATATACACAATGGAATACTACTCAGCCACCAGAAACAATGACTTAACCAAATTCTTAAGAAAATGGCTGCATCTAGAGAAGATCATCCTGAGTGAGATAACCCAGTCACAAAAGAACAGACATAATATGCAGTCACTGATAGTGGGATGCTAACCCCAGAGGCTTGCACTCCCCCAGAAACAACTCACAGACTGTATGAAGTCCAAGAAATAAAGAAAACAAAAACTATACATATATTCACAAAACAAGAAGACTTTGACTATTTCCATGTTGCGTTTTGTTTTGCATGTACTTTATGCTTATTGCAACTAGTACGTTTTCAATGCATACTGTCAAGCCCTTGAAAAAAATCAAGTACTGACTAAAAAACATATTCACATGGTTTTATGTAAATTTTATTTTAATGTCTGAAAAAACAGTACTGACAAAAATGTATAATTTTAAGCAAAAAATGTTTAAAATCTTTAAAAAAAATAATAAGCTGTTAGTCTTTTGTGTAGATGGAAATATCTCAAGAAACACTTCTTGTTATGATTAATAATTTGAGTCTTATTTGTAACAGATAAGAGACCAATGTGTTTTCCATGTATTTTCATGTTAAAAAAAATAAATCTTGTTTTGAAGACAAAAAAAAAAAAAAAAGTGCAGTTATTAAAAGTAGCTACTGACATATTAGACAGGCCCAAAAAATTCATTACTCATCCTTAGAAGTTACAAAACACTGTACATAAAGCTGGGTGCTACAGCATTTCCATTTTTGTGTTGAAAGTAAATATTTAAAAATCTTCCCTAATTGTTTAAGAACATAAAGTACAGTAATGGCCCTTTCTGTGTCTGCTTTATATCTACTCTTCTGCATTGCAGTTTGTACTGCAATCAAATCATACTATAAATATGCTATAAATCTATAGCTATAAAACTTTCCTATTTCATAAGAAAACAGAATTACAACATCAAGCAATACTATTGTTTTGCATCTACCCAACAGAAATAAAGTCATTATGGCTGAGAATATCTTGTATTCTCATTGCATTATTGTTCATATGCAAAAGCACACAATAACAAGTGTCTAGCAGTAGAGAAGGTAGAAAAACAGAATCGCGCGCGCACACACACACACACACACACACACACACACAGGAAAAATATTCAGCTCAATAAGGAATAATTCTTTTGTTATTTGTCATAATATTGATGAAATTAAGGATCATTATTGTAAAGGAAATGTTCTACTCACAAAAGACAATACTGCAGAATATTTAAAATCTAAGAAGTCAAAAACTGACTTCACAAAAGCTGAAAGCAAAAATTCATTCTCCAAAGCAGTAGAAAGTTGGTGAGTGAGATACTTCATGTGGTTGTGGTTGCATGCACCAAGAAGGTGATCAAGTTGCAAAGAGGTTGCCATTTGATGATATTACTAACTGCATATATTTATAAGAGGATGACCTCCATAAGGTAATAGCTATGAATTCTTTGTCAACAGAAAATGGCAGTATATGAAAGGCCTAGTTGGTCTAGCCTTCTTGGAGTTTGTGTGATTTTGTTAGAAGAAGTGTATTAATGAGGGTGAATGTTGAGGTTTTACAGACCAGATAATATCCCCCAAACTAATTCCTCTTCTTTCTTTGATGCCTAATGGTTAGGATATAAAATTTTCTCCATGTTGCTATGCTTCCCTTAAAAAAATAATGAACTAATATTCAGAAACTCTAAGCAGTACTCAAAACTTACCTTTCTAAGACTTGTCTTGAACACTGTGTGTCTTCTTAGCAACAGATCACTGAAAGAAGTTGGTACTAGGGATTGGTGGAGTTATGTTCCAAGCAAGTATTTTATAGGGTCTCTGAAGGTCTCTGCAGGTCTCTGCAGTACTCTGCAGGTCTATACAGGGAATTAGGTTTTGTGAGGCTTCATTGGACCAAAGATCAAGCCCAGAGCTAGAAATTACTATTTTGGGGATCACAAGAAACTCACTACTGTTATGATGGCACAACTAGTCTAGAAATGACACAAAAACAGACAAGTTTCCCAAATGTAAGAGAACAGAGGACTCAGAAACAGTGTCAATGTCATGTTCACCCATTTTGAGACAATAGGATATTGTGGTAAATGTTCTTTAAAAAAAAAAAAAAAAGCATAGCCAGTTCCTCTGAATAGTGCTTCATGCTACCCTGGGCTCTCTCTGACCTGGGTTTTTGCTCTCATGTTCTGGCACCAAATGACCATATGGAACTAGCATTAGGTTATCTCAGTGGCTTCACACAGTCTTCTGGCTCTCACTGACCTAGGAGGTTTGCAAGCCATTTCAACATGACACATCACCATGCTGCACCCACTCACAATTCTCTTAGTGGGTTGTTACCATACCAGGCCCACACATCCCAATTCTCTGACAGCCTTGGTGTTTCATGAGTACATCTTGAACTAAATTAAGTTGCAATACAATAACACCACACAATAACCACTTATTCAAAGTTTACATCTGCTTCCATGTTGCTCCCATCTCTTTTTTCACTCTTGCTCCTCCCTCCATTTCTAAAACTTTGTTCCCACCTGTTATTTCTTATTATCTAATGACCAACCTCATTTTATCTTGTACCTGCATACATGCATGAAGACATCATCTTACATTCAGATAAAAGCTTAAATTGTTTAAAGCTATTCAACAAGTGATGCCTGTAAAACTAAATATCTTCCTACCAAAAACTGAAGTTATATTAACATTTCTTGCCTTGTACAAAGACATATTCAAACTGTATCAGTAAAAATTGCTTAAACTTTAAAGACTAGAAGCTCTATATGAAAACATAATAAAAACATTTAGAGACACATGGGTAAATCTTAACTTTCAGAACAGCACAGAAAATCATTAAAACTAGAACTATCTCACAGTATCAACAGATGAGACTTCATAAAATTATTATTTGTATATAGCAAAGAAAATTATCAATATGGCACAAAGAAAGATATGTTATAGAACAAGGGTAAATTTTTATCAGCTAAACATGAGACAGTGTGCTGGTATACAAAATACACCAAAAAAATGCAAAAAGTAAACTTTAAAACACACAAATAAGCAAACCTCAAAACCAAATCAAAATAAAAACTCCTAATTATCAAATGGGTTAATATAATCTATAGATAGTTTTCAAAAGAACAAACACAAGATTTTCAAGCAGCTGGGCACTGTCTGGAACAGTCTTCAGATATGAATTACTTGATCTTCCATGAGACCCCCTGTCTACTTCTGGGCTTACTCTTCCTGAGGAGCCTTGTACAACTCCAAATACATCTTGCTCCCACCTAAAAACCTGTGGGGGGCCCAAGACTACTGAGCATGGAATCCTGCTTTATCAATCCCTTTCTAGTCAAGCCATCCTGAGAAACAGCCTGCAGATGTGAGCTACTTGAGGTCCTAGAACTATTGAGCTCTTGGATTTCTTGCCCATCCCAAGGAGTCTTACGGAATCTGAAGAGAATCCTGCTTCACTGGGGACACTTCTAAAGACCCTAAGAACTTACTGCTTGAAACATTTCCCCACCCTTTTCTAGCTGGCATGGTCTTCCTGAACACAACCATCAAAGACAGGTACCCTGACTTCCATTGTCTATCCCCCAGATCTCTCTAGCTTCTAACAAAGTTGTGCTGCTATCAGGGTCATTCAATTAACAAAAGGGAAAACTAGATGCTGAAAGGTTATATAAGAACATAACCAACAGGAACCAGGGTTACATGGTACTACCAGAGGCCAGCTATCCTGCTAAAGCAAACCCTGGATATTTTAATAAAAGTAAAGCACAAGAACATGATCTTAACACTAATCTTATAATGATAATGCAGGCCTTTAAAAACAAAATGAATAAAGCCCTTTTAGAAATACAGGTAGATTCATTAAAAGAGGGAAATATTAGCCTGGGCTGAAATTTGTGTTATCTTCATGTCCAAAGTCCATCTGCCTTGGATCTTCAAGCTTTCACAGCCTCTGTTGAGAAGTCTTGATGGATTCTGATAGGTCTGTATTTACATGTTACTTGACCTTTTCTATTACTGTTTTATTACTCTTTCTTTGTTTTGTTCATTTGGCCTTTTGATTATTATGTGACAGAGGGGATTTCTTTTCTTGTCCAATCTTTTCAAAGATATGTAGGCTTCTTTTATGTTTATGAGCATATCATTTTTTTTCTGGTTGAAAATTTTTGGTTGGGAGGCTTTTGATGACTTCTTCTATTTCTTTAGGTGTTATAGGGTTATTTAGATGGTTTACTTGGTCCTGGTTTAAATTTGGGATCTTGTATCAGTATAGGAATTTGTTCATTTCCTCCAGATTTTCCAATTTTGTGGAGTATAAGTTTTTGTAGTAGGATGTAATGATTTCTTGAATTTCCTCAGTTTCAGTTGTTATGTCTACACTTTCCTTTCTGATTTTGTTAATTTGTATACTCTCTCTTTGCTCGCTAGTTAGTCTGGCTAGGGGTTTATCAATCTTGTTGATTTTCTCAAAGAACCAACTCTTGGTTTTGTTGATTTTTTGAATGGTTCTTTTTGTTTCTATTTGGTCTACTTCTACCCTAATTTTGATTATTTCTTGCCGTCTACTCTTCTTGGGTATAGCTGCTTTCTTTTGTTCTAGGGTTTTAGCTGTGCTGTCAGGTTGCTGATGTATGATCTCTACAGTTTCCTTTTGGAAGCTCTTAGGGCTATGAGTTTTCCTCTCAGAACTGCTTTCATTGCATCCCATAGGTTTGGGTATGTTGTGTTTTCGTTTTTGTAAAATTCTAGAAAATCCTTAATATCTTTCTTTATTTCTTCTTTGACCCTGCTATCATTTAACAGAGCTTGTTTACTTTCCATGTGTATGTGGGCTTTTTGTTGTCTTTGTTGTTGTTAAAGACTAGCCATACATCATGGTAATCTGAGAGGATGCATGGGAGTATATCAATCTTCTTATATCGATTGAGGCTTGTTCTTTGTCCAATTATGTGGTCAATTTTTGAGAAGGTGCCATGGGGTGCTGAGAAGAAGGTGTATTCTTTTACTTTAGGATGAAATATTCTGTATATATCTATTAATTCTAGTTGGTTCAAAGTCTCTGCTAGTTTTGCAGTGTCCTTTTCAGGTTCTGTTTCCATGATCTGTCCATTGGCGAGAGTGAGGTATTAAAGTCTCCCACTATTATTGTGTGGGATTAAAGGTATTTTTTGAGCTTTAGTAGGGTTTCTTTTATGAATGTGGTGCTTTTTTCTTTGGAGCATATATGTTAAGAATTGAGAGTTCCTCCTGACAGATTTCCCCGGTAATGAGCAAAAGGTGTCCTTCCTTATCTTTTTTGATAACTTTTGGTTGGAAATTTACTTTATTCGATATTAGAATAGCCACTCTGGCTTGCTTCTTGCGGCTGTTTGCTTGGAAGTTTTTTTCCCACCATTTTACTCTAAGATAGTGTATGTCTTTGTCTCTGAGATGAATTCCCTGTATGCAGCAAAATGCTGGATTTTGTTTATGTATCCAGTCTGATAGCCTATATCTCTTTATTGGGGAGTTGAGTCCATTTATGTTAATAGATATCAAGGAATAGTTGTTTCTGTTTCCTGCCATCATTGCTTTTGTGGGTTGAGTTGTGTATGTGTCTTTTTCTTTTTTTAGTTTTCTTGTTTAGGAGTTTACTTGTTTTTCCTAGGCTGTATTTTCCCTCATTGTATTGGGTTTTCCACCTATGATTCATTGTACTGAATCATTGGGTTTGTGGTCAGATATTGTGTAAATTTTGATTTGTCTTGAAATATCTTCATCTCTCCATCTATGGTGATTGATAGTTTTGCTGGGTATAGCAGCTTGGGCTGGCACTTGTGCTCTCTTAGGGTGTGCATGATGTCTGTTCAGGCTCTTCTAGCTTTCATAATCTCTGTTGAGAAATCGGGTGTGATTCTGATTGGCCTGCCTTTATATGTTACCTGACCTTTTTCCCTTACTGCTTTTAGTATTCTTTCTTTGCTTTGGGCACTTGGTGTTTTTACTATCATGTGTCGGGTGTTATTTCTTTTCTGGTCCAACTATTTGGGGTTCTGAAGACTTCTTTTATGCTCTTGGTCATCTCATTATTCAGGGTTGGAATGTTTTCTTCTACGATTTTGTTGAAGACATTTACTGTGCCTCTTAGTTGATACTCTCAACCCTCTTCTATTCCTATTATCCTTAGATTTGGTCTTTTCATTGTGTACTGGATTTCCTGAACATTTTGGGTTAGGAGCTTTTTGTTTTTTGCATCTTCTCTGGCTGTTTTGTTTAGGTTTACAATGTTGTCTTCTGCACGGAGATTCTCTCTTTCATCTCTTGTAATCTATTGGGAATGCTTGCTTCTGTGACTCCTGATTTCTTTCTTGGTGTTCCACCTCTAGGGTTATCTCTTTTAGTGTTTTCTTTATTTTGTCAATTTTCGTTTTAAATTCCCACTTCCATTCCTTCGTCTCTTTGGTTCTGTTTTTCTCTAGTTCTTTGAGTTCTTTGAGTGTTTTTCTTCTTTCCTCTTTAAAAGCTTTTGAATCTTTTTGCTTTTCCTCTAGTTCCTGTTTAAGTATCTCTATCAGCATTTTGAGGTATGATTTCAGGTCTGCGTCTTCTTTTTCTGGAGTGCTTGGCATTCCGATGTTTCCTGTTATGGGAGATCTGGGTTCTGGTGTTGCCAGGATGCCTTGGTTTCCTTGGGATATACTCTTTCGCTTTCTTCTTGCCATTTTGTTGTCAGTGATATGTTCTCTCCTTTCCCTTGTATCTGGTCTGTGTCCCTGGATCTCCACTGGTCCAGGTGGCAGATGGGCTGAGCCCCGTTCTATGCCTCAGAGTCGCCAGGTGGGAACAGAAGTTCCAAAGTTCTGTTCCTGGTCCTGGATCAGGCAGGTCTCAGGTTGTGCTTTCCCTGTGCACTCCGCAGAGATCTCTCTGCTCACTGGCTGCCTAGATCTCCTACTCACCAGTTTTTCAACCTTTAGGAGCTGCCAGTCTGAGTGACAGATGGGCTGGGCTCTGTTCTGCGCCCTGAAGTCGCTGCCGGGTGGAAACAGAATTTCCAAAGTTCTGTTCCTGGTCCCTGGATCAGGCAGGTCGGAGGGTGCGCTTTGTGTGCGCACTCTGCAGAGATCTCTCTGCTCCCTGGCTGCCTAGATCTCCTACTCACCAGTTTTTCAACATTTAGGAGCTGCCAGTCTGAAAATGTTTCTTCTATTGAAGATATTTACTGGCCCTTTAATTTAGAAATCTTCACTCTTATCTATACCTTTTATCTTTAAGTTTTGTGTTTTCGTTACTTCCTGTATTTTATGGATGTCTTGAGATAGGAGCTTTTTGCATTTTTTAAAAAAATTTCTTTGACTCTTTTGTCAATATTTTTCTATGACATCTTCTGTTCTTTAGATTCTCTCTTCTATCTTTTATATTTTATTGGTGTTGTTTGCATTCAGACTTCTGATCTCTTTTCTAGGTGTTCTATCTCCAGGGTTCTCTCCCTTCATATTTTCCTTATTGTTTCTATATCCATTTTTAGATCCTGGATAGTTTTGCTCAATTCTTTTACCTGTTTGATTAATTTTTTGGTTCCTCTTTTAGAGTTTGTACCTGTTTACCTGTGTTGTCCTATATTTCTTTAAGGGAGTCCTTCATAAAGTTTTATAATGTCATCATGAGATGTGACTTTAAATCAGAATCTTACTCTTCTGGTGTGTTGGTGTAACCAAGTTTTGCTATGGTAGGTGAACTGGGTCAAGTAACCTTGGTTTCTATTGCTTAAGTTCTTGTACTTGCCTCTTGTAATATGATTATCTCTTGTGTTAGCTTGTCTTGCTGTCTCTGACAGTGACCTGACCCTTCTGTGAACCTTTGTGTCAGCAACACTGGGAGACCAAATCTTTTCCAATCAGATTTGTGTAGAGAGAGCTGTGGCACAGGGTCAGCTCCAGGTACAGTCAGAAACCAGAAGAATCCTGCCCCAGACTGCACCACAGTTTCTGTGTCAAGAGGGTTCTGGGTGGGTTTCTCTTTGATCAGGGTTTGAGCAGAACTGATAGAATCACCTGTACACTCAGGTGGGTCAACAGTCATATCATACCACTTCTCTCTCAACAGGACCTCAGCACAGAGAGCTATGGCACAGCATTAGCTCTGGGTGCAGATAAAAAAACAGAAGGACATTTTCTGCGTTTTTACTATATGTTAGAAATTATGAAACATACTCCATTGTTCCCTACTCTAATAATTTAAGTTGTTTAAAATATAACAGTCAATAAAAGAAATAACTGTGAGCAAAATAAAATAAAAATGAAGAAACAATTTACAAATGAATATAGAATTATAGAAGAAAGGAGTATTCCCAGATATAAATGATTCTTTTCCTATAAAATGTATTAAATAAAAACAAAAGTGTCAGTTGTTGAATTATAATACTGTCATCCCCATAAGAAAAAAAAAACAAGTGGTTCTATATGAGTTCATAGTTAATCTTTGAACTGAGACATAATCTATCTCTACGCTGTCAGGTTAAACAATGTTCTAAACATTAAATTGAGTCAGAAATTAGAAGGCTATATATTATATACTCATTCCGCAATAGCTGAGGGCAAATGTTGGGCATGTAAAATGAATACAGATTCCTTGATTTACACATATCTTGCTGTTCATGAGGATTCAATGTAGATAAAGAGCTTCTCATTTTGACAGCAAGGGATAAAAATAAAAGATACTAGCATTTATTTATATATTCAGTAATTTCTCTCTATGATATCTATTTCATATCAAGCACTGTAAAATATATTTGTATGATAGCAAATATAAAACACAAAAACAGTTCTTTCCTTCACTGGTTTCCTTAACTTGTCTTGTTCTATAAGCAATAATTGCTAGGGTATTGAAGTTAAAAATATGCATAGATTTTTTAAAAAGACAATTAACAAAATAGGAATATATTCAGGCTTTCAATAAAATAAAACCATATCAGTCAAAGTCACTGAACTGATAAAAAAAAAAAAAAAAGCACAGGAAAAAGCCAAAGGAGCAAGATAGAACATACACTGGAGAGAGAATATCCAGACATTTCAAAGCAGTGATGTTTTCAATATCTGTTCTCCTTTGGGAGATATGTAATGGTATCACAGCTCTGGCTTAACCAGGAGAATTCTTTATGATTGTCATAGTTGCTTTCACTCTCAAATTATAAAAAAATAGTTATATTAACTATATCATCTACATATTTTTGATATCATTTTTAACACACATATCTCTAACACATACTTCTAAAAGTACTAATCGATGCAAACATCAGATAAGTAATAACTACAAGTCTAAAGAATAGTAATTGATCTCAGATACCCACAAAAGTTGTGGGTTGAAACATTTGTTTTTTACTCAATAGAGCTATTTTAGGAAAATGTGGAACATTTGGGGTTAGAGGCATTTTTATTGGAGATAGTATTTTAATTCATATCTATAAAGGTTGTAATATCTTCTTCTCTATCTTTCTTCTGAGGATCCTTCCAAATATAACAATTCATCAGTTTTGAATATGTCAAAAAGAAAAGCTTCTGGAAATACCATGCTGGTCTTTATATAATTAAATATATATAATTTATGACATACTATCTCTGTACACACATATGTAGATTAGACCTGAAGTAGATAACATTATTCATAATTTGAAGAAGAATATTAAGTAAAGATTTTGAGAAGTTATACATTATATTGTACTCAAAACTATTTTTTAATAGTTTCATTGAACCAATTGAAAACTTTAGGCATCAACAGGAAGAAGTACTTTACTCAAAGGTCATTTGCCATGGGACCGCATGATGCAGGGGTCGGGAGAAAGTATATTAAACAACATTAGGACATGATGTCTGATTCTCAAAGGTTGTTTTGATGTCAATTATATACCATTACCATATTAGTGGTCTGAGAATACCATACATGGACTTCTATTTAAAATAATGAAAGAAAAAATATGGTCAAATTGTAATAAAAAAGTAACTCAATACTAGAGTTAAACTAATGGGAAAATTATAAACTTATTTAAATCTTCTCATCAACATAGCCTTGGTCACTCTCCTACTACATACATCTTATTATGAAATGATCTATGAAACAATGTTTTATATACTTTTCCTTTAAACAAATCCAGGAAACTATTGAAACCAAGGGAGGAAATACATATACAGACTCAGACTCCATCTTATTGGAAGGAGAACATTTAGGTATATACAGTATTTCTTTACATATTTTATTCATTTTAATTCTGATTTTTTTAAATGCAGAATTAACAGCATCAACAGAATTAAATGTATCTGCAATATTGTCTGTAAATATATTTTAGAAAAAGTTTGATAAAAGTAGCATTTTTTATTTTTATGTTTCAGCTTTCATTTATGAACACATTTCAAAAGCTATAGTTTCACAAACAGAAGGTGATGTATTCAGAACCTAAAGGCAGTTTGTAGGTATTTGTTTTTATTCTCTGGCATTTATAAAGCAAAGAGATATAAAAAAGTGTGATTGTGTTAAATGTGATATATCAAGAGGATGTCAATTTTTATTGTATCTTGGCATCAAATGTTTCCTTTTTCTTTTTCAACATTTATACAGATCAAAATAACATAACATATGTTGATTTTCATAGAATTTAATGTAACCTAATTCTAAAAATTATTTTTACCATATTTGTTAGAGTAGCCATCTCATTTGAGGAAGGCTAGATTTCCATTTATCATTCTTATAAAGGAAATGACATAAAAGATTAGAAATCATTTGAGAAATCATTCATTATAGGAACACACTATAAAATTCATGGCCAGGATATACTGTAGTTTACAATGAGAGACTTATGTAAATAAGGCTTAAATAATTTGATTACAAGATATGAGTCACAGATAATAAACAAATAATGTGAGGAGAGAATTCTGCTTTTAGAAACACAACAGAGTAAACTTTTATTCACATACAATAATAAGATGGTTACTTTTTTAAATTGAACATCTTTGTTTTAAAAAACAAAGATAAATTTACACATTTTAAGTATTTTTGCATAAAAGTATATAAATACATTTTTGTTAGTACTTAATTTTTATAGGTTTGATAGTATGCTTTAAAATCTCACTAGCAGAGGAACCATTCTTATAAGTGTAAATTGTTCAATTGTATTAAATGTCTATTTTCTGCATTACTATCACATTCCTTTAAACTTTTCATCAAATATCAGACAGACATAAGTAATACTTTTTTCTATTATTTTATGAAACTAAAAGAAATATGGTGTTTTGATTCAATGTCCTGACACTGAATGATTTTGTGTCACCTCACTATAAGCTCGGGACATCAGAAGGAAAGAAGCCTCAGTTGAGGAAATGTGTTCGTGTAATGCAGATGAAAGGGATTTTCTAGATTCATGTCAGTAGGGAGGCCCCAGCCATTGTTGTTAGTGTTGTCCTTAGTTTGCTGGTCCCTGGTTCTATAAGAAAGTATGCTCTGCAAGCCAGGGGTAGCAAGCCAGTAGGTAGCAGCCCCTCAAAGACCTGTACTTCAGCTCCAGCCTCCTGCATTCTCCCTTGAGTTCCTGTCCAAAATTTCTTCAGTGACACACAGTGTTATGGAGGAGCAAGCTGGATAACTCCCCCAACCAAACTTGTTTTTTGGTTGTGTTGTTTCCTCACTGCAACTGAAAACCTAAGTAAGCCCTGTTATGTGATTTAGCAGAATAGTTTATTGGGTGCAATGAATATCACACAAGAGCCATAAAAGCAAGTATATAGAAGCATTATTGTGGATGCAATTCAGCAGCTCTAGTACCTGGGATATCCCTGAAGAATGAGTTTTAAGGTCTTGTTATATTTAAAAACCTGTGTAAAATGATCTTGGTTTGTAGTTACAGAGAGCTCATTTACATTTTAATGTGGACAGCACCACTTTGGATGCCATTGGGCCCTCTTCAGAGAAGTTCAAGGACACTCCTCATGACTCTCTTGACATAATACAAGCTAGGTTTGTAGTAAATGTAGCAGGGCATAAATAAAGGCACGGTGGCTATGTCCTTAAATGTAAATGTGAGGACCTTATGAATCCTACTGCTTTATTTTAATGTCCACGTCTCTAAAGAAGGCAACAGAGTATGAACATGAATACTGATTGGTTTTAAACACCATTCCTCTGAAAGTAAAAGGGCAAAGACTAGAATTGTTATGATAAACTGTTTTACATTTCTCTACTTAGAACTAATTTACTTAAAAAAACATGTAAGATAGATGCACAAATTAGACCTCTATATAGAATTGAGTGCTCTAGAATAATTTGCCTACTCCAGAAACTGTGGAAAATAGTTTGGATTTGTTGATTTGTTCCTAGTAGAAGTAACGAATATAATGTAGACTTCACACACTCATCTAATTGTTGAAATTTTAACTTGATACATGGTACATTGTAAAGTTAATAAGCATTTAAATTATCTCAATTAATATGCATTCATATTGGGCTCCAAACTGTAAATTGTTTATAATGGGTACACATTTTTTTTTGAATAGTGAATATATTTTTTAGTCAGTACTTGATTTTTTCAAAGGCTTGACAGTATGCATTGAAAACCTAATAGTTACAATGAGCATAAAGTACATGGAAAACAAAATGCAACATGGAAATAGTCAAAGTCTTCTTGTTTTGTAAATATTTTTTTTTGTTCTGCTTTCTTTATTTCTTGGAGTTCATGCAGTCTGTGAGTTGTTTCTCAGGGAGTGCAAGCCTCTGGGGTTAGCATCCCAATATCAGTGACTGCATATTATGTCTGTTCATTTGTGACTGGGTTATCTCACTCAGGATGATATTCTCTAGATGCATCCATTTTCTTAAGAATTTGGCTAAGTCATTGTTTCTGGTGGCTGAGTAGTATTCCATTGTGTAAGTGTACTACAATTTTTGGATCCATTCACCTTCTGAAGGACATCTGGGTTCTTTCCAGCTTCTGGATATTATAAATAGAGCTGCTATAAACATTGTGGTGCATATATCTTTGTTGTGTATTAAAGTATCACTGGGGTATATGCCCAGAAGTGGAATAAATGGGTCTTCAGGTAGTACTATATCCAATTTTCTGAGGTATCACCAGACTGATTTCCAGAGTGGTTGTATTAGTTTGCAACCCCACCAACACTGGAGAAGTGTTCCTCTTTCTTCCCAGCCTTGCCAGCATCTGCTGTCATCTGAGTTTTGGAACTTGGCCAATCAGACTGGTTTGAGGTAGAATCTCAGGGTTGTTTTGATTTGCATTTCCCTGATGGCTAAGGATGTCCAGCACTTCCTCAGATGTTTCCCAGCCATTCGGTGTTCCTCAAATGAGAACGTTTTGTTTAGCTCTGTACCCCATTTTTTTTTCAGGATTGAGATTCAAATTTATTTCTGTTTTACTACAGAGATCTGGTCCTGGTCTGAGTAACTACTGTGTTCTCTACCTGGTGGAAAGCTTGCTGTATATTTTAGACTCAGAGCCAGCACTGTGAAATGAAAAACTTAAAGAAACCAGTGTCTAACAAATTGTTGGCTCTCAGAAATATCTGTTCACTAAAGAAGTAAACCATTGCGTTTGTTTAAAAATATAAGTGCTTTTTATTTTATTATTAATATTTTTTTATTTTTAAAAAACTTTATTTTACAAAACAAAGATAAATGTACAGATTTTAAACATTTTTTGCTTAAAATTATACATTTTTGTCAGTACATTTTTTCAGATTTTAACATAATTTTTACATAAAACTATATGAATATATTTTTTAGTCAGTACTTGATTTTTTTTAAGGTTTGATTGTATGCCTTGAAAACTTAATAGTTACAATGAGCTAAAGAAAAACAAAATGTAACATGGAAATAGTTAAAGTTTTCTTGTTTTGTAAATATTTTTTTTGTTTTGTTTTGTTTTCTTTATTTCTTGGACTTCATACAGTCTGTGAGTTGTTTCTGAGGGAGTGCAGGCCTCTGAGGTTAGCATCCCATTATCAGTGACTTTATATTATGTCTGTTCTTTTGTGACTGGGTTATCTCACTAAGAATGATATTCTGTAGATGCAGCCATTTTCTTAAGAATTTGGTTAAGTCATTGTTTCTGGTGACTGAGTAGTATTCCATTGTGTATATGTACCACAATTTTTGTATCCATTCATCTTCTGAAGGACATCTGGGTTCCTTCCAGCTTCTGGATATTATAAATAGAGCTGCTATGAACATTGTGGTGCATATATCTTTGTTGTGTATTAAGGTGTCTCTGGGGTATATGCCCAGAAGTGGAATAGCTGGGTCTTCAGGTAGTACTATATCCAATTTTCTGAGGTATCGCTGGACAGATATGCAGAGTGCTTGTATTAGCTTGCAACCCCACCAACAGTGGAGAAGTGTTCCTCTTTCTCCGCAGCCTCCCCAGCATCTGTTGTCATCTGAGTTTTGGATCTTGGCCAATCTGACTGGTGTGAGGTGGAATCTCAGGGTTGTTTTGATTTGCATTTCCCTGATGGCTAAGGATGTCAAGCACTTCCTCAGATGTTTCTCGGCCATTCAGTGTTCCTCAACTGAAAACGTTTTGTTTAGCTCTGTACCCCATTTTTTAATAGGGTTATTTGATTCTCTGGTGTCTACCTTTTTGAGTTCCTTTTATACATTGGATATTAGGCCTCTATCTGATGTGGTGTTGTTAAGATCTTTTCCCATTCTGTTGGTTGCCGTTTTGTTTTCTTGACAATGTCCTTAGTCTTACAGAAACTTTGCAATCTCATTCAGTCCCATTTTTTAATCTTTGACCTTAGAGCTTGTGCCATTGGTGTTTTGTTCAGGAAATTTACTCCTTTCCCTATGTGTTCTAAGGTTTTCTCTACTTTCTCATCTAATAGTTTCACTGTATCTGGTTTAATGTGGAGATCTTTGATCCACTTACACTTGAGCTTTGTACAAGGAGATAAGAAAGGGTCTATTTTCCTTCTTTTGCATGCTGAGTGCCAGTTGGACCAGCACCATTTGTTGAATAGGCTGTCCTTTTTCCATTGAATGTTTACTGCTCCTTTGTCAAAAATCAGGTGACCATATAAATGAGGGCTCATTTCTGGATCTTCTATTCTATTCCATTGATTCACATGCCTATTTCTGTACCAGTACCATGCAGTTTTCAACACAATTGCCTTGTAATATAGCTTGAGGTCAGGGATAGTGATTCCTGCAGATATTTTTTTGTTGTTGAGGATGGATTTCGCTATTCTAGGTCTTTTGTTATTTCATGTGAAATTGCACATTGATATTTCCAATTCCTTTAAGAACTGGGTTGGAATTTTGATAGGGATTGCATTGAATCTGTAGATTGCTTTGGTAAGATGGCCATTTTTAAGATGTTGATCTTTCCAATCCATGAGCATGGGAGATCTTTCTATTTTCTGAGATCCTCCTCAATTTCTTAATTTAGAGGTTTGAAGTTCTTGTCATACAGGTTCTTCACTTGCTTAGTTAGACTCACACCACGGTATTTCATAGTTTTTGTGACAATTGTGAAGGGTACCTTTTCTCTAATATCTTACTCCACATGTTTGTCCTTTGAGTATAGGAAGGCTACTGATTTGTTCGAGTTAATTTTGTATCCAGCCACTTTGCTGAACTTATTTATCAGCTGTAGGAGTTCTCTGGTGGAATTTTTGGGGTCACTCAAGTACACTATAATGTCATTGGCAAAGAGTGATGTTTTTATCTCTTCTGTTCCGATTTGTATCCCATTGATCTACTTTTGCTGTCTAATTGCTTCAGCCAGGACTTCCAGTACTATGTTGAATAGGTAAAAGGAGAGTGGCCAGCCTTGTGGAGTCCTTGATATTAGTGGGATTGCTTCAAGGTTCCCACCATTAAGTTTGATGTTGGCTGTTGGTTTGCTGTATATTGCTTTTCTTATGTTTAAGTATGAACCTTGGATTCTTGTTCTTTCCAGGACTTTTAACATGAAGGGGTGGTGAATTTTGTCAAATTCTTTCTCAGGATCTAGTGAGATGACCATGTGATTTTGGTCTTTGAGTTTTTTTATATTGTGGATTACATTGATGGAATTCCTTATATTAAGCCATCCCTGCATCTAAAGGATGAAGCCTAATTGTTTATGATGAATGATCGTTTTGATGTGTTCTTGGATTCGGTTTGCAAGGATTATGTTGAGTATTTTTGTGTCAGTGTTCATAAGTGAGATTGGTCTGAAGTTCTCTTTCCTTGTAGGGTCTTTGTGTAGTTTAGGTACGAGGGTTATTGTAGCTTCAAAAAATGAGTTGGGTAGTATTCCATCTGATTCTATCCTTTGGAATTGTTTGGAGAGTATTGGTGTTATATCCCCAATAAATATCTGATCATATTCTGCACTGAACCTGTCTGGACCTGAGCTTTTTTGGTTGGGAGGCTCTTGATGACTTCTTCTATTTCTTTAGGTGTTATTGGGTTACTTAGATGGTTTACTTGGTCCTGGTTTAATTTGGGATCTTGTATCTGTCTAAGAATTCGTCCATTTCCTCCAGATTTTCCAATTTTTTGGAGTATGAGTTTTTGTAGTAGGATCTGATGTTTTCTTGAATTTCCTCAGTTTCAGTTGTTATGTCTCCACTTTCCTTCCTGATTTTGTTAATTTGGATACTCTTTCTTTGCCCTCTAGTTAGTCTGGTTTGGGGTTTATCAATCTTGTTGATTTTCTCAAAGAACCAACTCTTTGTTTTGTTGATTTTTTTCAATGGTTCTTTTTGTTTCTATTTGGTCTATTTCTGCCCTATTTTTGATTATTTCTTGCTGTCTACTCTTCTTGGGTGTATCTGCTTCCTTTTGTTCTAGGGCTTTTAGCTGTGCTGTCAGGTTGCTGCTTTATGCTCTCTCCAGTTTCTTTTTGGATGTGTTCAGGGCTATGAGGTTTCCTTTAAGTACTGCTTTCTTTGCATCCCATAGGTTTGGCTATGTTGTGTTTTCATTTTCATTTAATTCTAGAAAATCATTAATTATTTCTTTATTTCTTCTTTGACACTGCTATTGTTTATCAGAGCATTGTTTAGTTTCCTAGTGTACTTAGTCTTTTATTGTCTTTGTTGTTGTTTAAGACCAGCCTTAGACCATGGTGATCTAAGAGAATGCATGGGAGTATTTCAATTTTCTTATATCGATTGAGGTTCGTTCTGTGTCCAATTATGTGATCAATTTTCGAGAAGTTGCCATGGGTTGTTGAGAAGAAGGTGTATTCTTTTACTTTAGGATGATATGTTCTGTATATATCTATTATTTTCCAGTTGGTTCATAGTCTCTGGTAGTTTTTCAGTGTTCTTATTCAGTTTCTGTTTCCATGATCTGTCCATTGGTGAGAGTGGGTTATTATACTCTCCCACTATTGTTGTTAGGGGTGAAATGTATTTTTTGAGCTTTAGTAGGGTTTCTTATATGAATGTGGGTGCTTTTTTATTTGGAGCATATATGTTAAGAATTGAGAGTTCTTTCTGACATATTTTCCCTGTAATGAGTAAAAAGTGTCCTTCCTTATCTTTTTTGATAACTTTTGGTTGGAAATTTACTTTATTTGATATTAGAATAGCCATTCCAAATGGCCATTGTGGCTGTTTGCTTGGAAATTTTTTCCCCACCCTTTTACTCTGAGATAGTGTCTGTTTTTGTCTCTGAGATGAGTTTCCTGTATGCAGAAAAAAACTGGATTTTGTTTATATATCCAGTCTGATAGCTTATGTCTCTTTATTGGGGAGTTGAATCCATTTATCTTAATAGGTATCAAGGAATAGTGGTTGCTGTTTCCTGCTATTATTGCTATTGTAGGTTGAATTCTGTCTGTGTCTCTTTCTTCTTTTGGTTTTCTTGTTTAGGAGTTTTTTTTTTTTTTTTTTTTTTTTTTTTTTTTTTTTTTTTTTTTTTTTACTAGGATGTAGTTCCTCTCATTGTATTGGGTTTTCCACCTATAATTAATTTTAGTGCTGGGTTTGTGGTCCGATTTTGTGTAAATGTAAATTTAGATTTGTCTTGAAATATCTTCATTTCTCCATCTATTGTGATTGATAGTTTTGCTGGTTATAGCAGCTTGGGCTGAAACTTGTGTTCTCCTAGGGTTTGAATATTGTCTGTCCAGGCTCTTCTAACTTTCAGAATCTCTGTTGAGAAATTGGGTGTGTTTCTGATTGGTCTGCCTTTATATGTTACATGTTCTTTTTCCCTTACTGCTTTTAGTATTCTTTCTTTGCTTTGGGCACTTGGTATTTTGACTATTATGTGTCAGGAGGTATTTCTTTTCTGGTCCAACCTGTTTGGAGTTCTGAAGGCTTCTTTTATGCTCGTGGTCATCTCATTCTTAAGTGTAGGAAATTTTTCTTCTATAATTTTGTTGAAGATATTTACTGTGCCTCTTAGTTGATATTCTTCTCCCTCTTTTATTCCTATCATCCTTTGTTTTGGTCTTCTCATTGTGTCCTTGATCTCCTGGACAGTTTGTGTTAGGAGCTTTTTGGGTTTTGCACCTTCTCTGGCTGTTTTGTCTATGTTTACAATGTTGTCTTCGGCCCCAGAGATTCTCTCTTCCATCTCTTGTATTCTATTGGAAATGCTTGCTTCTGTGACTCCTTATTTCTTTTTTAGGTGTTCTACCTCTAGGATTATCTCTTTTAGTGTTTTCTTTATTGTCAATTTCCATTTTAAATTTCCTCTTCCATTCCTTCATCTCTTTGGTTCTGTTTTCCTCTAGTTCTTTGAGTTCTTTGAGTGTTTTTCTTGTTTCCTCTTTAAAAGCTTCTGATTTTTTTCTTTTCCTCCCTTTCTTGTTTAAGTATCTCTATCAACATCTTGAGGTATGATTTCAGGTCTGCGTCTTCCTTTTCTGGAGTGTTTGGCATTCCAATGTTTACTGTTATGGGTGAGCTGGGTTCTGGTGTTGCCAGGTTGTCTTGATTTCCTTGGGATATGCTCTTTCTTTTTCCTCTTGCCATTTTGTTGTCAGTGATACGTTCTTGCCTTTCCCTTGTATCTGGTCTATGTTCCTGGATATTCACTGGTCCTGATAGCGTATGGTCCTGGCCCTGTTCTGCACCCCAATGCTGTCTGGTGGGAACAGAGGTCCCTATGCTGAGTTCCTGGTCCCTGGATCAGGCAGGGCAGGGGTGAACTTTCTGTTTGCACTGGTCAGAGGTCTCTTGCCCCCTGGCAACTCGGATTCCTTTCTCATCAGGTTTTTATCTCTGGGAACTGCTGGTCCAGGCAGCAGATGGTCTGAGCCCTGTTCTGTGCCCCAATGCTGCCAGGTGGGAACAGAAGTCCCAATGATAGGTTCCTGATCCCTGGATCAGGCAGGGCAGGGTGTACTTTCTGTGTGAACTCAGCAGAATTCTCTCTGCCCTGTGGATACTTGGATCTCCTTCTCACCAGGCCTTTACTTTTGGGAACTGCTGGCCCAGGTGCCAAAATGCCTTTAAAAATCTGTACATATATCCCTCTTATTAAAAATATATTTCTCAGAGAGAAAATTTAAAACCCTACCTTTTTTTAATTTAACAACTTTATTTTAAAAAACAAAGGTAAATGTACAGATTTTAAGCATTTTTACATAAAAGTATACAAATACATATTTGTCAGTATTTGATTTTTTCAAAGGTTTGATAGTATGCATTAAAATCTTACTAGTTACAATGTGCAAAACTCTAACTTACAATTGTTTTAAGACTTACAATTTACCCCAGACTGCTTCCTGTAAACACATGAGAGTATGTACTCTGACCACAGTAACATGCACAACTCAGAAGTATAATTTTAATGTCTCAGGATAATAGGTGTAAAAGAGGGTGAAGACTTCCAAATAAAAAGCACCATGAATATCTTCAACAAAATCATAGAAGAAAATTCCCTACCCTTAAGAATGAGATGACCATGAACATACAGGAAACCTACAGAAATCCAAATAGATTAGACCGAAAAAAGAAAAAAAAAAGAAAGAATGAAAGAAAAAAAGAAAAGAAACCTTCTTTTGACACTTAACAGTCAAAACAATGGATGTTTAAAATGATGAAAGAACCCTAAAAGGTGTAAGGGGAAAAGGACAAGTAACATATAAAGGCAGACCAATCAGAATTACACCAGAATTCTCTTAACAGAGACTATGAAATCTAGAAGATGTGGACAGTTGTCATACAAACTTGAAAGAAAACAAATGCCAGCCCAGGTTACTATATCCAGGAAAGCTGTCAATTACCACGGATGGAGAAAACAAGATATTCCAAGAAAAAAGCAAATTTACACAATAGCTGACCACAAATCCAGCCCTACAAAGAATAATAGATGGAAAACCCAATTACCTTACTCAATCTTCAAAGCCAAAATTATACTCATAACTAAAACACAGAAAATCATTACAAAGAAACAAAACTTCAGACCAAATTCCCTCATGAACATTGATGCCAAAATATTCAATAATACTTGCAAGCTGAATTCAAGAGCACATCAAAACTATCATCCATAATGATCAAGTAGGGTTTATCCCAGAGATGCAGGGATGGTTCAAAATACGGAAATCCATCAATGTAATCTAACATATAAACAAGTTGAAAGAAAAAAAAAAAACATGGATCATCACACTAGATGCTGAGAACGCATTTGAAAAAATTCAACACCCCTTCATGATGAAATTTTTAGAAAGATAAAAAATCCAAGTCCCATACCTAAATACAATAAAAGTAATATACAGCAAACCAGTTGCTATCATCAAACTAAATGAAGAGAATCTTGAACAATCCCACTAAAATCAGGAACTAGATAAGGCTACCCATTGTTCTCCTACCTTTTCAATATAATATGGAAAGTCCATATAATAAAAAGAAGTCAGAGGTTTACACACTGGAAAGGAAGAAGTCAAAATATCACAATTTGTGCATCATATGATAGTATACTTAAGTGACCACAAACATTTTACAAGAGAACTTTTACAGTTGATAAGCAATGTCAGCAAAA
This sequence comes from Micromys minutus, assembly GCF_963924665.1. Classification (NCBI taxonomy): domain Eukaryota; kingdom Metazoa; phylum Chordata; class Mammalia; order Rodentia; family Muridae; genus Micromys; species Micromys minutus. The sequence continues at coordinate 39,488,061 of NC_137981.1, read as the reverse complement.
TTGTTGGATATAAAATTAACTCAAATAAATCAACTTCCTTCATCTATTCTAAGGATAAAAAGACTGAAAAAGAAATTTAGAGAATTGACACCCTTCACAATAGTCACAAAGAATATAAAATACATTGGGTGACCATAAACAAGCAAATGAATTATCTGTATAACAAGAACTACAAGACTCTGAAGAAGGATATTGAAGAAGATCTCAGAAGATGGGAAGATCTCCCATGCTCATGGACCGGAAGCATCAACATTGTAAAAATGGCCATCTTGCCATAAGCAATCTATAAAATCAATGCAATCCCTATCAAAATTCCAACTCAATTCTTTATAGAGTTGGAAAGAAAAATTTGTAAATTTATCTGGAATTACAAAAAAAAAAAACTAGAAAAAATAAATCTATTCTCAACAATATAAAAACATCCAGGGGAATCACCATGCCTTATCTCAAGCTATATAACAAAGTACTTGTGATAAAGAAAAAAAAAAAAAAAAAAAAAAAAAACTGCCTGGTTTTGGAACAGAGATAGGCAGGTAGATCAATGGAACAGAATTGAAGACCCAGAAATGAACCCTCACACATATGGTGACTTGGACTTTTACAAAGTAGCTAAAAACATTCACTGGAAAAAGGACAGCCTCTCCAACAAGGGGTGATGTTTCAACTAGCAGTCAGCATGCTGAAGAATGCAAATAGATCCTTTCTTATCTCCTTGGACAAGGCTCAAGTTCATGTGCATCAAAAATCTAATAAAATCAGGAACACTGAAACTATTAGAAGAGAGAGTGGGAAAAAGCTTAGAACAAATTCACACAGGGAAAATTTTCCTGAAATGAACACCAAGGGCTTATGCTCAATATCAAGAATCAACAAATGAGACCTCATGAAATTGCAAAGCTTCTGTAAGGCTAAGAATACTGTCACGAAGACAAAATGGCAGTCAACAGATTGGGAAAGGATCTTTACCAATCCTACATTTGATAGAGTGCTAATATCCAATAAATACAAATAATTCAAGAAGCTAGACTCTAAAGAATCAAATAATGCTAATAAAATGGGGTAGAGTGCTAAACAAAGAATTATCAACTGAAGAATATAGAATGGATAAGAAATATCTAAAGAAACGCTCAACATCCCTGGTCATCAGGGAGATGAAAATCAAAACAACCTTGAGATTCCACCTCACACCAGTTAGAATGGATAAGATAAAAATCTCAGGTGACAACAGATGCTAGCAAAGATGTGAAGAAAGTGGAACACTTCTCCACTGATGTTGGGGTTGTAAGCTGTTACAATTAAATGAGTCTGGTGGTTCCTCAGAAATATATATAGTACTACCAGAAAACCCAGCTCTTCCACTCCTGGGAATATGCCCTAAACATGCTCCAACATATAACAAGGACACATGTTCCACCATGTTTATAGCAACCTTATTTATAATAGCCAGTAGCTGAAAAGAAGCCAGATGTCCTTCAGCATAGGAATATATCCAGAAACTATGGTATATTTACACAATGGAGTACTACTCAGCTGTTAGAAACAATGACTTCATGAAATTCCTAGGCAAATGGATGGAACTAGAGACTATCACCCTGAGTGAGGTAACACAGTCACTAAAGAACACACATGTACTCGCTGATAAGTGGATAGTCTCCCCAGAAAGCTCTGAACACCCCAGAAACAACTCACAGACTGTGTGAAGTTCAAGAAAAAAAGAAAAGAAAAGAAAAAACCATTATGTTTACTCCTTACACACCAAGAAAACCTTTACTAATTCCAGGTTACATCCTGTTTTACATGTACTTTATGCTCATTGTAACTATTAAGATCCTAATGCACACTATCAAACATTTTTAAAAAAGCCAAGCAATAACAAAATGTATTTATATACTTTTATGCAAAAATGCTTAAAATTTGTACATTTATCTTTGTTTTTTTTCTAAATAAAATTATTCAATTTAAAAAAAAAAAAAGCTGTCTCAACTGAGGATCCATGACACAGGCACCCACCAAATTCAAGCACTATAGCTGATGTCAAGAACTACTTACTGGCAGGAACTAGATAGAGGTGCCTTCTCAGGGACCAAGTCAGAGTCATACAGGTACAGCTGAGTATGCCTGCAGCTAACCGTCAGACTGAACATGGGGACACCAATGAAGGTGCTGAAGAAAGGACTGAAGGAGCTGAAAGGGTTTGCACCCTCATGGGAAGAACAACTTTATCATCCAGCCAAATCCTCCAAAACTCCCATGGACTAAAACACAATCCTTTGAGCACACACTCAGAGACCTATTTATCCATTTGCTTATGTAGCTGAAGATAAAAGTGTCTGGCATCAATGTGAGAAGAAGCTTTTTATCCAGGACAGGCATGTTTTCCCAATGTAGGGGAATGCCAAGGCAATGGTGTGGAGGGGGTGATTAGGAGAAAGTGCACCTTTGTGAAGGCAAATGAATGGGGGGGGGGGCATTGGAGCAGGGCAGGGAAAAGAATAACCTTTCAAATGTAAATATAGATTATCTAATAAGAAAGGAGAGGGGAAAAGTGAAAAAAGAGAAGATCTATAAAAGCTAAGCAATTGCAAAAAAAAAATATTGACTGGGTCTATCTATACAAAGCTTCACTAATAATTTAGGATTTTTTTTTAACCCTCTGTGAAACTGTGACTGATGATTAATGTTTAGGCAGATAATTACTCATGAATATGCATGTCTAGGTTTTCCGTTGTAAACTTCCAATTGGATTTATGACTGGAATTTATGTGTAAACCTCTGATAAATATTTTCTAATATAATAATGTATTCTGAAAGATTTGTAAGTGCTGAAGACCAAGATAGGAAATCATTATTCTCTCCTTTTCCAAATTTTCTTAATAATATTCCTTGTCTTACTTTTCTTCACTTTATTCTCCTTAGCACTCCTTAGCACTTCTCTTAGCACTCCTTGTTCTATGTCTTAACACACTGCTTATCCCCATTTTCTCAGATCTATTATTCCACTTTTCTTAGGTGCCCCTTTTGCCCCTTTTTTCTTAGAGAGCTCTCATAGGAAACTTTTTACAACTTAGAGATAAATCCTAAAATCACTTTTCAAAGTGTCCCCTTTTCTTCCTTCAACTACCAGAATGTTAGAACTATCATCTTTCTGCAGAGATAGAACAAAAGCTATTTAATCACCTGATGTTTTAGGATGAAAAACTAAAGAGTTTCTTGCCTCAGTGGAACTCAGAGGAAGGGAGGTCAGCTACTCAAGTAAAGTGAATTAGAATAGAAATAAGAAATTGTTTTATGATTGTACAATGACTCTAAATTTCTCCTAAGTCTTAACACCACCAACATTCTTTCTGTTTCACTGTCTCAAGAGGTATGAAGCAAGAAAGAAGATCCTTGAGTGTTGGCCACTGGCAACTAAAACTGCATTAAAAAATCTAGATGTTTGGTAATTGTCTACTATTTATCATTAAAAACAACAATTTATCGGTAATTCCAGTACATAAAATAATTTTAAAACTTTCTTTCATTTGTTCTTGTTTTGTTTTGTTTTCTTCCTTAGTCATGCAATTATTAGAATGTCACCTGTGTGGGCTAATCATCTAGCTATAATTCTATGCTGGATAGGATTTTTATATTTTTCAGGTAGGTTAAGTATAATATTTACTTAAAAATTAATGACAATATTGATTTGACATCCTTTAAGTCTATCTTATGCTGAAAATTCTACATATAAAAAATAAGACATTGAATAGATTTTAAAAGTTTCACTCCATGTTTCAAGCAAAATTAAAGAATGCTTTTTTTTTTTTAACAATTTAAACTATAAAGATTTGCAGATGCAGTTTTACCTATACTGTTAATCCATGTTATAATATTAGTACAACTTACAATCTTTTCTTTTTGAAAAAGTAGATGAGCTGGTCATTTTTGAGTTTTAGATTAACTGTGAAAATATTTAATTTTTTTATGTTTATGAAGTATATAGAAATGTATTTTGACATGCATTAAGGGACTTAATATTGATTGAATGTAATTTGCATAGCAGCATGTAGCACAGGTTGGGAACTATCAGTTTAACTGGTAATGTGAGAATATAATTTTCAATACTATACCCAGAAATATAAATATATATATTCATGAATGTTTCTTAATAAAAAATGCATTTTCCTATGTCTAATATTTCTAGAAAAAGGAGAGGAGGCTATGTGTATACTTGAGAGAATGAATAAATGCATCCATGCTATTAATAGTATGTCACCATTTAATTAATTCTAATCCATAGTTTGATGATAGACGAAATCTTCAGATATTTATGAAGTACATGATTTATGATGAGTCATACTCTATTGTGTTTATTTTTAACTTCCTAGAGAAAATAATAATAATAAAGACACAAAAGAGAGAATATATATCTAAGTTGAGATAAAATATATACAGATATGTGAATCTCTCATGTTTTAGCTTCTTTTATGTGTATGGGGTATTGAAGATCAAATACAATGACTCAATCTCAGTAAGCATTCTACATTGAGCAATGTCCATAACCACCAAATATGTCTTTAGAATAATTATGAGTTTCTGAGTCACTTACTAAATATGTTTATTTATTTAAACTTACATAATAAAAATTTTATCTGCTAGAGTGTTAAACTAACAATACTATACACATATCCTATACTAGACCCACATTTCCATCCTGAATATTTTACTCACATATTTAGACATGTGTATTATTTTTCTGTACCAGTTCATTGAATTCTTAAGGGTATCTTTCATCCTTATAAATTAGATATCAGTGTTTGAATAAGGAAACACATGCTTCTATTATTTGATAATTGGTTTAAACTATATCAGCAGTTGAGACAATATCCCTGATCTCAGTTTCACGTAAGATTTCTGATACCATAATTTTATTATTTTTTACTACTTATAGGCTCATTAAATATTTATATGATAATTGTAACTTCTTCTGTATCCATATAGGTTTATTAGCCTAGGAATAATTTCACAATATTATAAGCTTATGTTAAGTGAATTTAAATATATTATTAATTGTAATTATATAAATCCATTACTTAATATACTATAATTATTTAGCATAAATAATCACATTCTTTATTTCAGAGTACTCATTTATGATCCCTTGACTAATATTAGTTATATTTACTATTAATATTATTAATATTGCTATAGGTTAATTTATTCCTCACATTATATTATTTTTTATTTTATTCATATTAGGTGCTTTTTTCATACATTGTACCCTGATAACAGTTTCCATTTCTTCTACTTCCTCTAGGTCCTCAACACCTTCCCTCCCATCCTAGCCACTTCTTTTCCATCTCTCACTAGAATAATACAGTATCTCTAAGAGATAACAACAAAACATGACAAAATAAACTATAGTTAAAACAAAAACTACTTACACAAAGGACATAATATTTGCAGAAGGCAAACAAAGAAAAGAAACAAGAATCAAGATATCCACTTGTTCACTCACAGAATTCCAATAAAAACACTAATTTAGAGTCAACAATATGTATATAAATGACATAGTGCTGACCCATACAAGCCCTGTGTATGTGACTTCAGTCCCTGTGAGTTCATATTAGCTTTATTCAGTTGACTTAGACGGCCTTGATCTTCTGCTGTTTTCCACCCCCTTTGTTTCCTCTCTGTCTCTGTTTCTCTCTCTCTCTCTCTCTCTCTCTCTCTCTCTCTCTCTCTCTCTCTCTCTCTCTCTCTCTCTCTCTCTCCTCCCTCTCCCTCTCCCTCTCCCTCTCTACCTCTCCCTCCCTCCCTCCCTCCGTCCCTTCCTCCTTCCCTTCCTCCCTCACCTCACCCCCTGTGTGTGTGTGTATGTGTGTGTGTGTGTGTGTGTGTGTGTGTGTGTGTGTATGTGTATTTTGTCCCTTTCTGTCTCTCTATCTTTCTCTATGTCACTCTGTCTCAGATTTCCTCTGTCTCACACTGTCTCTCTCTGCCACTGCCATTTTGTCTCTGTCTCTCTGTGTCTTTGTCTCTGTCTATGACTTTCCCCTACCTCCTTTGCTCCCCCCCCCCATCTCCCTTTCTGCCTCCTCCTCAATGGTTTGTCCTAATCTTTGAAGGGAGAAATATGATGGAGATGTCCCATTTGGAGCTGAGTACTCTAAAGAGTCTCACTAGTTAGTGGCTTTGGATCTTCATATTTTTCCCATCTGTTTTAGGAAAAAAAACACCACCACCACCACCAACACCAATACCACCACCAACAACAACAAAAACTCTATGAAAATGGCAGAAAAAGAACGGATGTGTGAATACAGTAGAATATCATTTAGAGCTGTTGTGTCACTACTATAATTTTTAATATCAGTAGTATTTGATTTTACCTTAGGTCTCTAGGCTACCTAGTTTGTGGTTCTTGGTGATCCATGTAGTGTCAGGGATAGGTTCCATTTCATTTAGTAGGCCTTATATCAATTCATCATTTTTAGTTACTCCTATAAAGTTTGTGCCATCTGCCCTTTTATATTTTGGAAGCAGGACCTTATAGAGTTAGTGCTTAAATTTCTTTTTTGGTAGCATTCAGAGAGTAACTTCCTGTAGCAAAAAAAGTAGAATGTAGGAGTAAAGAATATGATCGGAATGAGCACCGAGTGTCTATGTTCGATGGGTTGTGTGTGTGGGTGTCATCCTCAGCAATGGGATTTACTGATGGTTGAGAATACAACTGTATTATTCAAGACTTCATTTGACTGTCTTCATATGTCTTAGAAAGGTTCCAGTAAACTGAGTTTTCACACCAACCCTTAAAAGCACTTAGTTCTACTTTTCTCTCTCCATATTCTCCTTCATACCACTTTTCTACTTCTCTTCCCCACTTTCTCCTCCCATTTCATACAACCTATCCTATTTTCCCCTTCCAGAGAGATGTATATGCCCTCGTCATCCTTTCCTTTATACCCAACCTCTCTGCATTGGCTGATTGAAGCTAATTAACATTAACTTTAAAGTATTTCTAGATTCCTTCTTTCTTTTTTGTATTTCTCAAATTTTCTTTTAACTTTACCTGATAACTACCATGCTAAATTCATCATTAAATATATCACAGGAATATAGAAATTTATGTGTTTAGTGTAAAAATTTTTGAATACAATTTGGATGTAGACATATTCATTTAAATGTGTAATATAGTGAGAAAGTAATTGTTTTTTCATATGTATGTGTCCACAGAAGAAACACAAGAAAGTGTACATTTTCAAAGGTATAGTGAGATCTCTATTATTTTCTAATATCTCTAGGTAATTGGTAAACACCACATAATGTGACACATATTTTGTTTGTTAGTATTGCCATTATTTCAAGAACTATATAACAAAACATTGTGCTTGGTTGTTTCTAAAAATAAAGTACATTTATATCACAATTGTGAGATTAACATGTAAACAGGGACATTCAATTTTAAGTAAGTTTTTTTTTATGACAATATGCATTGCTTTAAGTGAAATCTGTCTCCTAAACTACATTGTGCTTTACAGAGCTTAGTTTTTGTTTTTTAAAAATAAGATATTTTTAAACAAAAATAATCAAATTTGTAAATTAAAATAAGAGCAATAAAATTTATGTTATTGCAAACATTACAATGTCATCCATAGAAAATTTATACTAACTTATACTCTTGTGCATTGTACCATATTTGTTGTTACTTTTTATATGTCAACTTTTTTATACATTCCTTTTTGTTATTACATCTAACATATCAAAATAAGTAAAATAACACCAACAAAAAACTCATAGTTGACTCATTCCTGCTATGTTAAAAAAAAGGATTTCATGTGATAATTCAAATTTATTTCAGGGTTATTGATATCTTACTTTAGTTAGCAATTATCAGAATGCAAATCACAAGAGTACCTACTTAGTAATTCTCGTTTATGCACATAATTAAATAATTTATGCAAATTACTTTGCTGTTCCTCTTGATAAAATGTTATCACCCATTCTACAAATGGCTGAAGTATAGTACTGGTTGTTTGTTTATATTTTAGAATAGTTCATGACATTTTATATCTGTTTTTTTCAGTCATTTATATGTTAATTCAAGAGTCTTTAAACAAAAGTCTCAAATGATTGGCACATTTAGTATAAAAGATATTTCTAATAGTCAGATGATAATAACAGCCATAAAGCATCATGATTGGTGTTCTGTACAGTAACTTTCAGACTTATTTTTCAAGGCTTTGAGGTATAATTTGTCCTTTTTTGTCTAGAGTCTTAATATTCATCATATAATGGACTTATGTGCTTCTTAAAAATAAAATATTATTGTAAAACTAAGGAAATTATTTTTATACTGTACTTAAAATGTTGTGATTATTCCAAGTTCTATGGCTTGAGATAAGATTTCCTTTATTAAGTCAATCTTCAAGAGAAACTTTATAGGTTTATGTCTTATTTCATAATTATTTCCCAATTTAATTATCAGACTTATAAGTAAATTACAAAGCAAAAGTTTGGTAAAAAAATTTCAGCACACTATAGGTAAAATTTAATATTAAAATAGCTGAAATTAGCAAAAATGTGATTATCTAGATTTACCCAAATTTAAAAAGTCCATTGGGTCTAGCAATTTTAACTTGGTTTTTATTTCAAAACTTCTATATGGTACTTTTCATTCTAAATTTCACAGAACATAGCATTTCTTGAGTCTAATTACTCAGACAGGCTTTCACCTTAAATTGTCATATTGCCAATCACTTATTTTAAACCTAACAAATATTATGGTCTCAAAATTAACGAAAAGTACTTATGATGATCTGATATTATTTTAATTTTACTATTATAAAGCTCTATACTCTGCTGTTAGTATGCAATGAAGAACTTCATGTGAATACATAAGCACTCTCAATATTCATTGTTTATCTATGTAGTTTTAGTATGTATGTATATTTGCATGCATACTTGCAATATATGCACATTTTTCACAAGCATATTCCTGTGGGGATCTAGCCCCATGTTGAATATTTACTCTATCTTTCTACACATTGATGTTATTATTATTATTAATGATTATTGTTATTATGAAAGGTGATAGCTGACTAATGTTGGATTTCATAGTTTGGATAATTTGGATATATTAATGAAGCTATAATCCATCTCATGTTACCATACTGCACAGGTATTCATTACCGTATACTGATTTTAATGTGGCATTGAGGATTCGATCTAAATCTGAAGATCCTTTCCAAGGTCCTCCCAGTTGCCATCTCAGTTGCCATCTCAGTGAATTCTTTATTTGCTATACTCTTTTATATAAAATAGGGTGCCACAATAAATGCATTATGAATTGAAAATACTATAAATCAAAATGTATATAAAACAATGACCTACAAAATATTATATTTCGGTTTTACTATTTCTAATGACAAAAAAGTAATATAGAGTATTTTTATATGCTGCCCTTATAAAATACTCCTAGAAAAGCAACTAAAAGGAAACATGTTTACTTGAATTAAGTTCTATGCTGCAGAGGATCGTATCAGGGTTTTCGTGGTAGGAGCTTGAGACAGCTAGTCATAGTACAATCATATCAGAAACTAGAATGAAATAAACTTATGAACTGCATTTTACTACATTGTGGATCCCACCTACAGAGAATGGGGTGGCCAAAAGTGGATGAGATTCTCCCATCAGTTGATATTTGTGAAATATTGGTAGCCGATATCTCCAGAGAATTTACTAACAGGAAATACTATGCTTTATCAAGTGAATTATTAGTACTAGTAATGACACCAAAACTATGCAAAACTCAAACAGCTTTTTACAGTCACAAAGTAAAAAAATTAACAAATCACCTAACATGGAATGTAAACTAAGTTTAAAAATCAGTGGCTGTGTGGCATATGTCCTTCATAGTTGTGATTTTTTATGGTGCCATTTATAATGTATACCATACTGTCACACAGTACTAGATCAATGCCCTGGAAATATGTGGTATTTATTTGTTTTGTTTGTTGACATACTTGAAATATTTGTGCTTGTGATTAGCCAACAATAGTGATCAGTACGTGGTTGTAAAATATTAGCAAAATGTGAAAGAAAAGGCTAAAACATGGAAAAGAAGTAAAGAAGGAAGTAGGAAAGGTTGAGATAGATAACTTTCACTTCATTAATAGCGTGTTAGACACCTATATCTGTGGCAAAAACCTTCCAGTAATGAAGAAAAATTTCAGGGGACCAATCTCTGGGAAAGAAGTAAGCAAGACTTATAGGTTGACCAGGGGGAAGGGAAGAGGAGGAAAAGAACTTTGGCCTTTATGAGGAAGAGAAAGCTTGGGGAACAAGATGTAACAAACTAGCGATCCCTGGTAAGATAGTGGATCCTACAAAATGTGTCACAGGAGAACTAATTTCCTTGGCATGGTGACTCAGCTGGGTTGAAAAAAGGTACAATGGTGGGGCACACAAAGACTGCCCCAGAATTGGGATGTGTGGGGCTGGCATGGCAGCAAACTGCCATGGGAACTTAGCAAGTCAGCTGGAGAGGTTTCGAGAACTCTGGGCTAGAGATTCTGCCAAGATGAAAACAGACCGCCAGTGCCATGTGGCCCCCTGTTGCCCAACATAGTGCGGCGCTAGCATGGCATGGTGCCCTTCCCCCTTTTTGTTATCTAGCAAAACATGTATCATTATCACAACTTACTCTGTATACATTTTTATGTTTCAAATGGGAGAAAATAAAGTATCCCTAAGCAGCCTGTTTTCCGAAGGAATTCCATTCGCCTACCACCATTCCTCCCACCTTCATCAGAGCTTCAGATGCTCAATCATACGAGTAAGCATCCCTTTCCCCACCCATTGTTCTCATTCTCTGAGCCCTCTGGACCAAACCAAGCTGCCCTAAGCAGCCTTCTATTAAAGGGGGACCTCAATTATTCTGCCAACTCTTCCTAACACTTCAATCATATCTGAAGATGCAGAGCAATGTAGATAAATATTTCTTCCCCTAGTCAGCATCTGGATTCTCTGAACCCTCTGGCCCAAGCAACACTACTCTGTTAACCTATACATCCTGTTATACTAGGGCACATCCATTCTTCTGGCACTTCTCCTTCCACTGACATCTCTTCTCTAATCCATGTTCTCTCCTGAGACCTCTGGGCATGCAAAATGTCCTAAGTAGCATGCTGTCTCATCTGGAACATTATTTTTCAGATATCTTTTGTCCTTTGTTCATCAGACCAGTGAATCTTGAAACATACAGATTAGCTTCTCATTCCTCACCCATCTTCCCCATTTTCTGAGTCCTCTGGGCAAAGGCAAGATGTCCCTAGTAGCCTGCAGGCTAGGGCGACCATCATTACCCTGACCCCTCTTTACCTACCTTCATCAGAACGATCCAGAACTGCTTGTACATGTCTATAGAGCCCAAGGATAGCCATCATAGGCCTGCCCCACCTGGATCATTGAGGTTAATCTCCCTCCAATACCTACTACAACAAGAACATCTAGGGATGAAAGTGATCTAGATGGCTAAATACCATGGAAAGAACACCATCAACAATACCAAAGGCAATATGACACCTCTAGAGCACAGCTATTCCACTATACCAAGCCCTAGATATTTCAACACAAGTGAAACACAAGAAATCACCTTAAATGCAATCTTATAAAGATGATAGAGGTCTTTAAAGAACAAACGAATAAATTATTTAAAAAACTACAGGAAATACAATCAAACAGATAGAGGTCGTTAAAAAGGAAACAAGTATGTCCCTTATGGAAATAGAGAAAATACAATTAAACAGGTGAAAGAAATAAACTGTGCATAACCTGAAAATGGAAGTAGAAGCAATAAAGAAAAGAAAAATTGAGGGAATTCTGGAAATGGAAAACTTAGAGGAGATAACAGGAACAACAGATATGAGCTTCTCCAACATGATGAAATAGTAAAAAGAGAAAATCTCAGGCATTCAAGTTACAATAGAAGAAATTGCAATATCAGTCAAAAAATTAAATATAAAAACAATTCTGAAACAAAATATCCATGAAATCTGGAATAGTATGGAAAGGCATAACCTAAGATAAAAAGAAATAGAAGAAATAGACTATTTTTAAAAAAGTCATAGAATAATTTTTCTAACATAAGAAACCTAAGAAAGAGATGCCTATAATTAGATGAGAAGCTTACAAAACACCAATAAAATTTAAAAAAACAAAATAAAATCCCCCTGTCAAATAATAAGCAGATTATAAATATCGACAGAACAAAGAAAGAGTATTAAAATCTACAAGGGAAAAAGTTCAAGTAGCATAGACAGGTAAACCTATAAGAATTAAATCTGACTTCTCAACAGAAACTCTAAATGTTACAAGGGCCTGAACAGATAGATGCTTTACAACCTCTAACAAACCACAGATAACAACCTAAATTACTATTCCCAGAAAAATTGCTCGATACCATAGAGGACAAAAGATATTCCAAGGCAAAAAACAAAAAACAAAAAAGAAAAAAAAAAAGAAAAAAAAAACAAACAAACAAAAAAAAAACCAATTTAATGAGATATTGCTCTACAAATCTAGCCCTACCATAACATTGATTTGAAAGAATACTCCAATCCAAGGAGTATGTGTGTGTGTGTGTGTGTGTGTGTGTGTGTGTGTGTGTGTGTGTGTATATATATATATAGAGAGAGAGAGAGTCACATTCTCTGTATTTACATGTCTGGTATTATGCCATACCCACTTCCCCTGCCAATGCCTCCATAAAGTTGCTCCCTCTCTCCACCTTACTTTTCCACCTCAGAGCCTTGCCATTCCCCTATACTGGGAAAATGAGACTTCACTGAATCAAAGTCCTCTCCTCTCATCGATACCAGAGAATGATACCCTCTGCTGTATATACACCTGGAGCCATGAGTTTCTCCATAAGAACTCATTGATTGGTGTTTTTGTCCCTGGGAGCTGTGATGGGTTTGTTTAGTTAATAATTATGTTCTTCCCATGGGTTGTACACCCTTTTAGCTCCTTCAGTTTATTCTCTAGCTCCTACATTGGAGTCCCTGTTTTCAGTATGATGGTTAGGTGCAAGCATCCTCCTCTGTATCAGTATGGCTCTGGCAGAGCCTCTGAGGAGGCATCCAAATCAGATTCCTAACAGTAAACACTACTTTGCATCAGCAGTAGTGCATGAGTTTAATGGCTGCATATGGGGTGGATCCCCAGGTGAGGCAGTCTTTGGATGATCTTTTCTCCAATACCTGCTCCTCTATTTGTCCCATTATTTTCTCCCATGAGTGTTTTGTTCTACCTTCTAAGAAGAATTATGGCATCCACATTCTGTCCTTACTTCTCTATGAACTTCAGAATGGCTGTGAATTATTTTTGGATATTCCAAGCTTTTTGAGCTAGTTTCTCCACATCAGCGAAAATATATATATATATATATATATATATATATATATATATATATATATATATATATATATACCATGAGTGCTCTTTTGTGACTGGGCTTCCTCACTCAGGATAATAGCATCAAGTTCCATCCATTGGCTTAGGAATTTCATGAAGTCATTGTTTTTAATATCTGAATAGTTCTTCATTGTGTTAATGTACCACAATTTCTGTATCCATTCCTCTGTTGAAGGACATCTTCAACTCAAGGAGTTTAAATACACTTAGAGAAAAACAGAAAACAAATATCTCCACACCAATAAAAAAAAAAAAAGTGAAACACACACACATACACACACACAACAGGATTGATATAAAAATAAGAGCAATTAATGTATTCTACCACAATATAAGAACTGAAATAAAAGATGTGGTTGAAGATTGGTTGCCTCATAGCCAAACCAGCTGTTCAGCATGAAGGAAGATAATATATATCTAAAAGAGTGGTTTTCAGATGACATGCAATCTAAAACCAAAATATAAGTCCAGTGTAAAATTATAGTCTTAAGAAAAAGGAAAAAAGTACTTTATTTAATAGACAAAATTGATAGACTGGGTGTTAAGGCTGTCTTATATTTCATAATTTGTAGGAAGGTAATAGTTGTATTCATTTTAGAGTTGAGGAAAAAGAGCCTTTAGCTGGACAAAAAGAGGGAATTGTTGTAGATTGTCCTGCAGCCATTTGTAATTTGGTGATATTTCTACTTCCCCAAGAAAGGCTGCCCAGTCAAGTACTCAGGTGACTTCATCAGAATCTTCCCATTCTAGTTAGTATAATAAAGGTAATGATTGGACAGGGGAAGGGAAGGTAAAGAGAGGGTTGGAAGAGAGAGAGAAAGAAGGGGCCAGGGGAGGATCAAGATGGAACTCTGGAAGGATGAACTGGATCCAGGTGGACTTAATTGGTGTGAGGTAGCTAAGAACATTTTAAGGATTTTTTAGGTCTTTTATCTCATCTGGAAGGGCAGTTTGTATCTTAGTCCATTAGATGTAATCTTATTGTATAGAGGGTTTGTGGATTGAGAATGAATATATAAACATGTTTGAAAGTTATCAGGCCTTAGAGTCATGCTTCTGTTGGAAATTGGGGTAAGAAAACATGTCGAGGAGGTAATTCCACCTGGGTCAGAAGCACCAGGGTGGGAAGCATAAACTGCCAGAGAAGGGAGCCAAGCAGAGAATATGGATGGCAGAATGAGTGATAGAGTCCCTGTGTGTGGCTCTATACTAAAAGCAACAACTGCAGAGTGAGGCAGCAGTGCCGATAAAGAGATAAAACATTCCTTTCCTAATATTTACTGCAGCAAATAACACCAAAAAAAAGACATATAATGTCAATTGACCTGGACCCATGCGGGTACACAGAGACTGAAACACCAACCAGAAAGTGTTCAAAAATAGGACATAGGCACCCTACACATTTGTAGCAGATAAGCACTGTGGCTTTCCTGTGGGTTCCTAAGAAATGTACCTGGGACTATCTAATTTGGCTATCTGCCATTGAAATTTCCTTCCCTCACTAGACTGCAGTTTGGGGCCTTAGTGTGATAGAATGTGCTTTATCTTCCTGGGATTGGGTATGCCAGGTTGTTGCTGTACCCAAAATAGTTTCCTCTTCTCTGAGAAAAGGGGTGTTGGGTAATGGGTGAGGGATTTGTGAGGGTAGAACTGGGATGAGAGGTAAGAGTAGGTTTGTGATCAAGATGCAAGCTATTCAAGATATCAATTATTTAAAAATAAAAAAGTCAATGCAGAGACATAGCCATGATGACATGATTGTCTTTGATATGATAAATGTCACCATGCAATTATCTCAAATCAATATACAATACAAAATAAAATGTTTTGCTTGAGAAACTGTTAATAAATCTTCTAATTCTTTACCCTTGGCACAAGTGACTTTACTAGTGAATTAATTCATAGCTTCATTAAACAGCAAATAACCAGAGGATATCTGCCCAAACCTCTTCTCTTAGATAATACTGAGAATGAAAACTGTGTTGTATGATTAGTTCAGCATCCACACTCTTTAAAACTCTGTGTATCACAGTCAACTCACACATGTGTTATGATATAAGAAGACATGCTTCAGCTGCTGTTGTTACTGTTCATAAAAGCTAAAATTACATTTATTCCTGGCAGAACATGACTAACATCTCCCACACATATTTAAATTTCATATCATTAGCATAAGTCCAGTTGTATGAAAACACCAGGGAACATGAACAAAGGTCTGAGGCATAGAATTTACAAAAAGTTTCTTTTGAGAAGCTTCTGCATATATAGCTTCCTAACAATTATTGAATATTTTCTTGGCAATGACAAATCTAAGTCAGAGCAAACTCCCCCTTATAGGAAACAAAGCAGAAATATGTAAACATGGGCTGATGTTGTATCTGTGCCTGTTTATATATATATATATATATGTATATACAAGAACAAAATCAATGAATAGCTAATAGCAGGTATAATACAGTTAAAGTAATTAAAAATATGTTTAATGGTATATAACCTAATAGCAAAATATTTGTTGATCTATTTTATTTCAGTTGTGTGTATTTGTATAATGTATGTATGTTTACATATGTATGCATATATTATTTGTATGTGTGTATGTAAAATGCCAGTAGTGTCTTTTCTTCTCCTATCGTAATTTTTCTATTTAATTTTACATGTAATAGACATTAAGGTTAACATCATAGTTATTACAAAGTAAACTCACTTATTTAATGTTAAAATAGGTAAATTAGTTTCACTGTATCTATTTCTAAGATAATGTTTGAAAAATATCAATCTTGATTACTTATTGATATTATTAATAACTTATTCACTCTTGTTGTGGAACATTTTTGCTAAAGACCAATAAATGATATATAGATACCTGTGAGCCTTGAACTTATGATCTAGAAAAGAAATAAAACAAATGAAAGGGCATAATTAAATTTATGAAATTGGATGAGACTGAAACTATATGATGCTAAGAAACATGTGTGTTGTCTAGATGAAAGCCAAGTTCTAGTAAAGTAATGATGTTCCTTTTGGAATATGAAGAAAAACATTATTTGAGATGTATGTAAATATAGGTAAAATTAAGTAGGGCCTTGACAAAATATAATTATAAAACAGGAAGTGAAATCAGACTCAATGAGGTAGAAGGGAATGAAATATTTTGTAGGCATTAGGAATAATGAAAATGAATGCTAATATGTTTGATATATAAGTTAATAATATAGCTATCCTTAGATATTGGATATTATATATTACAAAAAAAATCAAAGGAAATGACAAATTACAAAACCACAGCCCCTTTGACAAGATGACGAGATGGCTGAAAAGTTAAAAGTGCTTGTTGGTTTGAAAGGGAATGCCTCATAATCTCACATATTGCATATTTTGTCTCTAGGTGATTCAGAAATGTTACATGGTATGATTTGGTTAAAGCAATTTGTAACTGAGGCTAGAATTTCAGTCCATAAATATCTTGGGTACTTCCCCTAGAAGCTGATCTTCCAGGAGAACGGTCACTCCTAAGTTAACAGATGAGACCAGCACTATTGATACAATACCTGACCCAAGAGGGACCCACAATGAGCTCAGAAGGCACAGAAACCTCAGATCAGTCAAGGACAGGAATTTTCTGGTTTCCATCTGCACCCCATATATAAACCTGTGCCAAAACTTTCCATACCTAAATCTAGCCAGGATAGAATAGGTATTGCACAAATGCTAACACACCCAAGATCACAGGCTCAAAGGCTCAAAAAAGGAAAAAGCTCCAGTCTGAGACAGAAAGAACAGATAACACCAGAGACAACTAGATGGCAAGAGATAAGTACAAGAACCTAAGCAATAGAAACCAAGGCCAAATGGTTTCAGCAGAAACCAGTTATCCTACAAAATAAGGCCAGGACACCACAGCACACTGGAAAATCAAGATTTTGACTGAAAATCACATCTCCTAATGATCTTTGAGGACTTTAAAAAGGATGTAAATAATTCCATTACAAAATAGAAGAGAACACAAGTAAATAGGTAGAAGCACTTAAAGAAAGGGAACATATAAATCTCTTAAAGGAATAAGGAAAATACAACCAAATGTGTGAAGGAATTGAACAAAACCATCCAGGATCTCAAAATGTAAATAAAACAAAAACGAAATTACAGAGGGAGACAATCATGGAGACAAAAACCCTATGAGAGAGAAACTGGAGTCATAAATACAAACAAACATCATCAACAGAATACAAGAGGTAAAAAGAGAGACTATCAGGTATAGAAAACAAAACAGAAAATATTGACAAAAAAGTGAAAGAAAACACAAAATTCAAAAAACTCCTTATGTAATACATACAGAAAATCCAGAACACAGTGAAAACGCTAAACCTAAGGATAATATGTATAAAAGTGAACAAAGGGTCAGGAAATATCTTCAGCAAATTATAGAAGAAATTTTCCCTAAAGTAAAAAGAGATGCCTATAAACATACAAGAAGCCTGCAAGAGGAAATCAAGGAAGATCTCAGAAAATGAAAAGATCTCCCATGGTCATGGATTTGACGGATCCACATTGTAAAAATGGCCATCTTACCAAAAGCAGATTCTATGCAATTCCCATCAAAATTCTAACCCAATTCTTCATAGAGTTGGAACGAGCTATGTGCAATTTTATCTGGAATAGCAAAAGACCTAGAATATTGAAATCCATCCTTAACAACAAGAAAACATCTGCAGAAATCACTATCCCTGACCTCAAGCTATATTACAAGGCAATTGTGCTAAAAACTGCACTGTAATGGTTCAGAAATAGACACGTGGAACAATGGAATAGAATAGAAAATTAACAAATTCCACCAGAGTACTCCTACAGCTGATAAACAAGTTGAGCAAAGTGGCTGGATATAAAATTAACTCAAACAAATCAGTAGCCTTCCTATATTCAAAAGATAAACATGTGGAGAAAGAAATTAGGGAAAAGATGCCCTTCACAATAGTCACAAAAACTATGAAATACCTTGGTGTGACTCTAACTAAGCAAGTGAAGGATCTGTATGAAAATAACTTCAAACCTCTAAAGAAGGAAATCGAGGAAGATCTCAGAAAATGGAAAGATCTCCCATGCTCATGGATTGGAAGGATTAACATTTTAAAAATGGCCATTCTACCAAAAACAATCTACAGATTCAATGCAATCCCCATCAAAATTCCAATCCAGTTCTTCATTGAGTTGGAAAGATCAATGAGCAATTTCATCTAGAATAACAAAAGACCTAGAATAGCGAAATCCATCCTCAAAACAAGAAAACATCTGCTGGAATCACTATCCTTGACCTCAAGCTATATTACAAGGCAATTGTGCTGAAAACTGCATGGTACTGGTACAGAAATAGGCATGTGGATCAATGGAAAGGAATAGAAGATTCAGAAATGAGCCCTCATGTATATTGTCACATGATTTTTGACAAAGAAGCTGTAAACATTCAATGGAAAAAGGACAGCCTATTCAAAAAATGGTGTTGGTCCAACTGGCACTCAGCATGCAGAAGAATGAAAATAGACCCTTTCTTATCTCCTTGTACAAAGCTCAAGTGTAAATGAATCAAACATCTCCACATTAAACCAGATACACGGAAACTATTAGATGAGAAAGTAGGGGAAACCTTAGAGCACATAGGCACAGGAGAAAATTTTCTGAACAAAACACCAATGGCTCAAGCTCTAAAGTCAAAGATTAACAAATGGGACTTAATGAGATTGCAAAGTTTCTGTAAGGCTAAGGATATTGTCAAGAAAACAAAAAGGCAGCCAACAGAATGGGAAAAGATCTTTACCAACACCACATCAGATAGAGGCCTAATATCCAAGGTATACATAGAACTCAAAAGGCTAGATACCAGAGAATCAAATAACCCTATTAAAAAATGGGGTACAGAGCTAAACAAAACATTCTCAGTTGAGGAATATGGAATGGCTGAGAAACATCTAAGGAAGTGCTCATCAAAATGAGGGAAATGCAAATCAAAATAACCCTGAGATTCTACCTCACACCAACCAGAAAGGCCAAGATCCAAAACTCAGATGACTGCAGGTGATGGAAAGGTTGTGGAGAAAGAGGAACACTTCTGCACTGTTGGTGGGGTTGTAAACTGATACAACCACTCTGCAAATCAGTCAACCCAGTCACAAAAGAACAGACATAATATGCAGTCACTGATAGTGGGATGCTAACCCCAGAGGTTTGGACTGCCCCAGAAACAACTCACAGACTGTGTGAAGTTCAAGAAAAAAGAAAACAAAACAAAACAAACAAACAAACAAAAAAGACATTATGCTCAATCCTTACACACCAAGAAAACTTTGACTAATTCCGGGTTACATCCTGTTTTACATGTACTTTTTGCTCATTGTAAGTAGTAAGACCTTAATGTACACTATCAAACCTTTGAAAAAAATAAAGCCAAGCACTGACAAATATGTATTTGTATATACATTTATGCAAAAATGCTTAAAATTTGTTCTTTTATCTTTGTTTTTTAAAATAAAGTTGTTCAAATAAAAAAGAACCTGAGAAATCATTTAACAAATTTCAATACCATTTCATGTTAAAGTCTTGGAAAAATCAGGAATTCAAGGTCCATGAATAAACATAGTTAAAGCAAAATACAGAAAATGACTACCCAACGTCAAACTAAATGGAGAGAAACTTGAAGCATGCCTACTAAAATTAAGGACTAGAAAGGCTGTCTACTCTCACCCTAAATAATCAATATAGTACCCAAAATCCTATCTAGAGCAATTAGATAACAAAAAGATGTCAAAGAGATACAATTCAGGAAAGGAAGAAGTCAAAATATAACTATTTGCAGATGATACAATACTATACTTGAGGGAACCAAAAAACAATTCACCAGTGAACACTTACATCTGATAAAGAACTTCAGCAAAGTGAGAGCATATAAAGTTAAATCAAACAAATAAGTAACCTTCTTCTACTCAAAGGATAAACGGGCTGAGAAAGAAATTAGATAATTAACACCCTTCACAACAGTGAAGGTATTTGGTATGACTCTAATCAAGCAAGTGAAAGATGAAAATAAAGAACTTCAAATCTCTGAGGAAAGAAATTGAAAAAGATCACAGTAGATGGAAAGACTTCCTGTTCATGGATTGGTAGGATTAATATAGTAAAAATGGCCATCTTGCTGAAAGAAATCTACAGATTGATTGTAATCGTCATCAAATTTCAAACTCAATTCTTCATATATTATAGCAATTTTCAAATTCATTTGGAATAACCAAAAACCCAGATTATCAAAAAGTATTTTTATCAATAAAATAATTTCTGTGGTAATGACCATCCACCTCTTACCTAATACTTTATTACAGAAGAATTATGATTAAAAAAACTACATGGCATTGGTACAAAGACAAGCAGATAAATCACAAGAATAGAAGTGAAGGACCTGAAATGAACCCACACACTTATGATCATTTCCTCTTTGACAAAGGAGCTAAAAATATCAAGAAAAAAAAAGACAGCATTTTCAACAAATGGTTCAACTGGAGGTTAGTATTTAGAAGAATGGAAATTGATCCATTCGTATATCCTTGTACAAACTCAAGTGCAAGAGGATCATGTACCTTCATTTAATACCAGATATACTAAAACTAATAGGAGAGAAAGTGGGGAAGATTCTCGAAATCATTGGAAAAAGGAAAAAAAAGGGAAAATTTCCTGAATTGAACATCAATGACTTACACTCTAAGATCATTAATTGATAAATAAGACCCCATTACTTTGCAAAGCTTCTGTAAGGCAAAGGACATAGTCAATAGGAGAAAATGGGAACCATCAGATTTGGAAAACATTTTTACCAATTCTACATCCAATAGAAGAATGATTTCTAATATATATAGTAGAAACTCAAGAAGTTGGAATCTGGAGAACCAAATAGGCCTACTATAAAATGGGGTATAGAGCTAAAAAAGAATTCCCAACTGAGGAATATTGAATGGTCCAGAAGCACCTAAAGAAATGTTCAACATCCTTAGTCAGGAAATTAAAACAGCCCTGAGATTTTACATCATACTAGTAAAAATGGCTGAGATAAAAATCTCAGGAGACAGCAGATGCTGTTGAGGATATAGAGAAAGAAGAGCACTCCTCCACTGCTGGGGGGATTTCAAGCCGGTACAACCACTTTAGATATTAGTCTGGCTGTTCCTCAGAATATTGGACATAGTGCTACCTGAGGACTATGCTCCAGTAAGTTCATAGTGAACTGTGGGTATCCACCAGAAAGCAAGTAGCTCCCAGAATCCAACTAGGATGACATTAGCTGAAACTCCCAACAATTGGTAATGAGAACCTCTAGATACCAAATCAGGAGGTTAGGCAATGCCCCAGGTTAAGAGATGTGACCACCAATACATATACAAAATTTTAAACCAGAATTCCTTCTTTCTAAAGGAAATATGGCGATGATATGGGGAGCTGAGACTGAAGGAAAGGCTTTCTAGAGACTGCCACACTTGGGGATCTATCCTCTATGAAAACACCACATTAGACTCTATTGTTGATGCCAAAAAGGGCTTGCTGACAGGAAACTCTTATAGCTGTCTCCTGTGATGCTTGGCCAGAGCTTGATAAATACAGATGTGTATGTTCACAGTCAAAACACTGGGTTGATCCTGGGGACCCCACTAGAGGAGTTAGGGAAAGGGCTGAAGTAGCTAAAGGGATTTGCAACACCATAGTATGGACAACAATATGAACTAACCATA
The DNA here is from genome assembly GCF_963924665.1 of Micromys minutus. NCBI lineage: Eukaryota > Metazoa > Chordata > Mammalia > Rodentia > Muridae > Micromys > Micromys minutus. The sequence continues at coordinate 39,465,847 of NC_137981.1, read as the reverse complement.
ACTAGAGCTCCTAGGGACTAAACCACCAACCAAAGAGTACACATGTTTGGTCCCATGACCCCGAAGCATATCCAGAAGATGATGGCCCTATCTAGCATTAATCGGAGGAAAGAACTTCCATAATCTGAAGGCTTAATACCCCAGTGTATGGGAATGTTTGTGTGGTGAGGTAGGAGTGGGTACATTGGTGGAAGAGCACAGTCAGAAGCAGGTGACAGGGAATGGGATCTGGGGATTAGAGAAGGAAACCTGGGGAAAGGGAATAACATTTCAATTGTAAATAAATAAAATAACCAATTAAAAAAAAATCTTGGGTACTTCTAGTTTACTCTTTCAGCTTTGTTCTTGTATTTCAAGTTGTAATTCTCAACTTTTTACTCCTGGGCCATTTTTTTTTTGTTATTTACAGTCATGTCTTTCTCCATCCTGCCATGGTGGACTCTATGACTGTTGGGATGCTAGGCCTCAATAAACTATTTTTATAGGCTGCCTTGGATATGGTATTATGTTAAAATAACTAATATCCATGCTGATATGAGTTCAGGGCTTTGAACCCACATAAAACTCAATGGAAAGATCTAACTTTACAAATTGTTCTTTGTCCACACGCATGTAGTATCACAGGCTCTTAGCTTTATACATCTTGTGTAACTCTCTCTCTCTCTCTCTCTCTCTCTCTCTCTCTCTCTCTCTCTCTCTCTCTCTCACACACACACACACACACGAAAGCACAAACAGTATTAATGAAGAAAAGATTAAGAAAGATTTCACAGAAAACAACAATTTATTTGTTTTTTACAAAAGTTGAACTTTACAACTTTACTATTTTCTTACTTAAATGTCTCTTTAAAAATACCAACACTAAACATTCTAATGAGATTTCTATTTCAATTTTCAAGTACTTTGAACATACTCGTTAATGTTTTGACATTAGAAACAAACTCCCAAAAGAGTTATTCTTTTCTCATCTTTATCAACCAGTTGCCATGCTCATTGGCATATTTTTGTACTGAGTTTGGAAATGACTAATACATATTCAGAATTCTAAAGGAACTCGTGGCACAAAAAGACAATGAATCCTTCCACTCAAGGTTGGGGATCTTTTTCTGTTGAGAATTTATTATTTTGACATTAAAATTGATATATTTGATGTAATTCATGTATAAATTAATAGACTAAGAGGTCAACTACATTTTCCTAAGCCATGATACTACAGTGTCATGATATAATCCACTGTCTCATGGGAAAAAAAATAACAGTTTAAACAATATTACATATGACTTATTTTCAAAACTCTGTTTTAGTTAATATAAAATATATTTTTAAAAATGAGACCAAACTGAAAATAATGATATGATTATAAGATACTAATGAAAATATATTCTTTCTCTACTGAGATACAAAAAATGCATGCTTGAATCTATAATTATCATGATTTTATGCATGTAAAGTTTCATTTTTCATAATGACTCAGTGAGCAAGAAAATGCCATGTTATCCTTAATTTTCATTTCTACTATGCTAGCTGCTTGCTATAAATTCAGCATTATTAAAGATAATTTTAGAAGCAAAAAAACATACCCCTATGTGCAAAGTCTTTTAATTTAATTTGAGGATATCAACTTATGTTATAATTACCTATAGAGAAAAATTAATTGCTGTAATCTATAATTTTAGCTTTATAATATCCTATAAATGCAATTATTAACTATTGTAATTTGAAGACTTTTTCTTTTTTCCATGTATTATAATATAATGTAATTAAATAATTTTTTCTTCCTAATCCTTCCAAGTGCTTCTTCATGATCTTTTTGTTTGTTTAGAAAATTATGGCATTTGTTCTTACTAATTATTGTTCCATGCCCATAAATATATATAAATACTTATACACATAGTCATCAGTATAATTTGTTCAGTCTGTATAAATTCACTCATGTATATTTCTATTCCTGACAATTTCAAAATGGATAATCAATTGGTTGTGTGGTTTCATCTAGATGCGTAAGGTATTTAGAAGGAAGAAAATATTATGAGCCATGAAAATCTTATATTTTAATTATACAATATAAATTACCTGAGTGAATTAGCTAAGTGGGATAACTGGATGTTATCAATTAAGCTAATATGTAGTAAGATTTAAGACTGAGCTTGTAAAGAGGTTAGTATATGTTAAATAAATTACACTACAGTAAACATGCTACTTATGCATAAAGATGTAGGAAATGAGAATCAGGATAACAGATTGACAGATTTAAGACTGGTTTAAAAGAAGAGTTAGATGAATGCTACAAAGAAGTTGCATGCTAAAATTATTTTGTGTTCATAGTACAAGATCATGAGACTTGGAATCTGGAAATAATTAAGGCAAAGAAGCAAAGCAACTAAAATATAGATTATGTAAGACCACCAATAATAAACATCATTAAACATTTTCTATAATAAAATCCTATAAGTTCAAATTTAAATATTTTATTGTTGAAATTAAAGGAGGGCCGGCACAAGTCCTGTCATTGGATGAGAAGGAAGGGTAGACAGAAACAAAGTTTTAGAAAAAAGAAGCCAGAGAAGAGGGAAAAGGGAGAAAACGGAGAATAATGAGGATGACCCAGACCTGTGTGGCCATAAGTAGCCACAGGTAGATATGAATATTTTATAAGGGGTGGATATGTACAGGATAATTTGTCTTGTCTAGATGGGTAAAATGTATTATATCTTTGGCTCTGAATTTTTATTGTGGATGATTTTTTGAGTATAAAATTTACAGAGAGTATCTGAGATAAATCCATTGTTAAAATATAAGTTTCTGGAATTCTGCATTGGTTGGCCTGGTTGGTGTGTAGATAGAGTTCCTGGCTGGTCTTCTGCTGAGAAGCAAGACTAACCATTGTTCCATATGACCTGTCAGTGCCAGAACTAAAATGGGAGAGGCTGCTGGAGTCAGAGAGTACCTGCGGGAAATGTGGCTTGATGCCGTAGTACTGTAACAGCCCACACATTTTTAATATTTACTGCAACATATTTGAGAAAAGATACCCTCTATTTAGTTTAATTATTCGGGACAATTAATTTTGCATTCATTCTCCAACCTGCTCTTATGTAGGAATTTTGCTTGAAGCCACAGGACATAAAGAAACTATTTATTGAAATGTGGAAATGTCTGTGATAATCAGCACACTTTCTTCTCTCTCTAACTCTCTCTCTCTCTCTCTCTCTCTCTCTCTCTCTCTCTCTCTCTCTCTCTCTCTCACTCTCTCCCCCCCCCCTCTCTCATCACTGTGAGGATTACAGGCCAATTTACATTAATAAGAGTGTATTTTATGTTTATAGTTTGAGAGCACAGAGTCTATTTGGGAGGAGTCATGTGTCAGGAACATTAGGCACATTGTGTCTATTGTGAATAAGTAAAATGGATAAATGCTGGTACTCAGCCCACTTTCACCCTTTGCTTATTACTGGACTCCAAATAATGCTATGGTGTCACACCAACTGGAGTAATATACTTTACTATATTTGCTAAAATTAATCATTATTTTCACACATATGGATAGAAGAAAATTCACCTGAAAATTTGTTTTCAAAAGATTGACCTGCAAGTATGTCTGTGAAGCATGTTCTTGATTGCTAACTGATATAAAAAGGAAAAGTCTGATGTGTAAAGTACAATTTCTCAGCAGGTAAGCTTGAACTGTAGGAAAGGCAAATTTGGGAAAGTCAAAATTATTCCTTCCTAGCCTCCATTTCAATATTTGCCTCTGAGTGCCTTCATTTACTACCTGTCCAAACTTCTCTCAGTAACGGATGAGTATCTGACAGTATAAAGAAACCTTTTCTTCCCAAAATTGTTTTTGGTAGATGTTTTTATCACAGTAATATAAAACAAATGGGGCTATTTTTCTGAGAAAATCAGTTTATGGAAACACTCATGACACAATAAGAAATAACAGTGTACTGTGTGGTTTGTGTCAGTTTGACACAAGCTGGAGTTATCACAGAGCTAGGAGCCTCAGCTGAGGAAATGCCTCCATGAGTTCCAGCTGTAAGGCATTTTGTCAACTAGTGATCAAGGGGGGAGGGCCCAGCTCACTGTTGCTGGCGCCATCCCTGGGCTGGTAGGCCTGGGTTCTATAAGAAAGCAGGCTGAGCAAGCCAGGGGAAGCAAGCCAGGAAGTAACATCCCTCCATGGCCTCTACATCAGCTCCTCCTTTGTGACCTGCTTGAACTCCAATCCTGACGTCCTTTGGTGTTAAATAGTAATATGCAAGTATAATCTGAATAAACCTTTTCCTCCCCAACTTGTTTCTTGGTCCTTATGTTTTGTGCAGAAATTGAAACCCTGATTAAGACAAATCGGTAACAGCATAGTGGGGTATTCCTGTGACAACCTGACCATGTTTTCTGGATGACTGTGGAAGGACTTTGAAAGTTTGAGGTAGAAGAGCCATTGAGATATTGAGAGCTTTGTGGAAGATGATGTTGAGAACAGTGGAGAAGAAGGAACCTGGGTTGTGAGGTTTAAGAGGTAAGATTAAAGACTATTATCAGGGCTATTGCTGTTTTGATTGTGAAGATTATGTAGTCTTTTGTTAGCTGGGGCTGAAGAATCAGCTGTGATTAACATGATACCAGAAGTACTTAAGCAATTTTTTTCATTCCTGAAACTATTGATGCTGGTCAGCTGGATCTAATAAATTAGAAATAATTAAGAAAAGACCAGTGTCATTGAGGTTAAATCTTCTGGGAAGTGTTTTCTGAGAGCACAAAGAGGCTATGTTGCAGAGATAGCCAAAGTTGTATCTTGTGCTGTAGCTGGACTTGGAAATGTATAAGAGTCTCCCAGGTCTTACTGGTTTTAAAGGAATAAAGGGAGTCATTGTGAGCAGCTGAGGCTCAGCACTGTGAGAGGTCACGGAAACCCATTTTTGAAGGTTCAGCCTCAGTTGTAATTAATGCCCCAGGGTAGCAATGTTTTGGACATGCCAGTGCCATGAGATGACCACCACGAAAAGCAGAGTTGGTGGAGAACAGGCAACTGGACCCTAGAGGGCAAGGTGTGTGCTATAAAGCAAGAGGTGATTCGAGCCCTTGGAGGAGCCCAGAAGATTATGAGTGGATCCAAGGCATTGGTTGGTTAGAGTCTGATTTTGCTTTTGATTGTGACTGTGCCCTGATACTTTTCCCTTTTGAAGGAAGAAACGGAGCCACAGTTAAGAGACTTTGAGTTGTAAAAGACTTTGATTTTTAAAAGAGACTGGATATTTTAAAGGGATTGGAATTTTAATATGTAATAATTTCTAAAGACTGTGGGTCTCTTAAGTTATAGATCTTGGAGATAAATAAGAAAGTAAGGGTTGAGGCTTAATAGTGTTGTGTTTGTGTGTCAAGTTGACAAGGGGTAAATTGTACTGGCTGGTTTTGTGTCAACTTGACACAAGATGGAATTATCATAAAGAAGCCTTGGTCAAGGAAATGCCTCTATGAGATCCAGCTTTAAGGCATTTTGTAAACTAGTGATCAAGGATGGAGAGCCCAGGCCATTATGGGTAGTGCTATGCCTGGGCTGGCAGACCTGGTTTCTAGAAAAAAGCAGCCTAAGCATGGCAGGGGAATCAACTCAGTAAGTAAAATTTCTCAATGGCCTCTGTATCAACTTCTGTTTCATGACCTGCTTGAGTTCCAGTCCTGACTTCCTTTGATGATGAACAGTAGATGGTAGTGTAAGTGGAATAAACACTTTCCTCCCTAAGTAGCTTCTTGGTCATGGTGTTTTGTGTAGGAATAGAAACCCTGACTATGACAAACCATGAGTTATGGTTATTTTTCACATTATTTTTGGACAGTTTAAGTCCAATGCAAGCTTTTATTTTGGGAGAAAAAAATGTGATATATATCTTATAGAAAAATATTTAATATAACCTAGAAATGCTTTTATAGAATTCAATAATTTTGGGGATTTATCAGTTGGACAGTAAATTATTCCAAAACTATCTACTTTCAATATTTGTATGCTAGCCCAGGTCAAAATGATTTCTTTATGTTCATTTTTAGGTTTTATGAAGATTTTAAATTATAATTTCATTAAGAAAAATATGTTATTTGTATGGCTACATTACATTTTTATTTGAAGATTTATTCAGCAGCAAATAGAGATAAATCATTAAAATAAAGAAATGAATAATCACCTCATTTATGACAATATCTAACAAACTAGATTTCCTGATATAATCTAAACAAAATATATTATTTATTTTTTAATCATGTTTCAGAATTATTCATGTTTTTTCTCTTTTATTTACATTGTAAATATGTTGTGTTCTCTGATAAAACAAAGAAAAATCTAAACCTGTTTTGCCATAGTATTTCTGACACCAGGAAATATGCAAAGATGAGAGAAAGTAAAAAGTATCCAGTGAGAAAAAGAATGCGATTTTAATGACTTGAGAATTAAAACCACTCACTTTTATGAACAAAGCCAGAAATGTTTTTACATTCATTGTAAAGAATGAAATAGGTCACTAATTTGTGATATTAAATAGGGTTTTCTTGTATTGTATTGGAATAAGAAAGAGGAATATTTTTCCAATATTGGTGGGGTTGTAAACTGGTACAACCACTCTGGAAATAAGTCTGGCGATTCCTCAGAAAATTGGACATAGTACTACCTAAAGATTCAGTTATTCCACTTCTGAGCATATACCCCAGAGACACTCTAATATACAACAAAGACGCATGCACCACAATGTTCATAGCAGCTCTATTTATAATAGTCAGAAGCTGGAAGAACCCAGATGTCCTTCAGTAGATGAATGAATACAAAAATTGTGGTACATTTACACAATGGAGTTCTACTCAGCTATCAAAAACAATGACTTAATGAAATTCTTAAGAAAATGGTTGTATCAAGACAATATCATCCTGAGTGAGATAACCCAGTCACAAAAGAACAGACATAATATGCAGTCACTGATAGTGGGATGCTAACCCCAGAGGGCTTAGAATGCCCCAGAAACAACTCACAGACTGTGTGAAGTTCAAGAAAAAAAAAAAAAAAAAAAAAAAAAAAAAAAAAAAAAAAAAAAAAAAACATTATGCTCAATCCTTACACACCAAGAAAACATTGACTAAATCCTGTTTTACATGTACTTTTTGCTTATTGTAACTAGTAAGACATTAATGCAGAGTATCAAACCTTTAAAAAAAAAACCAAGCACTGACAAAAATGTATTTGTATACATTTATGCAAAAAGGCTTAAAATTTGTTCTTTTATCTTTGGTTTTTAAAATAAAGTTAAAAAATTAAAATAAAAAAATAAATAGGGTTTTCTTAAAATTTTGTACAATATCAAATATTATAATTGTGTGTTTCTTTAGAGATCATGAAATCTAATGTTTAAAATAAAGACCATATAAATGTTTAAGTCAAGAATACATCCTGGAGAGAAATATATAAAATATAGAAAGTAATATGTACTTTCAATAAGATACAATTCATTAATATTTTTCCTATCCTCCATAATTCTTGGTTTTCTTTAATTTCTTGTACCAATAGAAGAATATATGTGATAAAGCAAATTGGTTTGAATGACATGAAAGTAAGATTACCTACAAATATATCAGAAGTATAAAGAAAATCAGACTTGAATACATGGCAAACACAGAACTGTATTCCTGAACTATATTCCTCATATTCAAAAGAATCAGCCTAAAATATGAAGTATCTAAGAAATACAAGAGTACCCATTATCTTGCCAAAGAGCTTAATATTTATATGTAAATATAAAATAAATTAAATCATTTAAAGTCACCAATTTATCAGATTTCCTATGCTTAACATTTATAAAAGTATAATTCATCATTTTTTTGGTTTTGTTTTAACTTTCAGTTGATATTAGTTAAAATTACATAAAAATTTCAGTCATGTAATATTGACAATGACATTTAAAAATAAATCATTATTCTAGAAAATAACAAAATAATTAAATGACCCGTGTTGAAAATATTATTTTTCAAGAGAATATTTTGCTATAATATTCCACAAATTTTTTAGCTTGATTCTTACCTTGTGTTTTAATTTAGTTTTTATTTCTTTTGCTTATTTTATATCAAGCTTAATGTACTGTGTCATCTCCTCCCTTAGTTCTTTACCTTATCCCCCTTTCCTGTCTTGTCGGAATGAGTGCCCTTCCCCCCACTTTGATATTCCACCATGCTGGCATATCAAGTCTCTGTAGGGTTAGGAGTTTCCTCTCCCACTAAGGTCAGACAAGTCAGCCCAACTAGAAAACTATAACCCATGAATAGGGAATAGCTTTAGAGATAGCCCCTCACTCCAGTAGTTCAAGACACAGCTGAAGACCAGGATGCTTATCTGCTACATCTGTGCAGTGAGGCCTAGGTCTAGCCTGTGTATATTTCTTGGTTTGTGGTAAAGACACTGAAAGTCCAGGGTTCCGTGTTAGTTCACTCTATTGGTCTTCCTGTGGCTTTCCTATACCCTTTAGGCCTACAATTCTTTCTCTTATTGTACCACAGGAGTCCCCAATGTCCATCAACTACTTGGCTCTGGGTGCATGTTTCTGTCTGAATCAGCTGCTTGATGAATTCTCTCAGAGGATAAACATGCTAGACTCTGTTTTCAAACATAATAAAGAATGATTAATAGTGTTAGGCATTGGTGTTTGACGATGGGATTGGCTTCAAGTTGGGCCTGTTATTGGTCCCCAATACACTTAGTCAAATACCCTATCCTGTGTGCCTGGATTTGTTTTTTTTTTTTTTTAATTCAACAACTTTATTTTTTAAAAGATAAATGTACAGATTTTAAGCATTTTTTGCATAAAATTATACAAATACATTTTTGTCAGTACTTGTTTTTTTTTTTTTTTTGAAGGTTTGATAGTGTGCATTAAGATCTTACAAGTTAAAACGAGCATAAAGTACATGTAAAACAAGATGTAACCTGGAATTAGTCAAAGTTTTCTTGGTGGATTTCTTATATACAGGATAAATTTGGGGTTGAAAGTTTTCTGGGTGGGATACCGTCTCTATCATTCCACTAAAGTTCATGACTGGCTATAGAAGGTAGACTTTTCCTATCCAATATTCCTAATGTTGTGAGTCACTGCTAAGGTCACACACATTGATTGGTATGTGCCTTTCTAATCCCAGAATGATATTCTCAAATTCCATCTGCTTGGATGACAAATTCATGATGTCTTTGTGTTTAGTAACTGATAAGTACTTAATAGTGTAGATGTACAATATTTCCTTTATCAATTATCCAGCTGAGAGAGACATTTACATTGTTTCCATTTTCTGGTTATTACAAATAAAGGTACTTTGAACATATCGGAGCAAGTATCTTTGTGGGATATTGGATCATCTTTGGGTATATTCCCAGTAGTTGTATAGCTAGTTCTTGAGGTAGAGCTATTTGAAATTTTTTGACAAATCACAAAAGTATTTCCAAAGTGGTTGCACAAGTTTACACTCACACTGTAAATGAAGGAGTGATCTCCTTGATTGACATCCTTTCCTGAATGTGCTGTTCCTTAAGTTTTTGATCATAGTTATTCTGATGGATTTAAGATGTGTGTTTCTCCATCTGAGGAAGTGCTCGACATCCTTAGCCATCAGGGAAATGCAAATCAAAACAACCCTAAGATTCCACCTCACACCAGTCAGATTGGCCAAGATCCAAAACTCAGATGACAGCAGATGCTGGCAAGGCTGCGGAGAAATAGGAACACTTCTCCACTGTTGGTGGGGTTGCAAGCTAATACAACCACTCTGGAAATCTGTCTGACAATACCTCAGAAAATTGGATATAGTACTACCTGAAGACCCAGCTATTCCACTTCTGGGCATATACCCCAGAGACACTTTAATACACAACAAAGATATATGCACCACAATGTTCATAGCGGCTCTATTTATAATAGCCAGAAGCTGGAAGGAACCCAGATGTCCTTCAGAAGACGAATGGATACCAAAATTGTGGTACATATACACAATGGAATACTACTCAGCCACCAGAAACAATGACTTAACCAAATTCTTAAGAAAATGGCTGCATCTAGAAAAGATCATCCTGAGTGAGATAACCCAGTCACAAAAGAACAGACATAATATACAGTCACTGATAGTGGGATGCTAACCCCAGAGGCTTGCACTCCCCCAGAAACAACTCACAGACTGTATGAAGTCCAAGAAATAAAGAAAACAAAAAATATACATATATTCACAAAACAAGAAGACTTTGACTATTTCCATGTTGCGTTTGTTTTGCATGTACTTTACGCTTATTGCAACTAGTACGTTTTCAATGCATACTGTCAAGCCCTTGAAAAAAATCAAGTACTGACTAAAAAACATATTCACATGGTTTTATGTAAAATTTATTTTAATGTCTGAAAAAACAGTACTGACAAAAATGTATAATTTTAAGCAAAAAATTTTTAAAATCTGTACATTTATCTTTGTTTTGCAAAATAAAGTCGTTTAAAAAAAAGATGTGTGTTTCTCTGAAGACTAAGTAATTTGAACATTTCTTTAAATGCTTCTCACCCATTTGAGATTCATCTTTTGAGAATTTTGTTTTAGCTCTGTATTCTTTTTTTTGTTTCTTTAAATATATTTGTAGAAAAAACAAAGAGGTAATGATTTTATTCTGTAATGAACAATGGAGTATCAATTTGAAAAGGAAAAATAAATAGTAGGTGAATAAGTAACATTCTCAAAAGAGTAAAAGGTATTATTACCATTATTCTACCATTCTACTTATTATTGAATAACATCTGACAATGCTTACCACCTGAAATTATAGAAAATGCTGAATATACTGCCTTTATTGTTGATAATAGTTGATAATAGACTCAATTTCCAAGAAAATATACAAATTTAAATATCTGATATGAACACTTGTGGTAAAAAAATTTAGCAGTGAAAGATTGCTTGTCTAGAATGTATGAATCTCTGGAGATGTGGTACAGTCTTGAGTGGTGGGAAAGCCCAGGTAAAAGTGACATTTTAGGCTCCCATTTCAATACAATTTTCACACATACATTCACAGAGTCAGAGTCAGGGTTGCCATGTATCTCACCTACCTGAGGAGCTGCTTTGCCAGGTATCAGTTGTGGCATATGCTACCTCTGTCATCTCCTCTAGTCCATCAACATCCCTTTCTCTTTTTTTAAATTGAAGAACTTTATTTAAAAAAACAAAGATAAATGTACAAATTTTAAGCATTTTTGCATAAAAGTATAGGAATACATTTTTGTCATTGCTCGGCTTTTTTTTTTTTTCTTTAAGGTTTGGTAGTGTGCATTAAGATCTTACTAGTTACAATGAGTAAAAAGTACATGTAAAACAGGATGTAACCTGGAATTAGTCAAAGTTTTCTTGGTGTGTAAGGAGCAAACATAATGTTATTTTTTCTTTTGTTTTTTTTTCTTGAACTTCACACTGTATTCCATTTTTTAATTTGGTATATTTAAGTTATTGAGATTTAACATCTTGAGTTCTCGGTAAATTTATAAATATTCCATAATAGCTCACTGTCAAAGATCAGGTGACAATGATACTTTCTCAATCTGAAGGCTGCCATTTGTTGCAGTAAATATTCAAAAGAAAATGGTTTCTGTTGCTACCAATCCTGTTTGGTCTCTCTCTACATGAGCCACTTCAATGTGAAGCCTTGTGCCTGGGTTTCTTTCCCACCACACCACCCTTTCTCAGCTATCTCTGTTTTAGTCTGGAATTTTGGCTGCCAGTTCATGCATAGAAGAGCAGGCCACCAAACTTAAACCACTCACCAAGCTGCTTCTCTACCACCTGAGAACTTAGCTTACATTCTCTATAGACTGGTAAAAACATAATTTCACAACCATTAACTTATCATACCTATTTATATGTTAAATTCTCATTCTACAAACACAATAAGTTTACAACCACCTGACAAAAATATAAATTGCTCATCTATACAAGATAAATTAGACCCATAGAAACCCTTAGATGTAATCATAACAACCCTATCAAGCTACAGATGCACTGAGAGAAACATCCACACCTGCCTCTATCTCCTCCTCTATGCCCTCTGCCTCCTCTTCCTCTCCTGCAGCCTCTTTCTCCACTTACCTCTCCACTGTCCAATCATGTATCACCTTAACATCAACCCACAGCCACTTTGTCCTATTGTCGGGTCCTTTGTCTTATAGAAAGTTTGCTGTTTCATGAGGTCCCATTTATCAATTTTTAACCTTAGAACCTGCCCCATGGGTGTTCTGTTCAGAAAATTCTCTCCTCTACCAATGAGTTCAAGAATATTTCCTACTTTCACTGTTATATTTTGTGTACCAAGTTTTTGGTTCAGGTTTTTGATCTACTTGGAATTGAGTGTTGTGCAGGGTGATAAGTATGGTTCTATATTCCTTTTTCTACATGCACACATTCAGTTAGATAAGCACCAATTGCTGAAGATGCTTTCTGATTCTCATTGACTGACTCTAGCAATTTTATTAAACATCAAGTATCCATAGGTATGTGGGTTTCCTTCCAGGTCTTTGGTCTGATTGTATTAATCAATGTTACTGTTTCTGTACCAATAGCATGTAGTTTTTATCATAATTGTTCTGTGGTACAGTTTGAGGTCAGGGATGGTAATCCTGTTTGAAAGAGGAATTATTTAGGATTGTTTTGGCTACCCTGCAATGTTTGTTTTGTTTTTCCATATGAATTTGAGAGTTACTCTCTCAAGAACTATAAAAATTGATTTAGGATATTTTATAGAAATATCATGTAATCTGTAGATTGCTTTTAATAAGATGGTCAATTTCACTATGTAAATACTACATTTCCATGAGTATGGGAGAACCTTTCATATTCTGATATCTTTTTTAAAAAAACAGAGACTTTAAGTTCTTGTCATATCAATCATTTATTTGCATGGTGAGAGTTTTACCAAGATATTTTATATTATTTGTGGCTACTCTAAAGAGTATCCTTTTTCTTAATATTTTTCTCAGTCTATTTATCATTTGTATAAAGAAGGGCCCTAAGATTCCACCTCACTCCAGTCAGATTGGCCAAGATCCAAAACTCAGATGACAGCAGATGCTGGCGAGGCTGCGGAGAAATAGGAACACTTCTCCACTGTTGGTGGGGTTGCAAGCTAATACAACCACTCTGGAAATCGGTCTGGCGATACCTCAGAAAATTGGATATAGTACTACCTGAAGACCCAGCTATTCCACTTCTGGGCATATACCCCAGAGACACTTTAATACACAACAAAGATATATGCACCACAATGTTCATAGCGGCTCTATTTATAATAGCCAGAAGCTGGGAGGAACCCAGATGTCCTTCAGAAGACGAATGGATACAAAAATTGTGGTACATATACACAATGGAATACTACTCAGCCACCAGAAACAATGACTTAACCAAATTCTTAAGAAAATGGCTGCATCTTGAGAAGATCATCCTGAGTGAGATAACCCAGTCACAAAAGAACAGACATAATATGCAGTCACTGATAGTGGGATGCTAACCCCAGAGGCTTGCACTCCCCCAGAAACAACTCACAGACTGTATGAAGTCCAAGAAATAAAGAAAACAAAAACTATACATATATTCACAAAACAAGAAGACTTTGACTATTTCCATGTTGCGTTTTGTTTTACATGTACTATATGCTTATTGCAACTAGTACGTTTTCAATGCATACTGTCAAGCCCTTGAAAAAAATCAAGTACTGACTAAAAAACATATTCACATGGTTTTATGTAAAATTTATTTTAATGTCTGAAAAAACAGTACTGAGAAAAATGTATAATTTTAAGCAAAAAATGTTTAAAATCTTTACATCTATCTTTGTTTTGAAAAATAAAATCGTTTAAAAAAAAAAAAAAAAAAAAAGAAGGGCTACTGATTTCTTTTAGTTAATTTTTATCTAGCCACTTAGCTGAATAGGTATTGGAGTCCACTGGTATAATTTTTTTGCTTCACACACACACACACACACATATATATATATATATATATATATATACAATAATATCATCTGCAAATAGCAAGTCCTTGACTTCCTCTTTTCTAATTTTTAATCTGCTTGGTCTTCTTTTGTTTTATTGCTCTGGTTATAACTTCAAGTACTATATTCAATACATAGAGAGAAATTTGGCAGCTTTGTCATGTCTCTGGATTTAGTAGAATTGCTTTATATTTATCTGTATTTAGATTGTTGTTGGCTACTGGCTTGATGTAACTTGCTTTAATAATGTTTAGAAATGTGTACTGTTTCTTTCATACCTTTAACATTAAGGAATGTTGGATTTTATTACAAGTATTTTTTAATATCTAATAATCATATAATTTTTTTCATTTAGATGTTTATATGGTATACAGCATTGATAACTTTTCATACGTTAAACAAACTCGGCATCTATAGGATAAAGGCAACTTGATCATGATAATTTGTTTGATGTTACTGGATTCTGTTTGCCAGTATTTTATTTTTACTTCAATGTTCATAAGAAAAATTAGTGTATAGTTCTCTTTTTTGTTGAGTCTTTGTGAGTTTTAGGTATCAGGGTGTCAATGGCCTCAGAAAATGAGTTTAGCAGGATTCACTCTGTTGCTTTTCGAGGAATAGTTTGAGAAGTATTAGTATTAGCTCCTCTTTAAAGATCTGGTAGAATTCTGCTCTAGAACCATTTGACCCTAGGCATTTTTTATTCAGAGAAATTTTATGGTCTGTTTCTATTTCTTCTGGAGATATATGTATGTTTAAATTGTTTATCTGATTTTGATTTAACATTGTTTACTTGTGTTTGTCTAGAAGAGGATTGGTTTCATTAAGATTTTTTCCAATATTGTGGATTAAAGGCTTTGACTCTAAGACCTAATTGTCCATTGGATTTTGTTATTGTTATCTCTCCCTTTCATTTCTTATTTTGTTAACTTAGATATTGTCTCCCTGTTTTTAGGTTAGTTTGGCTAAGGGCTTGTATACATTGTTGATTTTCTCAAAGAACAATCTCTTGATTTCCTTGATTCTTTGCATTGTTTCTTTGTAATTTTTTGTTTGTTTTTTATTGCATGTTTTTTGTAGGAATAGTAGTCTATTGGCAACTGTCTTTTTTTTAAAAATCTGTTTGCATTTTTGTTTGCTTTTTTAACAGGCAGGGATGGGTGGGTGGGGGGATGAGGGAGGGAGCACCTTCATAGAGGCAGGAGGAGGGGGGAGCACATAAGGGGTTTGTGCAGGGAAAACTGGGAAAGGGATAACCTTTGAAATGTAAATAAATAAAATAATCAATAAAAATGAAAAAAGTATCTCCCACAAAAAAATAAACTATACAAAACTATATTATAATTATGTCATTCACCTCCTTCCTCTGCCTTTCTCCATATCTTCCAATGTAATTCTAATTGTTCTTTTAAAGCCCATTTAAAACTGTTAAACTCTGTGTGTGTGTGTGTGTGTGTGTGTGCGCGCGCACACACACACACTCACATACACCTGGATTTAACTTATACTATCTACATCATATAAAAAATTACTTTTTGTGTGTTCTCAAGACTGACCTTTTGGTGTTAAATAATAAATTAATGTGCTCTTCAGAATCCCTGTTATTGTTTTACCCGTTTCTCTTGTTCTTTTCTAAAGAGAAGCAAAGATCTTTTCCTACTTTTCCTATTACATCACTTGTATTCTGTTTATTCTCTAAAATATGTGAACTCTTTCCCTGCAACTAGACCATGTTTTGCCTGCTTTTTCCCTATCCGTTCCTCCTCAACTCCTCTCCTAGGGACAGTTCTTGTTTACATTCCTGGCTTTTGTATTCAGTACAGGCTTTTGTAGTTTCTAGAACAATTTTGTAGTTACTCTTCACTTCTAAAGATTTGGAGCTAGGATCCTCCTAGGAAAGAACAGTTGTGATATAATATAATGTGATATGTTTGTATATAAGTTAATGTTCTTAGCTTACATTACCTTACTCAGTATAATCTTTTCTAGTTCCTCCTATTCACCTACAAATTTCAGAAATTTTTTTTATAGGTCAAGGTTATTCATAGTGTATACCTTCATTTTTAAAATCTATTTCATTTTTAATAACAGACTGTTTCTATGATCTAGATATTGAGGATAGAACAACAATGAAGATAACTGAGCAACTATTTGTAGGAGTAAGAGTCAAATTTTTTAGACATAGGCCAAGGACTGGTAGATAGTAAACATATGGTTGACTTATTTTTAGTAGATTGGTGAGTCTCTATAAAGATTTTCCACAGTGGATGTACCATTTTGCATATTATTTTGGTCAAGTGATGTGTTGATTATTTTTCCAAGCAGAATTATATCCATCTTTATTTAAAATTCTCTTAGTAAACTTTGTATAGTATTTCATAGAAGATGACAATCATTAACAATATACAGAACTTCCAAACTCAATTCTTATATGAACTACCAGAACTGAAAAGAACAGTATAAAATATAAAACTAAAAGTATTTGAATCTTTAGAGGAAAGGAAAAAAAGAAGTTAAAATTTCAAGTAAAGGATGTGTTTAACAACTTTTATTTGCCATTCTCACTGAGATAAAGCAAAATCTTGGAGTTATTTTAACTTACATTTTCTAAATTGCTAGAGGCCATGGCCATTTTAAATAACATTTATTAAGCTGTGTCTTCTGCTTCTTTGACCATTTCTTCTTTTACTTCTTTTCCTCTTCCTTCTCCACTGCCTCTTACTCCTCTTCTTGATACCCTTTCTCCTATTCTTTTATTACTATTCTTGTTTTTTCATTTTCTATTTACTTAGATTTGTAACACAGAAGTAATGAGAAAAGAAAAATTCATATTTTATTTGTGTCATCAAGCAATCTTCAAAATATTAAATGAAATTATTTTATAATCTCACAACCATGTGTTTTTAAACAAAAGCTGAAACAATTATTAAACAAATATAAATTTTAAGATTTGTACAAGCATATAAACTTTTATAACAAAGCATAATTCATTTTAAAAACTGGAAACTTGGCTTAGATAAAATTGCATATTTATGTGACTATATACATTTCTTGATATATTATTATAACATACCAACCTCTAAAACAAGCATCAATGTCAGAAGGAAACTTATAATTTTGCCCTTATAGTACTTACTAATGAAAAAAAACCATAGCTAGAATTGAATATTCATATTTTTTAATGGAACATATGTCTCAGCTTCTTGTATTTGCAAAATTAGGCAGCAGTAAGAGAATGTGCTTGACATAATAGAGTAAGTCACATCTGCTAACTCATAAAATTTCTGAGATCTTGTAGAAATTGAGAAATTAATCAAAACTTGATAATAAAGAAGGATTATGTCTTTACTTGTAATTTTATAATAAAAATTTAAAACTACAGATATGTCAACATTATAGAAGATAATCATATTAGATTAAATTCACTTTATTTTAGTTACTTAAACTTTGAGAGGTCTGCATTTCTCAATTTTCCTAACAAAATTATGAGTTAATTTGAAATATGATTTCTGTATGTCTTTAAACCCAGTACTTGGATGAAATTCAAGGACAGACTGAACTACAGAGACAGTTTATTTTCTACTGTATAATAATGTTGATTGTCAGCTGGTTCTTTAATAACAAAACCTAGAAAATACTTATTTTTTTTAATCAATTGCCACTTTATATAGCTTCTCTAGTCATTACTCTTTTCACTTTAAATCAAGCTCCTGGCTGTCTGCACACCATAGCAACAGTAATAGTGTCAGGTTTTGGAGCCTCCCTTGAGATGGATCCCAGGTTGTGCCAGTCAAAGGAACACCTTTCCCCTCTATTTCTTCTCTGTTTTTGTCCCTGCAGTTCTTTAAGACAGAAACAATTCTTGGTCAAAATGTTTGACTTGGGATGACAATCCCATCTCCCTACTTGATGCTCTATCTTCCTGCTGAAGGTGCACTCTACGAGTTACCTCTCACCATTCTTGGACAATCAATATGAGGTTTCTTTCTTTGAGTCCTGAGAACTCGCAATTTCCAGATCTCTGGTACTTTCTAGAGGGTCTTTCCACCTAGGTTGCATATTTTCCTTCATTCTTCTGACCCTCAGGGCTTCTTTTATGTCTCCCCTCCCCTTCTCCCCTTATACCTACCTCGTCCAGTTCACATTTTCCCTCCAAGTCCTGTAACCCATCCAGATCTCTTTCTTCCCCTGCGATTATTTACTTATCCCTCCCACATGTTTTTGATTTGCTTTGTTCTTTTTTTTTTTCTTTTGCAATGTGTGAGTGCCTATTGACTATGTTGTTTGGCTTACAGAAGCTTTTCGTGTTCACTGGGTCTATTTGTAAATTCTTGATGTTAGAGCCTAAGCCATTGAGATTCTGTTTAGGAATTATTGCATTGTTCTATATCTGTTTTGTTTGTTTGTTTGTTTTTCTATATAAAATTGAGAATTCATCTTTTCCTGTCTGTGAAGAATTCTGTCATAATTGTTATAATGATTGCATTGAATCCTCTTACGTATACTGTTTGCTAGTTTATGTCTTTTTTTTGAATTTTAAAAATGACTTTAAAAAAGGAATATAAATGTCTAATATTGGTTTGACAGATTACATCCTAAGCCCACAGGTAATCATGGTGTATTGTTGGATCAAGTGAGGACAATTGTCTAGGACAGTTCTCTCAGAAGCATCAGGTAGACAGGGCAATGGATTAAACAGGATTTAAGTCACTTCTAATGTGCGGGATAACTGTGTAGACTGAGAAAAAGTTTTATACATTTAAAAATAAAACCATCAAATTCTACTGTTAACTGTGATATTCATGTAAAATCTAATGACCATGGATCTTGGAAAATAGATTCAGGGTTCAACACAACATAAGGGGTCCCTGGCCTTTTAGACATTCTGACCTGAGAAGGATGTAGCT
This sequence comes from Micromys minutus, assembly GCF_963924665.1. Taxonomy (NCBI): domain Eukaryota; kingdom Metazoa; phylum Chordata; class Mammalia; order Rodentia; family Muridae; genus Micromys; species Micromys minutus. The sequence goes on along the minus strand of NC_137981.1, from coordinate 39,446,911 downwards.
CCCAGAAGAAGTCAAAAATCAATATGATGCTGTTTTACATTTTACATAAATAAGAGGTAAAGAGTTTTATTTAACTCAACTTCTATTTTTAAAATAAAACTGAATTTTTTTTTGTGATTTGAAAACCCTCTGTTTATCCTTCCCATATTTGTAAAAAGTACAAAATGTAATCACTTTGCAAGTTAAGCCCTTTCAAGAAGTCACCAAGTTTGTCAGCATAAAATCTGAGAAATATACATCTCACACTTGCCTCTACCGGTTACTTCATCTCCAATACGTCCCACTTCCTACAGCTAAAATTTATATATTTTGATGGTTCCTACAAGCCTATACACGAAACATAGTGCTTCCTATTCTCCTTCTTTTTTTTTGTTGTAAGTATTTTTTAATGACTTTATTTTGCAAAACAAAGATAAATGTACAGATTTTAAACATTTTTACTTAAAATTATACATTTTTGTCAGTACTGTCTTTCAGACATTAAAATAAATTTTACATAAAACCATGTGAATATATTTTTTGGTCAGTACTTGATTTTTCTCAAGGTCTTGACAATATGCATTGAAAACCTAATAGTTACAATAAGCGTAAAGTATATGCAAAACAAAATGCAACATGGAAATAGTCAAAGTCTTCTTTTTTTGTAAATATATGTATATATTTTTTGTTTTCTTTATTTCTTGGACTTCATACAGTCTGTGAGTTGTTTCTGGGAGAGTGCAAGCCTCTGGGGTTAGCATCCCACTATCAGTGACTGCATATTATGTCTGTTCTTTTGTGACTGGGTTATCTCACTCAGGATGATATTCTCTAGATGCAGCCATTTTCTTAAGAATTTGGTTAAGTCATTGTTTCTGGGGGCTGAGTAGTATTCCATTGTGTATATGTACCACAATTTTGGTATCCATTCATCTTCTGAAGGACATCTGGGTTCCTTCCAGCTTCTGGCTATTATAAATAGAGCCGCTATGAACATTGTGGTGCATATATCTTTGTTGTGTATTAAAGTGTCTCTGGGGTATATGCCCAGAAGTGGAATAGCTGGGTCTTCAGGTAGTACTATATCCAATTTTCTAAGGTATCGCCAGACAGATTTCCAGAGTGGCTGTATTAGCTTGCATCCCCACCAACAGTGGAGAAGTGTTCCTCTTTCTCCGCAGCCTCGCCAGCATCTGCTGTCATCTGAGTTTTGGATCTTGGCCAATCTGACTGGTGTGAGGTGGAATCTCAGGGTTGTTTTGATTTGCATTTCCCTGATGGCTAAGGATGTCGAGCACTTCCTCAGATGTTTCTTGGCCATTCGGTGTTCCTCAACTGAAAACGTTTTGTTTAGATCTGTACCCCATTTTTTAATAGGGTTATTTGATTCTCTGGTGTCTGGATTTTTGAGTTCCTTGTACACCTTGGATATTAGGCCTCTATCTGATGAGGTGTTGGTAAAGATCTTTTCCCATTCTGTTGGTTGCCGTGTTGTTTTCTTGACGATGTCCTTAGCCTTACAGAAACTTTGCAATCTCATTAAGTCCCATTTGTTAATCTTTGACCTTAGAGCTTGAGCCATTGGTGTTTTGTTCAGGAAATTTTCTCCTGTGCCTATGCATTCTAAGGTTTTCCCTACTTTCTCATCTAATAGTTTCAGTGTTTCTGGTTTAATGTGGATATCTTTGATCCACTTACTCTTGAGCTTTGTACAAGGAGATAAGAACGGGTCTATTTTCATTCTTTTGCATGCTGAGTGCCAGTTGAACCAGCACCATTTGTTGAATAGGCTGTCCTTTTTCCATTGAATGTTTACTGCTCCTTTGTCAAAAATCAGGTGACCATATACATGAGGGCTCATTTCTGGATCTTCTATTCTATTCCATTGATCCACATGCCTATTTCTGTACCAGTACCATGCAGTTTTCAGCACAATTGCCTTGTAATATAGCTTGAGGTCAGAGATAGTGATTCCCGCAGATGTTTTCTTGTTGTTGAGGATGGATTTCGCTATTCTAGGTCTTTTGTAATTCCATATGAAATTGCACATTGACCTTTCCAATTCCATGAAGAACTGGGTTAGAATTTTGATGGGGATTGCATTGAATCTGTAGATTGCTTTTGGTAGGATGGCCATTTTTAAAATGTTGATTTTTCCAATCCATAAGCATGGGATATCTTTCCATTTTCTGAGATCCTCCTCAATTTCTTTATTTAGAGGTTTGAAGTTCTTGTCATACAGTTCCTTCACTTGCTTAGTTAGAGTCACACCAAGGTATTTCATAGTTTTTGTAACGATTGTGAAGGGTACCTTTTCTCTAATTTCTTTCTCCACATGTTTGTCTTTTGAGTATAGGAAGGCTACTGATTTGTTTGAGTTAATTTTATATCCCGCCACTTTGCTGAACTTGTTTATCAGCTGTAGGAGTTCTCTGGTGGAATTTTTGGGGTCACTCAAATACACTATCATGTCATCGGCAAAGAGTGATGTTTTTATCTCTTCCTTTCCGATTTGTATCCCCTTGATCTCCTTTTGCTGTCTAATTGCTCCAGCCAGGACTTCCAGTACTATGTTGAATAGGTAGGGGGAGAGTGGGCAGCCTTGTTGAGTCTCTGATTTTAGTGGGATTGCTTCAAGTTTCTCGCCATTAAGTTTGATGTTGGCTGTTGGTTTCCTGTATATTGCTTTTATTATGTTTAAGTATGGGCCTTGGATTCCTGTTCGTTCCAGGACTTTTAACATGAAGGGGTGTTGGATTTTGTCGAATGCTTTCTCAGCGTCTAGTGAGATGACCATGTGATTTTGGTCTTTGAGTTTGTTTATATGGTGGATTACGTTGATGGATTTCCTTATGTTGAACCATCCCTGCATCCCAGGGATGAAGCCTACTTGGTCATGATGAATGATCTTTTTGATGTGGTCTTGGATTCGGTTTGCAAGGATTTTGTTGAGTATTTTTGCATCAATGTTCATAAGTGAGATTGGTCCGTTGTTCTCTTTCCTTGTAGGGTCTTTGTGTGGTTTAGGTACAAGGGTTATTGTAGCCTCAAAAAATGAGTTGGGTAATATTCCATCTGATTCTATCTTTTGGAATAGTTTGGCGAGTATTGGTGTTATATCCTCAATAAATGTCTGATAAAATTCTGCACTGAACCCATCTGGACATGAGCTTTTTTTGTTTGGGAGGCTTTTGATGACTTCTTCTCTTTCTTTAGGTGTTATAGGGTTATTTAGATAGTTTACTTGGTCCTGGTTAAACTTTGGGACCTTGTATCTGTCTAGGCATTCGTCTATTTCCTCCAGATTTTCCAATAGTGGAGTATAAGTTTTTGTAGTAGGATCTGATGATTTCTTGAATTTCCTCAGTTTCAGTTGTTACGTCGCCTTTTTCCTTTCTGATTTTGTTAATTTGGAAATTCTCTCTTTGCCTTCTAGTTAGTCTGGCTAGGGTTTTATCAATCTTGTTTATTTTCTCAAAGAACCAACTCTTGGTTTTGTTGATTTTTTCAATGGTTCTTTTTGTTTCTATTTGGTCTATTTCTGCCCTAATTTTGATTATTTCTTGCCGTCTAGTCTTTTTGGGTATATCTGCTTCCTTTTGGTCTACGGTTTTAACTGTGCTGTCAGGTTGCTGATGTGAGCTCTCTCCAGTTTCTTTTTGGAAGCACTTAGGGCTATGAGTTTTCCTCTCAGAACTGCTTTCCTTGCATCCCATATGTTTGGGTATGTTGTGTTTTCGTTTTTGTTGAATTCTAGAAAATCCTTAATTTCTTTCTTTATTTTTTCTTTGACACTGCTATCATTTAACAGAGCATTGTTTACTTTCCATGTGTATGTGGGCTTTTTGTTGTCTTTGTTGTTAAAGACCAGCCATAGACCATGGTGATCTGAGAGGATGCATGGGAATATTTCAATCTTCTTATATCGATGGAGGATCGTTCTGTGTCCAATTATGTGGTCAATTTTTGAGAAGGTGCCATGGGGTCGTGAGAAGAAGGTGTATTCTTTTACTTTGGGATAGTATGTTCTGTATATATCTATTAATTCTAGTTGGTTCAAAGTCTCTGCTAGTTTTGCAGTGTCCTTGTTCAGTTTCTGTTTCCCTGATCTGTCTATTGGTGAGAGTGGGGTATTAAAGTCTCCCACTATTATTGTGTGGGGTGAAATGTATTTTCTGAGCTTTAGTAGGGTTTCTTTTATGAATGTGGGTGATTTTTTATTTGGAGCATATATGTTAAGGATTGAGAGTTCTTCCTGACCGATTTCCTCGGTAATGAGTTAAAAGTTTCCTTCCTTATCTTTTTTGATAACTTTTGGTTGGAAATTTACTTTATTCGATATTAGAATAGCCACTCCAGCTTTCTTCTTGGAGCTGTTTGCTTGGAAGTTTTTTTCCCACCCTTTTACTCTTAGATAGTTTCTGTCTTTGTCTTTGAGATGAGTTTCCTGTATGCAGCAAAAGGCTGGATTTTGTTTATATATCAAGTCTGATAGTCTATGTCTCTTTATTGGGGAGTTGAGATCATTTATGTTAATAGATAACAAGGAGTAGTTGTTTCTGTTTCCTGCCATTATTGCTTTTTTAGGTTGAGTTGTGTCTGTGTTTTTTTGTTCTTTTAGTTTTCTTGTTTAGGAGTTTTCTTGTTTTTACTAGGCTGTATTTTCCCTCATTGTATTGAGTTTTCCACCTATAATTCGTTGTAGTGCTGGGTTGTGGTCAGATATTGTGTGAATTTAGATTTGTCTTGAAATATCTTTGTCTCTCCATCGATGGTGATTGATAGTTTTGCTGGGTATAGCAGCTTGGGCTGGCACTTGTGCTCTCTAAAGGAGTGCATGATGTCTGTCCAGGCTCTACTAGCTTTCATAGTCTCTGTTGAGAAATCGGGTGTGAGTCTGATTGGTCTGCCTTTATATGTTACCTGACCTTTTTCCCTTACTGCTTTTATTATTCTTTCTTTACTTTGGGCACTTGATGTTTTTACTATTATGTGTCCGGAGGTATTTCTTTTCTGGTCCAACCTATTTGGAGTTCTGACGGCTTCTTTTATGCTCGTGGTCATCTCATTCTTGAGGGTAGGGAAGTTTTCTTCTATGATTTTGTTGAAGATATTTACTGTGCCTCTTAGTTGATACTCTTCCCCCTCTTCTATTCCTATTATCCTTAGGTTCGGTCTTTTTATTGTGTCTTGGATTTCCTGGACATTTTGGGTTAGGAGCTTTTTGTTTTTTGCATCTTCTTTGGCTGTTTTTTCTATGTTTGCAATGTTGTCTTCTGCCCCCTAGATTCTGTCTTGGATCTCTTGTAATCTATTGGAAATGCTTGCTTCTGTGACTCCTGATTTCTTTTTTTTTTTTTTTTTTTTTGGTGTTCTGACTCTAGGGTTATCTCTTTTAGTGTTTGCTTTATTGTGTCAATCTCTGTTTTAATTTTCCTCTTCCATTCCTTTATTTCTTTGGTTCTCTTTTCCTCTATTTCTTTGATTTCTTTGAGTGTTTTTCTTGTTTCTTCTTTAAAAACTTCCGAATCTTTTTGCTTTTCCTCCCTATCTTGTTTAAGTATCTCTATCAGCATCTTGAGGTATGATTTCAGGTCTGTGTCTTCTTTTTCTGGAGTGTTTGGAATTCCGATGTTTGCTGTTATGGGAGAGCTGGGCTCTGGTGTTGCTAGATTGTCTTGGTTTTCTTGGGATATACTCTTTCTCTTTCCTCTTGCCATTTTGTTGTCAGTGATATGTTCTTGCCTTTCCCTTGTATCTGGTCTGTGTCCGTGGTTCTCCACTGGTTCAGGTATTATAAATAAGGTTGCTATAAACATGGTGGAACATGTGTCCTTGTTAGCTGTAGGAACTTGTTTTGAGTATATGCCCAGGAGTAGTATAGCTGGGTCCTCATGTAGTACTCTGTTCAATTTTCTGAGGAACCACCAGACTGATTTTCACAGTGTTTGTATCAGTTTACAGTCCCACCAACTGTGGAGGAGTGCTCCTCTTTCTCCACATCTTCTCCAGCATCTGCTGTCACGTGAGTATTTGATCTTAGCCATTCTGACTTTTGTGAGTTGGAATCTTAAGGTTGTGTTGATTTGCATTTTCCTGATGGCTAGGGATGTTGAGAATTTCTTTATGAGCTTCTCAGTCATTTAATATTCCTCAGTTGAGTATTCTTTGTTTAGCTCTGTATCCCATGTTTAAATAAGATTATGTGATTCTTTAGAGTATAACTTTTTGAGTTCTTTATATATATTGGATACTAGCCTCTATTAGATGTAGGATTGGTAAAGATCTTTTCCCAATCTATTGGTTGTTGTTTTGTCCTTTTGACAGTGTTCTTTGCCTTACAGAAGCTTTGCAATTTCATTAGGTCCCATTTGTCAATTCATAATCTTAGACTATAAGCCATTGGTATTCCATTCAGGATAATTTTCCTCATGCTGATGTCTTTCTACCTGCCTTTGGGAGGTGTGCTTGCACCTGCAGCAAGCATGACCAACATTCTACTACTCCCAGGGACTACCACACAAGTCAAAACCAGAGATAAATAGATCTCTAAAGCCAAGCACAAACAACAAAATTCAGTGCAATATGTTCAATCCCATCTCTCCAACTACAGCAATCCTGCCTGAGAATTAAAACTGTGACCTTACATCTCATTCTACTAATATAATGCAGAATTTTCAAGAGGAAAAAAAGTAAATGCCTTAAAGAAATACAAGAAAATACAACTAAACATAGCTTACTAACATGTATTTAAATATGTAGATAGAATTATGAAGTAATTTGTGATATTATATAATTCAACACAAATATTTCTCTATATCTAAAATCATTACACTAAATATTTTCTCATGAAAAATATGTGTTCTCAGAGTCAAAGAATTTGATACCAGTATATATTTTTAAATTTGCTTGAAGTATAATAAATTAATTTAATATAATACATTAATATAAGAGTAATGAGTGATGTTGATAGACATAATATATCAATTATTGGCCAAGGTAAAAGTAGCTGGAATTCAAGTTTGACTCTACAAATCAGTAATTGCATCTTATTGGATAAATTGCCTGGAGATTCCATGCATGTAGGCACTGTATCCAAATGTATCAGAATACATATACAAAATTTGTGCAATATTACATCAAATATAACACCTCAACCTGGTTTTAATTACTTGCATTAAATTTTAATTTAATTGGGGTATCTATAGAAATCCCAACCTCCTATATAAGCATATATTTTGTATGGTAATACCAAATCCCCTGTTACATTCAGCATCATTGTTCAATCATGGACCATGTTTTATTTTCAGGTTTTGAATTAGATCATATGTGGTGGGATAGCTTTTATGTGACCATAACAATGTATTCTTTGTGACTAAATGGATACTGAAGTCCTATTTAAAAATTGTCTAGAATCCTCATAAATTAATGAAAAGAAATAATGAAGTGTTTAAGAGAGTGATGATTTACTAATTACTTTATAATTGTGCAAATTATTAAAGGAAATTGTTTCAAAAATATTATCCAGACTAATGGAAAACAAAGGCAATGTTTACTTATCAGGATTAAAAATTTTACATTCATGCATAGAAAATGATTTCAGATAGCTTATTAAATGACTATTTGTTTTGTTAAATGTATCATTTATATGTAAAATTACCTCATTAAAAATTAATAACATGTGAGGTTTTAAATGCAATACCTTCACATTAGATGGCAAATGTAATTGTCAGTTAGATATTATTATAGCACAGCACATTTCTCAATTCCTTGGTGTTAGGTGAATAAAAATGAAGGTATTCTCAGTAAAGTTTAAAATTAGGATGTCCGTAGGTATTTTATGACATCTTTTTGGGACATATATGTATAATTTTAACTTTGAATAAATTAAGGTAATGGATGACTATGTGGAGGAATAAACTAAATATATTCAGCTAATTAAAAATAGTACTGAATGAGCTCATTTGGCAAGGATATATTTTGCCAATTATCAAGTGCATTCTAGTTAGGGCCGATGATTCAGCAGGACTCTGAATATGCCCTGAAGCAAATATTAGGATCAGGGTTTAATAGAGCACAATTGTAGTGCAGTTTGTAATACTGGTTTATAATAGAGCTTAATTTTAGTCACTCTTCTAAATCTTATCTTATTTTGTATGCCTTTCTTACTGATGAATAAATGGAAAATCATTCAAAAATTTTAAAAACAAAAAATATGCAGCCTGTTTTATTTATAATTTTCAACATAATGAATTGAAATATTTGATGTTGGAAAATGTCTATGTCTTATTTCCAGTTTCAGACATTTAATTATTTAATAAAGTTTATATTTAACAATAATCAATTCTTAAGATGTTAAATTACTAGACTTTAAGAGTAGTGTTTCTAAGTTTATGAACAATGCTTTACCAGGTTGTAGCTTTAGGTAGAGTGCCTAAAGATTGACTCACAGCTTGTGAACCTTCTAGTGACCAACCACATACTGAAGGAATGTTATCACCTATGAATTTGCCATTTTATACTCTCATTTTCCTTTTTATTAAATTTATAAAATAGGTGTTATTTTTATGTATTAAAATTTAAATATAAAAGTATATGTGAAATGTGTATCAGTTAAAATTTGTAGGTTCAGTGTGAAATTGTGTTTCCGAAACAAAGTACTAGATGGTAAATATTTATCGCAACGAGTGTTATAGATGTGTTAAATTATACAGGGGAGATATAAGATCTTTGGTGACAATACTGAAAGAAAAAAAATGGTGTCCATATAAACAACACATTTGGAAACTTTATGAGTAACCCAAAGTTATACTGATTTGTGTCATTAATGATAATAATTCTCAATGTTTGAACAATTCCCAGCATTTGGGGTTCATTCATATTTAGTTAAATATGGGTATATTTAGATCAAAGTTTTTTTTTTTTCAGCTGTGTTTCCTATTTGCTTTTCAGCTCTTTTTGTTGTGTTGAAGTGTTTGTGAACCCCAAAAGACCACCAAGGAGACAAATCTGATGAAATCACATTAGCATCTCTTTATTGAAACTGGAAATTTGGATTAACTCATTGCAGTCCCACAGGATGGTTTTCAAGAAGTAATAGCCTTAACCACTCATTGAGACAAGGCTTTATAGAAAATGGCAAGCAAGTGGTGAGTATTTCTAACATGCCACACACCTTATTTGGGTGCTCCATTGGCTTTTAGCATAACTGGCTGTTGCTAGGTGTCAAACTATAAACTTGACTTCTGCTTTCCTCCTGATTGGTGGTTTTTAGGCAGGGGAGATCATGTAACCTGGGGGTACAGATATGTTAGTGGAATAACCTAGAGACTGCTACAGGATACTGGATCTTTTTTGGGGGGTAACCTGGAGAAACAGGATTGTTAGGGAATAACTTGGAAAACCACTGACCTGTTATCTTCAGTTAAACTTGAGTTTAAACTGAGGTCAAGATAACTCTATTTATTTGCCAAGGAAGTATGCAGGAACTGCTAAATCATACTCTCATGTTTAAGGACATGGCTTTCATACTTTTATAGCAAAATCCTTGGTACAGTATTGGATGGTGGCATGACTGTGCAGGTGGCAATACTGGAGAACACTTGGTCTCTCACTTTAACAACTCTCACCTATTACCTTATTTTCCTGTCTCTTTGTTGAGACAATATCTAAATTAAGGTATGCTGCTTTTCAATTTAATATGTAGTAAAGACTGATCTTGAATCCTTGATATTTGTGCTTTATCTTACAAATGATGTCATCGTAGCTATCATTACAAAACCAGCCTTTTAAAAAATGTTATTTTCTTGATAGATGGTCATATCAAAAAGGTTTGCTGTTGAATAAGTTCACTCTTTCTAGTTCTTTTTCAACTCTTACGGGTTGGTTCAACTCAGCTCTTTTAACACAAAATCTTCTCCATGCTGACTCATTCAAATTAGCTTCTCTTAATATTAACAAAATTTTAATGCTTGGCCACAAATTAACATGAGAAATCACTTATAATCTTCTAGTTTCTTTTTATTCTCTGGCTCCTTATTCTGTGTTCAACTATACTCTGTCTCTCTAAAACTGTCCCGGTAAAACTGCCTTCTCTCCTCATTTTTTTTTTTTTCTCTGTGCAGCTCTCCTATGTCTCTGTATCTTTGACTCATTCTCTCAAATGGTTTTCTGTGTCCTCACTGTTTTTGCCCATTAATAAGACATAACTTTCAAACATGGCTGCTTTTTTTCTAAATCTAACTTCACTTTCAATGTATAATTGATTTATATTTGAGCATTGAGTTTATTCATGAAATTTTATGGAATTTTATGTGAGTATAATTTTTATGAGTGTATAGATTTGTGAGTATGCATCACATATCCCAATATGGCTACACTGATGAGACTCCTCCTTTTGTCTGAGAACACTTATTTTCAAATGCTGGGTATCACTACCATAGCAGATATGAACATGTCCATATAAAATGCTTTCACAAATTTCTTTGAAGACTCATAAAATAAGCAATGAATCGCATAGGATATAAAATGTGATTTTTTTATATAACTAAATATCTATATTACTTTTTTGGTAAGAATCAACACTTGTTTTATGATAAATATGTGAAATGGTGTTTAAGGTAGGAGACATATCTAATTATTTAACAAGAAATTCTGAAATTAAGAAAGGGTTATAGTTTCATTTTGAAATGTTATAAAAATCTGACTTACTATACTGCAATAACTAAATTATTAGTACATGAAAGAAAAATTAATTTAAGATTTTAGTTACATTATTTGAAATTAATATTAATTTGAATAATTCTCTAAATTTGAAAAATTATTATTTCCAATATGTTAATAAAACAACTTAAAATTGATATGATTAATATTCTTCTGAATTATTTTTCAGAAGTGATTCTATGTTGGTCTATGCCTGTGTGCAGCAGTATATTTGTCTTACTTGGGGTTTTCTTTTTCTGAAGAGACAACACAGTCATTGCAACTTTTACTAAGGAATAAAATTCATTGGTGCTAGCTTAGACTTTCAAAGGTTTAGGTTATTACTGTCAGGGCATGAAACATAGAAACATGGAGGCATACATGTTTCTGGAAAAGGAGTTGAAAGTAGTGCATCGTGTTCTAATTTCAGCAGTGGGAAAGTGTGTGCCACACTGGGCATATCTTAGTCACACATACTGACATACTTTTTTCACAAGATCACACATATTCCAACAATGCCACATCTTCTAAATAGTGCCATGCCCTGTGAGACAAGCATTTAGTCACATCAGTCCATGGAAGGCATTTCTATTGAAACTACCACATTATCATTAACAGTTCTTAAGATTCAGAATTAATTAATTTTCATTAATATACAATTTTATAACACAATTTTCACTAGTTATATATAATTATAATAAATGACTATATTTGTTCAATTAGTATGAATAGCTAATATGTGATCAGTATAATTCACTAATACTTTGTAACTATGTGACTAAATTCAAATCACATAACACACTCCATTTTGACTTCAGTGTGAATACCTTCAAATATTTCTAAATGTCACTTTAATAGCAAGGAAATCTGATATCTGTCATATGAACTGTTTGTTACCATAGAAACATTACCATTTATGCTGTTCAGCAGAGTGCTTGAAATTGTGGCCTGACAACTCAAGAAAAACAGATTTTACAATGATAAAAACATATGCTTCTTTAAAAATCAAGATACTGAAATTGCTTTGCTCTTGTAATGCTACCAACTGCAAAAATGTATAGGTGCAGAAAAAGATGTTTAAGTATATAATTATCATAAAATCATTTGCACAAGTAAATTTCATTTATTCCAACATACAATTATGAAAAGGTGGTGTGTGTGTGTGTGTGTGTGTGTGTGTGTGTGTGTGTGTGTGTGTTCCTCACTTATGTATTTTGTAGAGAACCATTGTTAGGTTTCCTAGAAAAATAATACAAATCAAAAATTTACAGCTTCTGACATTACATTTTTATTTTTATTAAACAATTTTGTATTAAAAAATAAATAAATGTACAGACTTTAAAAGCGTTTTTGCTTAAAACTTTATACATATATTTTTGTCAGTACTTGACTTTTGATAGTATACATTGAAAGGTTTGATAGTATACATTGAAAACTTACTAGTTACAATGAACATAAGTACAAACAAAATAAAATATAACATGGAAATAGACAATGTTTTCTAGGTGTGTAAAGATTAAACAAAATGATTTTTAAATACCAAGGATTGCCACAAGGCTGCATTCTTAGATCTTGAGTTATTAATGATTTAAGGTCTAGGTGTAACACACTCTAAGACTGTAAAATACATGTATTTTTTTTCTTTTTTTTTAAACTTTATTTTAAAAAACAAAGATAAAAGAAAAAAATTAACATTTTTGCATAAATGTATACAAATACAATTGTGTCAGTGCTTGCCTTTTTTTTTCTTTTGTTTTTAAGGTTTGATACTCTGCATTAAGGTCTTACTATTTACAATGAGCAAAAAGTACATGTAAAACAGGGTGTAACTCTGAATTAGTCAACGTGTTCTTGGTGTGTAAGAATTGAGCATGACTTTTTTTTTCTTTTTTTTTTTCTCAACTCCACATCAGATAGAGGCCTAATATCCAAGGAATACAAAGAACTCAAAGGCTAGACACAAGAGAATCAAACAACCCTACTAAAAAATGGGGTACAGAGCTAAACAAAATGTTCTCAATTGAGGAATATCGAATGGCTGAGAAACATCTAAGGAAGTGTATTTTTTTTTTCTAAGAAGAACTAAGGCTTCCAAATTTTGGCCTTTTTTTTTTTTTTTTTTTTTTTTTTTTTTTTTATTTTGAGCTTCACACAGTCTGTGAGTGGTTTCTTGGGTATTCAGGGCATTCTGTGGCAAGTATCCAATTATCAGTGACTGCATATTGTGTCTCTCCTTTTGTGACTGTGATATCTCACTCAGGATGTTATTCTTTAGTTCCATCCATTTAACTAGGAATTTCATAAAGTGATTGTTTCTAGTAGCTGAGTAGTACTACATTGTGTAAATATACCACAATTTCTGTATTCATTCCTCTACTAAAGGATATCTTGGTTTTATCCAGCTTCTGGCTATTATAAATAAGGCTGCCATGAACATGGTAGAGCATGTGTTCTTATTGTATGTTGGAGAATCTTTGGGGTATATGCCCAGAAGTGGAATAACTGTGTCTTCAGGTAGTACTATTTCCAGTTTTCGGAGGAACTGCCAGACTGATTTCCAGAGTGGTTGTACCAGCTTACAACTCCACCAACAGTGGAGGACTGTTCTTCTTTCTCCACATCCTTGCCAGCATCTCCTGTCACCCGAGTTTTTGGTCTTAGCCATTCTAACTGGTGTGAGGTAGAATCTCAGGATTGTTTTGATTTGCATTTCCCTGATGACTAGGGATGTTGTGCATTTATTCAGGTGCTTCTCAGCCATTTGATATTTCTCAGTTGAGAATTCTTCGTTTAGCTATATACCCCATTTTTAATAGGATTGTTTGATTCTCTGGAGTCTAACTATTTTAGTTAATTGTATATAGTGAATATTAGACCTCTAGTAAATGTGGGATTGGTAAAGATCCTTTCCTAGTGTGTTGGGTGCCATTTTGTTGTCCTAGGAGTGTCCTTTGCCTTACAGAAACTTTTCAGTCTCATTAAGTACCATTTATCAATTCTTGATCTTAGAGCATAAGCCATTAATGCTCTGTTCAGGAAAAAATTCCCTGTGCCTGAATATTCCTAGCTTTGGATCATTTTATCTTCAAATAATTTCAGTGTACCTGTTTTTATGTGGAGATCTTTGATCAACTTGTACTTGAGTTTTGAACAAGGAGATAGGAAATGATCAATTTGCATTCTTCTGCATGCTGACTGCCAGTTGAACCAACCCCATTTATTGAAGAGGCTGTCCTTTTTCTATTGCAAGTTGTTAGTTCCTTTGTCAATGATCAAGTGACCATATGTGTGAGGGTTCATTTCTGAATCTTCAATTTTGTTCCTTTGATCTACCTGCCTGTCTCTGTGCTAATACCATGCAGTTTTTAACACAATTGCTTTGAAATATAGCTTGAGGTCAGTAATGGTAATTTCAGCAGAAGTTTCCTTGTAGTTAAGAATGGATTTTGCTATCTTAGGTTTTTTTTTTGTGTGTGTTTTTTTTTTTTATTCAAGATGAATTTGATAATTACTCTTTCCAACTCTATGAAGAATTCAATTGAAATTTTGATGGGGATAACATTGAATCTGTAGATTGCTTTCGGTAGTATGGCCATTTTTACAAATTTGATCCTTTCAATCTATAAGCATGGGAGATCTTTCCATCTTCTGAGATCTTCATTCTTTTCATACATATTGTTCACTTCCGTAGTTAGAGTCACACCAAGGTATTTACTATTGTTTATGACTATTCTGAAGTGTAACCTTTCCATAATTTCTTTCTCAGCATGTTTATCCTTTGATCTGCTTCTTTTTGTTCTAGAGCTTTTAGCTACTAGTGTAGGCTCTCTCCAGTTTCTTTTTTGGAGGTACTCAGAGCTTTGAGTTTCCTTCTTAGCACTGCTTTCATTGCATCCCATAGGTTTGCGTATGTTGTTCTTTCATTTTCATTAAATTCTAAAAACTCCTTAATTTCTTTATTTTTTTCCTTGACCATGATATAGTTGAGTAGTACATTGTTCAGCTTCCATGTTTATGTGGGTTTTCGTTGACTCTGTTGTTATTAAAGACCAGCCTAAGTCCATGGTAATCTAATAAGATGCATGGGAGTATTTCAATCTTTTTATATCTGTATAGGCTTGTTTTGTGACTGACTGTATGGTAAATTTTGGAAAAGGTGCCTTGAGGTGATAAGAAGAAGGTATACTCTTTTGTTTTAGGATGAAATGTTCTGTAGATGTCTTTTAATTCCAGTTGGCTCATAACCTCTACTAGTTTCACAGTGTCTCTGTTTATTTTCGGCTTCCATAATCTGTCCATTGATGAGAGTAGGGTTTTGTAGTCTCTGACTATTACTGTGTGTGGTGCAATATATGCTTTGAGCTTTATTAGGGTTTCTTTTATGAATGTGGGTGCTCTTGTTTTTGGATTATAGATATTCATGATTGAGAATTCATCTTGGTAGGTTTTTCTTGCAATGCATAAAAAGTGTCCTTCCTTATCCTATATGAAAACTTTTGGTTGAAAATCTATTTTATTCAATATTACAATGGCTACTCCAGCTTGTTTCTTGGGGTCATTGGCCTAGAACATTTTTTCCCAGCCTTTTACTCTGAGATAACATCTGTTTTTATCTCTGTGATGAGTTTCCTGTATGCAGCAAAATGCGAGATCCTGTTTATGTATGTAGTTCCATAGTCTATGTTTCTTTTTTGGGGATTTGAGTTAAAAATATTAAGGAATACTGATTGGTTTTTCCTGTTATTTTTGTTGTTAGAGGTAGAATTATGTTTGTGTATCTTTCTGTTTTGGTTTTCTTGCATAGTTATTTTCTTGTTTTACCTAGGGTGTAGTTTCCCTCCTTGTGTTGGATTTTCCATCTATTATCCTTTGTAGGACTGGATTTATGGACAAATATTATGTAAATTTGTTTTTTGTCCTGAAATATCTTGGTGTCTCTATGTATGGTAATTTAGAGTTTTGCTAGATATAGTAAGCTGGGCTGACATTTGTGTTCTCTTAAAGTCTGTATGATGTCTGTTCAGGATCTTCTAACTTTCAAAGTCTTTGTAGAGAAGTTGGGTGTAATTCTGATTTGTTTTCCTTTATATGTTACACGTCCATTTTCCCTTACAGCTTTTAGGATTCTTTCTTTGTTTTGAACACTTGGCTTTTTGACTATTATGTGTTGGGAATAATTTCTTTTCTGGTCCAATCTATTTGGAGTTCAGTAGGCTTCTTGTATGTTTATGGTCTTTCCTAAGTGTATGGAAGTTTTCTTTTATCCTCTCTTCTTTCTCTTGTAGTCTGTTGGTATTGCTTACATCTGTGACTCCTGCTTTATTGTTTATGTTTTCTATCTCCAGGGTTGTCTTTTTTTGTGTGTTTACTTTATTGTATCTATTTCTGATTTCAGTTCCTTCATCTGTTTAGATGTGTTTTTCTGTGGTTTTTTACGTGTTTTCTCCTGTAATTGTTTAGGCAAGTTATTCATGTGCTTCTTGAAGATCTCCATCATTATCATGAAGTAAGATTTTAAGTCTATGTCTTGTTTTTATGATGTGTTTGGCAGTCTACTACTTGGCTGTTGTGGGACAGTTGGATTCTGATGTTACCAAGTTGTCTTGGTTCCATTGTTTAAGTTCTTTAGCTTTCCTCTTACCATCTTATTATCCATGTTTATAGGTGATGTTATTGTCTCTGACTAGCACCTGTCTCTCCTGTGGATCTGAGAGCCATTGGGCTTAGGAAGGAAATTGCTTCTGGGTGTTTGGCTCTTTGTGGGCAAGCAGTGAGTTCTGATGGCAGGCTTTACATTTTTAAATGAGGTTTAGATTTATTAATTCCTCAAACATTTTAAATAATTAACCATAGCTTACTATCTGGTGATTGTGCTTTTGCAAGTGTGCATGTATGTACCTTTAAATGTGTGAATTTGGGCTCAGAACTATTGGTATAATGCACATAGAAGTCACATTAATATCTTTGGTTTTGTTTCTTGTTTTATTTCTCATAGTGGTTCTCTGTTTTGTAATTTGCCACTGTATGTGTACAAGGCTAGATGTTTTCAGCTTTCCTTGGATTTCTCTTGCTAGTGACATAGAAGAAATGTCATAGAAGTCCCGGGATTTAACTGACCAGGCTTTAGTAGTTCTGGTAATCAAACTCAGATATAAATTCTTTCATGGCAAATGTCTTAACCACTTAGCCATCTGTGTGCACCCAATTTACCTTTCCAAAACACTACTAAAAAAAAAAAAAAAAAACCTACCTGAAATAACAGTAGTGAAAACTATTGATAGTAAGGTAAGATTTCACTCCAAAAATTAATGTAAAACAGATTATGTTAGTTAACTGTCCATTTTAATTTTTATTATTACATTTGTGTCTGTGTGTGCTTGTATGTATATGTGAGTTGTTTATGTATTCATGCTTATTTGTGTAAGAGTGCACTTTTGGAAGCTAGGAGATAAGTTGCAAACGTTTGCTGTATCCCTATGTGAGTCCCAGAAATGAAAAATTCAGATCATCATGTTTGGATGTAAATTCTTTTAACAATCATCTCACTGTTCTAATACTTCATTTTTTAAAAATGTATTCTACAATCAACATTATTAATAAAACATTGAGTATGAGATATACATGTGTCTGAAACCTGGAGAGGAAATTGAATTTATATGGTATGCAGATAGGGGAAAAGCCTGATGGCTAGCAAAAAGAATGGGAAAAGGCAACCTTGGAAGGTTGGAGTTTGGGAAAACCTTCCAGGATATACTGGAGATCTGGGAGGTAAGAGACTCTCAGGAGTGAAAGAGAGAGACCCTAGATGAAAAGCCCTACAGTGGTTAGAGAGAACTGGTAGAGCCCACCTCCAACAGAAAGACAGGGCATCCAGTGACAGATGGGGTTGCTATCCCACGATCAATCTCTGACCCATAATTGGAAATGGAGAAGAGACCAAGGGGAAAAAAAAGGGTCCAGTGACAGGTCTAGAGTGGCATCCAGCTCAACGGGAGTCCCCAGGGCCTAAAACTATTATTGAGTGTATAGGATGCTCACAAAACCAACCAGACCTCTTATGACTGCCTTCTGAAAGACACAACAAGCAGCTGAAAGAGTAGGATGCAGATGTTTGCACCCAACCAATGAACAGTAACTGCGGACCCTTGTAATTGAATTAGGGAAAATTTGAAATAAGCTGAGGAGGAGGGCCACCCTGTAGGAGAATCAGCAGTTTTAATTAACTTGATGCTGTATATTTCTCAGACACTGGATCACCAACCAGGCAGCTTACACCAGCTGATATAAGGCCCCAAGCACCTGTACAGCAGAGGTCTGGGTTCATTCAGAGAAAATACACCTAACCCAGAAGAGAGTGGAAACCCCAGAGATTTTAGAGGTCTGGTGGCTGGTTGGGGTAGGGACATACTTATGGAGACAGGGGAAGCGGGATAAGGTATGGGATGTGAAACAATTGGAGGTTAGACCATGAGTGGAATACAATCTGGTGTGTAAAATTAATTAATTAATTAATTATAAAAAAGAAGTGTAAGCTACATATAAAAAAACAAGTTTAAATGTAAAGGATAAAAAACTGTGACACCTAAGTACATTAGAATTGGCATTCATTTGTTTTATTCTAGGATAGGATAACAGTCTTTTTTTGTTATATACAGAAACCATGCTTTTAGAATGATTCCTGGCTCAGAGATAAAAGTTAAAATTTTAAACAGATTGATACATAATATAATTCTTTGTTAAATAATTACTTCCAAATTTTACTTAAAATATAGTCACATTTGAAACTTCTAAAGAAAAAAAATACATTTGAACTAACAAAATTTTTTCACTGTAACTTTCTCAGTTTCCTTTCTATTTTTGTGATTTGTACCATGATTGTAATGATTTCTATATGCTTGAAGGTATGTGCCTTTTGGAGTAGGTGTGGTCCTATTGGATTAGTTGTGTTGCTGTGAGTGTGAGCTTGAAGAACCTCATCCTAGCTTTCTGGAAGCCAGTATTCTGCTTCCTTCAGATGAAGTTGAAAAATTCTCATCTCTGCTTGTACCATGCCTGCCTGAATGCTGCCATGTTGATGATAATGAACTGAATCTCTGAACTTGTAAACCAACACCAATTAAATGTTGTCCTCTATAAGACTTGCCTTGGTCATGGTATCTGTTCACAGCAGTAAAACCCTAACTAAGACAATGATCAAAAGCCAACTTGGAAAGTACATAAGTCAAAGTTCTCTAGAGACACAGAATTGATAGACTAAACATGCATACAAATATAACATTTATAAATACATTCATACAAAAATTATTAGAATGACTTATATATTGTGGATTGACTATTTCAACATATCCACAATACACTAATCCTTATAATCATGAGAATATTAATTTTCTTTTAAATTTCACATAGATAAATGTGCATTATATTTGTTAACTGTTGACTCCAAACTAATAATCAAATTAAATAAGTTTTTTCAAATTCTTTCCATGCTATAGATTATTGCAAGAATTCTGAAAATGGAGAATGGATTGATTTCACTCCTACAAGATATTTTAAAGGTAGGTTCCTAATTTGGTTACAAGAAGTCTTCATAATTGCTTATTTTTTTACTGAGAGGCATTTCAGTTTCCTAGAGTTATTCTAGCTTTGATAGATTATTGCCTATATATTTCTTGATGGATTCTGATTCCAAGAATGTCCAGTAATTTCAGCTGAATATATTTCCTTTCTTCTTTTGTGTCTTTTCTAACAGTGGTTTCCCCTTTCCAGGACATAGTTGCTATAGTTACTCTGAGACTTGTACTTTTGTTCTCAAAGCAATTTTCAGCTAAGTGTTCTATCAGAGATTTAATAGCCATCTGACCACCCCAAAACAATGATCCTCCCATTGTCTCAGTTACCAAATAAACTACAAATTCATGTACGTAATTTACTATTTTATTGTCATTCTTAAGACTCTTACTGTTTAGTTTTGTTTTATATTTTTGCAATATTTTATAAGGTTTATAATTTTTTATTCAAGTGTATATCTATTTAATGCCTTAACCATAGTTCAACAAGGTTTGAAAATTTTGCTTTCAATTTTAAACTTTTTACAAAGTTTACTTTTTATCTCATTTCAATAAGAAATATCTTAATATTATATTTTTTCTATCAAGTTAAATTTCTATATAACAAGACTGAATGAGAAAATTGCTGATATAAAAAATTAGATCCTTGTATTTTTTATATTTAGTTTTCTAAGAAACATAACATGACAGTTTACTACAAGTTATTATTAGTTTTTTTTTTTTTTTATTTTCAGACATCTATCTGTGAACTTTCTATTTTTACTAAACTACATGAGGTTGACAAAATTACAGTTACCTTACTTTCAAGATGCCCTGCTGAGGAGATAAGCACCTGTTTCAGGGTGATTTCCTGACTACCTGACACATATTTCAGAGATGTCATGTTGAGATTGATGGAAAAGAAAATTAACCCCAATTTTATGGAGAAATTTTAGAGAAGCAGAAGTATTTAGGTAGCAATTTTATACAAAAAATCCATTTTATGGAACTAAAAATATCTGAAGTTATATTACTCTAGATTCCAGCCATGTTGTTACAAAGAGCTGATGAATACCAGGAAGTGAAAAATCATCCATATTTCTTTTATAAAGAAATGAAATCTCACTTTTAATTTCAAATGTATATATTTCCCATTATACACAATTAGATACTTGAGCAAACCAATACAAATTCTATGTAATATATTTCTCAAGGAGTGTATAAATCTACAATTGCATAGATACACTTATGCACTCACATAAATACACAGTTTTATAAACCTAAAATAATATTCTTGTCTAATACAAACAAAAATATTAGTACAATAGAATTCATTATTATTCTAATATTTTATTTTAATCTAAAATAAGTTGAATAGGTATTCTTCTTTTAGCAAAATAACTATACCCTTACTTTATTTAACCTCAATCAGTGATTATAAATCATGTAAGGGATATGTGGTGGTTTGAATATACCTAGCCCAGTGAGTGGCACTATTAGGAAGTCTGGCCTGGTTAAAGAAAGTGTATCAATGTGGAGATGAGCATTGAGACCTTCCTCCTCCTAGCTACCTAGAAGAGAGTCTTTTGTATGCTTTCAGATCAAAATGTAGAACTTTCAGGTCTCCGGGGCCACACCTGCCTGAAGGCTGTCATGCTTACCACCATGTTGATAATGGACTGAACCTACGAACCTATAACCAAATTAAATGTCCTTATCAGAGCTGTCTTGGTTATAGTGTTTATTCATGGCAATGGAAACCTATGACACCCCCATATGTATTTTTAGAGCAATATTTAATAACTCAATTCAATGAGTCATTAAGACACTTCTTTGTAGTTTTTCTTTTAAAAAAATGATTGATTAACTAGTATTAGTTTTGTATGGAAAGAAATGTGTAGTTGGTATAATATTCTCAAAAAAACATATAGTATATTTTTAAAAAACATCTGTTGAAAAATAGTCTTTTTCTCTCCATCAGAAAGTGAAACATGAGAACAAATATTATATTATAGAAACAGTAGTGTTCTTTTTCTGGTTCCCTGTTAAATCTCAAAAAGAACTTCTGCTACATATAGGATTTCTATTCCATAATATCTGCAAAGCTAAATGAGTCAACCTAGACTCTCTCAGTTTCTTACTGAATTGCTCCATTTGGCGTCATATTAACTTTAACAATATGTTCTAATCTTATTCTGTCTCCTCATTCCATGAGTTATTCAGTCTTCCTCTATATCAAGATTGTTTCTTCTTTGTAACTTGCCTATTTCATACTGTTCCACTAACATATAGAGGGACCCATGGCTCCAGCCACAAATGTCACAGAGAATAGCATTGTCTGCTATTTATAGGAGAAGTCCTTGTTCTTGGGAAGACTTGATTTCCCAATATGTGGAAATGCCAGGGGGGAGGTGAGGTGGGAGTAGGTAGGGAACATCCTCATAGAAGCAGAGGCAGGGGCATGGGAGAAGAAGAGACAGAAAGGGGATAACATTTGAAATATAAATACATAAAATATCCAACAAGAAAAACTTGCTCCAAAAAAACTGCCTCCTCTCTTTTTTTCTTCTTTTTCTGCTCTGCTGCTTAACTAACAGTAGAGCATATTCTATTCAGTCAAATCTTTCTCTGACTCATGACTTTGTCTGACTTCCAATTGGAAATCAGTTTCCAATGTTGATGTTTCCTTATAAAAGCTAATTTTAACTTCACTATTTTGAATTACAGGTGTGTTGTAAGTGCATGAGTGTATTCCAGCCAGAGGAACTAAACATATTTGATAAGAGCTGTGCCACCAACACTGACATCAGGTATTTTCAGTAAATAATACAATCTCTATGTCCATAGTGTGATCAAATAGCCTGCAAATTTCATGATCAAATAAGATATTTCCAGGCTTTTCTTTGTAGATTTTCAACTTCCAGGTATGAAGAATTATTAAAAAAGAACACCCTATAAAAATATATGAAATTGAACTGAAAGAGTGCATAAATGAAAAGTTAAGAAACCAAATACTACATTTCATTTTACATAATAAAATATATTTTAAAGTACATAGGTATATAGCAAATGAAACTGGAATGGAAATCATAAAAGGAGGGGATCTTATGGGAAGGTAGATAAAAGTGTAAATGTAAAGGAATATACATAACAAGAAGGAAACTAACAGTAAAGTGATATCAGTTACAATAGTAAGGGAACACAGAGGCATCAGAGAGTAGAATGATACTTCAAGATATGATCTTATCTAAATTAAGTTTCCCTTCAGTTTCTCAACATTGTCCCCAGCATACCATCAACTTTCTATATACAAATATAATATAATCATATATATACACATATAAAACATATTCTAACATTTTCAGAGATTCACATGTCATTGCGTTCATATGGGTATATGTAATACAATGTTTTCTTGCTCATTAAAATATTTTATATCTTCACTTTAATGAAATACACACACACACACACACACACACACACATACACACACACACACATACACACACACACACACACACACATTTACTAAAACCAATAGTGGTGCTGCTCATAGTATGAGAAAGCTAAACATTGGAACAAACTGAATAGAATAAAATTTCCTTACCTAATGGCTAAATCTTGTCTGGAGGCCAAAGTAAATATGACCTTTAAAGGGTTCTAATTAAAATAATTTTTCTTGACTGGAGAGCTGCCTCAGCTATTAAAAGTCTTGCTGATTTTTCAGAGGATAAAAGCTTAATTCCCAGAATATGCACAAGGGTATATGTCCTTTTTAAGTAAATACTCCAAAATAGTATTGTATATATATGTAGAATGTTTTTATTTCTGATCCTGAAAATTCAGGTGATGAGTAGGAAAGAGTTTACTCCTGGTTTGAAAAGTGATGAAATATCTAAAATAAATAAATAAATAAAATAATAAATTATGTTAGTTCATGGCATTCTTAAGAATATTCTTACAGAGTTATGTGGAATGTACCTAGTCCCAGTTATGATTGAGTGTGGCCAACTGTGGGGTTGCTCAGTTCAGGTGACTGACTTCAGAAATGTCTGAATGTGGAAAAATAAATCAAAGAAAGTTCTTATCAGAACTGTCAACCTATACAACAAGTTGTTCTAGCACAGAATAGCAGAATTTTATTATATGGAAAAGGATTCATAGGCATAATTTAATGATAGACTGGATACTTTTAAAAATAAAATTAAAGAAATAAAGTAAATGTCTATACAGTTTCTATCAAACCTTATATATTTAGTACATCATTATTACAAGATGGAACCTATAGTAAACTGCTTCATGATAAGAGAATATATTTTCTTACTTTAACTCTAAAATCCTATGTCTATATTTATTTATATGACATCTTGGTCCTAACTACTTAAATTTCAAATGCTCAATAATCACATAAAAGGTAACTCATGGGAAGAGTTGTCCCAACTACTAGTTATCTTAGCACCTTGCCTGGACACAACAGTTGAGCTGATCCTGATGTCAGTGGTCTGGGTAAGCCATCACTCAGAGACTATGGGAGAAGGAGACCTGCACCTATCAACACCACCTGCTGTAGGATTCGGATACCTGGCCTTGGTGGAGGAGGTCACACTGATGACCAAGTCCTATGGCACAAGAGCTGGAGAACTGACTCTGCTTCTTGTGAGCTTAGCAGACATGAATGCTGGTCCAGATCCTTGCCTGGGCAAATCTGACCAAGATGAATTTGGTACAGGAGATCTAGTGGGTAGAGAACTCAGTTTCCATTCACATACCCAGGCTTTGTGATTAGCCAACCCCAAAACCTACTAATTTCGAACTGCTGAAGCACATGAAGGAGTCACTTTGACAGAACTAAAGCTTCAGGAACTTCATGACACAGGGCATCAACACATCAGAGAAGATTCCCTATGACAATCCAGTATAAAAAATGTTGCAGACCTCAGAGGCTTTGAAACTTATCTATGGTTCATTGCAATGACTATTTGCAAGTAAAGCTATTTAGAAAAGAAGGCATCTTGTGTGATTCACAGTGAAACACCACAGCATTCATAGTCAGATAGGATTTTTGTTATTGTTTTTTTATTGGATATTCTCTGTATTTATACTTTAAATGTTATTCCCTTTCCCCCAACTCCCATTACACCTCACTCTTTCAGTGCTTCCATAAAGGTGCCCCCTCTGTCAGCAACCCAATTGCAATGCAGCGCCTCTACAATCCACTATATGGATAACATGCTTTCACTGAGGCAAAGGCCTGATGTGGAGAAAGAGTAACACTCCTCCATTGTTGTGAGATTACCAGCTGGTACAACCACGTTGGAAGTCAATCTGATGGTTCCTCAGAAAACTGGACCTAGTACCACCTGAGAACTCAGCTATCCACTCCTGGGCATATACCCAAACAACTCTTCAACATATAACAAGGCCTCATGTTCCACCAGCACCATTTATTAAAGATGCTGTCCTTTTTCCGTTAAATGTTTTTGGCTCCTTTGTCAAATATCAAGTGACCATAGGTGTATGGATTCATTCTGGGTCTTAAATTCTATTCTATTTTTCTACCTGCCTGTCTCTGTACCAATACCATGCAGTTTTTAAAATGATTACTCTATAATGCAGCTTGAGGTCAAAGATCATGATTCCCCAGGAATTTCTCTTACTGTTGACAATTTGATGGGAATTGCATTGAATCTACAGATTGCTTTTGGCAAGATTGCTATTTTTACTATATTGATACTTCTAATCCATGAACATGGGAGATCTTTCCATCTTCTGAGATCTTCAATTTCATTCTTCATAGACTTGAAGTTTTTGTATTAGACATCTTTTATTTGCTTGGTTACAGTCACACCAAGGTATTTTATTTTATTGTGACTATGCAAAGGGTGTAATTTTACTAATTTCTTTTTCAGCCTGCTTATCCTTTGAGTAGAGGAAGGCTACTGATTTGTTTGAGTTAATTTTATATTCAGTCACTTTGCTGAAGTTTTTAATCAACTATAGGAGCTCTCTTGTGGAAGTTTTTGGGTCACTTATGTATACTATCATATTCCCTACAAATAGTGATATTTAGAATTCCTCCTTTCCAATTTGTAATGCTTTGACTTCCTTTCACTGTCTAAATACTCTAGCTAGGACTTTCAGTACTATATTGAATAGGTGGGGGAGAGTGGGCAGGCAGTCTCTTCCCTGATTTTAGTAGGATTGCTTCAAATTTTTCACCATTTAGTTTGATGTTAGCTACTGGTTTGCTGTATGTTGCTTTTACTACATTTAGGTGTGAGCCTTTAATTGCTGATCTTTCTAAGACTTTTAATATGAAGGGCTGTTTTAAACATGAAAGAACCATTTTCTTGGAATTTTTTCAGCCTTTTACTCTGAGGTAGAGTCTGTGTTTGTGGCTGAGATGAATTTTCTGTATACAGTAAAATTCTGTGTACTCTTTATGTATCCAGTGTGATAGTTTATATCATTCTACTAGGGAACTGAGACCATTGATGTTGAGACATTAAGGAATAGTGATTATTGTTTCCTGCTATTTTGTTGTTAGAGTTGTAATTATATTTGTGTGCTTTTCCTTTACTGGGGTTTGTTAAGGAAGAGTATATTATTGCTTTTCCTTGGGGGTAGTTTCCCTCCTTGTGCTGGAGTTTTCCATCTATTATCCTTTGTAGGGATAGATTTGTGGACAGATATTGTGTAAATTTGGTTTTGTCATGGGATATCTTGGGTTCTCCATCTATGATAATTAAATTTTGCTGGATATAGTAACCTAGGCTGAAATTTGTGTTCTCTTAGGCTCTGTAGAAGGTTTGGCAAACATCTTGCTTTAATAGTCTTTTTTTTTAAACGACTTTATTTTGCAAAACAAAGATAAATGTACAGATTTTAAACATTTTTTTGCTTAAAATTATACATTTTTGTCAGTACTGTTTTTTCAGACATTAAAATAAATTTTACATAAAACCATGTGAATATGTTTTTTAGTCAGTACTTGATTTTTTTCAAGGGCTTGACAGTATGCATTGAAAACCTACTAGTTGCAATAAGCGTAAAGTACATGCAAAACAAAACGCAACATGGAAATAGTCAAAGTCTTCTTGTTTTGTGAATATATGTATATTTTTTGTTTTCTTTATTTCTTGGACTTCATACAGTCTGTGAGTTGTTTCTGGGGGAGTGCAAGCCTCTGGGGTTAGCATCCCACTATCAGTGACTGCATATTATGTCTGTTCTTTTGTGACTGGGTTATCTCACTCAGGATGATCTACAAATAGTCTTTGTAGAGAAGTCTGTTATAATTCTGATATGTTTGCCTTTATATGTAACTTGACCTTTTTCCTTTACTGCTTTTAGTATTCTTTCTTTATTTTGAACATTTGTTGTTTTGACTATTATGTCTCAGGAGGAATTTAATTTTTTGTCCAATCTATTTGGTATTCTGTTCATGCTCAGTTATCTCTTTTTTAGGTTAGGAAAATTTTCTTCTATTATTTTGTTGAATATATTTAGTAGGCCTTTTAGTTGGGAGTATTTGCTCTCTTTACCTCTGGTTTAGTCTTCTCATTGTTTCCTGAATTTCTACATGTATGGGGTTAAGACCTTTGTTATTTTTGCATTTTCTCTGACTATTGATTCAATGTTTTCTATGGTTTTAGTGCTCATGAAATTCTCTATTTCATTTCTTATATTCTCTTGGTGATGCTTGCATCTGTGACTCCTGATCTCTTTCCTAGGATTTTTATCTCCAGTGTTGTCTTTTTTATTGCTTCAGTTTTTGTTTTTAGATCTTGGATATTTTCGTTCAATTCCTTCAACTGTTTGGTTGTATTTTCCTGTAGCTTTTTAATTGACTTTTGTGTTTCCTCTTTAAGGGCTTCTAATTGTTTACCTGTGTTCTCCTGTATTTCTTTAAGGGAGTTATTAATGTGCTTTTTGAGGCCCTCCATCATCAACATGAGATATAATTTTTAAGTGTACATCTTTTTTTTTTTTTTTTGGTGGACTGGGATATCTACTACTTGCTATCATGGGAGATTTGAGTTCTGATGTTGTCTTGGTTTCTGTTTCTTAGGATCTTGTGCTTGTCTCTTGCCACCTTGTTATGTGTGATGGAGTTGATCAAGTTGTACCTGACTTAACCTTGTCTCTCCTGTGGGCCTGTGGGCTCATGGGCTCAGGAGGGAGATTGCTCACTGTTGTTTAGCTTTCTGTGGACAAGCTGTGAGTTTTGATAATGGAGGCCTGGCTCTAGACTGGGTGCAGATTGAGTCCTGATGTGTCAGTTCCCAGACAGCACAGTTATGCCTGTTCCCTGAGAGTTTCTTTGGAGTCTCTCTGGAGAAAAAGTAGGGGTTCACCCATGGGTTAATAAGGGAGAGAGCTACTGGGGCTTCTAGATTCTCAGCTCTCTGTTGGAGGCCATGAGTCCTGATGATGTTGAATTGTCTCTAGAATCTTTTTTTTCTTGCATTGTTTCAATTTATTCTAGAAAAGACAAAAAAGGTTCAATGGCAAGTGTAGGGATATGGAGAGACAGGGACAAAGAGATTAGTGGGATTCAGGTACAATGACATGAAATTCAAAAAGTTGATTACTCCTGTCTACCATGTTTGATTTGTGAAAATGACTTGTCAACACAACTTGATAATGTTGAATTGGAGCATGTATGTTGTTGTTAAGCATAGCTGCAGTTGTCAACCTTATATAGGCTGGAGAAGAAAATCTTAACTGTGAATGTAAATTTAACTTCTTCAGATTGGCCTGTGTATAAGCTTTTAGTGTTATTTTCTTAATTGCTAATTAATGTAGGAGGATCCAGTCTACTATGGTAGATCTGGTCTTTATAAGAAAAGTCACTGAGCAAGATAGAGAGATCAAGCCAATAAGCAACCCTTTCCAGAGGCCTTTGCTTCTTTCCTACCTTTATGTTCTTTCCTGATTGTCGACCCTTGAGGACAGAATATAACTAGAAAAATCTTATAAAATCTTCCCTCCTTTTGTTGCTTTTGGTCAGTTTTTATCATAGAAACATTAAGTAAAATTTAACAAGTTTCTCAGAAAATTATAATTTAAATGTAGAGTGCTTCATAGAGATGGTACAAAAAACTCCATTTCCAGTAAAGAACAGTTTCAGAAAATATAAAATCTCAAATATATGACATCAAAATGCTGATGAAAATAGTTGAAATTTATTTTTGTAAGTTTTGAATTATTCAACTATGACAGTTATTCACTGATATGTACGTGCAAACCACATGTCTCAAGGCACTAATGAAGATACAAGTTGTACTGATTATAAAGCCTTTTTTGAAAATTAAGAATAAAGAGTTAAGTCACTAGAAATTGTATGCTACATAAAATATATAATTAAACATCTAATTCTATTCATAGAACCATATATGTATATGGTTATAAAATTTTATTTGAGAATTTGCTTAAATATACCTTTCAAAATAAGTGCTATTAATAAAAAAGACTGATTTCACCAAAATAATTTTCTATTTAGGAAAATATAAACTAAGAAAGCCATGTGTCAGTATGTGACCATGAATGCAAGGGTTTAGATTGTGTAAGAAACTATAACAGAAGAACAATGCAGTATTAGCTACGACTAGGCTTTTTGATGGCTTTCTGTGTGTCAATTAATAAATTGTTCACATTTAATTTAACTTCCATTTGCATGAGATACAAAAAAATACTTCACTTATTTCTTATACAATATATATGTAACAAATATTAATTTTGTAAACACATGGCTTTATATTAAAGGTTATAATCTATTTGGAGACAAATAAAAAATTATATTTTAGTTTAAAACAATGCAGGATATACTTTAGAATGATTGGTGGATCTAAAATAATACCAACAAACTATCAAAAATACATCTTGGTCATCTTGTACCCCCAATCTTTTTTTTAGAATATATAAGACAGCCAACAAATTTCACTGAGATTTTGCCAGTGAACATCTTTAGCAGTTGAAAATGTAAATCCAATTGTTAAAGTAGGTAATAGATGACTCCTCCTTCCTTAAGACATTGGATGTTTTGGTATGTGAGTTTATCTAGATTTTCTGCTGTTCCCATGAAAATCTTATTATCTGATTGGATAAGCTTTTGAAATAAGACAGGAAATTTTATACTTTTCAAATTAATCATTTTACAAAATCAAAGAGTGAAATTGAAGACGAAAACATGACCTCCGGTTCTCCAAAATTGTATTTCTTCAGTATATCAAATAAACTTACATATACACATGTATATAGCATATTACATATACATGTATATAGTATTAAATTACTAATCAGAAATAAAGTGTGACTGTTGTTTTGTTTGTTTCTTTACTTACTTTAGTCTGATTTATTCCTTGTTGTACATTGGACATCCATTCTGTCATCATTTTTAAATTTTTACCCTACCAATATGAGGCACTTTGTAAGAACTGGACCACTAAAGAAGAAAGGTAAATGATTATTCCCAATATGTCAGGGAAACCCAAGGTTTTCAGAAGAAACTATAGTTTATGGGCCCCAGGACTTGTTAGGTTTTCCTATAAATATTCTGTCAAATGCTATAGGGTTCTGTGATCATTGCCACGTCTCTGTCCATCTGATGATTTTGTGATTCCTTTAAAAAAGGTATAAAGATAAAGTATTCTACAAGAAAATTATGACTTTAGAATTGCAACTATTTGTTTATTTTTGTAAACTAAATGTATCATATGATTTTTATCTTTATTTTTTTCTTTTTTTAAATGACTTTATTTTACAAAACAAAGATAAATGTACAGATTTTAAATATTTTTTGCTTAAAATTATACATTTTTGTCAGTACTGTTTTTTCAGATATTAAAATAATTTTTACATAAAACTCTGTGAATATATTTTTTGGTCAGTACTTGATTTTTTCAAGGGCTTGACAGTATGCATTTAAAACCTAATAGTTACAATGAGCGTAAAGTACATGCAAAACAAAACGCAACATGGAAATAGTCAAAGTCTTCTTGTTTTGTAAATATATGTATATTTTTTTGTTTTTTTATTTCTTGGACTTCATACAGTCTGTGAGTTGTTTCTGGGGGAGTGCAAGCCTCTGGGGTTAGCATCCCATTATCAGTGACTGCATATTATGTCTGTTCTTTTGTGACTGGGTTATCTCACTCAGGATGATCTTCTCTAGATGCAGCCATTTTCTTAAGAATTTGGTTAAGTCATTGTTTCTGGTGGCTGAGTAGTATTCCATTGTGTAAGTGTACCACAATTTTTGTATCCATTCATCTTCTGAAGGACATCTGGGTTCTTTCCAGCTTCTGGCTATTATAAATGTGTGAACTAAATTCATGGTTTTTTTTTTTTTTTTTTTTTTTTTTGTTTAGCAATAACAAGAAAAGATTAACAATGTAAGGCATCTGGAATTTACATATGACCACTATTACTCATTTTATGTTTATATATATATACACCCTTTGGAAATTTAGGATCTATGATAAAGTTTTATAAAAGATTCATGTGGTTAAAGTACCAAAGAGGGATTTTGATAGAACCATGTGGATTTTTTTCAAATTTCTATGACTTTCATGAAAATTTAGAAGAGACAGAGGTAGTTCAAGTCTTTAGTTTCAGAACTTAAGAAGCAAAAGCAAGTGAATCTCTATAATTTCAAGGCCAGCCTAATAGAGAGAGAGAGTTTGAGGACAAAAAAACTCATCTTGAAAACCAGAACAAAACAGCAACCTCAGCAACAATAAAAACCTAGAATTGACATCACATTTTCAAATGTACAGCAAAAATTTGGAAGAACAAATTGCAAATTGTATGCAATTTGCTTCAGTAACATGATGTAAGACTTTTCTAATTAATTTTTGAGGGTAGTCATATCTGAATCTTCATGTTATAAATAATAATAAAGAATTTTGTATATCTAACAGATGTTTTGAAGTTTAACACTGACTATATAAAATAGTGTTAGTTCAAATTTTTGGAACATAAGTAGGAGATAACATCCAGGCAGCCACAGTCA
This sequence comes from Micromys minutus, assembly GCF_963924665.1. Classification (NCBI taxonomy): domain Eukaryota; kingdom Metazoa; phylum Chordata; class Mammalia; order Rodentia; family Muridae; genus Micromys; species Micromys minutus. The sequence goes on along the minus strand of NC_137981.1, from coordinate 39,415,669 downwards.
TTTTATTCTTACTGATGTTGCATAAGAGGCATTTATGACCCCAAAAGTGCAATTTGTTCTCTGTCCACTATTTAATATTTCTGAGCAACTGAATTCCATAAATATAATTTATACCTATCATGAGACCCAATTTAGATTCTCATTGATCACTATTAAACACTCAGAAATATACTATTCTCTATAGTTATTAAAAACATAACTTTTAATATGATAAATCAGGATCAATAGATATGGGTGTAACAAATGTATAAAACAATCAATTCCCAAAAGGGTTAAAGACATTTTAAAAAACTAGAATAAAAGGATAAGTAGCCCTGTAGCTTCATGTCCTTTAAAATGTCACAATGGGACCTGGCAATCTAAGTAACTGGCATATAATACATTTTCTAATATATTTTTGATACATACAGAAGGTTATAAAAATGTGAACATGGCTCAAGAAAGTGCTTCAAATTTATGCCATAATGTAATTTTTTGGTACTAATTTATATGCCTACTAGACTGATTCACAGTGGATAATGTTTCAAAATAAAATTTCCCATAAGGATACCAGAGTTATATCCTGACAAATTCATGTTTTAGAAAGTTTCCATAATTCTTTAGTAAAACACTAAACCCACTTTACTGTTAAATTACACAAGAATAAAATGACCTACGGGCCCTTGCTTTAAAGAAATGATGGGGATAGCCACTATTTAAAGAAGATCTGTATCTTATGAGAGGTACTGTATATGATAATCACTATGTAAAAGTGTCCATTCAAAGAAACGGCTGCATGGGGAGGTATTATGGATGAAAAGTGGAGTTACATGCTAAAAATTGAGGTTACTTCAAAGTCAAATACTTTTAACAGCACAGAGTTAACACAGAACAGATTAAGCCACATAGGGGAATACCCTTTATAATAGGAAAAATAAGAGAACTTCTTATTTTTTTGGGAGGTTTCACAGGGGGTAATAGTTGAAAGTATAAAAAAAGAACCAGTGTGTAACAGGCAGCAGATGTTAAGAGGAGCAAATTGTAATATATATATATATATAGAGAGAGATGATAGATAGATATAGATATAGATATAGATGGATATAGAATATATAGATAGATAAACAGATAGATATAGATCTTAGAGATAGAAGTCATGGTCAAGGTTGAGATAGAGATATGCAATGTATATAACAATATTTATATATATGCAATATTTGTCATAAAAAACTGAATAACTAAAAAAATAAGAGAGAAGGGTGTTCCTCATTAAGTGCATTGTTCAGTAAGAGAAAATTTCAGGGATTTTATGTTGTTTTAGTTTTTAATGTAGCCACTTACTTTAATGAGCTTGACTTTTAGCACTATTTTATATTCCATAAGTTTGGTTATGCTGTGTTTAGATGGTCTTTAACTTATTTCTGACTTGTCTCAGTTTTTATTCATTAGAGAGTTAGTCAGTTTCCATAATTTGGAAGCTATCCACTGTTCCAGTTTGTCTTGTTATTCTACTTTAATACATGGTAGTCCTAGAAGATAGAACAACTTATTCAAATTTTTTTTCATTGGTTGAGACTCGATTTGTGCCCAAGTATGTGGCCAAATTCTAGAAACTATGAGGATCACAGAATTGATGTGTTCTTAGTGTTTGGGTGACATTTTCTGTAGATATTTCTTAGGTATATTTGGTTTATAACATCTGCTCAGTCCACTATTTCTACTTAATTTTGGGCAGATAACACCTCTGTTGGTGTGATTAGGGTTTTGAAGTCTCTCACTATCAATATGTGAGGTACACTATATAATTTTAGTTTTAGTGATATTTTACTAATGTGGGTACTCTTGAGTTTGAGGTACAGATGTTAAAATATTAAGAGTTGAAAAATTATTTTGTTTTATTATTTCTTGATGAGCATGTAGTGGCCTTTTCAAACTCCTTTTTACTAAATTTACTTCAATGTCCTTTTGTTAGATATTAAGAGTCACTATTCCATCTGATTTTTTCTTAAATTTTACTGAATATTCTCTGTATTTACATTTCAAATGTTATACTATTCCCCCCACACTTCCCTCCCTCCTTCCCCTCAACTTGTTTCCATGAAGGTGCTCACTCTACCAATCACCCTCTCTACCTCAGTGCCTTGGCTGACAATGATATTGTTTTGCCTATGAGGGTGCAAATCTTTTAGTTATTTCAGTCCTTTCTCTAGCTTTTTCACTGGGGTCCCCGTGTTCAGTCTGATGTTTAGCTGCAAGCATCCTCATCTGTATCTGTATGACTCTGGGAGAGCTTCTGAGGAGACATCCCTGTCTGGCTCCTGCCAGAAAACATCTCCTGGCATCCTCAATAGTACTTGGGTTTGATGGTTGCATATGCAGTGGTTTTCCAGGTGAGGCAGTCTCCATAGATCTTTTCTTCAATCCCTACTCCTCTTGTGGCCTTGTATTTCCTCCCTTGTTTTGTTCTCCCTTCTAAGGACTGAGGCATCCGCATTCTGATCTTCCTTCTTTTTTAGCTTCATAAGTTCTGTGAATAATTTGTCAGGTATTCTGAGCACTGTTTTGAAGCGTGGGGAGATCCACTTATGAGTGAGTACATAGCATGAGTTTTTCTTGTGACTGGGATACCTAACTCAGGATAATAGCTTCAAGATCCATCCATTTGGCTAGAAATGTAATGAACTTGTTTTTAGTAGCTGAGGTGTACTCCATTGCATATATGTACCACAGTTTATAATTCTCCACTAAACCCATCTGGCTTTTTTTTTTTTTTTTTTTTTTTTTTTTTTTTTTTTTTGGGTTGGGAGTCTTTTGATGACTGCTTCTATTTCTTTAGGTGATTTTAGGTGTCATGGGACTATTTAAATGGTTTATCTGGTCCACCTTTAACTTTGGTATCTGGTATTTGTCTAAATATTTTTCTATTTTCTCCAGATTTTCCAGTTTTGTTGAGTATAGGCTTTTGAAGGAGGATCTGATGATTTCTTGAAATACCTCAGTTTCTGTTGTTATGTCTCCCCTTACATTTCTGATTTTGTTAATTTGGATACTCTCTTTTTGCCCTGTAGTTTGTTTAGCTAAAGGCTCATTGATCTTGTTAATTTTCTTAAAGAACCAGTTCTTGGTTTTGTTGATTCTTTGCGTAGTTCTTTTTGTCTCTATTTGGTTGATTTTTGTTCTGAGTTTGATTATTTCCTACTCTCTACTCCTCTTGGTTGTATCTGCTTCTTCTGTTCTAGAGCTCTCAGCTTTTCTGTCAAGCTGCTAGTGTATACTCTCTCAAGTTTCTTTTGGGAGGCACTCAAAGCTATGGGCTTTCCTCTTAATTGTGCTTTCAATGCATCTAATAATTTTGGGTATAATGTGATTTCATTGTTGTTAAATTCTAAAAAAAAAAAAAATTCTTAATTTCTTTATTTCTTCTTTGACCATGTTATCATTGAGGTGATTATTGTTGAGCCTCCATGTGTATATGTAGACTTTTTGCTGTTTTGTTGTTATTAAATATAACCTTCAGTCCATGGTGATCTCATAGGATGCATGGGAGTATTTGCATCATCTTGTGTCTGTTGAGGCCTATTTTGTGACCAATTTTTGGTCAGTTTTGGTGAAGGTATGGTGAGGTTCTGAGGAGAAAGTATATTCTTTTATTTTAGGATGAATTGTCCTGTAGATGTTTGTTAATTCCAATTTGTTCATAACCTCTTCTAGTTTTGCTGTTTCCCTTTTCAGTTTCTGCATCCATGACCTGTTCATTAATGAGTTTTGGTTGTTGAAGTCTCCCACTAATATTGTGTGTGGTTCAATATATGCTTTGAACTTTAATAGGATTTCTTTTATGAATGGTGATGCCCTTGTATTTAGAGCATAGTGAAAGGGAATTAAATTCAAGGCCTGATAATCCTGTTGCTGGTTAGAATATTTCAGTCTTTAATAATTAAGACCTTCCACTATCTGGCAGTCTCTGCAATGCCGAATCTGCTCTTTTAGGAGAAACAATGATTCCTATTGTCTGAATATGATTTGTCTAGGCTATCTCTTATACAACGTGACAGAATGCGGGAGTGAACAGACAGAAAGGAGTATCTTGTCAGTTGTTAGCTAGGAAATTTAGGGCTTAAATGCTTAACTGCCTCCTCTGGAAACTTGGACGCCATCAATTGTGGAGCTTTGGAATTCACAGTCATTATCTAAGCTGTAACTTATCTTGTATAAACACAACAGTACTGCAGAACCCCGGAGTGTAATTAATTCTTTTGTAAATGCTAGGTCCTTAAGAAGAGCCCATCCTCTCACAAAAAGGGAATGGGGTGAAGAGGTCATTGTGTGGGGCTCTGGCTCCTGACTTCCTGACTACAGTGAGTGTTGGGCAAGCTTTTCTTCCCAGACCCCCAAACTCCCTTGTTATAAAAAACCTCCAGTTTTCTAGCCTCTTGCCGATACTCCTGCATGAGATATTGGCCCGGAGCTCCGTCGTTAAACTACCTCATGCTTTTACAACAAGAAGGTCTCTGGTGTTTCATTGGGTAACCCCGTGTCCTCAGACTCAAGTGGGGGTCCCAGAAAGGGAGTCCTACACATAGCTGTGTAAGATTGAGAGTTCATCTTGATAGATTTTTCCTGTGATGAATAAAAAGTGTCTTTCCTTATCTTTTTTGATCATTTTTGGTTGAAAATCTATTTTATTTGATATTAGAATAGCTAATTCTGCTTGTTTCCTGGTACCATTTTCTTGGAATGTCTTTTTCCCAGCATTTTACTCTGAGGTGCTGTCTGTCTTTGTCTCTGAGGTGAATTTTCTGTATGCAACAATACGCTAGATTCTGTTTCTGGATCCAGTCTGATAGTCTATGTTTTTTTTAGGGGGGTATCGAGTCCATTGATGTTAGGAGATATTAAGGAATAGTGGTTCTTGTTTCCTGCTATTTTTGTTGTTAGAGGTAGACTTCGGTTTGTGTGCTTTTCTTCTCCTCCTTTGCATGATTATTTTTGGGTGTAGTTTCCTTCCTTGTGTTGGGATTTTCCATCAATTATCATTTGTAGGGCTCTATTTGTAGACAGATACTGTGTAAATTTGCTTCTGTCCTGGAATATCTTGGTTTCTCCATCTATGGTAATTGAGAGTTTTGCTGGATATAGTAACCTCGCCTGGTATTTGTTTTGTCTTAGGGGATGTCTGCCATGTATCTTCTAGTTTTCATTGTCTCTGTTGATAAGTTTGGTGTAATTCGGATTGGTCTGCCTTTATATGTCCATTCCCCATACATCTTTTAGGCTTTTTTTGTTTGTTTGTTTGTTTTAAATATTCTGTGTTTTGACTGTAATGTGTCAGGGAAAAGTTTCTTTTCTGGTCCAATCTATTTGAAATTCTGTAGGCTTCTTGTGTTTTTATGGGCAACTCATACTTAAGGGTAGAAAAGTTTTCTTTTCCTTTTTTTCTTCTTTTTTTCCATTTTCTTCTTCTTCCTTTCTCATTTTCTTTTTTCTTTTTTCTTTTCTTATTTTCCTTTTTTCTTCTTCTTTTTTCTTTTCTTCAAAAATATTCATATAATGGTATGCCAAAATGCCTTTAAAAGTCTGTATATGTATCCCTCTTTTCGTTTTAAAATAAAGTTCTGAGAAGTTTTCTTCTATGATTTTGTTGAAGATATTTACTGTGCCTTTTTTGGGGGGAGTATTCACCCTCTTCTACACCTATTATACTTAGGTTGAATCTTCTCATTGTGTCCTGATATCCTGGATGTTTTGGGTTAGGAGCTTTTTAGTTTTTGCATTTTCTCTGACTGTTGTGTCAATGCTTTCTATGTTGTTGTCTGTCTCTGAAATCTTTTGTTCCATTTTGTGTATTCTGTGTCATGCTTGCATCTGTGACTCCTGTTTTCTCTCTTCACGGTTCTCTCTCTCTCTCTCTCTCTCTCTCTCTCTCTCTCTCTCTCTCTCTCTCTCTCTCTCTCTTTGTGTGTGTGTGTTTATGTCTTTTGGTTTGTGTGTTTGTTTCTATTTCTGTTTTTAATTCCTTCCCGTTTTTTTTTTTTTTTTTTTTTGTGTGTGTGTGTGTGTTTTCCTGTAGTTCTTTGTGTGGTTTTTGTGTTTCCTCTTTAAAGGTTTCTAGATGTTTATGTGTCTTCTCCTGTAATTGTTTAAGGGAGTTTTCCAGGTGCTTCTCAAAAATTTCCTTCTTTATTATGAAGTATGATTTCAAGTCTAAATCTTGTTTTTCTGGTGTGCTTGGCAATCCACTAATTGCTGTGTTAGGAGAGCTGGCTTCTGATGAGTCCAGGTTGTCTGTTTCCATTGCTTAGGTGTTTTTGCTTTTCTCTTTACATCTTGTTGTCTATGATTATATTAGATCTTGTTGTCTCTGACTGGAGCGTGACTCGCCTCTTGGTCTGAGGGCCTGAGGTCTAAGGAAGGAGATTTCTTCTGGGTATTTGCCTCTTTTCAGGCAGGCAGTGAGTTCCCATGGCAGTAACACTATACTCAGGTGGGAGAGCTCTTGCAAGACTGTTCTAGGGCCTTAGCCATCTGCAGGTCCTAAGTCCTGATGGCCATCACCTGCACTGGGGCCTAATGCCAGAGTGCACCAAGCTGTCTGTCCTTCCTGAGTTTCAGGCATTCCCTCCTGGCACAGCCTATAGGGTGTGTGGCAAGCTCTGTGTAGGCTCAGGTGAAAGAACACTTGCAAGGCTGTTTTTGTGGACTCAGCTGCATGTGGGCAGATTCTGAGTCTTGATGGCAGTCACCTGACCCTGTAACTGGGCCAGAAAGGTGTTAACTAATTTTAAAATTAATCTATCACTACTATATTAAATTTTCATAAGAACACTATAAGCAAATATGTGAAAATGTTTCTTTTTAATAGGTATGTAAATAAACTGCCTATCTCATATTATATACTTTTACAAATAACATCTTGTTTGCATATCATAATTACCACATTTTTAAATACTATAGTTTACGTGAGCAACAATCTCTTCTTTATAACATACCCATATTATTCTATTTTTGTATGATTGTTAAATTGGGTCTATATTCATTCATTATTACAACAGAATTTCCATAAATGCAAAAAAGTAAGCTTTTTTTATTCATTTTTATATAAAATGCTAATTATGCAAACTTTATAAAGAAAATAAAACAAATCAAATGTGTTATGCTCTTAGCTTCTATTTTATACATAGATACAGTGATGATCTTTATGTTAGATGCTAACTAGATACTCAAATTTATGGGTTTGCAAGATCTTGTCCACAGTTGACCTAGATTTTATTATCTCTTCAAATATGACATTCAACCACTGTTCATCTAAAATCACATATTGTTTGCTGTAAATATAGGAACTCAGGATTTTTAGAACTTTCAGAAGTGCTAGAGATCTAATCTAACTTGTCTTGCACACTGTAAATATATTACCAGATGAACTCTATTGGAATTTACTGAATTGAATTTTCATTAAATAAATGCCAGTTTATTTAATTTGATTAAATAAATCACCCCTCTATCACACACACACACACACACACAGAGAGAGAGAGAGAGAGAGAGAGAGAGAGAGAGAGAGAGATACACAGAATGTAACAGAGAGACAAAGATAAAACGAGAAAGAGAGCAAGAGAAAGAGGGAGTAGGAGAGGGAGATGGAGAGAGAGAGTGAGAACTAGGAAAAGAAGAATGAGATAATGAGGCATCATCTCTGGAGTTTAACTAAAGCCCATTTGTGGGCATTAGATATGAGTGCTAAAGGGATACTGAATTGGACATGGACTCAGCTCCCTCTTCATTGTACAGAGAACAGCTGTTTCACCCTGAACTACATGGATATTTGCTTACTGGTCTATGTAGGGTCTTATCTTGAGTGGAAAGTTTTATGTCCTCACAGTTTTTATTTTATAGAATATATAAAATGCTTTATGAAAGCTCTGTAACTATATTCATAAGCTATTGTTAGAGTGGTGCTATGCAAATACACTTCTAGTTCCATCCTTTCTGTAATGTGCCCTATACCACCCCTACAAAGCTGTAATTAGATAAAAATGTACCTTCAAGAAACCTATACTCTCTGGGTATATAATTAGCATAAGGCACAGTTTTAAGTTGGACTTAAACCACTTAATTCTAAATTCAAGTCTTTATTCTGCTATGCTATATATTCTTTTTTTTTATTTGGACATCTTATGTAATGGAGACTTCAAATATTTTAGCATGCTACCTGTATTTAATGCTTTAACCGCTTCCACTCTACCAATATTTCAGTTTTCTATTGTTAACACATATGCAAACATACATACAGAGGATGAAGATATTTTTAGAATTTTCTTTTTCATAGCACATATTCAGGCTGAAGAGCTCGTGCATTTAGTAATACAATCACTGTCGAAATATTAAGATTTGATTTTGCTCCTTAGTACTCATTCAAATGCTCAAGAATAAGTAGCACAGAGGGAAGGTGGATGGGAGAGAGGGGAACTTGGAGAGAGGATTACATTTGTAATGTAAATACATAAAATATCCAATAAGAAATGAAAAAATCGAGTTTTAGATCCTAAAAGAAAGTGGACATGATTTCATTAGCTCTAAAAAACAATTTCAAACATCTCCATGAGTTGCCTTATTTGTATGCTAGATAAGTCGTCTATAAAGTTTACTTTTAATTATTTTCTACCTCCTAACATGTTTTTTTTACTCTAACCTTGGGCAATTTATTTTAAACCCTCTCCCTTGACACCTAGATCTATGCAATGTGGATATTAAGAATGCATGAAACTTTTGTAAAATCTAACTGAATTTCTAACACACAGGAAACTTACAAATTATATTGTACTTTACCTAATGAATGTATACATAACATTTTTAATTCAAAACAGATGTTGCATGTGTTTACCTACTAGTACTATTAAAATAATTAGAACTATTATAATATTAATGGTACCTTCAGAAAGGTTCATAGACTTACATTTTTTGCTACTACTAGAATTAAAATGGATAAGAGGAAATAAAATGAATTAATTTCTGACAATAATTAACTTAGTTTTCCTTTCAGTCCCTCCCATTTGATCCCTCAGGGCACTTTTCTGTTATTACCAAAGGAAAAAAATTAATTGCTTATGTCATACATTATGCATTGTATTTTCTAGTAGAAAATAATTTCTCTCTGGCATTTATTTAGGGAAAAATAGTGAAAAGTTGAATGTCAACTCACTTACTAACAACTTATCTGGAATATTTATTTTGTAAATAAATCTTTTAAAGTTGAGATAGTTTTTTGATAGAGTATATAAATTATCTATGCATTGTATTAGAACTATATTCAAAAATTAGAAATGCAGTAATGCATCCAGTAGAAATTGTACCAAATGTACTTTTCGGACATCTGTTATTCATAATTTTTATTTGTGTTTTTTATTTGTTGTTTATATTGGATATTTATTTATTTCCACTTTAAATGTTAAACAGTTTCTTGGTTTCCAGTCTAAAAACTCTTTATTTCCTTTCCCTCTGCTTGTATGAGGGTTCTCCCCCACTCACCTACCCACTACCACCTCATTGGCCTTGCATACTACTACACTGTGGCATCCAGCCTACACAGGACCAAGGGCCTCTCCACCAGTTGGTGTCCAAGAAAGCCATCCTCTGCTACATATGCAGCTGGAGTCATGGGTCCCTTCATGTGTACTCTTTGACCAGTGGTTTAGACACTGAAAGCTCTGAGTGGTCTAGTGGTTGATATTGTTCTTCCTGTGGTATTGCAAACCTCTTCAACTCTTTCAGTCCTTACTCTAACTCCTCTATTGGGGTCCTCGTGCTCAATTTGATGGTGACCTTCAAGCATCTTAATCTCTATCAGTAAGAATCTGTCAGAGCCTCTCAAAAGACATTCATAACAGGCTTCTGTCAGTTAGCACTTCTTACCATCAGCACTAGTGACTAGGTTTGGTGTCTGCATATCAGATGGATCTCCAGGTTGGAAAGTCTCTAAATAGCTTTCCTTCAGCCTCTATGAGTACATTGTTCCCCTTTCTAAGAAGGACTGCAACATTCACATTTTGGTCTTTCTTCTTCTTGAGCTTCATATGGTCTGTTAATTGTATCTGAGCTATCACTCAGTGAGTGCATACCATGTGTGTTCTTTTAAGACTGGGTTACCTCAGTCAGGATGATATTTTCTTGTTCCATCCAATTGTCTGCAAATTTCATAAACTTATTTTATTTAATATTTGAACTGTACTCCACTGAGTAAGTATAGCACATTTTCTGTATCTTTTTGTCCATTTAAAGACATCTAGGTTCTTCTTAGCTTCTGGCTACTATAAAAAAATGCTGCTATGAACATAATAGAGCATGTGTCCTTGTTATATGTTTGAGCTTCTTTTAGGTGTATACCTAGGAGTCATGTAGCTGGATCCTCTTTATTTTTCTAGTTATGAAACATTTGAATTAACATTTCTAACTTTATTTATAGCAGAAATATACAATTTTATACTGTGAAATTTACTAATAAAGGTCATATTTCAATACTAATATGAATACAAGAAATGTATAGAATAACATAAACTAAACTGTTTTCATATGATCGAGAATATTTATTAACATTAAAATTATAATTTATTTGTATGTTTGCTTATATTTTAAATTAGAAAATAGAATTCTAATTGGTTTTAGAATTTTATTATATGTAACTTGATTTATATTAGTTATATAAAGCCATTTTACTAATTTTATATAAAAATAAATGATCAATTGACTATCTTTTTATCACCATAGACATCTTTGCACTGATTACTCTTTTACACATAGGTACCAAATATATATTACAAAATTCCATAACTTTTTGTTATTTTAAAATACAAGAATTCATTTACTGTGTAGTAGAGGATATTCATATTTTCTTGAGGATAAAATATGTATCCTATACTTATCTAATAACTGATTTTAGTACCCAGACATCGAGGACGAGGTTGTAGGAGTACAGTTAAGGTCATGGTAAACATGCAGGAACTGTATAATCCTACTACCTTGATATCCTGAGAAGACAGAGAGCCTATGATTGTGCTGTCCCAGGATGCATTGTGAAATATATTTTCAGAAATCTATCTCAAAAACATGATTTCTGTTGTCCTATTACATATGTTAAAAACATTATTTGCATGACTGACATAAACTTTTCCCAACCTCTGCTAACTTTGTAATATTTCTAAAGGTGAAATGCCCAACATATCTGGAACTGGTTACTTATCCTGTTCAGCAGCTAGCAATAAGCTATTGCTCTTCCTTCTCCCATCATGGCATGACTGATCAGCTGTCCATCTTCGAGTTCCCTAAGTAAATGATGGCAAAACTTTTTTAAAAGTCTCAATTTATTACTTATTTTTGACCAGCCAGAATGCTCTTTTCCAGCAAATTATTTTATTAATAGGTCGCAGTGATGGTAGAATACACATATATACCTTGTTTTCATCTGTATAATTAGTCCTTACTTTGTCGCATCGAATGCCAAACTCAAGCTAACTAATAAAAATTAAGGAACACTCACTACCACAGTAAACATGTGACATATGAAGTGTGGTCCGCAGTTTTCAATGAGATCGTTTATGTATCAGAAGACCTTTATAATCTCCTGATGGTGAAATGTGTAGATTGTACGTGTCTAGTAACTGCTTATTTTCCTCTGAATTCCAAAATAAGGTGAGAAGTGCAGACTGAAGATATTTTATTTTCCTTCAGTTTTGTCCCCAAAACTGACTATGTTGACAATCAAAAAAGTATTATATTCCAATACCATAATTTATCAATATCTATTGGCCTATTTTATCAATAAATCTAAACTAAACTATCAAGGTCACATATTTTAAAATACTTTCCATTCAAGGACACATGCTCCACCATGTTCATAGTAGCCTTATTTATAATAGCCAGAAGCTGAAATGAACCCAGATGTTCTTCAATAGAGGAATGGATACAGAAATTGTGGTACATTTACACAATGGAGTACTACTCAGCTATTAGAAATAATGACTTTTATAAAAGTCCTATTCAAATGGATGCCCCAACCTGCAGGACAGTTAACAGGAATCTGAGATCACCTAGGAGAGAATGGGGGAACAAGAGGTGGGAAGAAGGCCAGAAAGTCAAGTGGTCTGATCAAGCTGACATTTTTTTTTTCACATGCTAGTTTTATACTGGTAGTAGAAGGAAATAAGGCATGGGAAAGTAAGGTATGGAACTAAGGGAACTTTCTGGTTAAAGGATTTCTCACAATACCCTTTGTGAAGAATTACATGAGGAGGGGGACAACCTAGGTGCAGGAGGGAATGTTCTGCCAATCAGGATCTGTTGTCTGGGTGATCATTCCACTTGTTTAGCTACCTGACCAAAGTGAGATCACATAATTTCTGGGAAAAGGCCTTTACAGTGGGAAAAAGAAACCTAGGCTATGATCTGTGTAAAATGGTGTTACTCAGGCTAAGGGAATTTCTTAATTTTGTCAGCTCCTGGCAAATGGATGGAACTAGAAGCAATTATGCTGAGTGAAGTAACACAGTCACAAATAAACACACATGGTGTACACACACTGATAATCAGATACTAGGCCCCAAAACCCTGATTATACAAGAAAAAATTCACAGACATTATGAAGCTCAAAAAGAAAGAAGGCCAGAATGTATATGCCTCAGTCCTTCTTAGAAAATAAAGCAATCACAGGAGAAAATACAGAGAAAAACAGAGGAGCAGGGATTGAAGCAAAGATCATTCAGAGACTTTATTACCAGGAGATACACCACATAAGTAGCCACCAAACCAAAGCACTATTGCTGCTGCCAAAAGTATTTACTGGCAGTAGCCAGATATGGATGCCTCCTTACAGGCTCTGCCAGGGGCATATTAATACAGATGAGGGTGCTTGCAGCTAAGCATTGGACTGAACACTGGAACCCTAAAGAAGAAGCTATAGAAAGGACTGAAGGAGCTGAAAGGATCTGCAACCCCATGGGAAGAATAACATTATCAACCAAACAAACCCTCCAGAACTCCTGGGGACTAAAACACCAACCAATTAACTCATAGAGAGACCCATGACTCCAGTTTCATATATAGCAACGGATAGCATTGTCTGGTATCAATGGGAGAAAAGGTCTTTGGTCCAGTGTAGAAATCCATGAGCTCTGAATGGAGGAGTTTGATGGAGATCTCTCATTTAGACACTGTGTAACATCTGGCTGTGGGATTCTGCACTTGTTTCCTATTTGTTGCAGGATGAAACCCCTTGGGGATGACATCAAGGGGATGGCAGATAAGGCACTGATGTATGCATTTAGCAGAAAAATATCATTAAGTTATATTGCTACTTCATTTTTAGAAGAGTAGTGTATGATTTTACCTTTGGTCTCTGGACTATGTAGTCTCTGGTTCTTGGTTATGAAGACAGTGTCAGACTTGTAGTTCCCTCTAGTCAATTAGACATTACTTGACTTCTCTGACAAGTTCTGTCCCACAATTGCCCTAGCAAATGTTTGTAGGACCTTTTTAGGATAAGCATTTGAGCCTAGGTTGAAGTCCTAGTTTCTTTTTTAGTGTCCTGCAGAGTCCCTTTCTATACCAGAAACACTATTGTACTTCAACACCAATTCACAATGATGGTAATTGAACCATTAAATCATCGATCAACTTACCCACAAACCCATAGACAATAAGGTCCTTTGAATCTAAATTAATTTGTGTTTAATTGAAGTTTATTATATCTTATGAAATTATATTCCTTCTCATCTTCCTTCTCTCAAACTACTTCATTTTCTCCTGTTTGCATTCAAATTTATGGTAATTTTCTTTAATTGTTTTTACATTTTGTGATAGGTATTTGTTTAATTGGGTATGTGTACTATTAAATAAATAAATTTAGTGTTTCTGGTCTGTAAGTTACTTTTATGTATAGGATTATGTGGCTGATCAAGTTTGGCTTTAAAAAATATGTTTGTAAGAGATAGACAATGAATGACACAGTGTAATTTCTGAAAATAATTTAGAGATAATTAATAAATAATATATGAGATCAGTTATTAAACAATTGACACATCATAATTATCATTTTATTATATTTAATATATCTGTTCATGTTTAAAAATTGCCACATCCCCTGAGAGAAAACTCAGTCATGATAAATTCCACAAATGTTTGTTATTGTGTGTGCAATACAGCGATGGTATGAGAAGAGTCTTGTGGTAGAAGTGAGAATTCAGTATAATGAGAAAATGTTTTATATAAAGGCATTCTTCACTTTACTCATGTGATCAAACTAGTTATTTCATCACATATTATTAACATAAAATAATTATTAATAATTCTAAAAAACAAAAGTAAAACAAAATACTTTCCATTTCAAAGTAACCTAAACTGACCTATTCTGAATAATTGTACTTCTATGTGATATTCTAATAAGCACCAGAAATAATTCATAGACTTTTATCATATGCTAAATAAAATAGATTTGAATTCGTTGTTAAATCCTGAATATTTTTGATCATTTTCTATGTGCTGGAAACTATTTATAATAATAAACATAAAGGAAGAAAATTCATAATATCTGTCCCATACATGCATGGTTCATCTTCAATAATGTAGGAAAAAGGAAATTACATACTTTTATATTATTATTTATTATATATGTCTAAGTGTTGTACATTTCTCAGCATAGGCAAAGCACTACTAAAACTAAATTAAGAATCAGTATGTCTTCCTTAGTAAATCATCAGAGGAGAAATACAAACTGTGAGAAGAATAAGAGGAAAGGTTTGAAGAAGATGGTGACTGATAACATGACCTTGCAAGACTCAAATAACACCAAGAGAAAGAAAGGATAGCATGTGCAAGCAAGAACAGAGTAACAAATGTTGGATAGCTCATAACATAGTTGATTATTGTTCTAGATGTTAAGAAGCTTTGGGACCATGCCTTGCAAGAAAAATAAGGGTTAACATCACACTATCATAAATTAGATTCTTGCATGATGCATGGTCATTGAATGAGTCATTAAATTTAGTCAAACTCTACATATAATTCAGCTTATTGTCAATTTTTCATTACAATGATTTGAATAAGGAGATTCAGCCTTTCTGTATAGATTATAAACTGAGGTTCATCAAGATTAGATGGATCCTCAAGTTCACAGTTACGTAAATTGAAGAAAATTTGCTCACACTCATGTTAAGCGGTACAAAATTATTCTGAGAAACTTAGTATTGCTTATACACTTTAACTTCTTTCAATAACTTCAAATATTGCTTTTTGTAAAGGATTGCAATTAGAAGCTTCTACAGAAGATTCAGAGTTGAATGAAGAGCTTGTTATCACAAAATTGGAACATATATATGACTATATTAATTTAGATGTTATTAAACTGTTCATAAATCAGGAAATGTGGTCAACATGGGAAACATATACTTGTGCAGCACCCATGATTTAGGAAGAAATAAAAAAACTACAAATAATATTTATTAATTTTTATTGGATTTTTTTAACTTTTCATTTTCAATGTTAGCCATTTTCCCAGTTTCCCCTCCAGAAACCCCCTATCTTACCCTTTGCGCCTCCTTCTATGAAAGTGCTTCCCCACCCACCCACTTTCTTCTGACCCTCATCCTGGCATTCACTTACATTGGAATAATCAGCCTTCATAGGACCAAGGGACACTCTTCCCGTTGCTGTCTGAGAAGGCCATTCTTTGCCACATATGCAGATGGAGTCATGGGTCCATGTGTACTCTGATTGGTAGTTTAGTCCCTGGCAGCTCTGTGAGAAGGGGGTGATCTGGTTGGTTGATATTCTTGCTCTTCCTATAAATTGCAAACCCCTTCAGTTCTTCAGTCCTTTTTTTTCTTACTCTTCCATTGGAGACACTGTGCTCAGTCCAATGGTTGGCTTCAAGCATCCACCTCGGTATTTGTTAGGCTACGGCAAAGCCTCTGAGGAGACAGCTATATCAGACTCCTGCCAACAAGCATTTCTTAGCATTTCTCGTAGTGTCTGGTAGTAATTGGGTTTGGTGTCTGTATGTGGGATGGATCTCCAGGTAGGGCACTCTCTGGATGTCCTTTCCTTCAGTTTTTGCTGCACACTTTGTGTCAGTTTTTCCACTCTTGAATATTTTGTTCCCACTTCTCAAAAGAACTGAGGAATCCACATTTTTGTCTTCTTTCTTCTTGTGGTCTGTCAATGTTATCATGGGCTTTCCTTGCTTTTGGACTAATATCCATATATCAACAAATGCATATCGCGTATGTCCTTTTGTGACTGTTACTACTGTTTTTTAGGCATTTACACATTCTTTAATATTAGATATTACTGTGTATGATGATGAAAACTTCTACATATATTACTACATTTATGAATATAATATACCTTTTGAGTGTAACCTGTATTAGACAATCCTTTCAGTACATAAGTCACAGTTTGTTTTCCACTAATCTGTAAACATTAACTGGTCATAAGCAATAGATACTCTATTATATATTTTATATCATGTGTAAGCTATTCGTAAGATGGTGGAGCAAGGTTTGTGGAGGCATGCTTAAAATCCCTGCTATGATCCCAAGACTAGTTTTCTTCATTATTCCATTGACTTTAAATGTAATCACTTTGTTTGTTAGACTCTCCAGTTTTACAGCCAAGATTACATAACGCTTATTTTAAATTTTACAAAATAGAGATTTATGGAGTAGTTTTATTTATTAAAATTTCTGTTATATTTTGAACTGTAGGACATTATGATGGGAATAATACATTTTTAGTGTGCACATCTCCAGGGGAATTTTGTGACATTTCAGTTTTGTACATTATTTGTGAAAGAGTATAACACTGTTGCTGTGTAATGATCTACAGTAACAGACAATGTCTCATCTACTTTTAATATCTTAACTGGTATATTTCAAATGTGACTTCTTCGTGATCTTTTAAGTAATACCTTTGGCATAAACAAAATGATTCCCATTTCAAAGTGGTATTCTTTCCCTTTATTATGCTATATTGGTATATATGTTTCATAATACAAAAAATATAGCTACTCAACTGCTCTATTACATACAAAATTACTTGAAATATTTTATATTCATATACATAGTTCACTTCAAGGTCATACAGTATAAAATGACCACATTATACATTTTAAAAACATTGTACTTAATACATTGTTCTCAGTTGAAATATCAAATTTGAATTTTATCTTGATTTGAATATAAGAAGAAACATTTTTAAAAGTCAGTTTAAAATATTGTATTTTATTACCACTTACCATGTAGCCTAATTTACCCTGAATTTTATGACTGAAAGCATAGCTTCACCATAATGCTTTAATGAGAAGTTTCCATTGCTTCTCATTTCTAATTCAATAATTTTAAAATTACACTGGATGATAAGCCACATGCTAAGCTCCTAACAGAAAAGAAATAAAGAGACTGGCAGCATGTTTTTATTTGTGTGAATAGTGATAGACTGAAGGTGATTGTAATTTTTGGAATACATAGTAATTCAAATTTGAATTCAAAAGTGGTATTGTTTTAACAGAAAGCAAGATTTTTATACTGTCTTTCAGTTCTACTAGTGATAATTTAATCACAAGTAAATGTTGACATGTATTTCGTTAGTATAATTTTATATGAAAAGTATAGGCATTTGGTGTTACTAAAATTTAACCTATAAAACTCTTAAACATATCTCTTGGTTTTCTTCTTTGCACAAACTCAGAAAAATCAAACAAGTTACTATGTAAATCTGATTAATTTATATATTAAATAGAGCTAAATTTGGAGTATTGAAGTAATCTCTGCAAACATTTTTAAAGTTTCTATTAAATAATTCATAGGATCTCAATCAGAAAATTGGTAATTCATGTAAAGAAAATATTTGTATGCCTTTATGAAACCACCCAGAATTCTTCCAGTTGTAAAAATTGATCTCTGCACATTATCAGAGCTGAGTACACACAGAGTTTTTATACTTATTTAGTAAAAGAATGGATAGACAGAAAATTATGTGGACAGCTTTCTTTGGCACATTTCTCATTTTGCCCTTCAGAAATGTTGAGAACATACATTAGGTTACACGAATAAATTCTAGGTTACCATTTCAGTGTTGTAGTATTAGTTGTTTGCAGCAATATATCACCTCTGTTTGGTAGAATCCCTCCTCACCTCTGTGTTGAACAGGAAATTACCATGAGTGTGTACTTAAAAAGACCATAATTCTACAAATCAAGTTTCCTACCAGACAGAAAGCCAGAGTGGTAATTCTCCCCAAAGCCTTTCAATTCATATAAATATACCATAATACTCATTTTATGCTGATATAAAAAAGCCTTAATTATTAGGTTGCACTGCAGAACCAAACATGCATGCTAATCTTTTAAAACGAGGTCCCAGGTCATTAAGGTAGTCAAAGTCATCTTCCAGATCATTGGTTTTAGATCCCAAGGAACTCAGAGAGCCAGCTGATGACCCTGTCCCCTCATAAGCAAATGTCTGTAGTGAGTCAAACGGGGGAGCACATGGATCTGTGTTGGCTTCTTCAAGTTTCTCTAGGATAAATTTTCGAAATATGGCACTGTCTGGGCCCACCTGCAGGGACTGCCTGTACATGCTCCTGATCTCTGCGCTTTTGCACCTCTGTGGCTTTCTTTCTCTAATGACAGTACTCTGTCTCAGTTTTACGATATCAAAGGCTTCCGAGTCTTCTTCCTCACCACCTTCATCATCATAACAAAATATATTCTCTCTAAAATCTTCAGTTTTCTCTGGAAATAGGGTTTCCTTTCTTCGCTGTCTCAGAGCAAGAATCAAAAAGATAAACCCTAGTGAAGAAAGGACATAGAAAGAACTAACTCAGAGTGCATAATGCAAAATTTCATAATACTTTTTCTTGATATATTGAAGATGACACCTAAACTTGATGATTCTAAAGAAATAAGTAACACTGGAAAAGTAATATATTAACTACAGCAATCACTGTGGCTAATGGTTTAGAAGTAGGTGCAATGAAAATAAAGTGAATGATTTTGGATATTGCTCAAGTTAAAACTCAAAGTGTAATTTAATTTGTTCGAGTAGTGAACAGAACAAAATATAATAACTGAATATTTTCCAAATATGAATGCACTTAGTGACCAATTATCCATACTACTGAAAGTTCAGAAAGGAAAAGTTTGATTTTCTTTGAAGAAAAATTATGGTACAATTATTTTTGAAGTTAGTATTAATAAACCCTTATACATGTAAATTATATAGAGACTATAAACTATATATGTGTGTATATAAATGACTTTATATCAGATTTTGTTATAATAGCTTAAATTTTACTAACAGATTTTATTCTTATAAATATCAAATATTACCATTAATGGTCTATTAAAACTGAGAAAAATGTATCATATCATAACTCTCAGAAGGGAGACTATGCCAACATGCAAAACAATATGAAAGAACATTCTAATATGGATTCTGTGATAGGAGTAGTTTTAGAAATTTGAAATTATCAAGAATCTAATCTAATGCCAATTAGTCAAACTCAATAGTTTCTATTGAAGATGTTCAAAATATGTAAAAGAGAAAAATTTTAGAAAGCATTTTTAATTTAAAAACAAAATAAATATTTACACTTTTTGAGTTTATGTTTGTATATATCAATAATAACCCTTCTTTAGCTTTTGATTTATATACGTTCTCATTATTTTATATTAAAACATTGAAAACAAGTATAAGGTGATATTATCAAAATTACATTCAAGAGATTTATACTGGGTAGTGTTTCTTGTTAAAAAAATGAGATTACACTCAAATACAATAGAAAAAAAGCTTTTGTAGCTGATAAAACAGAAAATATAAAATTGGCAGAAGTCACTATAAAACATTACATATTGCTAAATTGTGCAATGTAGGAAAAAGTGAATGAATTCCTAGAACATATAATCTATCAAGACCATACTTAGGAGTAATGAGAAATCTTCAGGCTAAATAACAAAAAAATGAGATTGGATCAATATATTTACTATGAAAAAGATGAAAAGTCAAGGGCATAATGTTTTTGAATGGAATTATATCAATTTAAAAAGATATAATACCAATAATTCTTAGAATCTTATGACAGTCATAGAGAAATACTAACTTTATTGATAAATGAAATGAGCATGTTCAACAATACCTGAAATAATTTTGTAAATACTTATTTGTGTAAAACTTATGTTTATGAGTGTTGTACTTGATTCTTTGTAAGTCTGTATACAGGTGCTTGAGGATAGTATCAGATCTCTATGTGGCCAGAATTACAGGTAGCTGATGGGAGCCCTCAGGACTTGTGTGCTCTAGAAACTGAAACTCTGTAACAATGCCAGAGCACCAGTGCTCTGGTTTACTGAGTCAACAATACAGCTCAAGACATCTAAATTTTATGTGCACTCTAGCCACATTCATGATAGATAAGAATATAAAATAAAATTAGTCTTTTTCTGGTGTGTGTGTGGTGTGTGTGTAGTGTGTGTGTGTGTGTCTGTGTGTGTGTTGACAGAGGGTGTGTGTGTGTGTGTGTGTGTGTGTGTGTTGAAAAAGGGGGTTGGGGAGAAAATGTTATTTGTTGATAGCACAGCACAAAAGTCCCTGTATCTATAGATTTCTAGTAAAACCCAGGAATGTCAAGAATAGGGGACTTTCCTATTAAATGACGGAGCATATAATTTGGTATTTTATTCACAAAGTTAGAAGTTTAAACAGTCTCATGATTTGTGTTATCTGGCAGGAAGTTTATATCAATCATCTATGAACAGGTCCAGATTGCTAGAAATCTAATTGACACTTATAATATTTTAACTTTCCCTAAGCTCCCACAACGAGAACCTGAGGTGGCTAGTAACTTAAATACTTCCCTATCTTATTGACTGAGACTCCCAAGGCCCTTAAGCTAGATTAGGTAACCTATTTCTAAAATCAATCTTCATGGAAAAAACTAACATGTACCATCAGCTGAGTTTGATGTCATTATGCTTTTTTATATAGCAGTTATTGCATGAAACCAGGAAAATTTTTTTAAATAATATTCTGTTTATATTTGCTACCAGTAAACCACATGGCATCAACTCTCTAAAAGTTGTAATTCAGGTAGCCAAAGTCAATTTGATCTGAATTCTCACCTCTCCAAGGCTCATTTTCATGTCTGATACCTGTAGATGCTCCCTCAGTTATTCACATAAAATTTGTAAAAAATCCTACTAAGATATGAATAATCTCAGAAAACATTATACTACCTTAAAGATTAAGAAGGATAAATTCTGAAGCCTTCTCGCATAGCAAGATATTCATAGTTCATAATAAATTATTAGATATTTGAAATTATTAAAGTAATAATGTTTCCTCAAACAAAAAATTATAAATGATGATAACTATTATGTTATCTTCATTGATATAATCCTTCTGCACTGAAATACTATACTGCATCATCAAAATATGAACAGTTTTTATGTAAAGTAAATTAAAAGTATACATTGACTAGATACACTATAATAAAATTGAAATAGTTATTATAAGTTCTTATTATATAATTTCAAAAGCTGTACTACAAAGTAGCTGAATAAAATAGACTTCCAAGAAAGTTTGTCAGATGACTCATCAGTTAGCACTGGCTATTTTACCATAGATCTTAGGTCTATTACCAGCAACCATATGACAGCTCACCACCATCAATTATGAGATCCAATGACCTCTTCTTGCTTACATAAAGACAGTGAACTTATACATATATACATATGAAAGACTTACAAGAAAATTTTTTCCTAATATTAAATGGAGCATTTATGAAAGCAACATCTTTTAAAAACTCTATTTAGTTTTAAATTTTAAACATATTTGGAGCAAATAAACATATGAAGAGTATATTTCGTAATTGCCTCCTTTACATATTCATAGCAATTTCTGCAGGTTATGGTTTCTGCCATTTGATATGACTTACCAAATATTGCCATAACACATATCACTATGGCAATTATTGCTTCAGTTTTGAATCCCATGGTAAAGAGGAGTCCTTTATTTGTACAAGTCTCTGTGCTTCTACTGTCTCCACAGTCACAGACTTGTATAGTGAGAGTGTTTGTGCTTGTAAGAGGTGGGATTCCGTTATCAGCAATCAAGATGATCATGTAGAACACAGGCTCTTCTTTCAGGCTAAAGCCAGTTCTATTACTCAGAATTACAGCTGTGTTATCTAAAACAGAAACCCATATTCACAACTTTTTGTCAACAGTATAAAACAAATCTGTACAATATATGTACTATGGACAAAGATGTTTAAATGAAATCATATCTGTGCAAGTACAAAGCAATACACATACTAAAATATCCTGTTCAAAATTATTTAAAATATGTGTATATATATATATATATATATATATATATATATATATATATATATATTATATGTATGTATGTTATATGTGTGTGTGCATGTATGTGTGTATGTGTGTATAATTAGATTAATTATTTAAATCAGCTCGAAAGTGCTTGGAAAATGTAGGAATAATAGAGGACAGAAAACAAAATGTTTCTCTAGTCAAGCATCAGTACTGGTAGAACCCATTAGCATTAAAGCTATAATGAGGCGCTCAGTTTTATTTGAATGAGTTGCACTGAGTACTCCTTTCAAAAATACAGGATACATGCAGTTTTCAGTAACCTAATTGCAAAAACATGTGCTCTTAAATAGTATATGTTCTAATTAGAAAAAAAATAATCCAATTTGAAGTTAAATCTTATTAGAATATTCATTTTACTATAAATTTACCAAGTAATATTTCATATACAATTCCAAGACATGCCTTCTTACCTTGTCATCTCAGTTCATTCGCTAAGATAATAATATTATATGAGTTAGTAAAACATCAAACCAGTAGTAAAAATGAACAGTGAACACTTTTACATATAATTTTTTTCTCTAAATACCAAATACTCAGAATATTTCCTTGTTTTGTTTCTTTCAAAACTTGAGTTTTCTTTTTCTAGGTTTTTGTGTTGTTTTATTTTTGTTTCTTTGTTTTAACATTGAATAGCCTTTTATAGTATCAAACCCTGCTTTTCAAGTTGACATAAAGGGAACTTCAGTCAAGGAAGGCTTTAATTAGCTTGGTCTATTGCCACAATTGTGGGGTTTTATCTCCATTGCTAGTAGATGCTAGAGGGCCTAGGCTACTAATGTCAACCTTAGGCATACAGGCTTAGGCTTTGTAAGAAAGAGAGCTGCATATGCAAGAAAAAACAGGACAGTATGCAATGTTCCTCTATGGTTTCTGCTTCAATCTCTTTAGCTGACTTCCACCAAGGTGGAGAGTAACACAAAAAAGTGCTTTCCTTGCCTGGTTGGTTGTAGTCAGTGTTTCATCACAGCAACAGAAAACAAACAAACAAACAAAAAAACTAGAAACAAAAACAGGAAACCTTCTGATTACTCTAAATTATATTTATCATTAAACCAAATTGATAAGAATAAGAAAACAAGATTCATTTTATTCTAAGCGTGTTTCAAATTCATAAAAAACTTATAAAATAAAATTACATCTATATAATGGGCAAAAATCTGCCTACAGGTAATAAAAAAGCAAAATAATACTCTTTCATAACATGTAAGACTTATAAGGAGCAGAAAATTTCCCTTCAAAATTAAATACTAACATTAGAATATTTAATTTTCAATTAATAAAAAACTTTGTATTTTGAGGTAAGAAAGACATTTAAATAATATGTTTACAGAACCTATTATTAAGCCATGTTAATCCCATTGCAACTTAAGTATGTGCCATTACTTCCTCATTTTTACTTTGATATTTAGCTCTATGTGAAAATTTGATAATTGACTCTGACCATTATGAAAAGACATCTGATGTCATAACCATAGTAATATTTGAGAGTTTTTCAGACTTTTCATTATCTTATAATCAAGTGTAGCTTTATATTTTATTTGTATTAGAACAAATTCATAGTATTACATACACTAAGCAAAGAAGATACATGGTTTTCAACTTTGCTTCTTTAGTTTGAAGCAACATAAGAAATAATAGAACTGGTGTCCTTCAAGGTAATTTTTAGTTCATTCTCCTATTTTGTACAAGTACCATTTTGTTTTCACAGTAGTATCATGCTGCAAGAACAATAAATAATCAGGTAGAAGTATCCATTAGAATAAAAGATCATTGATTGCATCAAATACCCATATAGATGAGGAGTTACCTTGATTGTCTCTTAGCATAAAACTTGAGTTTTTTGTTTCTTCCACAGACTGATTAAAATAAAAATGGTGATCTTCTAAGGATTCATCTCTGTCGATTGCACTAATAGTCTGAATTATCTAGAATAATATAAAAAATGTTGATTTGTATGATTTGGTGCTGTAAACTGATCAATGCTATTAGTATTTATGCTTTTACCTAATTTTCTTAACAGTATTAAAAACATCACTATTCTCTATATGTCTTTCTTACATCTTTCTTAATTACTATTCTTTATTTGATTGCCAGTCATTATGATTTGCAGATGCATTCATGATGGCATATACTTCTTATATATACATATTTTTGAAGAATTATTACCTTATTTCCTAAAGTAATGAGTTTTGTAATTGATTTTTAGAGAGGATGCATTTAAAAATTATAGAAAGTATAAAATTTATTGCCTCTGACAAACAAAGATGGTAGGCAAAGTCTCCCTAATCAAATAAGTGTCATTATGTATCTCAGATCATAAAACTGTATAAAAATGAAGATATAAGCATACTGATTCTCGATTATTTTATAAGATGACATGTACATCTTATTACATTCAGAAAATACACTAGTAATCATCAACAGTAAGAATCTGATGAATTTTGAAAATTAAAGTAAATTGTTTTCTATATTCTATCATCAAAATGCCTTAAACAGTGTTTTATATGAAACTTAACTTGATTCTAAGATGCCAGGTCTAAATTTGTAAGTTATATTTCAAAGAACAGCTATTTCTCTACATATATGCAGAGTACAGTGCAATGAAACCAAAGCAATTGGTACATTATATGTGTTAGCATTTTGTTTGGGCTCTTTCCCACAGCTACCTGACAACAACCAGGTATGCTCCACCCCACAGTTACCCGGCAACCATTAGGTAGGCCCAATTCACTATAAAAGTGGCTGCTTGCCCCTCCTCACTTTTTTGCTCTTTTGCTCCTACACTTGCCTTCCTGTTCCATCTCCCTTCCTATTCCCTTCTCCATGTGCTCATGACCAGCCTCTAGTCCTATACTCCCCCTTCTCTCTCTCTCTCTCTCTCTCTCTCTCTCTCTCTCTCTCTCTCTCTCTCTCTCTCTGCCATTCTCTGCCTCTACAACATTATTGATTCCTGTCTTTATGCCCTAAATAAAATCTATTCTATACTATACTGTCCCATAAAAGGAAAAGTATGCCCCAGCATTGGCCCCAGAGGCACCCCCTTCTCCCCAAATGAACTACATCTCCATAGACCATTCATCCCTCTATTTTTAGAAACACATCAATATGTTCATGCTGAATTATATTTTCTTCATAATTTGTTTCTAATTAAATCATAATTATTCAAATATATAATAGAAAAGTTTTATTCAATTCATGTGCATGATAGTAAATGTAGGTATTGCATTATAACAACACAGTGCTCTTATCTGAAAATAATTTTATAATTGTTTTTAGATTAATGGGGTCAACAGTACTTTTAATAGTCCATATACTGTACTTGAAAGTTTTCTAAACTAATCCACTTCTTAAGATTCCTTTGCCGGCGCATCTGGACCAAGTTTTCGAGAGTTTTTGTACTTCTCTACAGTTCTGTTAAATACTCATCAAGAAAACATTCTCCAGTAAGAGTGCCTAAGGATGTTGTTCAGATTGTAACTGAGCACACTGCTGTGTTTATTTGTAAAAGTGAAGGAAGATAGAAAAAAATTGTAGAAGTTACATTTACCATGATGAAATGTACAACATCAATACTTCTTTGTAAGGTTGTTTTATTATACTTATTGAAAATGCTAATTATTAGAAAAGAACTCAGAAGTTGAGAGGCTGTTCTTGTTATTGTTGTTTTGGGTTCTATATCATTGTATACATCTTCTAATGTTTCTTATTAAAATGAATCAAAATGCATTGTTCCTCTTAAAAACAAAAAGGATGAACTCAGTTTAAAAAGAAACATGGATACATTTATACATGCTTCATACATACTTTCAAATACAATATACTTGACCCAGTTAAATTTTAAAAATAGGAACCCATTGACAGTCAGAGAAGATGCAAAAGAGAAAAAGCTCCTAACCCATAATATCCAGGAGATCCAGGACACAATGAGAAGACCAAACCTAAGGATAATAGGAATAGAAGAGGGTAAAGAATATCAAGTAAGAAGCACAGTAAATATCTTCAACAAAATAGTAGAAGAAAATTTCCCTACCCTTGAGAATGAGATAACCATGAGCATAAAAGTAACCTACAGAACTCTAAACAGAGTGGACCAGAAAAGAAATTCTTCCCAACACAAAGTAGACAAAATGCCAAGTGCCGACAGCAGAGAAAGAATACTAAAAGCAGTAAGGGGGGAAAAAGTCATGTAACATATAAAGGCAGACAAATCAGAATCACACCCGACTTCTCAATAGAGACTATGAAAGCATGCAGACCCTAAGGGAAAACAAGTGTCAGCCCCAGCTGCTATACCCAGCAAAACTCTCAATCACCATAGATGGAGAGACCAAGATATTCCAGGACAAAACAAAATTTACACAATATCTGACCACAAACCCAGCACTACAACGAATTGTAGGTGGAAAACCCAATACAAGGAGGGACACTACATCCTAGTAAAAACAAGAAAATAACTAAGCAAGAAAATCAAAAGAAGAAAGACACACAGGCACAATTCTACCTCTAAAAGCAAAAATAGCAGGAAACAGCAATCACTATTTCTTAATATCTGTTAACATAAATGGAGTCAATTCCCAAATAAAAAAATATAGGCTATCAGACTGGATACATAACCAAAATCCAGCATTTTGCTGTATACAGGAAACTCATCTCAGAGACAAAGACAGACACTACCTCAGAGTAAAATGTTGGTTAAAAAACTTCCAAGGTAACAGCCCCAAGAAGCAAGCTGGAGTGGCCATTCTAATATCAAATAAAGAAGATTTTCAACCAAAAGCTATCAAAAAAGATAAGCAAGTACACTTTTTACTCATTACAGAGAAAACTTGTCAGTAGGAACTCTCAATCCTTAACCTATATTCTCCAAACACAACAGCACCCATATTCATAAAAGAAATGCTATTAAAGCTCAAAAAATACATTGCACCCCACACAATAACAGTGGGAGCCCTTAATACCACACTCTCACCAATGGACAGATCAAGGAAACAGAAACTGTACAAGGACACAATGAAACTAGCAGAGGTTATCAAACATTTGGAATTAAAAGACATCTACAGAACATTTTATCCTAAAACAAAAGAATACACCTACTTCTTAGCACCTCACAGCACCTTCTGCAAAATTGACCATATATTCGGTCACAAAACAAACCTCAATAGATATAAGAAGATTGAAATACTCCCATGCATCCTATCAGATCACCATGGTCTAAGGTTGGTTTTTAATAACAACAAAGACAACAAAAATCCCATATACACATGGGATACACATGGGAACTAAACAATGTTCTATTAAAGAATACCAAACTCAAAGAATAAATAAAAAAGAAATGAAGAATTTTCTAGAATTTAAGGAAAATGAAAGCAAAACATGCCCAAACCTATGGGATGCAATAAAAGCAGCACTAAGGAAAACACAGCTCTGAGTGCTTCCAAAAAGAATTTGGAGAGAACATACATTAGCAAACTGACAGCACAGCTGAAAGCTCTAGAATAAAAGGAAGCAGATACACCCAAGAGGAGTAAAGAGCAAGAAATACTCAAACTCAGAGCAGATGTTGACCAAATAGAGACCAAAAGGACCACTTAAAGAATCAACAAAACCAAGAGCTGGTTCTTTGAGAAAATTAACAAGATTTATAAACACTTAGAATAACTAGAGGGAAAATAGAGAGTATCAAAGTTAACAAAATCAGAAAAGAAGGTGGAGACATAAAAACTGAGAGGAAATTCAAGAAATCATCAGATCCTGATATAAAAAAAAATCTGGAGGAAATGGATGAATTCCTAGATAGATACCAGATACTAAAATTAAACCAGGGCCAGTTAAACCATCTAAAAATCCCATAATACCTAAAGAGATAGAAGAAGTTATCCAAAGCTTCCCACCCAATAAAAGCCTAGGTCCAGATGGGTTCAGTACAGAATTCTATCAGAGAATTATTGGTAACCTAATACCAATATTCACCAAACTATTCCACAAAATAGATTAAGATGGAACACTATCTAACTCATTTTTGAGCACACAATAACCCTCATTCCTAAGCCACACAAAGACCCTACAAGGAAAGAGAACATCAGCCCAATCTCACTTATGAACATTGAAGCAAAAATACTCAACAAAACCTTTGCAAACTGAATCCAAGAAGACATCAAATGATCATTCACCATATTCAAGTAGACTTCATTCCTGGGATGCAGGGAAGGTTTAATATACAGAAATCCATTAACTAAATCCACCATTTAAACAAACTCAATGAAAAAATCACATGGTCATCTCACTAGATGCTGAGAAAGCATTTGCCAAAATTCCAAACCCCTTCATATTAGAAGTCTCAAAAAGAACCGGAATCCAAGGCCCATAACTAAACATAATAAAAACAATATACAGTCAACCAATAGCCAACATCAAACATAATGGTGAGAAACTTGAAGCAATCTGACTAAAAGCAGGGACTAGACAAAACTGCCCACTCTCCCCCTACCTATTCAACATAGTACTGGAAGTCCTGGAAAGAGCAATTAATCAGCAAAAGGAAATCAAAGGGATAGAAATTGGAAAGGAAGAATATAAACATCACTGTTTGCAGATGACAAGATTGTATATGAAAGTGACTCCCAAAATTCCACCAGAAAACTTCTACAGCTGATAAACAAGTTGAGCAAAGTGGCTAGATATAAAATGAATTCAAACAAATCAGATTCCTTTCTCTACTCAAAGGACAAACATGGGGAGAAATAAATTAGGGAAAACATACCCTTCACAATAGTAACAAACAATATATAATACATTAGTATGACTCAAACAGAGCAAGTGAATGACCTGTATAACAAGAACTTCAAATCTCTAAAGAAGGAAATCATGGGAAATCTCAGAAAATGGAAAGATTGGCTATGCTCTTGGATTGGAGAGATCAACATTGTAAAAATGGTCATCTTATCAAAGCAATCTACAGATTCCATGCAATCCCCATCAAAATTCCAACCCAATTCTTTATAGAGTTGGAAAGAGCAATGTGCAATTTCATCTGGAACAACAAAAGACCTAGAATAGTGAAATTTATCCTCAACAACAAGAAAACATCAGCAGGAATGACACTCCCTGACTTCAAACTATCCTACAAGTCAATTGTGTTAAAAAATGCATGGAACTGGTACAGAGACATGCACATGGATCAAAGGAATAGAATAAAAGTTCCAGAAATGTGCCCTTAATATATAGTTACTTGATTTTTGACAAAGGAGCTATAAACATTCAATTTAAAAAGGACAGCCTCTTCAACAAATGGTTTAGGTCCAACTGGCACTCAGCATGCATAAGAAAGAAAATAGACCCTTTTTTATCTCCCTGTAAAAAGCTCAAGTTCAAGTGGATCAAAGATCTCCACATTAAACCAGATACACTGAAATTATTGGATGAGAAAGTAGGGAAAACCTTAGAATACATAGGCACAGGAGAAAATTTTCTGAACAAAATACCAATGGCTTGTGCTCTAAGGTCAAAGATTGACAAATGGGACTTAATGAGATTGCAAAGTTTCTGTAAGGCTAAGGACACTGTCCAGAAAACAAAACGGTAGGCAACAGATTGGGAATATATCTTTACCAAACCCACATTAGATAGAGGCTAATATCTAAGGTATACAAAGAACTCATATAGCTAGACACCAGAGAATCAAACAACACTATAAAAAATGGGGTACAGAGCTAAACAAAACGTTCTCAATTGAGGAATATTGAATGGCTGAGAAGCATCTAAAGAAGTGCTCAACAGCATTAGCCATCAGAGAAATGCAAATCAAAACAACTCTGAGATTCCACAGCACACTTTTCAGAGTGGCCAAGATCAAATATTCAGATGACAGCAGGTGCTGGCAAGGATATGGAGTAAGAGGAACACTTCCCCACTGTTGGTGGGTTTGTAAACTGGTACAACCACTCTGGAAATCAGTCTGGCGATTCCTCAAAAAATTGGACATAATACTACCCGAAGACCCAGTTATTCCACTTCTGGGCATATATCCTAGAGAAGCTCCAACATAAAATAAAGACACATGCACCACAATTTCATTGCTGCCCTATTTATAATAGCCAGAAACTGGAAATGACACAGATGTTCTTCAGTATATGAATAGATAGAAAAATGTTGGTGTATTTACACAATGGAGTACTATTCAGGTATCAGAAACAATGAGTTTATGAAATTCTTAAGAAAATGGATGCATCTAGAGAATATCATCCTGAGTGAGGTAACCAAGTCACAAAAGAACAGACATAATATGCAGTCACTGATACTGGTATACTAACCCCAGAAAGCTCTAAACACTCCAGAAACAACTTACAGACTATATGAAGTTCAAGAAAATCAAAGACCAAAAAAAAAAAAAAAAAAAAAAAAAAATCCAATATAGGAACCCATTGACATATTCCATCCTCAGACAGTCTGATGTTTTATTTAAAAATGCATTCCACACTGAGTATATTATGTACATATGATATATATTTATATAATATATACACTTAATATATTAGTTTAAATAATATATTGTATATTATATATCATATTTCATACACATATAAGGTGTATACATTTTGTATTAACTTTCAAGTAATTACTAGGGTCATTGAGAATGAGAATGTACCATACACTGTACTGTGAGCGTGTTTTAGAGTTATTATCTATACTAAATATATTAATCTAAATATATATAAATAAATTTAAATATATATTTTGCAGATATATATATATATATATATGTATTAATACATGTAGACTCGTAAGCATTATATTTTATGTTCAATTCAAAAAATAAAGATATTTTAACTAGTTTTAATTTGAAATGAAAGTTCTAATTTCAACTACTCTGCATACTTATTTTTTATTTGTAATACATTCAGAGTGATACTATACATATTTACTGAACTAGTCAAATATTTGAATGAAATTTTAATGTGAAAATTCATTTATGATTACTATGAAAATTAATAGACTCCATCGTTTTACCTTTTGTTTAGCTCTTAACATCAATTGATTCAATTCACCAACAAAAGACATAGACTATTAGACTGAATATATAAAGAGTATTCAGCATTTTTGTTGCAAACAGAAAATTCATCTCAGCAACAAAGATAGGCACTACCTCAGATTAATGGTTGGGAACAAAATTTTCAGGGAAATGACCAATAAACAAGTTGAAGTAGTTATCCTAATATTGAATAAAATAGATTTTCAACCAAAAGTGATCAAAAAGTATAAGGTAGGGACATCAAAGGAAACATCTATTAAGATGGACTCTCAATCCTGAACATCTATGCTTCAAATATAAGGGTATTGGCATTCATAAAAGAAAGTCTACTAATGCTCAAAGCAAATATTGCACCACACACAATAATAATGGGAAATTTCAACACCCCATTCTCATCAATGGACAGATTATGGAAGCAGAAACTGAACAGAGACACAGTAAAACTAACAGAAGTTATGAACCAAACGGATTTAACAGAAATCTATAGAGTATTTCATCATGAAAGAAAAGACTATACCTTCTCAGCACGTCACAGTTCCTTCCCCTAAACTAACCATATAGTCAGTCACAAAACAGGCCTCACCTGATATAAGAAGATTGAAATAATCCTATGCATCATGGACTAAGGCTTCATTAACACCAAAATCAATAAAAAGCCCACATACACATGAAAGCTAAACAATGCTCTACTCAATGATAGCTTGGTCAAGGAAGAAATAAAGAAAAAGATTCAAAAACATTTTAGAATTTAATGAAAGTGCAGGTACAATATACCCAAACTTATGAGATAAATGAAAGGAGTGCTAACAGAAAAACTCAAAGCTCTGAGCACCTTTGAAAAGAAACTGGGGAGAGTATACACTAATGGCTTGACAACACAACTGAAAGCTTTAGAACAAAAATGGCAGGTATATCCAAGAAGAGTAGATAGCAGGAAATAACCAAATTGAGAGCTGAAATCAACCAAATAGAAACAAAAAGAAGTACAAAAAGAATCAACAAAACCAAGAGCTGGTTCTTTGAGAAAAATCAACAAAATTGAGAAACACTAACTAAAGGGCACAAAGAAAGTATCGAAATTAACAAAATCAGAAATGAAAGGGGAGACATAACAAAAAAAAAACAGAAAATTCAAGAATCATCAGATCCTACTACAGAAGCCTATAGTCAACAAAAGTGGAAAATCTAGAGGAAATGGACAACTTTCTACACAGACATCACATACCAACGTTAAATCAGGATTAAATAAACCATCTAAACCGACCCATAACCCCCAAAGAAATAGAAGCATTCATCAAAAGCCTCCCAGTCAAAAAAAAAAAAAAAAAAAAAAAAAAAAGAAAGAAAGAAAAAAAAAAAAAAGATGACCTGAATGGTTTAGTACATATTTCTATCAGGTCTTCATAGAAGAGGTAATACCAATATTTTCTACACTATTCCACAAAATAGAAACAAATTTATTACCCTACTCATTCGTCGAAGCCACAGTTATGCTCATTCCAAAATCACTCAAATACCCAATGAAGAAAGAGAACTTTAGACTAATTTCTGTCATAAACATGATGCAAAAATATTCAATAAAATTCTTGCAAACTGAATTCAAGAACACATCAAAATGATCATTTACTATGAACAAGTAAGGTTCATAACAGGGATACAAAGATGGTTCAATATACAGAAATCCATCAATGTCATCCACTATATAAACAAACTCAAAGGAAAAAAACACATCCCTAGTCATCAGGGAAATGCTAATAAAAACACCACTAAGATTCCACCTTACACCAGTTAGAATGTCCAAGATCAAAAACTCAGGTGACAACAGATGCTAGAGAGGATGGAGAGAAAGTGGAACACTCCTCCACTGTTAGTGGGATTGCAAGCTGGTACAACCACTCTGTAAATCAGCCTGGCACTTCCTCAGATAATTTGACATAGTACTACCTGAGGACCCAGCTATACCACTACTGGGCATATACACAAGATCTAACATCTAACAAGGAAACATGTTTTATGATGTTTGTAGGAGCCTTATTTATAATAGCCCAAAGCTAGAAACAAAAACAAAAACAAAAACACAAACAGATGTACTTCAACAGAGGAATACAGGATACAGAAATTGTGGTGCATATACACAATGGAGAACTACTTGGATATCAAAAACTATGATTTCATGAAATTCCTAGGCAAATGGATGGTAGTTGAAGCTATTATCCTGAGTGAGGTAACCCAGTCACAAAACAACACACATGAGATATACTCACATAGAAGTGGATACTAGCCTAATAGCTTGGAATACCCAAGAATCCATCCACAGACCTTATGAAGCTCAAAGAGAAGGTTGGCCAGAAAATGGATGCTTCAGTTTCTCTTAGAATTATGAACACAATGTTCTTGAACAAATAATGGAGCAGAGATTGCAGAAAAGATCATCCAGAGACTGCCTCACATATGGATACAACCCATATGTACCCAAAAAACCCAAATACTATTGCTGATGCCATGTAGTGCTCACTGGCAAGAAACTGATATGGATGCCTCCTCCATGGTTCGGCCAGGACCATACAGATACAGAAGAGGATACTTGCAGCTGAACATTAGACTGACTATGAGGACCCCAATGAAGGTGTTAGAAAAAGGACTGAAGGAGCTGAAAGGATCTGCAACCCCATGGGAAGAACAAAATTACCAACTAACCAAACCTACCACAGCTCCCAGCGACTAAAACTTAAATCAATGAGTTCGCATGGAAAGATCCATGGCCCCAGGTGCCTATGTAGCAGAGAATAGCATTTTCTGACATCAGTGGGAGGAGAGACCTTTGGTTCAGTGAAGGGTAATTTTCCCAGTGTAGGGGAATGCCAAGGTGCTGAGGAGGTAGAGGGTGGGTGGTAAAAGAAACATCTTCATGGAGGCAATGGGAGGAGGAAGAGGGATGGGATTGTGGGTAAGCGATAAAATCTGTAATGTAAATGCAGAGATTATCCAATTTCAAAAAGTGTGTGTGGGGGAATATTTGAGAAGGATTTCTATGCACTCATTTGGAGCTACAAAATTAGTAGATTCTATAGCTGAACAAGGAACACAAAAAACAAAGAAGATAGAAATTAGTACCTCTATGAGGATCTCTTGAATTTGCCATAGGCTTGATGAAAAGAAAGCATGTTCAGAAATTTAGTTTTAATATTATAAAGTATAACTTTCTTCATTTATCAAAATGAGATAAAATAGTTTGCAGAGGCCAGAGATCCACTTCAGATGATTTAGTGCTAACTGTAGTATGCCAACAGGCTTGAACAAGGCAATAGAGTGGAACAGTATAGGTAATTATACTATAGGAACAGTTGAAATGAAGTGAAGAAAACTCTTGACATGATAAAATTAACATTAAATTTTGAACAATGATGTCAACTGGCAATGAAGATGAGAGCGTTTCTGAGGGCTGGCTGATGGAATGGATAATGATGTCTTTCGTAGAAGAGCCAAGTGCTAACTATTTGGGTAGAAATATTTGAAATCAGCTGTAAATGGCTGAAGTTGCTCTTGCTGCCATATTAGAAAGAATGACAAAAAAAGAAAGAAAAAGAAAAGGGGTACAGCAAAAAGAACAACCAAAACAAAACAAAAGAGAAACCTAAAATACCTGCTCCGTGGGTGAACTTGAAAAGTTTATTCCTAACTGCCTAAGCTGTCTACTACTGGGAAAGGTTTACAGATCATGTGGGAATGGGAGAAAGCATTTGAGCATATGAATAGGGGATGATGGAGCCTCCAGTTTAGCACTGACTTTTAAGTGAACAGGTAGCACAGTCATATTATTGAAGAGCCTCATGTTGCTCTTGCCAGGAGTAAGAAGAAGGACTCTCATATTTTAAGAAACAGAAGCTTTCTTCATGTACCTGAGGTAACTTTTGTCTAAATGTCCAGCCTTGTGAAAAAGAATTTTCTTGAGAGAACAGACAATAGGTAATAGTACTTTATGTCCAGGTCCAATTTTTTGTCATAAACTATTGTCAAAATCCACCTAGAGTAAGTGGTACACAGGATTACCCCAAAATTTTCATTCTTTTTTAGCGATTATAATGTTCCTTCATTGAGTGTGACCACTAAAATTTTCATTAACTTGAGGACTTGTTTCCCAGAATGGTGAACAGTCCAAGTCTCCCTCTGTGCCTGCCTACCTACCTGCCTGTGGATCAGGTTTTATTGTTATAAAACTTCGCTAGAACCGGATCTGATTGGCTCCTTTCTCTCCACAACAGATGATGGGCTAACTTTTTGAAGTTGTAAGCAAGCCCCAATAAAATATTTTCCTTTAAAGTGGTACCTTGATCATGGCATTTACTCTCAGCAGTAGTATAGTAACTGAGACACCATTTATCATCTGAAAGCTCATTGTCAAAATTTGCTTGCATGATGAATATTACCAGAAATCTGAGTCTTTTAACATTTTCCCCTGATATTGATATGTACCTCTGACTACTGTAAACATTATAAAATAATCTGATGGCAGATTTCTTTTTATTGTCATTATGAGTATAAAATGAACTAACAAATAAAATCTGAAATCTCAACCTCTAGGGAGTTTTTAGTCTTGACTGGTCTCATTAATGAAGTAAGTTACAAACACACTTAGAGTGAAGACCAAGTATACTACTCCTAAAATTTGAAAGAGAAATGATAGGGCCTGTAAGATAAAAATCCAAGAAGCCTCCTGGAGGAGGTAGAGAAGAAATAACAAAACAACCACATCAAAAGACCTAAGAAACCAAAATATCAAAGCAAGGTCTTTTAAGTTTGGGTATAAAAAGCCAGCAGGTGCTGTAGCAGAGCTCAACACAAGATTGTAAGGCAGCAGCAGGGGGTTGGGGAAAGTTTTCAAGGTGAATCAGAAGGCTCAGCCAAGGATACAGGCCAAAGCTTTGGCCAGTTGCTGAGAGCTAAGGATTGAAACAAACAACAAAGGAAGGACAGTGGCCCACTTCTGAGCACTAAATCATAGAAGCCTAGAAGACTCCACTCTGCTCTTTGCACTGAGAGAGATCTTTGGGCATAGGTAACACCTTTTGTTTAACTAAGAGAATAATGTTTGTTCGTTTGTTTCCCTCACTCACAGATGGGTGCAATTGATTTGATCCTGAGCTTTGGGAACACTACAAAGCCTCAAAAGCCTCACCTTTCTGTATGTTAATTTAAGTTTCAAAGAGGGATTTCTTTGTTTTAGAAAAAAGGATAGTTGCGGTTCAAAGTATTGAGATAGAGTTAATCCCTGATGGCACTCCATTCTGCTTCTAACCTTATATATACACATAGTATTGGGATTCTGTAAGCCCCACCCCACAGTAACCTGGCAACAACTAGGTATACCCCACCTCACAGTAACCTGGCAACAGCCAGGTATGCTCTGCCCCAGTTACCTGACACTATAAAAGGGGCTGCTTGCCTCCTTCTCTCTCTCTTACACTCTTCCCCTCTTGCTCTCTCTCCTCTTGCCCACTTGCCCTTACTCACTTTGTCCATCCTCTCCCCATTCCTTGCCAATGCGTGTGCTCATGGACAGCATCTATTCCTCTTTTCTCCTCTATCTCTCTGCCTTTATTACCCTCTTAACTCCCCTCCCCATGCCCTAAATCAACTCAATTTTGTACTATACCTTCCTATGGATGGTCCCTCAGAGGTAAGGGATTTCCAACATGGGTCCCCCAGAGATTCTCCCTTTCCCCCAAGCCTTGCTGCACCTCCATTGACCACACCCCTGACTCTCTTCATTTTTTTCCTAACACATAGTAATATGACTTTATTTCACCATAAATAAGACGTACTTGTCTACATTAACATTGCTTAAATTAGGATACATACAAATGTAATCAATAGGGAAGAAATGGTATGCAACAAATTATAAATGGATTTATTGTTTTTATTGGGAATCATAAGCCTAAATATAAAATAGTATAAATACAGCCATTCTCCATTTTAAAAACTTTAAAAGTTGTATGGTAACTAATATTATAATGTACCACTTTTGCATTATATAAACAATTGACTAAGAGTGACTCAACATTTAGCACCTCCTCAGCTTGGCTTCTTTCAAAAATTTTGTTGTCCCTATTCTTAATGTTTGAATAGGGTTTATTTATTCTGTAGATTATAGCATTGTTATTATTATTATTATTATTATTATTATTATTATTATTATTATTACTAATATTATTATTATACATTAATTTTCACAATGTTGTGTATCCCAGGATAACGTTGTACTTTCCTCTGTAGTGGAAAAATGACCTGAATGGAGTGGACCACTTGTTAGGTTTTAATGTGGTACTGTGGACACTTTAATTAAATTGAAAAATGTTAATGGATTTTTGTTGTGTTGATATGGCTCCCATACTATTTCATTTAACAAAGCTGTGCTGTCTTTCTCAAGCACCTGGAACACATTAATTCCTTTGAAATGTAAACATGAAGAAGATAGAACATTTCTGCCTTTCTTCCCAGGACCACTGGTAGCCTAACATTAAGGACTCATTAAGGCACCAGTTGCAGGACCAGTTGACACTAGGATTTCTGCAGAGATTGTCTCTGCTACAGAAGAACAAAGGATCTAGGACTCTTTCTCACTCTTGCTCTCTTGGCCTCTTGGTCTCTTGTGCTCCCCCTGCTTGCCCCTCCTCTCCTCATTCCCTCCCACACTCTCTCTCCACATGCTCTTGGCTGGCCTCTACTCTAATCCTCTTCTCTCTCTCATTGCCTCTACTACCCTCTTAAATTTCCCTCCCATGTCCTGAATAAACTCTAGTCTGTACTATACTGTCATGTGGCTGCTCCCTCAGGGGAAAGGGATTCCCAAAATGGGTCCCCCAGAGGCATCACCCTTACCCCATGCCTCCTGCACTTCCATGGGCCATACCCTCCTACACACATACACACACACACACACACACACACACACACACAAACACACAAACACACACACACACACACACACACACACACACACACACACACACACTTTCTTCATCTTTTTCCTGACATTGGTGCCTAAAACCGGGACATTATCTTTTCTTTTTTATATACACATCAACCTCTGTCCAACAATTCTTAGTATATACATCTATGTATATGTGCTTATATATTCAGAGATATGCATGTATGATCTACATAACTTCAGTCTACATAATGTTATTTGTGTGATTTCAGAGTTGACTAAGCAATCAGGGGGCATTCTGCTTGCTCTTCCTTAAGGATAACTATTTCCTTGCACTCTGCATTCCTTTGTAGGCTGTAGTTCTTTTTGCCTGGTCAAGTCCTTATAGATTCTCCTTAGTCCATGTCAGCATCCCTATTGTTGTCCTTGTCAGCACAAGCTTTGGCATTTATGTTGGTGACACTTACAGAGATTGATGAAACTAAGTGTCCCCCACCAGAAAATGTTCTCATTATTTGTCTTCTTTATAGTTCTTCCTTTGAGTAAAATAATCTTAAAATATAAATGTATATATTCACTGTGTAATAGGATTATGCATGTGCCATGGCACACTTCTGAAGTTAAATATTTATGCATGTATATTTATACACATATATACTCATATTTCATGTGTTTGTGATATAACTTGAATTATAGGTTTATTAACCAGCTTTACCTGCTGCAATGAATAACCAGTGCCATATATTTTCATTCTTATACAGTATTCTTTATAAACAAAAGATACCATATATTTCTATAGCATATTTTGGTAGCCATAAATATTAAAAATTTTAAAATATGCATTGTTAAATTAAGTAGGGAAATTACTACTTTCCCCTAACCTATGAAAAAATTATTAGAAGAAAACTTTTACTTTTTCTTCTACCTAATACTTTATTTGGTTTCTAGGATATCACACTCTCTGCTTCCCTAGGATTCTTATATTTTTTATGGCCTGTCAATTTCTAGACAATGCAATCTTTCAAACTTATAATGTCTACCACTGACCTTTCCCTTTAACTCCATATTGAAGTCTATGGTATCAATACAATTTATAATTGCACAACAATTTAAAATTTAATAACTGAAATTTTCATTTCTTGACCTTGGTTCTCTCATGTATTTCTTAAACGAGGCAGAACATATTTCTTCTTTCTACCTGCACTGGATAAGCCCTTTGAATTAATTCATAATTCATGCCTTCTTGCTGTACTATGAGTACAATGTCTTATCAAAATCTCTGCTCTCAAATTGTTTAAAGGATCCCTACTGCTTCCAACACCTACTTCAATATCTTTCTATAGTAACATCTCTTCTGCCCATGCCTAGTATGCTGATAGGCAGAGTGTGTGACTTGCTCTAGACCTGTTCTTTGGCACATCAACACTTAAGTGCAGGTCCAGACAACAATAGCAAACACTTCTATTACATTGTTTAAACTCTCTATTGATTTCAGAGCTTATTCTAAGAAGAAGAAATGGTTGGTATCAACCTAGAAAAGTACCATAACTTGGACTCTGCTATATTTCTGGGATCTACTACAGATTCTATTAGGTGTTCGTACTAACACACACACAGGACTAGTCTTGTTTTATAACATTCCATTCACTCTATCCACTGTGAATGTCAGTCCAAAACCACTTAGTCTCCCAGTCCCCTGGAAAACACTGGTGTTCAGTACTCTCTCTTTCTACTTCAGGGCTTCATGAAAATAATCTCAACCTAATGGAACTTTCTCAAAAAATATTATTCCCAACCTGGTTTATCCCGCTGTCTACTTTTTAGTAACTAATGCCCCCAAATACTTACTGCTTTGAAAATATTGTGTGGTGTACTTAATATTTTACTGGTTGTGCTGCTAGGGTAATATTAGGAAGACTTCTTGATTCAATATTCATAAAGTATAAGTGTTTACTGTCAGCAGAATGATGATTTATAATTAAATGATATAATCATAGAAATTCATAATTGTATTAAACTTTAAACAAGAGATCAGTAAATATGTTTCTCTGCTTTGTATTTTTTGCTCCCTGTCAAACATAAAAATTCTTTTCCTTGGCTGTAATTATTTCTATATGATTTTTTGTTTATCTAACTGGTATCTATCAATTAGCTGACAACATCTAGGGCAGAACTTCTAATTAGCTAATTGTCTCTTACTACATCTTGACATTGCTGCTCAGGAGTCAGTAATGTTTAGAATTCCATCTTCTGTTTTTTCAGTTAAAATGATATATCACATGCAACATTAATTCAAAATTTAATCTGCCAATCACCTCACCCTCTGATCTTTTGCAAACAGTCATTAGATTTAGATTTTAATTGCTAAGATCCTTCTAAAATATTTATAATTTAGAAATGTGCCATTCCACTATATCCACCTCTATTCCTGTATATGTATCACACATCTTCAGTTGTGTGGTCTCTAAAGAGATGACATTCTGGAAGGGAAGGCCACATAATGTGTGTCCCTGTGTTTTTTATATATTATGAATGAAAACATTTCTGCTGTGTCAGACTATTCCCTGTAGTTTTTGATATTGAAATATACATACTTATTATATGCATCTTATATTTAATCATATAGAATATACTTACATATTATATATGATTATATATTATGTTATATATCATGTATATCATACATTATAACAAATACATGTATATATATTATCTACATTTTTAATATACTACTAATTGAATATCTTTATTTTTATAAACAGGTTGCCCCTGGCATTCATATACTGGTATATTTTATTATTTATATATTAGAACCATTAAATATCATATTTTAGGTTAGTAGAATGAAACCTTAGTGACTTGGAGATACAAAAATCTGTGGAAAGATAGGTTTTTTCATTAATTATTTCTGCCTCTTTCTATAATGCTTTGCTCATAACAAAGACTTAAGTTTTAATGAAGTAAAATATCATGGCAGAGTTACATGAATATAATGTTCTTTAAAACATCAATGTGTAAAATATATATAATAAAATTATCATTAGAATATGTACATATATAATATATGGTTTATAACCAAAATTATTTACTTTAATATATAATATGTTATTGTATGTTGGCATTTGTTATATATTATATTTAGATTACTTAAAATATGAAATGCTTTGTTGCTCAGATTTTGGTGATCTATTGTGATTTCATCTTACCTCACCAGATTTTTCATTTTCACAAACATAAGTCTCATAGTATCTTGAGAACTCGGGAGCATTATCGTTAATATTAAAAACCTGCACATAAACACGAGCTGAAGAGATCTGTTGTACATTGTCTGAAATTTAAAGATAGAGAATGCAATTAATTACATGTTTATTAAAAGACACACAATAAATTGAATTGGAGGCTTGTTGTATACTGATATTTGTACTTGAGGAAAATTAAGGATGGGGTGTATATGATCTACATATTTACAAGTGCCAGAAACAGAATCTATGTTCAGTTCAAGTCCCATTTATTTTGGCGGTCTATGTTCTAGGGTTTCAACCCATAATGAGGGTAAAATGGGTAAATGATTGTTATATGGACACCATATCAACATTATTAACTACTGGAAGTATTTCTATGAGCCCAGTGCATTGCACTGGGACAGGAATTTGTTATTTGCCACTGTTTCTAACTTTTACACTTGTGCTGGGAAAACACTTAATTTGCAAACTACCCAAGGTCCTAGCACAACTGAAATCTTTTATAAGGTCATAGCACATCATATTATGGAACACTAAAATTAGACAATAACTTGCAAAGTGTAAATAAATAAACAATACATAATTAACAAAAATGTAAATAATTAAATATAAAATAAATCTTTAAAATTATAAATAAAAATATTAAATAATATCTTTAAAGATCCCTTTGTGTTTCAAAATAAACTGTTACTTTTATTTTTTTAATAAATTGAGGGAAAAGGAGTTAAGGATGAATTTGTATAACAAGTGCAGTTTAGCCAGGAATTCAAACAGGACTACAACACTGAGGTTGGAGCTCATACATAGGCAATGGAGGAGTGATGGCTATTGCCTTGCTCTTCATTGGTTGTGAAATCTGCTTTCATGTGTCACAGAGAAATACCAGCCCAGAGGTGTCACCACCTCTGGTTATCTGAGCCTTCCCATATTAATTAATTAATTAATTAATAAACTGTTCCACAAACTTGTTCACAGGACAATTTGCTTGGGCATTTTCTGAATTGAGTTCTCTTTTTTCTTGACACAAGCTTGTGTCAAATTGAAACATCACTGGCCAGCATATGTGGTGAGCATTTATGCCTAAGCCATCTTCATAACTTCTGGCTTTATTTTTTTTCTCCTTATTGTTTTTGACAATGTGAGATCTTATCAACATGAATTTATGGGGCTGATGGTAAAATAGCCTATATATGTTTTGGTGTAGTTCTGGAGCCAGCAATGAAAGGGATATTCAGATAAAGATAAAGAAGAAAGAATAAAGCATTTTAAAGTACAAAAAAGGGGAAGTCAGTAAGGGTCATGACTGGGGTTTTGTAGATAAACTGTTATAAGCCTAAATGAGAAAGGGTGTTTGAACTTCTCTGAGATACATGTTATAAGCCATATAAGTCATATAATATAACAGCAAGCAAAGGGCAGGGTCTGCATGAACAAGCAACATGGGGATACTCAGGCCAACTGTACCCATGATAAAGAAGCCACACAACTGTGTCCCAGTCTATGGTCACTATGTCAACATTCCAGAAATGAGACCTTGAATAAAGCCCTTCTTTCTATGTTGCCTGTTTCATGTTTGAGAAGGAAAAATGTGTGCTGTTTTTATCATTAAAAATGACATAAAGATATTCAGAAAACACAGGTTAATAAATCAGATCCTGAAATGCTCTGATGATCTATTCCTCCTGCCTTAGCTTCTTCATCATCAAGAACTGCATGACTGGATGATGCCTTGTGGAAAGAGGACAGATCTTAGTTAACAAAAAAAGTGCACTCCCACCATATGACTACAGTGTACTCTTTGGGCATTGCTAAGTATATATTGGAATTTTCTGTATTGACACTTGAGGTTTATGGTATACTCAGTTTGTGTGACTCTGTAAAGTAAAAATATACTATATATTTGTAAAAGTAAATACAAATACATGCTGAAAGCCTTAATTTTCTTGTTAAACATACAGTATAACTTATTTTTCTCTTAAATAATATGCATGTTTATCTTTGGACTTCAAAATACAAGTATTTTACTAACATTTCACACACAAATCCACATACACATATGCACCATAATGAAAAATAAAAGTCGAGAATTACCAGAGCCATTATATATTTTCATGCACGCTTTTCACCAGTCTCTGGTATTATACTTAAGATTGATGTCACTTAAAATACACCACTAGTATTTTAGCATTGATCTAGGTAAATATCAAAAGGCTCCTACCCAGAATTCTTTTGAGATTTTACCTTGCTTTTACATAAAAGTATATAAGTATATGAGACACTCATGCTTTGTACTTTCCATTTCTGAGCACTTGCTTTTAGAGACCTGAGCTGCCACACAGAAACAGGGCATGGGTAGTCAGAAGTCTAGACCAGGCATTCTCTATAACATTGGTGAGTGTGACTGACAACTATATACAGAGCTGGATAGATCACTGAGAGTCCTATGGAAAAAGCACTTTTGTAATGTGTCTGGAGATGGTCAGGTTTCCATATTTGCTTAATATTAAAACACATGAATTTAATCAATTCACTTTGACAGTGTTGACAGTTCTTGCCCTGTCCTATTGTACCTAGCTTCAGTCAAGTAACTGCATAAACCTGTAAGACCCTCCTGTCCAGGAACTAGGTAACTTCCTCAAATGCTTGGAATTTTAGTTCTAGG
Source organism: Micromys minutus (assembly GCF_963924665.1). NCBI lineage: Eukaryota > Metazoa > Chordata > Mammalia > Rodentia > Muridae > Micromys > Micromys minutus. Next base: position 39,371,395 of record NC_137981.1, on the reverse strand, counting down.
ACATAGCAAAGCTTCCTGGGAAAGGATTTCAGCCTAAAGGTTTGTCCTTATAAACCCATGCAACACATGGGAGAACCATTCCAGCTTAAGAATTCCAGAAAATTATCCTGAACAAAGTTTATCAATATTTAACAAATAAATTTGCTTTAAATTTAGCCCCAAATGCAAGGATCTTATGGTTCTGGTTTTGTTGCTTTATTGTTGTTGTTTGTGGGCTTTTTCTTCAAAGGACAGGATTAACAACTACTTAACATCTTCCTAATGCAAAGATCTATGGTTATTGAGGAACTATAGACTTTGAATTCTAAATATTTTTCTTAGTTATTGAGACAAAGCCTTAAGGTGGCTAAAAGCTGAAAAGACAAAAGTACCTCACATATTTTCTGTGTTTCATTTATTTATTTAATTATTTTATTCTTTATTAATTTTGAACAAACCAAATACCAAAAGAGACTGCACTAAACCAAGAAAAACAAAAAAACAAAAAACAAAACTACCCCAAAAAAGAACAACATAGCAAAGGAAACAAGCCAAACTCTAACAAAACTAAACACACACACACACACACACACACACACACACAAACACACATTATCAAAACTGTGTAGTCCATGTTGGAATATATTGTACAACCACTCTTGAACATAAGATATATGCTTGGAGTGGTTTGTATACCCTGGGCCATTTTATTGGAGAAAATCGATTTTCCTTCCTCTAGCAGGTTTAAGTGACAGATGTTAACCTTTGCTCTAGTGGCTAAGTTTTAATTCATTATTTCATTCATTTATTGATTCATTCATATTCTATATCTTATGAAAGTAAATGTAGAGATCCAAAGCTAGACATTATCCAAAGAATAATGATATACTTCAGCCCTAGGTGAAATGTCTCCATCAAATTTTTCCCCTCAAAGCTCAGGTATCTCCTTAGAAGAAATTTAGTGGGTGTAAAACCCATGAGGAATGGATGACACTAAGAATCCAAAAATCTCTAAATCAAAATGAAAAAGCTTATGTGAACTCACACATACTGCAGCATCATCCACAAGCCTGAATATCTCTGTTCCATGTTCTCTGCATACATATTATAACTTTCAGTACAGTGCTTATGGTCATCGAAGTGTGAAAATGAATATGTTTCTGATCATTGTACCTTTTATGTTGAATTTTCATCTCTTGTCTTGTCCTGTTCTATTTGACAGATTTTTCTTTACTTTATATTTTTTTATATTAAACAAAACATGCAATCATTTTAATTGTTTTATTTATACAAAGTGCTACCAGATTTAACAAACCTCCCTAGTAACCCAACTTTATGTTTCTTTTATCCATTTCAAAAATATAAAATCAAAACCCAAATCAAACAAACAGCACATGCATATGTCAAAAAATATTAAAATATCTCCCCCAAATGCATATATAAAATGAAGTTTGTTTTGTGTTGTGTAGGGGTAGCTCTGGTGCTAAGGTCCTATTACCCAATTGGTTCTTGATATTTTAGTAAAGAAGCCAAGGGCCAATTACTAGGTGGAAGGAATAGACAGAACTTCCTGGTTCCTACAGGTGAGAAACAGATGCAGGTGAAAGATAGAGGGAAAGTTCACCTTGCTTCAGAGAGGGAAAAAATAATCAGTCATCTGAAATCTCAGGTGGAGTAGCTCCAGGCCACTTTTACAGGTGGGCAGTTATGCATGTTGAACTGGGATTGAAGGTAACCTGAACAACTAAATATGAGGGCAGGTAGAGAGGTGTGGAGCTAAGAATATTGTTAATAGCATGATTCTCTATGTGAGAGACAATTAGTACCCTACAATTGTGCCAAAAAGGTAAGTTGAAGTTAAACAAGGTGTTTCTGTTGTTTATATCCATGGACTCGAGAAGCTGGGAGGGGGGCCTAGATGCACAGCCGGTTCCCAGAGATTAGGTCAGGTAGCAAAAGCTGCAAGCAACAGTGTTGGTTAACTATTCTGGGGCATGGTGCCTGGACATGAGTATGGCTGATATAAACATGGCAGCACATTATGATCTTTTAAAAATGTCTTTCCTGTAGCCATCAATTTCTAATAGCTTCTTTGTTATTTATATGAATTTATATATGCCTCTCCTTCCTAATGTTGAGGCTTTGTTTTGTTTGAACCTATGCAGGAACTATTCCATCTGTTATAGTTTCTGTGAGTACATATTTGCATAAGTCCTGTTGTACCTGGAAGATATGGTCTATTTTGGAATCATCACCACTTTTGGCTCTTACAATCTTTTACTGCCTTTCACAGACAATATTCCTGAGAAATTAAGGAGATTGATAGCGGCATCTCTCTTAATACTAAGTGTTCCATCCTCTCTAATTATACATTTGTTCAGTTATAGGTCTCTGGGTCAAATACCATCCATTGAAACAAGCTAACATTGAAGAGCTGTTTTCAATGCCTCAATGTAACTCTGTGCTATAGGAGTTTCCTACATTTATACATATATGAAACAATTAATTGGAGTCACAAATTATGATGGATAGTTTCGAGTTTTAATTTGAATAAGTTTGATAGTTTAAGGTTTATGTCTAAGCATTGTGGTACACATGACTTTCTGCCCAGCATTCAGGATACAGTGATACAGGAATCTCTGAGTTCAATGTCAATCTGATAGAACAAGTTCCAGGACAGCCAAATTTAGACAGTAAAGAGTTTAAAAACAGAAAGCTAGTGATAATGTAATAGAAAAAGGGTTGGGGTATGTTTAGGCTCCAGTTAGCATCAGAACTTAGCTTCAGCCATGTGGCTCTGATTTAGAGTCAAGAGTAGAAGTGTCGACTAAAATAATTGATACAGGTTATCTGGAGCTAAGAAATTAGTGGTGGTTAAAAAGAGAATAGCATCACTGTAGTGAAATAATTTGGGAAGTCTTTTCTGAAAGCACAAAGAAGCTGTGTTCTAAGATAGTCCAAGTTGTTCTTCATGCTGTAGGTCAACTTAATAATAAGAATCACCGAGGTGGTATTCTTTGCAAGGCATAACAGTGTAATGGAGTACAGCTGAGGCTTTGTACTGTGAGAGGTCAAGAAATGCTATTCATACTAGGACAACCTCATTTAGAGTTGATATTCTAGGACTGAAGGAGTCATGTAAGAAATTGAGGCTTGGCTCCATGAAGAAAGTTTATGAGTGGCAACATAGGAATGGGGTCAACCAGAGCCTAGAGTGCTATAGAGTGCAGGGCTAGAGCAGTGAGCCATTCTCTTCTGAAGATCCCAGAAGATCATCTGTACATTCCAGACATTGAAACAGGAAGATGTTTAGTTAAGTTGCCTCAGATCCCCAAGATTTTAGATATGTCACAGTAATGTGATACCTGCCTAGGAAAGCTGCTAATAGTGAGTAGAAAGAGACCAAGAAAACAAAGTTTGGTGCTTTTGGATGCCAGATCTGCCACCAACAGTTAACAAGGATAGCAGTTCCTAAGATAAAATATGAGAAAATATTAAATACCCTTTACAAAATGGTTTGTGAGTCTCAGAAATATGACCACATAACATCAGAATCAGATTAGAATGAACTTCTTCTTTCTGACTTAAAACATTTATTATCACTTATCTTGAAATATACCTATAGTTATAAGATTTGTTATAATTAAAATAAATGCATTCAGTTTATGCTGTTTATTTTTCAAATTTTCACATTTTAATTTTTGAATTTTATTTTTTAACATTTGTTTGTCAAGAATAACATACACTATGTATAATGTCTAAATTAATATAGTTATAATTTGCATAATTTTGGTTCATCTTATCAAGTAAACTATTGATGTATTACATTTTGTGAAAATTGTTTCAAAATTATATACTTAAATTAAATAAAACTTATGATTGCTTGATAGACTGATTTGTTGATACGGTTATTGGAGATAGATTCTAATCCTGTAACCCTTTCAGCTTTGTTCTCACAAGAATTTATTTATGTTGAACTCAAAGGCAAATTTCACTTCTTTACAAAGTTTGACATTGAAAGAATGAAACCATATATTTTATGGATTTTGGTCCTTACTTTTTCTTCAATTCTCTTATGACAATTAAACTGTTTCAAGTGTGTCTATATTTTAAGTTTTATGTATCTTTTTCTCATTAATTATGATATAAAATTAGAGTTTCAACATTAATACATTCTGTTTTAATGCTTTCATAACAATTTAAAAACATTTGTAAGATGAAATGTTGCCATAATCATGTTCTTACAAATTAATTGATATTGTAATCATCTATTGAAATCATACTATATTAAAATAATTTCTCTAATCCTCACATTTTTAATGGCATGAATTAGAAATTCAAGACTGCTTCAGAGTGATGCAAAATAAATCTTTCATGCTTAGGAACTATTACTTTATTCTAAAAATGCTGTACAACAGGAGCAACATTCATCATATATTTAGCCTAGTCACTGAAATTACTTTGCACTTAATTTTAATCATAAAAAAGAAAGTCTATAAAATTTGATTAAGAATATGGCTCATACAATTTACTTTATTTAAAAATATAAGATTAAAATATTTTTATATTATTGGTTAGTAAGGTCTCTGTCTTATGGTTTTATTGCTGTGAACAGATACCATGACCAAGGTAACTCTTATAATGACAACATTTAATTGGGGATGGCTTACAGGTCCAAAGGTTCAGTCCATTATCTTCAAGGTAAGAACATGGCAGCATCTTAGCAGACACGGTGCAGGTGAAGCTGAGAATCCTATTTCTTTATCTAAAGGCACTAATGCAAGACTCACTTCCAGGCATCTAGAGTGAAGGTCTTAAGCCCATACCCACAGTGACCCATCTTCTCCAACAAGGCCACATCTCTTAATAGTGCCACTCCCTGACAGAAGCATATACAAACCATCACAGTCTCTTATTAATGAAGTAGAATTAAGACAATATGGTTTGAGATTGGGATTGAATATAACTGTGATTCACCCTTCTCTTTGTCTTTTAAAGAATGTAGCATAGATTTAAGAGGCTAAAAGTTTAACTTCTGTAACATAATACAACTTTAACAATAATTATGTCAGTTTCAACTATCTTTCAGAGCTGTCAGTCACTATGTAAGTCTCCAGGTTAAAACATCAGAAAATTAGCAAAACTTGATATTTTCAGCCTCACCAACACTAAAAGACATCTTGGAAGGAGGTCAAAGTAACACATGAAAAATACATTGAGTTATGAAAAGGCTATAATTTTATCTTATTTTATTTTTGTGTCTTTGTTTTCTTTATGTAAGTTTGCATACTATTATAATGCCTGTTTTACATAGGCCAAAAGAAGTAATCTGATCCCTTGGATGTAGATTTATAGAAGATGGTAAGCTGCTATGTGGTTGCTGGGATATGAACTTTGGTCACTTGGAAGACCAGCCAGTGATAACAATTCTCTATCCCTATGGCTAAAGTATTTTTTCTTGAGAACTTGAAATGATTCTCATACTTAAATGTCACTCTCATCATTTGACTATGCTTCTACAACATATATAGCATTGTTTATGTCTTCTTACCTATGTTTATGGAATAATATTTAGAGCAAGAATTGATTCAGTACTATTGAATGAATAGTGTATCTGTATGTACACACATGAGAACACATGCATTTAAATTTTGTAGAGTTCGTAAAGTCATTTTCTTGAAGTTATTGCTCAGTGGGGTAGTGTTGGTAATTGTTAGGAGATGAAGGCTTGACTGACTGCTCATGCTGTGCACATAAAGGAGTATTATACTATAGCCTATGATAAGGATATATAAAATATTATTATAAGATGGCAATGTATAAGATTATTCTTTCTAACAAAGCTACATAAATAAAAAAATGTTGAAACTAATCATTTGAGTAGGTGGTTGCTTTCTCAAAAATTAAAGATATGTGTTAATATTTTGATTCTCTTTTATAATGCTAAAATTTATGTTTCTCTGCAAGTTCTAAAATTAAAAAAGGAAAGCAATCAAGAAGTTAATTTACTAGAGATTTTCTGAGATTGTTAATATTCCTTAGATTAAAAACATGATCTAATCTAGCATTATTTTAACCAAACATGATTTTATTATTCTTAATTTATTTTAAACTTATCACAATAAGAGTATTTGAGTCTACAATACTAGCAGTAGTCCCAGCACCATTGATCAAAAGGCAAAGAGTCCTGTCATTAATTCTGATGGTCTGAAATCTATCCCTGAAACTAAAAGAGTAAAAAGAGAAAAGCAATTTTTTCAAAACATCCTATGATTTCAGATATACACCAATGTATACATGTGTATGAGCACACATGCACTTATATACGTATGACATGTAAGCAAAAAATAAATAAAATACACTGTCTAAAGATTATAAAAGTTGTCTCCAATCACTTATTTTGTAATGTACCTAGTGTAAGAGGGTAAAGTATTTATTTTATTTTCCTTATATATGGCAAAAGTTTGAAGTAACTTATTACAGAAGTTTTGACATATTACAAGCTTTAGTACCTGAAAGGTTTTATATATATATATATATATAATTCTTTTTATTTTTAATTTCAATTTCTTTCTACAAATGAACTGACTTACATTTTACTGTACCTTTATAGAATGTCATGATAATTCAGTCCCAGAAACCCAGAATGGATAAGAGCTCCAGTGCCTAGTATAAGCATCATTATGGCAGTAACATTATAACTGTCTTTTCAAAAGTATATGATTTTTAAGTGTACATAATTTTCATCACACAAGCTATTTAAGAATAAACATGAGGATTATATGCTAAAATCTGTGAAACATTCATGAAAAACACATAATGACACATTGCACTATAATAGAAATATTTGATATTTAAAGATTATCATTTTTATTATACTGTGTTTTATTGAATCTTTATTTTTATTAAGCCCACATTGTTAAGTAAGAGAAACTCAAACTTTAACAGTAAGGTTATAGCAAGCTTTAAATACAGTGAGGAGATAGTAGCTTATAATAAGATAACCCACATATAAATAGTTACATATAAATATTTAATTTTATTTCTACAGCACATAAACACATGTCAGTTGACTCTGCAACTGGTTAATGAGGACTTACACATTTCAGTAGCTGTGATACTCAAGTTGTACCAAGCACTGACCTCTCTGTCAAGTATGTTAGTGGTAATTATTGTTCCATTGCCATTGATATCAAACATTTTGCTTCCAGTGAGAGAATATCTGCACCAAAAGGAAAAGAGATTATGTCCAAATTGTAATATTTTTATAGCAATGCTATAGGGCATTTGCACATTCAAAGCCGAAAGAGAAAATTTTAACTACACTTTTCACATAGAGAAGGTAATACTGAATAATTCAAATAAACTACACTCACATATTTAAGATTATGCTTAGAATAATTGTTTAAAAACAGGCATAAAATAACAACTAATAAAAAAAGAGACCCCAAATTTAATAGAGATCAGGTAAATCATATGGGAAGAAGATTTTGAAGACACAAGGAAAGGGACAAATGTTGTAGTTATAATTTCCAAAACTAATATAACTAGTTATTGAAAACACAAAAATGAAAAGATTTTGAATTTACAGAGATGATATAAATACAGGTTGATGGCTCTCCTACCTATACCATGAGAAAATTTTAATGAGTGAATGACTTGGTCAAAGGAATTGCAAGAGGCACATTTCATATAAAGCAGAGAACTAGGTCAAGAATGAAATGTGTGAATGTCAACTTGTTACTGTTTCTGTTGAAAATGTAAGTTCTTTCCTCAGTCATCTTCTCCTATCAGTCTCTATTTTATACCATGGGCATTATTTTAATGAACAAGTTCTATATACCACATATAAAATATACTTCAAATATACTTACAATATTTATAAAAAATCATTACATTACATACTGTTGGAACATTGTCCTAACAACAATGCACTGTAAAAATATAGTAAGCGAGACTCCCAATTATGTTTGAGGGCCTTTTACCTCAGATGCATTTTCCACTTTGGATTATTCTTGAATTCTGTGCTTTCAACATCAAACATTTAATTTTAACTAATAAGACATATTTATTCTGGTTTGATGTCAAATAATAGCTAAAGAACCAATTTTATTGAAAGGATATGGTGGGTGCCTCCTTCAGTGTACCACAAATGTGGATATGGCCTTCAACCTTACTTTTGGGCTTTTCCAAATATAATCTATAGCGTGTATTGGACAATTTTATTTAAATTGGTCTGGCCTGATAAACATCTGGAAAATGGATGTTCAGTTACTATTTAGTATGAGCTTGCTAACTTTTATCTACATGTTTTTCTGGTTTAGTTAGGTCTTTTTTTTTCTTATTTTTAATATTTCTGTATAAAAGTACACTCAAACTGAAATAAGATTATCTTCAGCATTGAATGGAATCTGCCTCATTCTTGCAGTTACTCAGATAATAAGTGCAGTTTAGCTGGTTTCTTTGTATGAATACATTCTTGAGGAATTTGCACAAACGAATTTGAGATTTACTGTAGTTATGTGACAGGGATGAGAATATTTTATACTTGAGTTGACAATTTTCTAAAAATGTTATCTTAATTTGAAGTTTCATGTTCAAAGAAATTTAAAATATGAATTAAATAGGATGATACTTTAGCCTAGAGTTTTAGATTCATTCAATGTTAAGTACTTTGACACATTTTACTTAAGTATCTACAAGTGGGTGCATTTTTTGATTAAACAGATTTCCTACAGAATTAAATGGTACTTAAATGGCTGCTACTTTGTACTTCACATCTAATCCTCTTCCAAATAAATCCCATTAGAAGCTTACAAGAAAATGATTTTTTTTTTCATTGCTAACTATTTGCTAAAATTTAAGAAGAATAGTTAAGGCCAAATAAATTGATCCACGTTGCCCTGAGAAATTAGACTAGGAAAAAACAAAACACAAATCAACAGAGACTTAGTGATTATGTAGGGCTAATTAATTGGTTATTGTAGGTTCTTCTCAAAGATTCATGATTTCACAAGAACTGAGTATTTGCATAGCTTTCTAGAGTAAGATAGAATTTTCCTCTTGTTGATTTTAAGTACAATTAGAGAGCAGTTGGTTATTACAAAAATATGGGCCCTACTACTGAACCCTGAGTGGTATCCTGACAAGCTTGTTGTTGCAGTAACCACAGATATGGGTAGTTTTGAACCTTCATTAAGGAAACTTCTCTTGCAAAACACATTGACATTTATAGAAAATCACAACCAATTAAATTCAGAGTTGTGGAATGCATGTTGCTAGAAAACGGTCCCACATCTGTTGCTAATGGCATATTACTTAATATGGGGCAAATAGATTGTAGTAGTAAGAGCATCAGGCAGCTTTTTGTAATATTTGGTTTTCTAGTAATGTCAGATGCACAACCATGAAATGTCATCACATGACTGCCTACACATGAGATGAAAGAGTAAAAATCAATGCCAAGGCAATGGGGTGGAGAGGGTGATCAGGATGGAATGCACCTTTGTGAAGGCAAATGGAGAAGGAGGGGGATGGGAACTGGGAAGGGTAAAGGGATAACATCTCAAATGTAAATACAGAGACTCTAATAAAAAAACACACACACGCACACAAAGGAAATGACATCTTTCACAATATTCATAAATATTAAAGAACATCTTGATGTGACTCTAAATAAGCAAGTGAAAGATCTGTATGAGAATAATTTCAAGTCTCTTAAGAAAGATATTGAAGAAGATCTCAGAAGATGGAAAGGTCTCATATACTCATAGATTGGAAGGATCAATACAGTAATAATGACCATCTTTCCAACAGCAATCTACAGATTCAGTGCAATCCCCATCAATATTCTAAGTCTAATCCTTATAGAGTTAAATAGAGAAATTTGTAAAATAATTTGGAACAACAACAATGACAACAGGACAGCATAAACTATTCTCAACTTTAAAAGTAATTCCTGGGAAATTCTCATTCCCAACCTAAAGCTGTATTACAGAGCAATAGTGATTCAACATTTATGATTTTGGTACAGAGACAGTCAGGTAGATGAATGGAAGAGAACTGAAGATCCAGAAATCAATCCACACACCTATGATCACTTGATCTCTGACAAAGAAACTAAAAACATTCAATGGAACAAAGACAGACACTTCAACAAATGGTGCTGGTTCAACTGGCAGTCAGCATGCAGAAGAATGCTAATTAATCCCTTCTTATCTCCTTATACAAAGCTCAAGTGCAAGTGGATCAAAGACATTCAAATAAAATCAGGTACACTGAAACCAACAGAACAGAAAGTGGGGAAGAACTTGGAATAGGTACAGGGGAAATTTTCCTGAACAGAACAACGATGGCTTATGCTCTAAGATCAAGTAGTGGCAAATGGGACCTCATGAAATTACATAGCTTCTGTAAGTCAAAGAACACTGTCAAAAAGATAAAATGGCAATCAACAGATTGAGAAAATATCTTTACCAATCCTACATCTGATAGAGCACTAGTATCCAGTATATACAAAGAACTCAAGAAGCAAGACTCTAGGGAAACAAATAATTCTATTATAAAAGGGGGTACACACATAATATGCAGTTACTGATAATTGGATACTAGCCCCAGAAAGCTCTGAATACTGAAGAAAGAACTCTCAGATCACATGAAGCTCAAAAAGAAGGAGGCTGAAAATGTGGAAGCCTCAGTCCTTCTTAGAAAAAAAAAATGTATAGCACCCTCTCAGAGTGTGGTACATGTAGACCTGAAATTAATAATTCAAGAGCTAAGAATGCAGCCTTGTGGCAATCCTTGGTATTAAAAAAACATTATGTTTCATCATTACACACCAAGAAAACTTTGACTACTTCCATATTACATTTTATTTTATATGTACTTTATGCTCATTGTAACTAGCAAGTTTTCACTGCATACTATCAAACTTTAAAAAAAACCAAGTAGTGACAAAAATATATTCATATAGTTTTAAGCAAAAAAATGGTTTTTAAATCTGTATATTTATTTTTTTTAAATAAAGTTGTTTAATTTTTTTAAAGGAGTTACAAAGCTAAACAAAGAATTCTCAACTGGAGAACATAGAATGGCTGAGATGCAACAACAACAATAAAAAAAATTGCTCAACATCCCTAGTCATCAGGGAAATGCAAATCAAAACAACCCTAAGATTTTACCTCACACCAGTCAGAATGTCTAAGATCAAAAACTGGTGACAGCAGATGCTGGTGAGGATATGGAAAAAGAGGAACACTCCTCCACTGTTGGTGGGATAGCAAGCTGGTACATCCACTATGGAAATTATTCTGGCAGTTCCTTAGAATATTGGACATAGTACTACCTGAGAATCCAGCTATACTATTGCTGGGCATATGCAGAAAAGAAGCTACAATATCTAACAAGTACACCTGTTCTACCAAGTTAATAGCAGCCTTATTTATAATAGCCAGAAGCTGGAAAGGAACCAGACTCCTTCATCAGAGGAAAAGATACAGAAATTGTGGTACATTTACACAATTGAGTACTACACGGCTATTAAAAAAATGGCTTCATGAAATTCCTAGGCAAATTGATGAAACTTGAAGCTATCATCCTCAGTGAGGTAACCCAGTCACAAAAGAATTCTCATGGTATGTACTCACTGATAAGCAGATACTAGCCCAAAGATCTCAGAATACCTGAGGAACAATTCACAGAAATTATGAAAGTCAAAGAGAAGGAGGGGCAGAAAATGGATGCCTTGGTCTTTCTTAGAAGGGAGAATACTCATGAAAAGTAATAGTGGAACAAATAGAGGAGAGCGATTGGTTAAAAGAACAGCCAAAGACTGCCACACCTGGGAATCCCTCCCATATGCAGCCACTTTACCACCATTGATGATTCCAAGTAATCCTTACTGGCTGGGATCTGATATGGATGCATCCTTAGAGGCTGGACCAGAGCCATACTGATACAGAGGAGGATGCTCGCAACTAACCATGGAGACTGAACATGGGGACCCCAATTAAGGAGGTAGAGAAAGGTCTGAAGGAGCTTGAAAGGATCATCAAACCCATGAGAAAAATAAAATTATTAACTAACCAAACCCACCGCAGCTCCCAGCGACTAAAAGACCACCCAAAGTGTTCAAATTGAGAGATCCATGGCTCCAGGTGCATATGAAGCAGATGATATCATTCTCTGGAATCAATGAGAGAAGAGGACTTTGGTACAGTGAAGGCTCATTTTCCCAGTGAGTGGAAGGCCAAGGCACTGAAGTACTTGGGAGGTAGGGAGAGGGAACACCTTCATTGAGCAATGTGAGGAGAAGGGGGGATGGGATTGGTAAAAAAGCAGAAACATCTGAAATGTAATTACAGAGAATATCCAATCCAAAAAAAAAAAAAAAAGAAAAAAGAAAAAAAGAAAATTCTTCTTTGAAGTTTTTATGACTATATATATATATATATATATATATATATATATATATAGAGAGAGAGAGAGAGAGAGAGAGAGAGAGAGAGAAAGAGAGAGAGAGAGAGAGAGAGAGAGAGAGAGAGAGAGAGAGAGAGAGAGTTATTGAAGTTTTTATGAGGATATATATATATATATATATATATATATATATATATATATCCACACGTACTGTCTTCTCAGGACAATTTCATGTAGTTCTGTAAGTGCAATGATCTTTGGTTTATCCCTTGGGACAAGGTCTTGATAATCACATGTTATTATGTAAATCATGAAATTATATGTGTTTAGAATGTAGAGACCCTAGCCTGGATTTCTCATACTAGGTTTTTTTGGACTTGTGGAAAAATAAATCCAGACCTGGTCCCAAATAATGGATAATTAGAAATTTTTCATTAAACATGCATTTTAAAAGGCAATATCCTAAGGGAAGAGCTTTTATTTTTTTAAATAAATAATATATCAGTTTATCTTAACACCACACAAGTATTTTTTCTGGGTCTATGCTGTGCCTACAAAGAGCAAAAAAAAATTTCATAACCTAAGTAATATGTTCAAGATTACGTAGTACTTTGGTTATTTGGTGAAAATAATTAGGTAAAATTTTATACTCAATTGGATTGTACTACTGGTTTCTGTAAAACAACTTCAATATTATATCTAAAACTAGGCTTTTTTAATAAAGAGAAAATATTTGTTTTTCGTTTTTTTTCTTTTTTATTAGATACTCTGTATTTACATTTGAGATGTTATCCCTTTACCCCACCCAGCTCCCATCCCCTGTCCTACTCCATTTACCTTCACAATGGTGCACTCCCTTCTGATCCCCCTCTCCACCCCATTGCCTTGGAATTACCCTACATTGGGAAAACTTGCCCTCTCTGAAACAAAGCCACTTCTCACATTGATGCCAGACACTGCTATCTTCAGCTACATTTATTTTTCTATAACACAGAAATTAATTGCACCCATTTTATTAAGTTCCGTTATTCTTTTATTCCTAAAATCTTTTGAAGTTTTAAAACTAATTTCAATTAAATATTATTTCTATAAGTGAAATATAGATTGCTATACTTTGCGGTCTAAAGTGGTATATTCAATATTTTTTATGCCCTCATATGTAGTCCCTAGCTAAAGTAGTATAGGGGACAGCAAGATAGCTCAGGTGATTAAGGCTGCTTTCCCCAAACTAAAAATCTGATTTTAATATTTAAGACCCACATTGTGGAAAAAGAAACAATCCCCAGAAGTTGCTATTTGTGCTCCAAACACATCTTCTGTGAGCAAGCCCACATGTCTATACACACATTTACACATACACGCTCTCTCTCTCTCTCTCTCTCTCTCTCTCTCTCTCTCTCTCTCTCTCTCTCTCTCTCTCTCTCTCTGTCTCTCTCTCCCTCCCTCCCTCTCTCCCTCCCTCCCCCCTCCCTCCCTTCTTCCCTCCCCCCCTCATCCACACACACACACAAACATTAGCATACATTAAGAAATAAAGCACAATAAACTATTTTAAAAGTCAGTGGAAGTGGTACTGAATTAGGTTAAATCAAAAGGGCCATGTGGAAATTTAGGGTTATCATTTTTTATTCCTGAAATCCTGGTATTGTGAAGCTTGGAGAAAAAAGTGCCTGTTTACACCTGCTGGCTGCCAACATAGTACCATGTTGAGTGAAAGAATTTGTCTCATAGGAATAATACAAAGAATGGTAATGCAGGAAAGATACTTCATGTCCTGTGACCTACAGAAAAATAAAATGCACACCCTAGTACACACACTCAAGTGCACACACATGCACACACACACACAAACACACAAATGGGCATTGTGCTGAATTTTAGGTCAGCATTACATATTACATGTTTTTACATTGACCTTTTCAATTTGTTTTGATAAACATTTAGGCAATTTAAACATACTTATTCTTTTGAAACAAATGTTACATACTACATTGACATATATCATTTATAAAAGTCTTATTTTACATTTTCAAGAAATATATTTTTCATTCAAGCTTCTCATTTCTTAATTAGAAAAGTGTTACTGTTCATATCTAAAGACTTGCCTCATAGGAGATTGTCTTCGATCTGGGTCTACAGCAGAAACTGTTCCCACAATTGTTCCATCTGGCTTTCCTTCAGGAATTTCAAATATGTAATATGGTAAGAGGAAAACAGGAGGTTCATCTTCATCTTCTACTTGAACTTTAATGTAAGTTGTGGAGGCATTAGCATGAGCATGTGCAAGCTCTTCATCAACATGGGAGTTTTTAACTTTTGCTCTAATGCCATAGTGGTTCTGATGCTCAAAATCGACTTTCTACAAATAAATACAGTATGTTAAGAAGAAATAACTTCAGTGAAGCCAGGTTTAATTTAAAAGAAAAACATTAACCTATTCATGTTTCAATTCTTTTAATCTAGGTTTGATTTTAATATATACAAATATTATCTTCTAGACCCATTACTCAAGAATCAAAACCAGAATTTACTTACACCTCTACTATAGGCTTATTTGAAATAGCTATAATTTACTTCAGAAATAAACTTATTTAAAAACAAATTCATGTTCAAAATATTATAGAAAATTGAAAGTTTATGTATTATCAGTGAAGGTATTTTTTTCAAATTATTCTGCACTTGATATAATTTTAAATTTGAACATGCAAATTAAAAAGAACTTTATAAAACTACATCAGTTATTTCTAAATTAATTGCATTTCCAAGCTACATAGCAAGACCATGATCTCTTTGATTCATGTTTTAGTGCAGCAAAATATAACCAATAACTGCAAATAATTATATCTTTTGTTTAGATTTGCACTAGTCAGTAAAGTAAATAATTTAAACATATATACCTTCTTAAGTATAACTATCCCTTCTTGGGTTTCATTGTCAATGATTATGTCAAATGTTTGTGAATCATCATCTTCAATGCTATACTCGACCTCTGCATTCTCTCCTATGTCATCATCATGTGCCATAATTTTCCCTATAGTTGTTCCACTGGGTGCCGATTCAGATACAGTGAAGCGGTAGAAACCTTTAGAAGCAAAATTCCACATGATTTGGACACATTTTTAATATATAAATTTTTAAATTTTAGCATATTTTATTTGTAGTCTTTAGGAAAAAACAGGCCTTTCCTGCTAGCTATCATTTTATATTTTAATATTTCTATGTCTCTTAGATTTGCACATATAAAACTAAAAACCATATCTATCATTATTCATAGATTTACTGAAATATAGAAATATTCTTTCCTATTAATATTCCAAACATGGCAATTTGTAAGGACAAAAAGCAGTCTATACAATGGGATTATTCAAAGAGATGTTAGTTCTTTCTTAAAATTTTTTATCGGATATATTTATTTACATTTCAAATGTTATCGTCTATTTCCAGTTTCCCCACCATAACCTCCCATCCCATCTACCCTCCCCTTGCTTCTCTGAGGGTAAACCACCACCCACCTACCACTAACACAGGACCCTCTCCAGTCTCCCTGCTCTGACATTCCCCTTCACTGGAGCATCTAGTCTTGGCAGGATCAAGGACTTCTCCTCCCATTGATTCATGCCCAACAAGGGCTACATATGCAGTTGGAGCCATGAGTCTGACAAATTCTTTATGACTTTCCTCTCAAATCATTTCACAGATTTCCTCTGGATGTTTTGTATTGTTTTAAACATGAAAGTAATACTAGTTAAATATTACTGATATTCTACCACTTTATTTTTAAAGCAAAAGGAACAATTTGTACCTTAGAATTTTTTCAGTTGAAAAAACATTTGTGATTACAAAAAGTAAAATAATGACTTGCTATCATACTTTTACAGGTAGTTTATGGGAAATGAGCAATGGATCAATAGTTAATAGCACTGACTACTCTTCAAAGCATCCAAGTTCTATTCCTAGCACTTATCCCAGGTGCCGCACAAATATATCCAACCCATATTCTAGGAGATCTAAATGCTCTCTTTTGACACACATACATATGGTGTAGTCAGACACATACATCGAAATTTTAAAAATGCCATAAAAACGTTAAAATGTGAATTTTTAGAATTATATATTACTTTGTTTATACCTACCCTTTTCAGAACTAGGAATAACCAAGGTACTTACTTCTTCAACTTTTTTTTTTCTACACATTTCACCTTTTACTTTTAATGTTGGTTTAATATAGACTTCTTTCACAGTCATGTTCTAAAGTTCCATGATAATGTCAGAAATAATATACATATACATTCTTTCTTTTGTTTATGGTCTTGAAAATGAAGCAGATAATAACCATGATATCTATAAGTAAGAAGGTGATACTATGATTGTTTTATATTTTTCTAATGTAAAATGCTGTCTTAGTTGAAAAAACTTGGATACAAACTGAAATAAGTGACATTTAAGGAAATAAAATACTAGAATGTCAAAACATATTACATGTTCTAAGAAAAGAACAGAGTGCACACTTTAGAGTTTGGTTTGTGTGCTATGGACAAGGCAATAAAGACATTGACTACAGCCATTATTTGAAATCAGTTCAGACCATGGATTTGACTGTTTCCTGTTTGTGACATGAAGCACTGTGTGTCCAATAGTTACACTGAAGCTCTATTGATTAGAGAAAAGTAGATCAATGATATATGCACAATATTTAGATGAGAAAACATTGTGATAAGAGGAAAGATGAAGGTATTGGAGTCTGAACCAGGACAGAGACAGAGTAGGGGGAAGATCTGTAACATAATTTCTTTTTCATTTATAAAGATTTTAAAAACATTTTTGCATAAAAGTATATGAATAGATTTTTCTCAGTACATGGTTTTTTAAAAAGTTTGATAGTGTGCATTAAAGTCTTACTAGTTACAATGAGCATAAAGTACATGTAAAATAATATGTAACCTGGAAATAGTCAGTTTTCTTAGTGTATAAAGATTAAGCATAATGATTTTACTTTTTTTTCCTTCTTTTTTTTTCTTGGCCTTTGTTTTTTCTTAAACTTCATATAATCTCTGAGTTGTTTCTGGGGGGTTCAGAGCTTTCTGGGGTTAGCATCCCACTATCAGTGACTGCATATTATATCTGTTCTTTTGTGACTGAGTTACCTCACTCAGAATGATATTCTCTACATGCATCCATTTTCTTAAGAATTTCATAAAGTCATTGTTTCTGATAGTTGAGTATTACCCCATTGTGTAAATGTACCACAATTTTTGAATCCATTCATCTACTGCAGGACATCTGGGTTCTTTCTACCTTCTGGCTATTATAAATAGAGCTGCTATGAACTTGTGGTGCATGTGTCTTTGTTGTATGTTTAAGTTTCTCTGGGGTATATGGCCAGAAGTAGAAAAACTGGACCATCAGGTAGCACTATATCCAATTTTCTGAGGAATTGCCAGACTGATTTCCAGAGTGGTTGTATCAGTTTACAACGCCACCAACAGTGGAGAAGTGTTCCTCTTTCTCCACATCCTCACCAGCATCTGCTTTCATCTGAATTTTGAACTTAGTCATACTGGCTGGTGTGAGTTGGAATCTCCGTGGTTGTTTTGAATTGCATTTCCCTGATAATTAAGAATGTTGTGCATTTCTTAGATGCTTCTCAGGCATTCCATATTCCTCAATTGAGAAATTTTTGTTTAGCTCTGTACCTCATTTTAATAGAGTTGTTTGACTCTCAGGTATCTAACTTCTTGAGTTTTTGTATATCTTAAATATTAGGCCTCTATGGGATGTGTGGATGGTAATGATCTTGTCCCAATCTGTTGGCTACCATTTTGTTTTCTTGACAGTGTCCTTAGCCGTACAGAAACTTTGCAATCTCATTAAGTTCAATTTGTTGATATTTGACCTTAGAGCAGGAGCCATTGCTGTTTTGTTCAGTAATTTTTATCCTGTGCATATGTGTTCTAAGGTTTCTCCTTTTTTCTCTTCTAATAGTTTCAGTATACCTTTTTTAATGTGGAGATCTTTGATCCTCTTTCATTTGAGATTTGTACAAGGAGATAGAAAAGGGTCTATTTCATTCTTTCACATGCTGTGTGCCTGTTGGACCAACACCATGTGTTGAAGAGGCTGTACTTTTTCCAATGAATGTTTAGAGGTTTTTGTCAAAAATCAAGTGACAATATATGGGAGGGCTCATTTCTGGAACTTTTATACTATTCCATTGATCCACATGCTTATCTCTGTACCAGTACAATGCAGTTTTTAACATAATTGCCTTGTCATGTAGTTTGAGGACACAGATGGTGATTCTGCAGATGTTTTCTTGTTGTTGAGGATGGATTTTGATATTCTAGGTTTTTTGTTATTCCAGATGAAATTGCACATTGCTCTTTCCAACTCTATGAATAATTGGGTTAGAATTTTGATGGGCATTACATTGAATCTGAAGATTGCTTTTGGTAAGATGGCCATTTTTACATTACTAATCCTTCCAATCCATGACCATGGGAGATCTTTCCATTTTCTGAGATATTCTTCAATTTCCTTCTTCAGAGGTTTGAAGTTCCTGTCATACAGGTCCTTTACTAGCATAGTTAGAGTCACACCAAGAAATTTCATATAGTTTGTGACTATTGTGAAGGGTATCTTTACCATAATTTCTTTCTCCACATGTTTGTCCTTTGAGGAGAAGAAGGCTACTGATTTCTTTGAATTATCCAGCCACTTTGCTGAACTTGTTTATCAGCTGTAGAAGTTCTCTGGTGGAAATTTTGGGGTCAATTACATACACTATCATGTCATCTGCAAAGAGTGATGTGTCTAATTCTTCCTTTCCAGTTTGTATCCCCTTTTGATTTCCTTTTGCTGTCTAATTGCTCTGGCCAGGACTTCCAGTACTATGTTGAACAGATAGGGAGAGAGTGGGCTGCCTTGTCTAGTCCCTGATTTTAGTTGGAATGCTATAAGGTTCCCACCATTAACTTTGATGTTGGCTGTTGGTTTGCTGTATATTGCATTGATTATGTTTAGTTATGGGCCTTGAATTCCTCTTCTTTCCAAGACTTTTAACATGAAGTGCTGTGGAATTTTGTCAAATGCTTTCTCAGCATCTAGTGAGATGACCATATGTTTTTTTCCTTTGAGTTTGTTTGTATGGTGGAATATGTTGATGGATTTTCTGATATTAAACCATGCATGCATCCCAGTGAAGAAGCCTACTTGATCATGGTGAGTGATGATTTTGATGTGTTTTTGGATTCAGTTTGCAAGGATTTTATTGAGTATTTTTGCATCAATGTTCATAAGTAAGATTGGTCTGAAGTTCTCTTCCCTTGGAGGGTCTTTGTGTGGTTTAGGAATGAGGTTTATTGTAGGTAGTGTTTCATCTGACTCTATTTTGTGGAATAGTTTGGAGAGTATTGATATTAGGTCATCAATAAATGTCTGAGAATTCTGCACTGAACCCTTCTGTGCCTGGGCTTTTTTTTTTTTTTTTTTTTTTTTTTTTTTTTTTTTTTTTTTTTTTTTTGGAGGATTTTGATGACTGCTTCTATTTCTTTATGTGTTATGGGATTATTTAGATGGTTTACCTGGTCCTGATTTACCTTTAGTATCTGTTATTTGTATAGGAATTTATCCATTTCTTCCAGATTTTCCAGCTTTATTGAGTATAGGTTTTGCAGTAGGATATGATGATTTCTTGAATTTCCTCTATTTCAGTTGTATTTTCCACTTTCCTTTCTGATTTTTTTTAAATGGATGCTCTCCCTTTGCCCTCTAGTTAATCTGGCTAAGGGTTTATTAATCTTTTTAATTTTCTCAAAGCACCAGCTCTTGGCTTTGTTGATTCTTTGAATGGTTATTTTGGTTTTTATTTGGTCAACATCTGCTCTGAGTTTGATTATTTCTTGCTCTTTACTCCTCTTGGGTGTATCTGCTTCCTTTTGTTCTAGAGTTTTCAACTGTGCTGTCAAATTTCTAGTGTATGCTCTCTCCAGTTTCCATTTGGAAGCACTCAGAAATATGAGTTTTTTTTCTCAGTACTGCTTTCATTGCATCCCAAAGATTTAGATATGTTGTATATTCATTTTCACCAAATTCTAGAAAATCCTTAATTTCTTTCTTTATTTCTTCTTTGACCATGCTATTGTTTACTAGAGCATTGTTTAGTTTCCATGTATACATGGGCTTTTTATGTCTTTGTTGTTATTAAAGACCAGCCTTAGACCATGGTGATTTGATAGGATGCATGGGAGTATTTCAATCTTCTTATATCTATTGAGGCTTATTTTGTGACCGATTATATGGTCAATTTTGAAAAAGGTGGCATGAGGAACTGAGAAGAAGTTGTATTTTTTTGATTTGTTTTGTTTTAGGATGATATGTTCTATAGATGTCTATTAATTCCAATTGGTTCATAACCTCTGCTAGTTTTACTGCATTCTTGTTCAGCTTCTGTTTCCATGATCTGTCCATTGATGAGAGTGGGTTGTTGAGGTCTCCCACTATTATTGCCTGGAATGCTATGTACTTTTTGAGCTTTAATAGGGTTTCTTTTATGAATATGGGTGCTCTTGTATTTGGAGCATATATTTTAAGAATTCAGAGTTCCTTCTGGGAAATTTTTCCTGTAATGAGTAAAAAGTGTCCTTCCTTTTCTTTTTTTTTCTTTTTTTAATAACTTTTAGTTGAAAATCTACTTTATTCCATATTAGAATGACTACTCCAGCTTGTTTCTTATGGCTGTTTGCTTGGAAGGTTTTTCCCCAACCTTTTACTCTGAGATAGTATATGTCTTTGTCTCTAAGATGAGTTTCCTGTATGTAGCAAAATGTGGGATTCTGTTTATGTATTCAGTCTGATAGCCTATGTCTTTTTATTGGGGAATTGAGTCCATTTATGTTAACAGATATCAAGGAATAGTGGTTGATCTTCCCTGCTATTTTTGCTTTTACAGATAGAATTGTGCCTGTGTGTCTTTCTTCTTTGGTTTTCTTGATTAGCTATTTTCTTGTTTTTACTAGAATGTAGTTTTTCTCCTTGTATTGGGTTTTCCACCTATGATTTGTTGTAGAGCTGGATTTGTGGTCAGATATTTTGTAAATTTAGTTGTGTCTTGATCTATGTTGTTTTCTCCATCTATGGTGATTGAGAGTTTTGCTGGGTAAAGCAACCTTGGCTGACACTTGTCTTCTCTTAGGGTTTGCATGATGTCTGTCCAGGATCTTCTAGCTTTCATAGTCTCTGTTGAGAAGTCGGTTGTGATTCTGATTATTCTGCCCTCATAGGTTACATGACCTTTATCCCTTATTGCATTGTTTCTTTGCTTTGGGCACTTGGTATTTTGACTATTATATGTCAGGAGGAATTTCTTTTCTGGTCCACTCTATTTGGAGTTCTGCAGTCTTCTTTTATGCTCATGGTCATCTCATTCTTCAGGGTAGGGATGTTTTCTTCTATGTTTCTTTCTTTTGTTGAAGATATTTACTGTGCCACTTTGTTGATATTCTCTGCCCTCTTCTATTCCCATTAGTTTTAGCTTTGGTCTTCTCATTGTGTCCTTGATCTACTGGAAATTTTGGGTTAGGAGCTTTTTGGCTTTTGCATCTTTTATGACAGTTTTGTCTGCTTTCATTGTTGTCCTCAGCCCCTGAGATTCTCACTTCCATCTCTTGTAGTCTGTTGGAGATTCTTGCATCTGTGACTTCTTATTTCTATTTTAGGTTTCCTACCTACAGAGTTGTCTCTTTTAGTGTTTTCTTTATTGTTTCCATTTCTATTTTAAATTCCTTCCTCAATTCCTTCATCTCTTTGGTTCTGTTTTCCTCTAGTTCTTTGATTTCTTTGAGTTTTTTTTTTCATGTTTCCTCTTTAAAAGCTTCTATTTCTTTATGTTTTTCTTCCCGTTCTATTTAAAAGATATCCATCATCATCTTGAGGTATGATTTTAGGTCTCATTCTTTTTTTTTCTGGAGTGCTTGGCATCCTGCTGTTTGCTATAATGAAATGAGCTGGGTTCTGAAGTTGCCAGGTTGTCTTGGTTTCCACTGGCTAAGTTCTTTGGCTTTCTTCCTGCCATCTAGTTGTTTTAGATTATATGTGGTCTTCTTGTCATTGACTAGTTCCTGTCTCCTCCCTGTACCTGGCCTGTGTCCCTGGATCTCTGCTGTTTTAGGTGGCAAATGGCTTGAGAGATGGTCTGCGTGCAAAGCCCTTCTGAGTAGACCGGAGTCTCTATGGCATAGTTCTTTCTCCTATGGACAAACCTGAGGGCCGCACTTATGGCATGCTAGGCCTGGACCTCTCTGTGCCCCAACTACTTGCCAGGCCTGTGTCCCTGGATCTCTGCTATTCAGGTAGCAAATGGCCTGAGTGTTTCTTCCCCATGCAAGGGCCTTCTGGTTAGAAACCAAGCGCCTAAGGCAGAGTTTCTGCTCCCCTGAACCAATCAGGGAGCAGCACTTTCCATGTGCTAGGCCTAGCCCTCTCTGCGCCCTTGCTACTCATAGCACAGTTTCACCAGGCCTGCATTCCTGGATCTCCCCTGTTCCCAGTAGCAAAAGGCCTGAGCATTTGGTCCCCAAGCAAGGGCCTTCTGGTTGGAATCTGAGTCCCTACAGCAGAGTTCCTGCTCTCCTGAACCAATTGGGGGATGGGAAGGGAGCCCTTTCCACCAAAACCTCTCTGTGCCCCCTGCTACTCGCAGTGCACTCTCACCAGGCCAGTTTGTCTAGATCTGCTCTTCAGCATTCTAAAGGCCGAATCAAAAAGATTCTCAGACAATTTAAGTTTTGGTGTAAGAAATGAAATATAAAAACAAATGACTAAAAACCTTCAACAAAATTATTTTCCATTATCAGATAATGAGTTGTAGACCTATATTCTGGGTTTTAGACATTCATCTCTATGTGTGTGTATAAAGTGAGTGAGTGTGTGTGTGTGTGTGTGTGTGTGTGTGTGTGTGTGTATGTATGAAGTATGTGTGTGTTTATAAAGTGTGTGTGTATGTATGTGTATGTGTGTGTGGTATGATATGGTGTGCATGTGATATGTGTTATTCAAGGTGTTATATCTGTGTATATGCTATCTTGCTAACAACTATTAAAACCAAGAACTATCATGACATTTGTTGTACCAGTCATCAATTCAGACAAAGTGACAAATTATACTTGAAGTATATTTGACATAGTATAGCGTGAACTCAATGATAAATTTTACATGCAGTGTAATGTTTGTTTGATTCATTCAATAAATTAATTTCAATCATTTTAGATAATAAGATTTATGCACTAGACTATTATTCCTGAATTTGTTACTAATTGGGATGGAAAATACCTATGTATATGAGATTTAAGGAATATATGAGACTGTAATATGAACTTTACAAAATATACCACATCTTTTTTTTTATCAAGATTCTGAAGAACTCTGTAATAATTCTTGCTTTAAATGTCAAGACAGTAAATTTTTATTTTGTTTATTTTTCTTACAACTTTATTTAAAGAAGAGTGATACATGTACAGATTTTAAAAAGCATTTTGGCAAGTCTTTTAGAGGTTCGATAGCATGCATTGAAATCCCACTAGTCACCATAAGCATAAAGTGCATGTAGAACAGAATGTATTATGGAAACTGTTTTCTTGGTGTGTATAGATTAAACATAATGATCTTCGAATACCAAAAATTGCCACAAGGCTCTATTCTTGCTCTTGGATTATTAATGATTTAAGGTCTAGGTGTACCACACTCTGAGAGGGTGCTAAACACTTACATTTTTTTCCTAAGAAGTAATGAGGCTTTCATTATTTGGCCTTTGTTATTCTTGAGTTTCATATGGCCTTCAAGTTGTTTCTGGGGTATTCAGAGCTTTCTGTGGCTAGTATCCAATTATCAGTGACTGCATATTATGTCTGCTTTTTTGTGACTGGGTTATCTCACTCAGGATGATATTCTCTAGATGCATCCATTTTCTTAGGAATTTCATAAAGTCATTGTTTCTAACAATTGAGTAGTACTCCATTGTGTAAATATACCACAGTTTTTGTATCCATTCATCTACTGAAGGGCATCTGGGTTTTTTCCAGTTTCTGGCTATTATAAACAGGGCTGTTCTGAACATTGTGGTGCATGTGTCCTTACTGTATGTTGGAGCATCTCTGGGGTATATGCCCAGAAGTGTGATAACTAGGTGTTCAGGTAGGAATATTAGAAGAGAAAGTGGGGAAATATACCACATCTTAAAACTGTGCAGCAAATAGAAAGGAAGAAATTTTATTATAATCTAATACCACCAGTGTTATACTTGGTATATCTGTCTTTTTAAATTGATGAGCAGTTTCCTTATGAAGTATATAATACTCTGGTTAGGCTAATTGATTTGATACTTCTGTGATTGGCAAGTATTGGCTGAGTGGGGTTATTCCTATAATCATTAAAGAAGGAAAGTTTGGTACATGATACACATTAAAATCTACTATAACTATCAATCCATTAAAACCATGAGCAATGCAAGGATGAGAGTTCAACTTTCTATATATACTGATTGTCACCCAAGACACATAAACCACATAAAGTGCCATTCGATCATTGCAGGTGCTACTGTGTAGAGATAATTGCAAAAGAAAACACTTCTGAAGAATGTAAAAGGTAGATGGACAGTGGCAAAGGCAATGAAAAGATGGTATTTCTGGATGTGGTATCTCATGATTCTATTCTGCACTTGAAACATTGAGGGAGAGAGAATAAGTGACATGATTTGAGAATCATTGAGCCCTACAGAGTGAGACCAGTCCTTAAAATTACATAAATACAATAGAATAATAAAAAAAAGTAATACATATATATATATATATATATATATATATATATATATATATATATATATAATTTAATGAAACATTAATGCCTATTAAAACTGGAAGCCAAACAGAATGACAGTTTCATCTTTGTGTATATATAATCAATGTCCAGAAATTATCTACTGGTTGACGAGCATATCTACTATTCTCTTCATCCTGTGTTTTTTATGGTAATTGATAATTGTTCATGCTTTAACAATACTTCTAAATCTATTGTTGTCACTAAGTTATGACTACCTAAAAATTTCTCATGATTTGATGTCTATAATAAATGAGAGAAACAAATATAACTTTCTTGCTACAAGAACAAAAACTAAAAATTTTGTAAAATTATTATTACAGATGCATAGAAGAAAAGTTTCAAAAGGTATTCATCTCAAATTCCTGTGATTTTGTGAACGTGTCTTTTGAAAAAGCAAAAGGAATCAAACTTGCAGACAGAATTAAACTGCTAATATGTTAGTCTTGACACAGAATTGGAGGCAGAAATATTTACATAAGTGTGTAAGTGTGAGAAATATTTAGTTTATTATATACAGCTGAGATCTATAATCAGTCAAGAGTTATCAGGCAATCTTTGGATTCATGACCAACCCTCAGGTAACAGCCATTAAGGATACTCTGCCTCATATTAGCTACAAAGACAAGTGAACAATGTCAGCAATCTAATAAAGAATAAAGTACATTGTGTCCAAGAGATACAGGAAATGTCCAGTGTACTTTGATTGTAGCCTAGTGAGCCCACACTAAAGGTTTTCAAAACAATAGATAAGTTATCACCCCATGGCAATTTGTCATTGAAGCTGTAGAGCACAGACTCATTACTTTTTCTCTAACGTTTTCACATTAGAACAATTCAACTGTATAAAAAATAGCACATTTGTTTTTTTGTAATTTTAAGCTGTTGAAATGCTCTGTGTAGAGTGCACAATTTAACATCTGTGCATATTATAAACATGATATAAAGAAAAATGGAAATTCAAGTTCCTTCCTACTTACTTTCTTTGAATATTGGCTTGTTGTCATTAATATCCGACAGCTTAATTGATACGGTTGTTGTTCCCGACAGGGCTCCCGGCTGACCAAGCATGTCTTTGGCTTGAATAATTACACAGTACGTATCTTGCAACTCTCTATCCATTTTAGAAGATATTCTTATGACTCCTTTTAAAAATAAAACAGTACAGTTCCAGTTATTTCTCTTAATTGTTTTCTAGCTAACATCTTAAGCATTGCATGATGTAACAAAATTTCTGATATGTGCTAGCTACTAACACAAAGATTTATAATACTAGGGAAATTAAAAACTAATTGAATCAGGACTCCCACCACATTTCTGAGCAAGACTATAACCTTAATAGAGAAGTACAGAAAGTATGATATAAGTATTTCAGAACTATCAATTTTTTCCAATTAAAGAATGAAAGTTTGTTTTTTATATTTTTTATATAACTTAACTGGCCAGTCTACCCTTTGGCCCAGGCTTAGGTCATCATCCTGGGTTCAGCAAAATGTCTCTTTACAAGAAATTTAAAGTCACCCTCACATTCTCTTTCTCACTTGAACCTTTATGTTCACTTCAAAATTCTTGACTGATTAAACATATGGACTCATTGATATACACATGTATATTCGACAGTTCTAAGTTCCATAATATAAAGCCCATCTTTGTAATTTTTAATTGTTCTTATTATTCAAGAGGTTTTAGCGTAAAACCTTGTGGCAAAATGCTTAGTATAAAGTCTGAATTTAACAAACAAGGTTCTATGAGGTAATTTAATCTTTGTGTTTTAATATTAATAAAACAAAATAAAATAAAAATTAAAAGAAAAAACAGGGAAAGGAGAACATGTATTTATTGCTGGTGGGAGGGCAAACTGATTTGGTCACTATCAAAATCATGATGGAGTTTTTTGAGGAATCTGAGAATCAATCTCTAGGCTGCTCTAGAACATATGTATCCAAAAGACCTTACAAAAGAGACACTAACCCATGTTCACTGATGCTCTTGTAATAATTAACAAAAATTAGAAATACCATTTATTGATTTATGGATAATAAAATGTGGTACATTTATACAATGCAACATTATTTAGCTCTTTGCAGAAAAACACAGGGACTTGCTACAAATATAAAACATTACAACAAAACATCATATTCTACAAAACATTTTAACCTCAAAAAGCTTTGACAAATACAGTTATCAATTTCTCACAAATAAGTGGGAAAATTTTAAAATATTTTACAATATACATTATCTTTTCAAAACTTTAAGCCTATTTATTTGAATAATAATTAGAAATTTGTCCATTTGTCTACTTGTTAAATTTGGAGACAACTAGTTGAAATGTCAAAACTTTAAGGCCTATAAGTTCTGAAGAGGAAGATTTGTAAGTGCTTTCCTTTGATATGGACATAACAATTAATTCTCATAAAACAAATAGAGGAGCCAATGGATATGCTTATAGCTGATAATAAAGTTCAGAATTTATTTGTAGCATAGGTAAGCACTGGGTTCCATCACCATCAAATGGTAACCAATCATTTTAAGATATATCTCAAAACAAGAAGCATATGAATTTGCCTTGTGTTAAAGGGTATTGATGGGATTGATACAAAATGGATCTGCAATGATAATCTTTGTTTAAAATGTACAAAAGGACCTTGTTTAAAAGATAAAGACAAAAGTGCACAATGTAAAAGCTATTTCTTGTCATCAGATACCATATATATTTAATATTATTCAGTAAATTAGATATCTGATTAAGAACGCACATGCATCTTTTTTTGTTATTTTGCTTCATACCCCTGATACTTAATGAAGATAGGAAGTTCTAATGTGCTTTCTGTCTTTTGGTCTCTAATGACTGGTCAGATTCCGGTAATGTTTACTTCACATATTTTTAATGTTCTTTGCTCACTTTTCTCTAATAGATTTATAAGATTTATTGCATATTTTTCACACATATTAATATTTTATGAAATATTTATTGGAAAATCCAATCACTGAATTACAATATGTCTTGTGAAATTATGTTAGTGAATGACAACACATTATGTTGAAACAGGACATCTACTATATAATATATTTTCAACCAAATAAATTGTGCTGACATTTTTCCTCTTGAGATTCATGAAGAATTTCATCATTTTTAAAATTCACATATACCTGTTGTTGGTTCAACAGAAAAGTATGGTTGGCCTCGTTCTAAATTGTATATAATGCGAGCATGGTAGCCACTTGTGGGATCATCTGCATCGGTGGCTGTTACCTTGATGACAAATGTTCCTAAAGGGAAAAGATGTATTAACAGCAACTCAAATTTAGGTCTTACTCACTAATAAATCCCAGTCAATAAAACAAACAACATGATCATATTAAAGAAAATCATGCTGTTCTTCATATTTCAACTGACAAGCTTATTAGGTACCATACAAACAGGAGAATATACCTATATCATCTCTTCATTCCCTTAAGTTCTGGGGACAGCAAACATGTATTTTTGGTAATTAATGATATGAACTATTAAGTCACTCATTATTGCATTTTGTTTATGTTTTGTCCAAGATGTGTGATGAGTAAAGAAACATTAAAATATTTTCAAAATATTAAGCTGTCTGTAGCTGAAATAAATACTGTTGAAAACATTTGTAAATATTACAGTACTTAGCTTCCCGAAGTATCAATTGACAAATGGTACACTGATTAAAGACTCCAAAATTTCATTGTAAATGTCTATTTGATTTAATTTTTTTTTAAAAAAGCAGACACATAAATATTATTATTAAAATTCTACACATGGACATAATTAACTATATATCAACAATAAATTTTAAGTGATACCAAAAAAGTATTTTAACACACTGAACTTTTCTTTGTGTTTCTATTGACATAGATTTTTAAATCATGATCCTTATGAAAAATCATTTTTGAATTACCATATTTTTTCTTTCTTACAACTTTATTTTAAAAAAGAGGGATACATATACAGATTCTTAAAGTCATTTTGGCATAACACTATATGGATATTTTTGTCAGTACTTAATTTTTTAGAGTTTTGATAGCATGTATTGAAATAGTAATGACAAAAAGAGCATAAAGTTAAGTAGAATTTTCAGGTGTTTTCACAGATAGCTTCATAGAATTTACCAGAAAATCTTCATCATAAATATTCCATGTATTTTAAGTGCTGAAAGTTAACACTGTGACTCTGATTAGTTTGTTTTGTTTCTATATTTTGCTTTTATATAGTGTTTTGTGTTTTAACATTCTTGAACAAAGCAGGATATTTAATAGCAAATAGCTATTAATATGATTGCTAGCCCATATCTCAACCTACTTAAAAATTAAGCTACAATAAAAAGAATGAAAAGAAAATATTTCATCAATCTCTTCAAAATCTTAACCATCCCAACTGTTCAACATATAGACAAAGTAGTTTCATGTGTTTTTAAAAAACACACATCTAATGTAATCAATAAATACTGTAAAGAAATATCCCAGAGACAATTAATTTAATGTGGGTTTAAGGCACTGGGTAGGAAGTGTCCTTAAACTGTCCCTTGGAACTAAAATTTGTATTGTTTTCTATCTCCTCATGCTTTTTTGTAAATTCTTTGCATAGACTCCAAACTCTAGTTTAAAGACCTAAGCCTTTGCTTTCTAAAACTCCCAGAAAAGTAATAATTAGCTAATTGAAGAAATTCTTAATATTTTACATACTTAAATGTCTTAACATATAATTATGCAAATAAGGAAGAAAAAGAAATGCAATGAACCCCACTCATTACCACACACATTGCTCTAGAATATTTTCTTTCGATTAAAAAAAAAATGACAAATTACGGCATAATTTTCTTAAAATATAAACCTAACTACTTGAATACTTAATGTTATTACCTCATTTTGTACTAAATAGAAAACCTAATATATTTGATTTATGCATTAGAAAACATAGCTAGTTAACTGTGTGGAAAATTAGATCAAAATCTTTTGAGTGAATAAAAACTGTTTTACATAAATTCATGATAACTTAATAGAGAGTTTGAATCCAACTATTCTTTATTATAAAGCCATTATTTTTTAATAATTATTTTATGTGTCATAATGTAAATGTGACATATGTTCACATGTTCATGTTTTAGTACATGTATATGCTTGTGTTTGCCAGTGAAAAGAGTAAATCTATTGTCCTGTTCTTGCTTTGTCCTCTGAGTTTGAAGGAGGGTTAGTTGCTCAGCTAGGCATTTGGTCAGCAAGTCCAGGGATCCTTCTGCTTTTACTCTCCCCATTATTGCTGCTACTGGGAATGATAGGGATGTTTGGGTTCTTTCTTAGGTGAGTTCAGGAACATTCAAGTGTCCATTTCTATGCAGCAAGCACTCTTACATCCCGTGCCATTTCTTTAGTTCAGTTATTTAAAATTAAGAACCAGTTGGCCTTATACTTAGGCAACTCAAAATTATACTGTTTCAGATTTGTTATGTCTTTTATGAGAACAGTGAAGATTGAGGAAAGATATGTACAAAACCACATATTTATGTGCATGTGCATGTACATATATTCAACAAAGCCTTGAACATATGCATATAAATTTGGTGTATTTATACTTCATCTTAATTCTTATTCATATTTCCCAGATATTACTTTTAAAATTGATCAGTCTACAAACCAAAAACTATGGTGTAATTTATATATTTCTTAATTTCACAATTTTTTTGCTTTGTAATTAATTTTTATGGTTGCTTTTAAACATTACTTGAGTAATCCATACACAATTGCCAAATTCACTATGAAAATAATAATGCATGTCAGTGCAAGTGATCAATTGTTTGAGAGACTCTGCTTCCATTAATAGATAAATATATGTTAATTAAGGTTTATTTTTTATAGAAAGAAATGATTAACTCCTGTGTTTCTATGTACAAGGAGAGGAGTTATAGATGAGAGGTTGGAGGGAGGAAATGAGAGTTTGGATAGAGAAAAGAGAAAGGGAAAATGAAACAATTATAGTATAATGTCATAAAAGGCATAATCAAAAAGTGAAAATTTCAGCTAAATATCTATTCATCAATATAACATAAACATTCGCAATGACTGGGTTCATTTCATCAACATTATCTTCACCATAATCTGTAATGCTATCGACCAAAGGACATCACAGAAGAGCAAGCAGAATGTTTGTAAGAGCCAGAGAACCAGAAATTATTGTGAGTTTTTACCATCTAGTAATAAAAGCAAAATGACTATAAAATCTCAAGAACATTGGTATCTTCTGAGTCCTTTGTATATATTAGATATTAGCCATCTATGAGGTGTAGGGTCATTAGTGATCTTTTCCCAAACAGCTGGTTGCTGTTTGGTCCTATTAGCAATGTACTTTGCTTGACCAAAGCTTTGCAGTTTTATGAGCTCCCAATTGTCACTTCTTTTTTTTTTTTATTTATTTTTTTAAACGACTTTATTTTGCAAAACAAAGATAAATGTAAAGATTTTAAACATTTTTTGCTTAAAATTATACATTTTTGTCAGTACTGTTTTTTCAGACATTAAGATAAATTTTACATAAAACCATGTGAATATGTTTTTTAGTCAGTACTTGATTTTTTTCAAGAGCTTGACAGTATGCATTGAAAACGTACTAGTTGCAATAAGCGTAAAGTACATGCAAAACAAAACGCAACATGGAAATAGTCAAAGTCTTCTTGTTTTGTGAATATATGTATATTTTTTGTTTTCTTTATTTCTTGGACTTCATACAGTCTGTGAGTTGTTTCTGGGGGAGTGCAAGCCTCTGGGGTTAGCATCCTACTATCAGTGACTGCATATTATGTCTGTTCTTTTGTGACTGGGTTATCTCACTCAGGATGATATTCTCTAGATGCAGCCATTTTCTTAAGAATTTGGTTAAGTCATTGTTTCTGGTGGCTGAGTAGTATTCCATTGTGTATATGTACCACAATTTTTGTATCCATTCGTCTTCTGAAGGACATCTGGGTTCCTTCCAGCTTCTGGCTATTATAAATAGAGCCGCTATGAACATTGTGGTGCATATATCTTTGTTGTGTATTAAAGTGTCTCTGGGGTATATGCCCAGAAGTGGAATAGCTGGGTCTTCAGGTAGTACTATATCCAATTTTCTGAGGTATCGCCAGACAGATTTCCAGAGTGGTTGTATTAGGTTGCAACCCCACCAACAGTGGAGAAGTGTTCCTATTTCTCCGCAGCCTTGCCAGCATCTGCTGTCATCTGAGTTTTGGATCTTGGCCAATCTGACTGGTGTGAGGTGGAATCTTAGGGTTGTTTTGATTTGCATTTCCCTGATGGCTAAGGATGTCGAGCACTTCCTCAGATGTCAATTCTTGATCTCAGAGCATAAACTATTGGTGTTCTCTTTAGAAAATTTATACCTGTGCGTATGTGTTTGAGTCTCTTCCCCATTTACTCTTGTATTAGTTTCACTGTATTAGGTTTTATGGGGAGGTACTTGATCCATTTGACCTTGACCTTTGTACAAGGTGATAAGAATAGGTTAAATTGCATTCTTCCACATGCTGAACTCCAGTTAAGCCAGCACCATTTGTTGAAAATACTACCTTTTTTTCCACTGGATGGTTTTAGATTCTTTGTCAAAGATCAAGTGACATAGGTGTGTGGGTCCATTTCTCAGTCTTCACTTATATTCAATTGATCTACTTCCTGTCTCTGTACCAAAACCAAACAGTTTCATCAACATTGCTCTCTAATACAACTTGAGGTTGAGGATTGTGATTCCCAGAGAAGTTCTTTTATTGTTGAGAATGGTTTTTGCTATCCTGGGCTATTGTTGTTCCAAATGAATTTGCAAATTGTTCTTTCTAACTCAATGAAGAATTGAGTTGGAATTTTGATGGGGATTGCATTGAATCTGTATATTGCTTTTTTCAAGATGGCCATTTTTAATATATTAATCCTGTCAGTTCATGAGCATGGGAGATCTTTCTATCTTCTGAGATCTGTGATTTCTTTCTTCAAGGACTTGAAGTTCATGTAATAGATCTTTCACTTCTTTGATTAAAGTCATATCAAGGTATTTCATATTGTTTGTAAATATTATGAAGGGTGTCATTTCCCTAATTTCTTTTACAGCCTGTTTATTCGTTGAGTAGAGAAAAGCTTCAAATAACCCTATTAAAAATGGGGAACAGAGCTAGACAAAGAATTCTCAACTGAAGAATATTGAATGGCTGAGAAGCACCCAAAGAAATGTTCAGCACCCTTATCCCTCAGGCAAATGCAAATCAAAACAACCCTGAGATGCCACTTCATACCAGTCAGTATGGCTAAGATCAAAAACACAGGTGGCAGCAGATGCTGGCAAGGATATGGAGATAGAATAACACTCTTCCTTTATTGAAAGGTTTGCAACCTGGTACACAACTTTGTAAATCAGTTTGCAATTCCTCAGCAAATTTGATATAGTACTACCTGAGGACCCAGCTATTTCACTCCAGGGTATATAGCCAAAGACACTCCAACATATAAAAAGGACACATACTCTACCATGTTTATAGCAACCATATTTATAATAGCTAGAAACTGGAAAGTACTCAAATGTTCTTCAACAGAGAAATGGAAACATAAAATGTGATATATTTGCACAATGAATTACTATTCAACTATTAAAAACAATGATGTTATGAAATTTTAAGGCAAATGGATGCAACTAGAAAATATGATCCTGAGTGAGGTAACCTAATCACAAAAGAACACACATAGTATGCACTCTATAATTATTGGATGGGAGCCCAAAAATTCAGATTACCCAAGATATAATCCACCAATCACATGAAGCTCAAGAAGTAGGAAGACTAAAGAAAGGATTCATCATTCCTTCTTAAAGAGGAAAAATAAATATTTACAGGAGAAAATACAGAAACAGAATTTGGAGCAGAGACTGAAAGAAAGGCCATCCAGAGACTGCAGTGATCCAATCCATATACTGTCACCAAAGCCAGACAATAATGTGGATGCCAAGAATTGCATGCTAACTGGTGCCTGATACAGCTGTCTCCCAAGAGGCACCACCACAGTCTGAGAAATAGAGTCAGATGCTGTCAACCAAACATTAGACTAAGAATGGGATTCTCAATGAAGGAGTTAGAAAAAGGACTGAAGGAGTTGAAGAGGTTTTCACCCCACAGGAAAAACAACATATCAACCAATCAGATCACCCCCCCCCCCCAGAGCTCTCAGAGACTAAACTACTAGTCAAAGAGTACACATGGTTACAACAACATATGTAGTAGAGAATGGCCTTATCAGACATCAACAAGAGAGGAGAGGTCCTTGGCCCTATAAAGGTTCAGTACCCTAGTGTAGGGGAATGCCAGAGCAGGAAGATGGAAGTGATAATTTGAGCAGGGGATTACTCTCCCAGAGGCTGGAGGAGGTGAGATGGGATATGGGTATTCCAGAGGGGAATCCTAGAAAGTAAGACAGGGGATAACATTTGAAATGTAAGTAAAGAGAAAACCCAATTTAAAAAAAAAAGAATATTGGTACCTAAAGTTCTTACAGCTCCAGGAATAGTTAGCGTATAAATATTGGTAACTAGATTCTTGTGATGCTTTATTGCTAGATTAGAAACTACAAGCAATTAACTGCTAAGAAAAGA
Organism: Micromys minutus; assembly: GCF_963924665.1. Taxonomy (NCBI): domain Eukaryota; kingdom Metazoa; phylum Chordata; class Mammalia; order Rodentia; family Muridae; genus Micromys; species Micromys minutus. Next base: position 39,336,495 of record NC_137981.1, on the reverse strand, counting down.
AAGACTTAAGCTTTCCAAAAGATGAACTTTCTGGTTTGATTAAGCACATAATAGTGACTCATTGTACCAGGTATTACAGAAAAAAGGTAAAATGTACTTCTCTTAGAGATTTATGTATTTGTATTACTATTTTTCATTTTTATGACCCAGTTAGAATTAAAATGAGATGATTATAAATTATTAGCAAAAATATTTATAGTATATATATATATATATATATATATATATATATATATATATATAACTTCATGTAAATCATCATGTTTGCAGAAATGTTAATAAGTGCTAATATTTCTAGAACTATACAAAATTTGAAGATTAGAAGAAACCTTAGTAGCAGAATCAATAATAGAATTTCTTCACACATCAACTTACTCTGTAGGCACTAGATATAATCTGTTATAAGGAAATTGTATCTTTGTCAATGCGGATTTATTAGACATTTATGATCACCCAAGAATTTTATGAAAAACGTACTAAATGCCACCTAACTGTTAAGTTTAGCATCTGCAAAAGAACATTATTGCCTTCTGGTGTTTACCTTACAGAGTGTTTTATTCTCTCATAATGATCAGAGGCATCAAAACAGAAAACATAAAAGAGTGATAAACTTTTACATGCTTACTAATCATGGTGGCCATAAGGAGTGCAGCTTAGAAACCTGGAACTAGGTCTTTGTATAATTAAAGAGTATATTTATTGTGTAGCACTTAAATAAACACATGTACTACAGTTTATGAGTGTGACTGCTGAGATCAAATCCTTGAATTTCAAAATGACTCATTTATTTTTATATGTAAATAGTGTGTGTGTTTGAAACATGCAGTAAGCCAGTTAAGGTATTTTTAGTATGTGAGAAATATCAGTTATATTGGGAGACATTAGTTTTGTGTTTTGAGATAAGTAATCATTTGTTCAGGTCTGCCTGTCACTCTTAGTGTAGACTATGCTGAACCAGAATCCAGAGATATCCACGTGACTCCATCTCCTGAATGCTATATTTAAAAGTCTCCATCTCTATATCAGTCATGGAAAAGCTATTTTATCATAGAGGTCATAAGTTTTATTCATCTTTAATTTGTCAGGATTTTTACTGGTATAGCTATAAATTCTAAAGGAGTAAACAGTATATAAAACTATGTTTACCTGTACTTTAGGTATTTTTCTAAAAATGAAATTGTGAAAAGATTAGTCAGATGATTAAAGTAATGATTCAGTAGATAAGTTATTGTTTTATCAGAAGTCTCCTTATCCATTCGCAATGATACCCAGTTTTATTTGTACGATGATCTTTAACTACTGGGAAGTGCTAAATGACACATCCTTATTATATTTAATAGGTAACAGCCCAGAAACGTCAAGTAACAAGTGAGAAAGAGGTTCTGTATACCACTTCCCCCCTTAACATTTAAAGTTTCAGTCACTTTTATTTTCCTGACCACAGCCATGTAAGATTAGGTCCGTGCTTGTATTTATGTGTTCCATGTTTGACACTTCTACCATTAAAACTCTGCAACAGATTTTTAGTCAGATGTGTTAAGGTCTGTTTAAAAAGCATGTGGAATGTCAGATGAAGTGAAGTAAAAATTCAGCCAAACTCATTCATTTTGAACTTATGGCAAAGTCGTAATATTCTGAGAATTCATTACTTAAATTTTTCTAACTTAAAAAGAAAAAAATAATTTATGAAAAATAATTATAATTTTTAATATTCATTTATAATTTCTTAAAGTATATGTTTTTGTACTTACACATTATGATGTTTTCTCTAATATTCATCATATATTTAAAATATTATTGAGGAAAATTTTATGTGCTTTTCCAAAAACAAGAAAAGTAATTTCAGATATTCTTTTAATAACAACAGAATTCCATAATCCTATTTCATTTATATTTCAAATGTAAACTGCTGTTATAGTCATTCTTAATAAATAAAGCCAATAGAATCTCATTTGTAAGTCATGTTATACTTTGATCATAAAATAATCATGATGAAAATGTAACAAGATTCTTGAAGATTTTGAAAAGAAATATTAGGATATCTCCCTATGCTATGAAAATTTTAGAAATTGTATTCATTTTATGAAACACCTGGGAAATGAATAAATAGAGCATATAATACCAAATTTTAAAGTGATTAGCTTTACATTTTTTTATTCAGAAAATAACATTTAGCTTTTATTTTTTAAGATACAAGGCATAGCATTTGAAACCAATTAATTTTTTTTTGCAACTTTTAGATAGAAGACTGAATAGGACAAGAAGATGACAATTCAAAAGATTATTTGGGAAGTATCTAAAGTCTCTTTTGATATCTTCTTGCAAAGTATCCAACTACAAACATCAGCACATTAGATGAAGCTTATGATAATGAGAGTAAAAAACATATACATAAGCCAAGTCTGCATAATAGGAAAATGTAAATTTGATAAAGATGCTGTCTGTCTTCTTAATTATATAAATATGATACAAGTGAAACTGGTTCTTCTGAGAAATCTACCAAGGCATTATAACTCAAGAGCTAAGAAGATAGTCTTGTAGCAATTTTTGCTATTTAAAAATCATTATGTTTAATCTCTATACACCAAGAAAACTTTGACTATTTCCATGTTACCCCTTGTCTGACATGCACTCTATGCTCATTGCAACTAGTAAGACTTCAATGGACACTATCAAACCTTTAAAAAAATCAAGTACTGTCAAATATACATTCACATAGTTTTATGCCAAAATGCCTTTAAAAATCTGTGCATATATCTCTATTTTCCAAAATAAAGTAGTAAGAAAGAAAGAAAAAAAGAAGTCATTTATGAATCCTGTAAAGGTATATAGTTCATAAACCTGAAGGAGTAGAACTCTATTCAGACGTGAAACAAACAAAATGTCTACCAGGCTATTATATGCAGTACAGAGAATAAGCCAGTAAGATGTTTAATATTCTTCAGATTTCTTAAAAATGACTGAAATGTATTTCAAGGACAAAATTCCACAAAAAAATGTAAGTTATCATGCAGAAGGATAAACAGAGTACAGTTAATTTTCCTTATCTGTGCTGTTAGCATAGTATGTTGAAAGGAATGAAGTGATTTAAATAACCAATAACTATGTTGGGAGGTAATATACATTCTTAGTGGCCGGTGAAGAAATGTGGAAAGAAATTGGGGATGTAAACAAAAGGTGAGCAGTTAAAATGAAGCTTTTCATATCTTAGTCTTTGAACCTGCCTCTTCTAATATGGTAGCTGTGGTTTCATAAAAATTCTACCGTACCAGTTTGTTTATCTACATGCAATGCAGACTAAAACGTCTTCATCAAACATCGAGGCTCACATTATTCACTACTGCTGAGGCAGTTGTCGTCCCTGTTTGTTATCTAATATTTAACAGCAAATACCTTAACACATTGTGTCTAGCAGAAACCTTCAGAGGGAATCATGTCTAATTTCCTCCACGTCTTTTTTTTTAAACGACTTTATTTTACAAAACAAAGATAAATGTACAGATTTTAAACATTTTTTGCTTAAAATTATAAATTTTTGTCAGTACTGTTTTTTCAGACATTAAAATAATTTTTACATAAAACCATGTGAATATATTTTTTTAGTCAGCACTTGTTTTTTTCCAAGGGCCCGACAGTATGCATTGAAAACCCAATAGCTACAATAAGCACAAAGCACATGCAAAACAAAACACAACATGGAAATAGCCAAAGTCTTCTTGTTTTGTAAATATATGTATATTTTTTGTCTTTTTATTTCTTGGACTTCATACAGTCTATGAGTTGTTTCTGGGGGAGTGCAAGCTTCTGGGGTTAGCATCCCACTATCAGTGACTGCATATTATGTCTGTTCTTTTGTGACTGGGTTATCTCACTCAGGATGATATTCTCTAGATGCAGCCATTTTCTTTAGAATTTGGTTAAGTCATTGTTTCTGGTGGCTGAGTAGTATTCCATTGTGTATAAGTAACACAATTTTTGTATCCATTCATCATCTGAAGGACATCTGGGTTCCTTCCAGCTTCTAGCTATTATAAATAGAGCCGCTATGAACATTGTGGTGCATATATCTTTGTGGTGTATTAAAGTGTCTCTGGGGTATATGCCCAGAAGTGGAATAGCTGGGTCTTCAGGTAGTACTATATCCAATTTTCTGAGGTATCGCCAGACTGATTTCCAGAGTGGTTGTATTAGCTTGCAACCCCACCAACAGTGGAGAAGTGTTTCTCTTTCTCTGCAGCCTCGCCAGCATCTGCTGTCATCTGAGTTTTGGATCTTGGCCAATCTGACTGGTGTGAGGTGGAATCTCAGTGTTGTTTTGATTTGCATTTCCCTGATGGCTAAGGTTCTCGGCCATTCGGTGTTCCTCAACTGAAAACGTTTTAGCTCTGTACCCCATTTTTTAATAGGGTTATTTGATTCTCTGGTGTCTAGCTTTTTGAGTTCCTTGTACACCTTGGATATTAGGCCTCTATCTGATGTGGTGTTGGTAAAGATCTTTTCCCATTCTGTTGGTTGCGGTTTTGTTTTCCTATGATGTCTTTAGCCTTACAGAAACTTTGCAATCTCATTAAGTCCCATTTGTTAATCTTTGACCTTAGAGCTTGAGCCATTGGTGTTTTGTTAAGGAAATTTTCTCCTGTACCTATGTGTTCTAAGGTTTTCCTTACTTCTCATCTAATAGTTTCAGTGTATCTGGTTTAATGTGGAGATCTTTGATCCACTTACACTTAAGCTTTGTACAAGGAGATAAGAAGGGCTCAATTTTCATTCTTTTGCATGCTGAGTGCCAGTTGGACCAGCACCATTTGTTGAATAGGCTGTCCTTTTTCCATTGAATGTTTACTGCTCCTTTGTCAAAAATCAGGTGACCATATACATGAGGGCTCATTTCTGGATCTTCTATTCTATTCCATTGATACACATGCCTATTTCTGTACCAGTACCATGCAGTTTTCAGCACAATTGCCTTGTAATATAGCTTGAGGTCAGGGATAGTGATTCCCGCAAATGTTTTCTTGTTGTTGAGCATGGATTTCGCTATTCTAGGTCTTTTGTTATTCCATATGAAATTGCACATTGATCTTTCCAATTCCATGAAGAACTGGGTTGGAATTTTGATGGGGACTGCATTGATTGCTTTTGGTAGGATGGCCATTTTTAAGATGTTGATTTTTCCAATCCATGAGCATGGGAGATCTTTCCATTTTCTGAGATCCTCCTCAATTTCTTTCTTTAGAGGTTTGAAGTTCTTTTCATACAGGTCCTTCACTTGCTTAGTTAGAGTCATACCAAGGTATTTCATAGTTTTTGTAACGATTGTGAAGGGTACGTTTTCCCTAATTTCTTTCTCCACATGAATGTCGTTTTGAGTACAGGAAGGCTACTGATTTGTGTGAGTTAATTTTGTATCCAGCCACTTTGCTGAACTTGTTTATCAGCTGTAGGAGTTCTCTGGTGGAATTTTTGGGGTCACTCAAGTACACTATCATGTCATCGGCAAAGAGTGATGTTTTTATCTCTTCCTTTCCGATTTGTATCCCCTTGATCTCCTTTTGCTGTCTAATTGCTCCAGCCAGGACTTCCAGTACTATGTTGAATAGGTAGGGGGAGAGTGGGCAGCCTTGTTGAGTCCCTGATTTTAGTGGGATTGCTTCAAGTTTCTCGCCATTAAGTTTGATGTCGGCTGTTGGTTTGCTGTATATTGCTTTTATTATGTTTAAGTATGGGCCTTGGATTCCTGTTCTTTCCAGGACTTTTAACATGAAGGGGTGTTGGATTTTGTCAAATGCTTTCTCAGCGTCTAGTGAGATGACCATGTGATTTTGGTCTTTGAGTTTGTTTATATGGAGGATTACACTGATGGATTTCCTTATGTTAAACCATCCCTGCATCCCAGGGATGAAACCTACTTGGTCATGATGAATGATTGTTTTGATGTGTTCATGGATTCGGTTTGCAAGTATTTTGTTGAGTATTTTTGCATCAATGTTCATAAGTGAGATTGGTCTGAAGTTCTCTTTCCCTGTAGGGTCTTTGTGTGGTTTAGGTACGAGGGTTATGGTAGCCTCAAAAAATGAGTTGGGTAATATTCCATCTGATTCTATCTTTTGGAATAGTTTGGTGAGTATTGATGTTATATCCTCAATAAAAGTCTGATAAAATTCTGCACTGAACCCGTCTGGACCTGGGCTTTTTTTGGTTGGGAGGCTTTTGATGACTTCTTCTATTTCTTTAGGTGTTATAGGGTTATTTAGATGGTTTACTTAGTCTTGGTTTAACTTTGGGACCTTTTATCTGTCTAGGAATTTATCCATTTCCTCCAGATTTTCCAATTTTGTAGAGTATAAGTTTTTGTAGAAGGATCTGATGATTTCTTGAATTTCCTGTTTCAGTTGTTATGTCCCCACTTTCCTTTCCGATTTTGTTAATTTGGATACTCTCTCTTTGCCCTCTAGTTAGTCTGGCTAGGGGTTTATCAACCTTGTTGATTTTCTCAAAGAACCAACTCTTGGTTTTGTTGATTTTTTCAATGGTTCTTTTTGTTTCTATTTGGTCTATTTCTGCCCTAATTTTGATTATTTCTTGCCGTCTACTCTTTTTGGGTTTATCTGCTTCCTTTTGTTCTAGGGCTTTTTCTGTGCTGTCAGGTTGCTGATGTGAGCTCTCTCCAGTTTCTTTTTGGAAGCACTTAGGGGTATGAGTTTTCCTCTCAATACTGCTTTCATTGCATCCCATAGGTTTGGGTATGTTGTGTTTTTGTTTTCGTTGAATTCTAGAAAATCCTTAATTTCTTTTCTTATTTCTTCTTTGACCCTGCTATCCTTTAACAGGGCATTGTTTAGTTTCCATGTGTATGTGGGATTCTTGTTGTCTTTGTTGTTGTTAAAGTCCAGTCGTAGACCATGGTGATCTGAGAGGATGCATGGGAGTATTTCAATCTTCTTATATCGATGGAGGCTCGTTTTGTGTCCAATTATGTGGTCAATTTTCGAGAAGGTGCCATGGGGTGGTGAGAAGAAGGTGTATTCTTTTACTTTGGGATAGTATGTTCTGTATATATCTATTAATTCTAGTTGGTTCAAAGTCTCTGCTAGTTTTGCAGTGTCCTTGTTCAGTTTCTGTTTCCCTGATCTGTCCATTGGTGAGAGTGGGGTATTAAAGTCTCCCACTATTATTGTGTGGGGTGAAATGTATTTTTCGAGCTTTAGTAGGGTTTCTTTTATGAATGTGGATGCTTTTTTATTTGGAGCATATATGTTAAGGATTGAGAGTTTCTTCTGACAGATTTCCCCGGTAATTAGTAAAAAGTGTCCTTCCTTATCTTTTTTGATAACTTTTGGTTGGACATTTACTTTATTCGATATTAGAAAAGCCACTCCAGCTTGCTTCTTGGAGCTGTTTGCTTGGAAGTTTTTTTCCCACCCTTTAACTCTGAGATAGTGTCTGTCTTTGTCTCTAAGATGAGTTTCCTGTATGCAGCAAAAGGCTGGATTTTGTTTATGTATCCAGTCTGATAGTCTATGTCTCTTCATTGGGGAGTTGAGACCATTTATGTTTATAGATATCAAGGAATAGTTGTTTCTGTTTTCTGCCATTATTGCTTTTTTGGGTTAAGTTGTGTCTGTGTTTTTTTCATCTTTTAGTTTTCTTGTTTAGTTGTTTTATTCACATATATGATGGTCATGGGATGGAAGCAAAATTTTTTATTCACAGTATGAAACTAAATGGGTTTATTAATTATTTCTACTGAGCATGCATTATGTATTAAAATATTTATTAAAACAGTATTAAAACACTTAAAGAATGTTTATAATTAATTTATGAAAAATAAGTTACCTTAATTTGTGTAAATAGCCCATGTGGCTATAAGCGTACTAGGAGCTTATATATGTTCGTATGCAAAACTATAACTTAATTTACTAAAGGAGGTTTTTTGCCTGTATGGTACAAAATATATTCTAAATAATATATTTTTTCTGAAAATAAATTTTTTGTTTCTCTCCACACATGTCTGGGTAATAATCAGGTACCTGCTGGAATCCCTGAGGTCCAGAAGAGGATATTAGATTTCTTAGAGGTAGAGTTCCAGAGTTCTGTGAACTCCTTTCTGGGTACATGCAATCAAATCAATTTTTCTCAAAGAGCAACCAATTCTCTTATTGGCTGATGCACTCCTCTAACCATATACAATTTATTTTTAATTTCCTCACTCTTTGAAATACCCTGTTAGATAAAAACTGACAGCTATCTGGGAAGATTATTAAAATAAGTAAATAATCAGGTCTGTAAGAAAGATATGAACATTAATATTCAACAGCAATAAAAACATCTCAGAATGATTTGCTAATTACTAAAAACTTACAATCTCTTGGGTCACCATGTTCCTTCTTTCATACTCATCGATTTTTGCTTACATATTCACTGGTCAAATCTCAAGTTGGACTCATGACTTGTGTAGCATTTACAGACATATACGCATTTGTTTGTATAGGTAGTCAGTAGTTCTGAACCTCAAGAATTCTGAATATTTGAGTGTTGTACATAGTATATTTTTGTATGAAAAAAATAATAGCTTGAAGTCCAGTATAACAAATAAAAACACACACATAAACGTGTCACAAACACACACACACACACACACACACACACACACACACACACACATGCATGCACACGTGCACAATTTTACCTCAATTTCACTTGAGAGTCAAAGCTTTAAAAAATCCAACTATATTTCAAGTGTACATAAACCAGGAAAACCCAACACTGTATTCAGAAAAATGAGTATTTAATACAACCAACATATAAAAAATTAAAAGCATCAACCTAAGTCTTAGAAGCATGTTCAATGTTGGATCAATAAGGAATACATAATTACTAAAGTACTTATTAGAAAGTAGCTTGCATAGCTCTCAAATAACTAATTTATAGAACTTTAAATAATATTTAAGATAATTTGATTTGAAACATTGTGCAGCTAAATTTATGTTGTTTGAGTTAAGGCATATATTCTAATTAATATGGAATATGATCTTTAATTTGTAACTACTATGTTAAAAGGTAAGAAATCAGAAAATAATACAATGGCATATATGTTTTACAATCAGTGGATAACAATGTAAATTTTTATAAGTAAGCTTCAAAATATGTTGGAATATTTTAAAAACATGACTGAGGCATTTGCTTATCATTTTAAATAAATTTTTTAAATTAAATACTTATGTATACTATTAGTCAAATTGTGGATGACTTAATAAAAGAACTTTTTTCATAATCGTAGCTTCCCTGATTTGCACAGATATTTATTTCTCATCTTGAAAAAAAGTGATTACTTCGTCATACTGAAATCATCTCCACTTCATTCATTATATTTAAGACTTTAATGGCAATAACATTAAAAGTAAATTAAAATAAGCAAAGCTGTATGTGAAACTTTACACACTCTTTCATTTTTGTATTCCTTGATTTTAATGCTTCTAAATGTTTAAAATTATTATTACTTGTATTTTTTTACACTCCAGCTTGCTCCCTCCCGTGAACCCATTCCCACAGTTCCTCATTCCCTTCCTCCTTTCTCCATCCCTCTTATCCAAGAAATATCAGTTTTACCTATTGATTGTGTTCTTTGTCTTACAGAAGTTTTTCAGTTTCACGAGGTCGCATTTATCAAATGTTCTTATAGACTGAGCCATTGGCTTTCTCTTTAGAAGATTTCACATTCTGCCAATGAGTTCTTGGATTTTTCCCATGTTCTCTTCTATTAGATCCAGTTTTGTCTAGTTCTATGTTGAGATCCATGAGGCAGTTGACCTTGAGCTTTGTGCAAGGTTACAGGTAATAGATTTATTTTCATTTTTCTACATGCAAAGTGCCAGTTAGAATAGCACTATTTATTAAGGATGCTTTCTTTTTCCATTGTATATTTTTGGCTTTTTTGTCAAAGATCAAGTATTCATAAATGTGTGGGTTTATTTCTGGGTCTTCAATTTTATTCCATGGATTGACCTGTCAGTCTCTGTACCATTACAAGGCAGTTTTACCAATATCATTCTATAGTACAACTTAAATTCAGGGGTGGTGTTTCTAACAGAAATTATTTTATTGTTAATAATTATTTTCACTATTCTGGAGTTTGATTTTTTTGGTGTTGTTTTAGTTAGATTGTTTCCTTTTACATATGAAATTGAGAATTGTTCTTTTCATGAATGTGAAGAATTTCATGAAGAATTGTTTTAGAATTTATCTTGGAATTTTGATGAATCTGTAGATTGCTTTTGGTAGCATGGACATTTTTGCTATGTTAAGCCAACCAATTCATGGGCATGGGAAACTTTTCCATTGCCTGATTTTTTTTTTTTTCAGTCTCTTTCTTAAGAAATGTTAATTTCATTTTATACAGATCTCTCACTTGTTTAGTTAGAGTTACTCAAAGATATTGTATATTAGTTGTGAGGAGTATGAAGGGTGTTGTTTCCCTATTTTATTTCTCCCTTTGTATAAAGAAAGGCTACTGAATTTTTTGAGTTAATTTTATAACTAGCCACTTTGCTAAAGTTATTTATCAATTGTAGGAGTTCTCTGGAGTCGCTTATATATACTATCATATCATCAACAAACTGATTTTTTTGTAGAAATTATTTTCATTAATTTATCATTTAATTTTGTAAAATTTAACAATAAATGCAATAGATATATGTAAACTTTTAAAATATAGTGTTAAGACTGATATGAAAATAACTTTACAGGACGACAAATATGTAAAATGTAAAATTTTAGCTGTTTTCTACTTGAAAGGAAATGTTTGAAATTAAATTTGTTTCAGAAATATGTATCCAATAAAGACAAGTAGTATATATGAAGATTCTTGTGTTTGATTCAAAGAGTATAAGAATAAAACTATCACCTTATAACTTAGAAGAACAAACAAGTTTGAAGAAATAATAAATAAAATACTAACTAAAGAGAGGTAAACAGAAAGCAGTTACAATTTTACTTCTAATTGCATATTATAAAACATTAATATATAATATAATTTTTCAATTTACTTAAAATGTGTTGTCAAAGAAGAATTAAGAAAATTTAAACAGTGCTCTATCAAACATATATTAAAAAAATAAATCTATTGTCATTGCAAATAAAGTTCCAATGTAAATTAATATTTAATACCTTCTGGAGACATCTCAGGTACAATGGCCTCATAAGGTTCATCTAGGAATCTGGGTTCATTGTCATTGATATCCGAAACTCTGATGACAAACTCAGACTCAGGTTCCACAGCTTTCCCAACAGTGGTATCTATTACCTGGGCTCGCAGAATGTAGAGGGATTGTTCCTCTCTATCAAGCTTCTGTATGGCAAATATGTCACCTGTCCTTTCATCAATGCTAAAGCTTCCAGCACCAGTCCCCAGTAGCTTGTACTGAAAAGAGTTGTTTCCATTGTCTAAGTCTGATCGTAGCTGCAAGTGTAAACAAAAACAAGCAAATTCCCAGATATATGAAAAATTCAATATAGAATACACAATTTTATGCAAAACAGTTTCATTATATTTTTAACAAAACAAAATAATTTGAATGATATTTTACATGTAAATTATTTTGCATGAAGATGTAACTATATTCAAACTCAAATATTTTATTATTATGAAGCATATACTTATTTTGGGTCACCATTTATGAATATGCTCTCCTTCTAAATAAGATTTTCATGGAAAAACATTCATTCATGAAACACAATTTATAGTAACTCTAATGGTAACAGGTAAAGCTATTGTTCTGGACTAATTACTTGTTCTATGTGATGATGGAGACAATCACACTATAGCATACGCTATCAATTTACTTTTTAATAAGATAAATATAATTTTTGAAAGATAAAATAGAAAAACAGCTATACAAACACATTTTATTACTAAATCTCTGGAACTTGATGTAATTATTTATAAAATTAGTAGTATTGAGGACTTTCAGTGAATCAGGGGATGAGGGGAAGAGGATAGGGGCTTTCTGCAGGGGTATATAGGAAATGAGAGAACATTTAAAATGTATATTAATAAAAATCCAATTAAAAATAAACCTACTGCAGTTAATTCTGCACCTTCAACCTTAAAAAATTTAGTAGAAATAAATTTACACATAAATCAATGTATTGAGTGACCAAAAAAAATAAAACTTGAAAAAGTATTCAGTAATAGATAGAAGTTAAGTGAAATTTAGAGACAAATAAATGTATCCCACATATATTTGCGAAATAATTCCTGAGCCCATTGAGCTGAGTATTTAAGGGCAGCAGGCTGTCCAAAATATTTTTTGACTATAGAACAGAGTTTATTCCGGGAATGGGGAGGGGATTTAAGAGGTTAGTAGGGGCAGAGAAAAGCAGAGAGAGAAAGAAGAGGAGTAGAGAAGAAAAGGCCATCCATGAGCAAATAGTGGGGGGAGGTAATGGGGAGAAAAGGGACAAAGGGGTGAGAGAGCAAGAGGGAAGGAGAGGCAAAAGAGCAAGAGCCCAAATATTTTCTTGACTGTTAGGTTTCCTCTTTATGTTCACACACACACACGTTAAGTAAATTCCTGCTCATTAGGTATGCAGGTATATTATAAGATATACTTTATTTGGACAAAAATAGGTACACAAATAAGTACCTTTTATAATGGAGGGAAGCCAGTATCACTGTAAAACTGTATATAATTGAACATGATGATTAACCTCTCTTCAATAGTTATCAGTTGTTGGGCATCCACACTATCTCTTATCCTCAAGTTTTTCAATTATAAGCACCAATAATTTATTTAAGTTTTTAACTAAAACTTATTTGTAATATTCCACACACCATGTGGAATTATTTCTAGGGAAACATTAAAACACTCTCATACTTAATTTTATAAGGATAAAATAAGGTCTGCAGGAATGGTTCAATGATTCAAAGTGCTTTCTGCTCAGTCAGAGGACTTCTGTTTCATTCTCAAACCAAGGTGGCTCAAAGTAGTCTTTTAATACAGTTTCAAAGGATCCTATGACATTTGGCATCCGTTCAATGCATGTATTACACATTATGGAAGACAAATATATCCATCTCTATCTAATCTATATCTATATCATCTATCTATATTTATATCATCTATATGTATATATGTCTAACACTTAAAAATGAACTAAGTATACAATATGCAGAACCAGTCATTTATGTGTGATAGTCATGTGTGCAGTTTGCCTGCAGAGAACAAAAAGAGCAGAGTAATAACCACTTGGGGCTGCCACACACATGCAGACATGGAAAGGTTTAAAATCTATGGTTGAATCAATATACATTTTATGGTTAAGATACATAAAATGTCAATGGATTCTGTGGACCAGGCTAACCTTTCACTCTCCTGAATGAAAGAAACGAAGTAAGTAAGTAAATTCTGAGGACTCTCATTAAACTTACTACCACCTAAATAGCAGTTAACTTATTTCAGTACATCTATCAAGTAGCATGGTGGGGGGGGTGGAATAAAACAACATGTTACTGCAATGACCTGTGTTTAAAGTAAAACAAATAGTAACACAAACATCAACCTACTAATTGAAGAGGATCTTGTGAAAAGGTATTCTTTAAGTATAGTTCTCTGATAAAACTAAATTAACCATTCTTTGTACTTGACCTTCACTAATCAAATGATGTCTGTAGACTCTTAAAATTCCTTACCCATTAAAACGGATTGGATTAATATGAAATTAATTAAAAACTAATGAGAGCATGTCACTGGCTATTTAGTTTAGGTAAATATGATGCTAAGTACTGCTGATACATAATACATTACTCTGTGACTGCTTTGATCCATTGTAACAAATAACATAATTTCATTTGTAGATCCTGATAAATGATGACAGCATATTCATAGAAAAAATAAAAAGAGAAATTGGAAAACTAGACTTTCCTCTTTAAATTTAGAATAGTGTTCACAAATTCAACTTTATTATGACTTTGCTTGATTCTTTGTAAGGAAGTCTTTAAATATGTGGAAATCATCAGACTTTCAAAACACGTTCACATCATATCTTTACAAAGCCATCTACTCTAAATTTTTTGAAATTAAGTACCCGTCCAACAAGTTGTATCGAATCCATTTCCTCTGGTACTACAAATTGGTTCCACACCCAGCCACGCTTAGTTCTCCCAAGAGATGGTACTGTTTTCTGAGCTGTCTCAGCTGTCAAGGTCTCTGCAACTTTAAGGCAAGGCCATAGGAGTGGAATCATCAATATCCAGTGTTCCAAGAAGCAGTGATTCATTCTGATGTATATTTGAATTCCAACTGTTTTTCTATAGAGGAACAGAACTGATCCAAACCAAAAGTGTTTGTTTCTCAGAACTTCTGTACTTAATCTTAAGTATTCTGTATTTTCCTAAAATGTGGAAAATAGAAAAACATTACATTTAAAGCACAACATTTTCTCACATAACTACTAAAGATAGTTACAACATTTGCTGCTGAAAATAAGGCAATAAAACAGACATTTAATTTATCTTCCAATTATAGTAGTTAATTATACTTTGTAGCTAAGAAATGATTTGATTGCAATGCTATAAATTTCAGCTCAAGCACCATTTGTTTTAAACTGCACTCATAAATCTCCCTGAAGGTTGTAGTAATCCTTTAACAATCTCCTTGATTGACAGCTGACATTGAGGTAGAGCCAAATTGTATTACCATTTAACTGGCTTACTTTCTCACATATTTCTAACTCAGAAGGTCTGGCTCATTAATTAATGCAAGAGTCAAGCAAAGAAGTAGAATAGTCTTCTCCTTTGATTTTAAAAAGGTTTTTCTTACCTGAAGTTATATTTTACTTAATAAATTTAATATAATGTTTATACTGAGAAACTTTATTTAACAATTTATTAATTATTTAATAATAGTGAATTTAATTTGGTGACAATAAGAATGAATTTCATTTTTATATTCAAGTTTAAAAGACTATGTTGCATATTGTTTAAAATGGTGTGTGTAAAAGTGTGTGTGTGTGTGTGTGTGTGTGTGTATGCTAGAGATCTATCATCATGCAAATGCAAATCAAAATAACCTTGAGATTCCACCTCAAACTAGTCAGAATGGCTAAGAAAAAAAAAAGAAACCAGATGACAGCAGATGCTGGGGTGAATTTGGAGAAAAAGGAGCACTCCTCCATTACTGGTGAAATTGCAAGCTGGTATAACCACTCTTGAAATCAGTATGGCAGTTCCTCAGAAAATTGAACATGCCTGAAGACCCAGCTATACCACTCCAGGGAATATACCCAAAAGGTGCTCCAACATATAACAAGAAAACATGCTCTGCTTTATTCATAGCAGTTTTATTTATAACAGACAAAAGCTTCAAAGAACCCAGATATCTTTCAAAAGAAGAATGGATGCAAAAAAAATGTGGTACATTTACACAATGGAGTACTACTCAGCTTTTAAAAATTCTTAGGTAAATGGATGGAAGTAGAAATTAGCATCCTGATTGAGGTATCACAGTCAGAAAAGAATGCACATGATATGTACTCACTGATAAGTGGATATTAGCTCAACAGTTTGGGATACCCAAGATACAATTCACAAAACACATGAAGCTCAAGAAGAAGAAAGACCAAAGCATCAATGTGTCTGTCCTTCTTAGAAGGTAGAACAAAATACTCAAAGGAGGACATACAGAGACATAGTATGGAGCAGAGACTGAAAGAAAGACCATCCAGAGACTGCCCCACCTGGGTGTCCATTCAATATGCAGACACCAAACCCAGACACTATTAAGAATGCAAAGATGTTCTTGATGAAAGGAGCCTGATATAGCTGTCTCCTGAGAGCCTCTGTCAGATACTGACAGACACAGAAGCAATTGCTGGCAGCCAACTACTGGACAGAACATGGGGTCTCCAATGGAGGAGTTATAGAAAGGACTGAAGGAGCAGAAGGAGTTTCAACTCCATACAAAGAACAACAATATCAACCAGCAGGAATCCCCCAGTGCTCCTAGGGTCTAAACCAACCATCAATGAGTATACATGTAGGGACCTAAGGCTGCAGCTGCATATGTAGCAGAGAATGGCCTCAGCAGATATCAATCAGAGGAGAGGCTCTTGGTCTGGGGAAGTCTAGAAGCCCTAGTGTGAGAAAATGCCAGGGAAGAAGGTAGGAGTGGGTGAGTTCTTGGAAGAGTACCATGGGAGAAGCAGGGAGAAGGAGAATGAAATGGGGGTTTACAGAGATGCAACTGGGATAGTGTATATTATTTGAAACTTAAATAAATAAAATAATTGAAATGTTGAATGCTCATTTTCAGGTTATAGAAAATATTTCTATGATGTTATAGTCAATCAAAGGAAACACTAAGAATTTATCCATTAAGTCTACACTTTGAATCTTTCTTGAGATTTACCACTTCATTCTGGCAGATAGTATTTTGTCATTAAGAACACAGAACTGCAGCCTTTCTGAACAAAGATTCTCTTGAGGATGCATTTTACACTACCTGCCACTTATAGATAGATACTCAGAATTCTGAAATTTTCTGAGCTACCAGAAACATACCTTTAATATGTCACAGGAGTAAAATCCATAAGAGGACATAGAAATAAGAAAATTAAAATTTAAAGTAATTCTAAAGACCCAATATAATACAGAAATAGTTTAATAGGTCTCTGAAAATGATATGTGCATGCATGATGTTTTAAAAGATAATCTGAATAAAAATTGATTCAGTCAGGAATTTAAAATGCACTTTGGATTGTAAAGAATGGTGTCACATTTTTGACCTACTGACTGAAGAATATCAGTGTTGGCAAAAGAGTATGGTTTGAATGTCTAAAAATATTTGGTGCTAGAATAGCAGGTGAAATAAAACAGTGGCAAAGGTTGATGACTGAATAAATTGTTTCACAAATATTCATAGCTAATGACTTGGCTTTCCTTTGAATTTAAAAGATACATATTTAAAAATATATAATTATGTTTAAGATAATTATAATTATATTGTTATGTCAACATGGAAAAGCAGTAAATATGTTAATATGTTATTAATTGAAATAAAAATCATTTACTTTCCAATGATCATTAAATTTAAATGCAGACAAATATTTTTGTTAATAATTTTACCATTAAGTATATTTTTTAAACTTCTTTACATTAAGTACATATATACTTTGCTAAGTTTTTCATAAGAATTTTTACATACTAGCCCACTAATCCTCAAGAATAAGTTGCATGGACTGTATAACACATGAATAGATGAATTTAAATGTAAAAGACAGGATACCATGGCTCTTTTGACATGAGATATTTCAGTTCAATAACTACTGTAGGAGAAGAAAATTGACCTACACATTTTTCAGAGTAAATTATGACAAAAAAGGAACATTACTGTAAAGAGAGGGGTTTAACATAACTGTCACTTCCTTTCTCTAAAATAATCTAACATAAACATGGGTAGCCTTGGTGATTCATGCCTGCAATCCTAGAACTATTGATGCAGAAGGAGGATCAGAATGTTTACGGAACCTTGAGCCAATCAATAAGCTTATTATTAATCAATCCATCATTATTAATCAATCCATCATTAATGAACCCAGGAGACACTATAGAGGATATAGATAATGTATCTTTTACCACTTTCCAAGTCTGATTACATGACTTCTACCCCAAAACCACAGCGTAGAAAGAAACAACCACCTCTTTTAATATATCTGAACAGTTTCACTTGTACACCGTTACACGTTGTGCACACACATGCACATACACTCATACACATGCACGTACACACACAAACAAAACTTAATGTGAAGCAATTTTTCAAAACAAAGATAAATAACAGATAAATTTCAAAAAATTATTAGTTATTTCTTATTCTATTATACACTATCAGATATTGCCAATTATGTAATATTACATCAATTCAATATCCTTATTACAGTAAAACATAACTGAAAGACTTGTAATTTCTGATTCTAGTGTATATATGTGTTTGTGTGTACATGTGTGTTTATATGTGTATGTGACTATAACTGAATATAATGATAGCAACATTTGTACCTGGGTCTTGAAATATTTTATTGCTTACAATCTGCTATATTTAAAGTTTTCTACAGTTTCCATGCATTACAGGAGAACTGTAAAAACTTTACAGATAATGGTCTACTTGTGATTGAAGATGATGGCATTTGTCACCAGTGCTAGATTTGGAAGCATCCTGGGTAGAATCCTAGCCATAAAAATGGAGAGAAAGAAGAGAACTGATTATGATTAGCTACATCTCTAATGTGCCAGGTGAGAGTAACACCTCTGTCTTGCACTTGCAATTCTGCTTATACTTTCCAATCAAGGGAATATAATAAAACCTTAAATATTTTATGTGGAAATAGCATCCTAATCTGTTATTTCAATGTGGTTGAATTTATTCTCTTCTAGGTATATTAGTATGTATTAATTTCCAGAATATAACATATACTTTATAATAGGTATGCATGAAGAGGTTTTGAAGTTCAACCTTTATGAAAGTATAAAGAATCATAATTGCAATAGTATTAAAACAATACAAGCATCATTAACACATATTGAAATCCGTATTTTATCTATTATTATACAGAAATTTTCACTTTAGAAATTTTCAGTATGTGATTCAGTATTAAGCATTTATAATCACACCAGGACTAAAAGCCATTACTGTTTTATTGAATGGAAAATGAAAAAGGACAGTATTTAATATTATAAAAGATGCTTCTGATAGTTTATGTTGTTTACACTGAATACGTTTTATAAGTTTTTTTGTTTGTTTGTTTTGTTTTTACCCCTAAACTATTCTAAAAAGAGACATAGTAAAACAATTTCTGTCTTTTTAGGTTATATTTCTCCTACTGGCAATAAAGTCTTCATGAAGGAAAGGAGTCAGAATGATGAATTTGGTGGAATTTGAGAAAGATATAGGTTGAGTCTGGTAGAAGTTGATGGGCTAAACATAGAAACTCAATTTCACTTGTGATCTCTAAAACTTTAAGAGAAACATGACAGTCTCACAGTTTAACACTACATAAACAGTCTTTAAAGTGGAATTCTTGGGACCATAGGAGGATCATGGAAAAAGGTATGTGTCAGAAAGAGCTCTTATGCATAAAAAAGAAAAGCAGTATCTCAAAATCCAGGCACATCATTGACCACAAGCAAAATCTAGCTCCAAAAATATGCATACAACATGGTGAATAAACAATCTATGCCCTATATTTTAGCTATTGCCAGTTATAAATTAAGGCATGCATCTATAATAGATTCATCAGGGTTATGTTACTTCTTTTGATATTGTAGCCCATGCATTCATTGTTTGTATAATGTCATAGGATATAGAGAGGCCAGTAGTGCCATTCCATTGTTAGTTTGGAATTCACAATCCAGATTCTTAATCAGTGAGGAAGAACTAGACATAAATGAGTTCTACATTTGTTGCACTAGACGTGGTCAACATTGTTGGTAAAAAAAAATGTCCAAAAATACAGAATCCAGTGGATATAACATAAAATGAAATATAATTTTCTTAATCTCCTACTTCTTCCTCCATTATGCATACTATTCAAATATACCTTTCCCTAAATATGTTATATTTATTTCTTTGTAATTATAAATAAACCTGGTATCACATTTGAACAGAAAACAAAAAAAATTGAAAACTTAAAATTGGTACTATTTAAATCATTAACTCATCATACATGTTGTACAATGACAAAATAAAAATCTAAGAACAAAACAATGATTTCTGAATTTTGATAGCAATGTTGTATAAGATTTTAGAAAGAAATCAGTGGAAAGCTGTGCTGTATTAATGCAGCAGGGAAACATGGATGAGCTGTGGAAAAGTTGTTTTAATCAGGATCACATTGAATCTGTGCCAGCATGAATGATATCTGAACATAGCACACACACACACACACACACACACACACACACACACACACACACACACATATATATATATATATATATATATATATATATATATATATACAGTAAGAGAAAGGGAAGGAGAGAGAGAGAGAGAGAGAGAGAGAGAGAGAGAGAGAGAGAGAGAGAGAGAGAGAGAGAGAGAGAAGCTAGTTGGAGAGATGATAAGACAGGGTAATCAGGAGTAAATATGATTATAATATATTATATAAATATATGAAGTCATCAGAAACTGTAGAAGAGAAAATTATCACATGGTTATTTGAATATTTTAATATCTAGTTCACTATTACATCTATGTCAAGACAAATATTATATAAAATTATGTCACTTTTATTGACTCCAGAACTATTCTTCAGCCCCAATGAGAGGAAAATGTTCTAGGAAAGGCAGCATTAGAAAGGTTCAGTTGTCAAATAGACTGCCTTATGGTGAAAGAAGATAGAAAATGTGCTCATTAAGTCAGATACTAAACTCAGAATTTTGAGTTTGAACACAATTTGCATAATATAAGGGTGGGTAGGTGTGAATTTGTATACTGATACATTTAACCAACTACCTAATCACAGCTCCTGACCCTTAAATAGTTAAGATCTTAAGATCTAGTGATTCTCATTTTCCAGATTTTAAATTGTCAGCCATCATTTTCTGAAACATACAACAGACACACACACACACACACACACACACACACACAGCCTTCATAAATGCCTGTTCTAAATATAGTTAAAGATAGTTGAACGTCATTCCTTTATGCTAACCATGGTTAAATGGTATGCAATAAACATGATCATGCTTGAAGCAGTGCAAGATATTGCACAGACACATATAAACTGACAATGATCCCAGTGTGACTCAGAACAATTATGTTTACAAAGAAAGACAAATTATGACTTTAGGGATGAAAACATATCATCTATGCACTTATAGAGCTGAAAACTGAATCTAATTAGAAGTTTTAATTTCTATGACCTCTCTTTCATTACATAAAGATAATTATTCCATCTGTGAAAACTTATAAAAATATATTTTATTCTGAAATGCTGTGGATTGTGAAATTCTGACTCTACTGAGCTAAGCTTCTCATGAAGATAAACAGATGGCAATTACTATAACTGCTCTATTCCTGTGACACAAATGAAAAGTCTTGGCCAATATGACCTATTATAGGACTTATAGTTTGTGATGATCATAAATTTCTAAAGCTTTAAAATATCAGTAATACTTTTAAAACATAAGTAGCTAAAATAGGATAAAAAATTTTTTCATAAATTAAATATTATTTTTAAATTATTTTTCATTTACATTCCAAAAGATGCCTTACTTCTAACCTACCCTTCCTGAGTTCTTCACCTTGTCGCCCACTCCATGTCTGAAAAGGGGCTCCACCTCCTGCCGGGCTTTTTGAAATCTAAGTGTGTGAAGTAAATAAATACTATAAGACTTTAGATGAAAGAAAAGTGGACGGGCCTCTTGGGCCCACAGTTATGACTACGCTGCAGTAGATTCAGATATTTTAACTTTTTATAATCAAAAATGCCTTTTTTTCACTTTTCTTTTACTTGGCAAATTGTCAAAGGTTTCTGAGGGAGTTCTGTGGGTAAATGTTCTTATAGTAAAAACATGAGTATATAAGCTCAAATTTTAAGGAACCACACAAAATTTTCCACCGGAATCCAACCAAATCTATGATTTCATCAAAGTAATTTCTGAGTACAGGAGAACCACCCAAACTTTGTAGATTTCAAGATGGCTATAGGTAAAGTGAAAGATCTTATCGTGAAGAAAAGAAAGCAGAGATTTATGGCACCCAGCTTTCTACTGTGTATTCTGCATGTTTACTTGCACAGAACTGTGTGCACATAATGCACCCAGACATATGTACATATATACACAAATAACATATAATACTGTAATTAAAGTCTAGGTTTGACACCATTATTTGGGTGAGGAGATAGGTTATACTCCCAAGAAATAAATGTATTACTACTACTACTATTTTGCATGTAATATTAAAATTATTGTTAATGACTTATTGCTATACCTACAGATTTGTGAATCTCTTAGCAATCAGTAGAGAAGCAATATTTGTTTGTTTATATTTTATAGTGATATTAATCAACACAAAGATTTTTAAATGATCCATTTGTAGAGGATAAGAGACTTTGGAATGTTCAACCCTATCTATAAATACTGTATCACAGTTTTCTCTTCAAACTTCAGGAGTCATTAAAGAAGAAGGTAGGGTTGGGAAATAAAGTAAAATAAAAGAGGCAGTGAATGACTATAAGAAAACCATGTTCAAAACAAAACAGGATAGTTACACGTGTGAACTCACAATTTCTGTTATAATATGCACAAGACCTTTCCATGCTTAAGCCAAACAAAATTTCAACTTAGAGAGGAATGATGGTAAAAGCATGAAGGTACATCTGCAGATTTGGAGCTGTTGGAATTTGGTAGCTGCTCTGGGAGGAAAAAAAAAATGTTTTTTTTAAGGCTTGATTCCTAATAGGTCTCCAACTCATACTGAAGACTTCATGAATATCATAAATTGGGTTTAATGAGTCTAAAAGAGAAAAATCACACTATTGTGTGGTTTTAAAGATTTGACATGATCTGAAAAGAGTTGTGGATATGTGGGTACACATGTTCAAATTAAAGCAAAATAAACAATCAAGAGCTAATAACAAATTGGAATATAAGTACGTATTTATATACCCACCCTCATTGCACTGTCTCTCAGAATCTCTTATAAAAATGTTACATGGAAAGCTGCCCTGCCTGGGCTGGATGAGAACAGCGGGAGATGATTCCTGCCCATAGTACAAGGGCCCAGTATGTGCCTACACAAGTGTTGTTATTTGATGTGGGCTCAAGTCTTGTTTGTGTACTAATGTACATATTTTCACATTCTTCTCTATGATAATTAGAAACAACACAAGTCAAAAAAGCAAAGGTTTGCTAAAGTCTCAGAAAAATTGTAAACAATGGGACCTTTAGCACATCTCTTAAGGCTAGGGGAAAGAGAACTAAACTCATGAGTTCAAAACATATATAATTCCTCCACTATGGAAAAAGATGATGCAATATGGATCATATGAGGTGCTTCATAAATCTAAAGGGGCAGAGGTAGCTACACTATGAGCCAGCTGTCAGAAAGACAGAGAGACAGGCAAATACAAATGCAGGCAGATTCCTAAACTCAAGGTCAGCCTGGGATATAGCAAGTCTAGGCCCAGGTTTGTTAGAAATGGTAATTTCAGAGAAGGGTCCTACCCAACTACTTCCCTAGCTGTGCTTAACAAAGGCAGACAAATTTCTGGATTCCTATTGGGGGGTATGCTCACTGAATAAAAGGACTCTGGTAAAGAAATGCTGATTTGTTAGATAAATAAAAGGAAAAACTGGAGTAAATGGTCCTACTGATGCTTAAAATAAAACACTGGACCCTTGTTCTTCAGGAAATGAACAATACAGAGGAATTTTTCATGGTACAATGAGATACCTGCTTAGAGAACTGAGACAAACAGACACACACTGCAGGCATGCCACACTGAGGGAACGTGCTCACCACACACACACACACACACACACACACACACACAGAGCAAGAGAGAAAGAAAGAGAGATAGAGGGAGGGAGGGAGGGAGAGAGGGAGGGAGGGAGGCAGGGAGGCAGGGAGGGAGGGGGAGAGGCAGGGAGGGAGGGAGGGAGGGGGAGAGAGAGAAGCAAGTAAACACAAGCAAACAGGACATGAACGGATAGATCTCTTAGAATGTCAAGTAGGTAGAATGTAGACAGAGAATTCCCCTTTAGAAAGCAGAACACAGAGAGAAGGATACTGAAAAAGCTGCATCAAACAGAACACAGGTTGCCAGCAGCTTGGAACCACAATTTGACTTTGAGTCACATCTTTTCACTTCTCCTAGACACCCTTATTCTAAGAACCCTTTCCAAGCCAAGGATAGTCCTTGGCAGTTAGGTTATAACCAAATGAAGGGCAGATAACAAGTTCAGACTATAACTGTTACTCTGTATTTTGGAGAATATACTTTAACTGTAACCTGTGCATTTAAAAATAGAAAGTAGAGTATTACATTTTAATTTTATTGAAAATACGTACTGTTTTTTTTAAAAAAATATAACCTGATTATGCCTTTTTTCGCCTCTACTCTTTCTAACTCCTCCCTACTTCCCTTCCTAACTGGATCCACTCCTTTTCAGTCTTTCATAGAAAACAAAGGAAACAGGCTTATAAGGGATAATGATATTGAATAATATGATATGATATATGATATAATGTAAACATAGTATGATTATTATAATATGGTAAGACAAAATGCAGGACATTGGAATTAGACAAGACAATAAACAAACAAATGGAGAAGAGTCCAAAAGAAAGCACAAGAATCGAGACTAACTCACTCACACACTTAGGAATTTTGTAAATCATTAATCTATAATGCAAAATATATACACAGAGGACCAAATGTAAGTCACCTATGAACTGTCATAGGTGTGGGGAGTGACTTAAGAGAGTCCCAGTGTTTCAGGGAAATGAAGCAAAATCTACAGCTGATGGATGATGGGGATCGAGAATCTCTATGTTGTCCCAGAAACCTGGGATAGGGAAAGTTCCCAGAAGTCAGTTTAGGTGACCTTAGCTGAGAGTCCTAAGAGTAGGGATGTGGAGAGGGCCTATACAGGCCACCTCGTGTAGATTGACAGGACCCACACTGAAAGGATAGGGACACCAACACAACCACTAAACTTTTGACCCAATATTTATCCATTCTAAAAGAAATACATAGATGGAGCAGGGACTGAAGAAAAGGCTAACCAATAATTACCAAAATTCTAAACTCATCCCACAGGCAAACATCAATCCATGACATTATTGACAATAGTCTGTTGTGCTTGTAGGCAGGAGCCTAACATAACTGTCCTGTGAGAGGCTGTACTCACCAGCAGATAGAAACGGGAGCAGATGCCCACAGCCAGACATTAGAGGAGTGAGACAGTTAGGGAAAGTGTTAAAGGAGGTGTTGTTTCTATTTTGAGGTTTTATGATGAGTTCAGTCTTTTGGGATTACATACAATTGCATAATTTCTTGTATTGTTCCTTTAAGTCCTCCCAACATGCATATTTTAGTTATTTTTAAAATGTATTACTTATTTTTATTAATTCTTGTTATATACTCTGTATTTATATTTTTCTATTATTTATACATACAAATATGTGTTTATATTTTTTAACTACAAAAGTACAGCTTTCTCAGTCTGTATAATGTTACATACATATATGTTGTGATGGTTAATCATTAGGTATTGGATAAACAATTGCTGTGTTCTATCCTTTGGAAAATTATTCCTGTTTCTCATTATTTCTCAGTTGCTTATAATTTTGAGGCCTCACGCACTTTCTACACCTGTGTAAGTATACCAATTGTTATTCTTTTTCAGATCATTTTTAGGCAGTCATGTTGGTAGGAATCTATGTCTAGCTCCTGACATTCTTAGGAAATATAAAAATACATAAAAAAATGTGTTCTTCATCATGGGCAGTGAAAGTTTCCAAAGCTTAATGGAGAAAATGCCTGGTGCAATTTACTCATGACACGTCTGTGGGCATTTTCTTTTTCCTTCCTTTCTTACTCCTTTCCTTCCTTCTATCCTTCCTTCTTTCCTATCTTCCTTTCTTTTTTTTTCTTTTCTCTATTTTTGTATTATTTATTTTATTTATTTTTGTTTAGTAATTGATGTGGCAGAGAGGGTTTGTTATTCTTAGACTGAGCTGAACAAATAACTGGAAGATGCATTTCTTTGTGCCTCTGCTCCCATTCCTGTCTTGAAATACTCACCTTGTGTTTTTCTTTAAGTGAAAACATATTTTTTCACATATCATATTCTGACTAGTTTCTGCTCACTCTACCAGTGTACCTCCTCCCCATCTACTGTCCCATACAGATCTACTCCCTTTATGACTCTCATTAGAAGAGAAAAGACTTTTAAGAGATAGTTATTAAAAAAAACAATACAAGACATAACCCAAATTAACACTTTGGTGTGAGACAAGTCATAGCAACAGAAGAAAAAAAAAGATCCCCCTCCCTGAAAGATACAGAAATTAAAGACTATCTTGCTTAGACACCCAAGAACCCCATAAACCCACTAAACGGGAATCCATAATATATATGTATGTGTGTGTGTGTGTGTGTGTGTGTGTGTGTGTGTGTGTGTGTGTGTGTCTGTGTGTGTGTGTGTACTACAGACCCATTCAGGCCCTATGCTTGCTGCTTCAGTCTTTGTGACGTCATATGAACTTTATTTTGATTATTTTTCTTGCTGTTATTCATCCCTATCTACTCTGTTTCTGCCCCTTATCTGGAGTTCACTGAGCCCTGAGGAGAGGGATTTAACAGAGACATCTCATTTAGAGCTGTATGTTCCAAGGTTTATCAATCTCTGTATAATATTTGGCTGTAGGTCTCTTTACTATTTTTCCCATCATCTGTAGGAGGAAGCATTTCTGATTATTATTATATAAGAATTACCTATTATTATATAAGAGTGTCCTTAGTGGTCATTTCCTCGCTGTGTGTTTTGTTTGCATTTTGTGGGTAACTGTGTGTGTGTTTTAACAAATTTTCTTTTCTTTTACCCTGCATACCTGGGATATCTATCTCTGGTTCTCATTCATTCAACAGTATTGTGTAAAAGTTTCATCTTATGGAAGGGCCCTTAAATCCAATCAGTTGTTGTTGTTGTTGTTGTTTCTACTAGTTCAGTATGTGTAATGTTACTTATATGTAAGTATTCGGGACATACTATTTGGCACTTGACAACTTGACAGCCAATGATGTGCTGCTCTCTAGGGAAGGCAATATCACCAGCTCCTAGGTTTCCTCAGTGCCCTATAATTCTTCATATATGGGAGTGGGTGGCCTCAGGGACTTTTTTCCCCACCCAATATTCATGTATACTTTTATTTATGGATTTCAGGCTCTCTCTGTGAGATCGAACCCTTACCTAAAACTTCAAATGTGGAAAACAACAAAACAACTTAACCCTAGATGGGTCTAGTTGGAAACATTATATTAGTATCCTGCCAATGGAACACATCAAAAATATTAGATCAACTGAAATCACAGAAACTATGAGAAACACATAGGATCAATAGAATAGACAGCCCTATCACTGAGAGAGGCTAGCCTATTACCAAGTATATATTTATAATTGATATCTAATAACTAAATAAAAATCAATTTTTCTTGATGGAATTTTACTGGGTATATCAACTACACTCCAAGTCAGGTCTCATTCCCAGGATTAGGTGGTTGACACTAAAGTAATTTCATAGTTTTTTTTTTTTTTTTTTTTTTTTTTTTTAATGGAATTTGGTTTAAAAATTTTATTTTCCTTATCTGTCTGTTTGATTTGACTTTCTAAAAATTCATTTGTTTGTTTGTTTCTTTATTTAAAATAGTTAAAGAACATTCAGGCTAAGTAAAAATAAAATTTAAAATAAAATTTAAAAAAATAAATGAAAACACATGCACATATATGTATATGGTACAGAAGAGAATTTTTTTAGGGCATGGGAGGTTAAGAGGTTAGTAGAGGCAGAAAGAAAGAAGAGAAGAGTAGAGAAGTAGAGGAGTAGAGGCCAGCCATGAGCACATGGAGAGGGTGGGGAAAGAATATAAAGGGAAAAGTAGGGTCAAGGGGAGAGAGCAAGAACACAAGAGGGCAAGAGGGAGCAAAAGGGCAAGAGAGAGAGGAGGGGGCAAGCAGCCCCTTTTATAGTGTCAGGTAACTGGGGCGGAGCATATCTGAATGTTGTCAGGTAAGTGTGGGGTTTTCTGGTGCATATTCATTGGGTGCAGAACTCTGAGAAATCATTGTATCTCATGTGAGTGTAATAGCAAATTCCTTGTGTGTTGAAACATCAGAATGCTATTATGATTTACAACTTGGAGCCTATTATATTTTCTCTAGTTTAAAATACCATGATGGATGTCGTAAATGTATTGCTCTTTAAAGTTTTTAAAAAGTTAAGAAATTGGGCGGCAAAACTATTGAATTTATATACATTGCCTATGAAGACAATTTACAAATATTCTTTTTTTTAAACAACTTTATTTTACAAAACAAAGATAAATGTACAGATTTTAAACAGTTTTTGCTTAAAATTATACATTTTTTGTCAGTACTTTTTTTCAGATTTTAACATAATTTTTATATAAAACTATATGAATATATTTTTTAGTCAGTACTTGATTTTTTTTCAAGGTTTGGTTGTATGCCTTGAAAACTTAATAGTTACAATGAGCTAAAGTACATGTAAAACAAAATGTAACATGGAAATAGTTAAAGTTTTCTTGTTTTGTAAATATTTTTTGTTTTGTTTTGTTTTCTTTATTTCTTGGACTTTATACAGTCTGTGAGTTGTTTCTGGGGGAGTGCAAGCCTCTGGGGTTAGCATCCCACTATCAGTGACTGCATATTATGCCTGTTCTTTTGTGACTGGGTTATCTCACTCAGGATGATATTCTCTAGATGCAGCCATTTTCTTAAGAATTTGGTTAAGTCATTGTTTCTGGTGGCTGAGTAGTATTCCATTGTGTATATGTACCACAATTTTTGTATCCATTCATCTTCTGAAGGACATCTGGGTTCCTTCCAGCTTCTGGCTATTATAAATAGAGCCTCTATGAACATTGTGGTGCATATATCTTTGTTGTGTATTAATTAAAGTGTCTCTGGGGTATATGCCCAGAAGTGGAATAGCTGGGTCTTCAGGTAGTACTATATCTAATTTTCTGAGGTATCGCCAGATAAATTTCCAGAGTTGTTGTATTAGTTTGCAACCCCACCAACAGTGGAGAAGTGCTCCTCTTTCTCCGCAGATATTCTTATTTGTATACATTGCCAATAAAGACAATTTCTTGGAATTCTAGGCCAATTTTTCTCCAGCTTCTTCTACTGAGTTGAGTGATTTTTAAGCTAACATTAAATGTTAATCTAAGCAAAATAATTTGATTATTGTACTTTATCTTCAACCACCCACAATGAGAAACTCACCCCAACTAATAACATGTTTTCATTGTTATTATATATGAGTGCACAAGGAACATCTTAAATTTAAATGAATTGACTATGGAATTGAATTTAAGCCAAATCAATTTTATGTTTATACTCAGAGCTGGAAACAAAACAATATCCTCAAAGAAACTAATTATAATGTATTTTGAGGGAGAGAATAAGATAAATATATGTGCAGTACTTGACCATGACTCATCTTAACTGCAATGTTTTCTGGCTTTTCTTTATAAATTTCTATAACTCATAGGCTGAGGATATGAGGAAACAAGATGACCAAGGATTGAAATATATGATGTAATGTAACATGGATGTTTAAGTTGGACCCTAACATGTATATGTGCATATATAGCATAGGAATAAGTAATATTTATTTTAAAATTGAATGATCATAAAGACGTTTAATCTATTGCACTCAAAATTGAAATATACATAATGAAATAAAGCATAAATAAAAGAGAAAATTCTCCTATTTTAACATAAGTCCTTTTCTTATGGTATGTAGTAATAAATTCAGGGTCTCAAAAATAATAGGAAAAACTCTCAAATAATCAGAAGGCTAACCAACAAAAAATTAAAAAAAAATCATAATTCCTGAGATCAAATTATACTATAGGAGCCTGTAGAGGGAGGTGCTGACTCTTTAATTGGTCCTTGATTTTAAAAAAAAGCAGAAGCTAATTGCTGAGTGAAAAAAAGAGGAGGGAGAGTAGACAAAGGATGGAGCTACTAGGGCCACGCTTTGGAATGAGGACACACAGTCATGTAAGGTCTTGTGGTCACCACCATTGGCGGATGGCTGAAATAAGCTAGTTTATTGTAAGATTAGGGCAGGAGATTCTTGCAACAGCATTTGTATTATCTGGCAAGTTCTAAATTAATAAAGATGCCTAGAATTTTCCTTCCATGGAACTAAGATGAGCAGAAGAAAAAGAGCCAACAGCGCTGTTGATGGCAGTTTGGCAAAGCTAGAGGGAGAAAGGTATATTAGGAATGACGCTGGTGGAGCTAAACAAGGAGAGGCCATGCTCTGGGAAAGGTGGTAGTTTGTTTTTTGGTTTTTTCTTTTTAAATTACACACAACTGTGGCATTACAGAAATGTAGAGATAGTAGCAAATTATACAAAATGTCATACAGGCCAAGGAAGCAGTAAACCCAGAAATGAGCTTTAATAGTTTTCCAATGCCCTTGACAATTAGACAAATACATAAATTATTTTAAAAGGCAACATCTTTGGCATAAGCTTCCTAAAATTTTTTAGAATGTATGTGGAAAAAACTGGAAATAGAAACCTTTACAAAAGCAAAAACATGCTACATGACTGTTAATGTGAACTCTGACAGTTTGAAATTCCTCTCCAAAATATTGAAAACTGTTAAAAATATATAGTCAAAGATTCTATACTAGATTCATGGAGCTGAGGAAGAAACAACAAATGCTAGCAATCGAAATACAAACAAGACAGTAAAGGGCCAGACAAAAGAATAACAAAAAAAAAATTCCTGGTGTCCATCTGAAAGGTATTTCATAAATAGAGTATATTAAAATAAAATAAAAGACTGAATAATAAAGCTAATGAGGTAAACAAATAAACACAATAAATATATAATTGATATGAGAAAAAGACTAATGTATCTCTTAAAGCACTAATCAAATTATGTCTTATTTCTCCTGACTCATTAACAAATAATATAAAGATTTTACATGCATCCTAAAATTATGAGGGGCAAAACCAGTCTCTTTTTATATTTATTTATAGGTTATACTTTAATAAAATTAATTACTGAAAAAATGCATGGGAGACACTTAGGTACATATTTTATACTTCTTTTAATTAAATTTATTGTCTTTTATAAAAACAAAGTGTGCATTATAACATGATGTCACAGATATCTACAACATGCAATGTGATATTTAAGTGAAGGTAAGATGAATATTTTCTGACAGTGAAAACTTTCAAAATAGGACACATTTTCTTCAGTTTATAAAATTTAGTCAAATCAACATCGAAAATTTCTGTGGATAAACACAATGGGAAAACCAAAGGAACAAAAAAAACTGTAAATACATGGTCTACTTTAAGATCTGTACAAATTGGATAAACAATAGTTATAAAAGAAAGTGCTGTGTGTGTGTGTGTGTGTGTGTGTGTGTGTGTATGCATGCATGTAATGAGAAAAGCATATAGCAGAAATAAAAAGCAAATTCTAAAAAGTATTTATCAATAAAATGTAAATTCATCTTATACACTGTCAGATCTTTGTTAAGTGTAGGGCATCTTGAAAAAGATATAAATAAATTTAAAGAACATGAAACATTATAACTTTTAAATTGCTTAAAAATATTACCTAATTTAAAAAATATGTGTAGTTTAGAATGATTTTGTGTTTAAAAACTCTTTTGAACACTGAGTTTAATAATAAATGATTATATTATAAAAATCAATATTCAAATAAAAAGCACAATATTATTGTTTATAATTTTTATATTGGAATTAGAAATTTTATATTAATATTAATGCATTTACATTGTAAATTACATGAATGTTATTAATATAAGTTATAGTAATCATATGGAATCTTCTGAAGTCTAAATACAATATAAGCATAAAGTAATAACTTTATCTTAAAATAAATTTTTTATAAAACAAATATATAAAATTACATGTAAAAACATAATTTTTTGCACTTTCTTTACATTTGAAACCTCAGCATTTGTAAGGTGTTTTTTTACTAAATCAGGAATAAAAAATAAAAATAGTTTTGTTATAAACTCATAAAGTAAGATATTAAATATATTTTTGACAACATAAGCTAAAAATAACAGTTGTTTTTATAACGTAAATCTTAAACATAAACACTGTGTATCATAATAAAAAAAAGCCCATGCGTATGTGAAGACCTTATTTTTACAAAGTGCAAAGAAAATTCAATTATGAAAAATGAATATTATCAATACATGTAGCTAAACCAGTTGAATGTCTGTAATTTAGCAAACTTCTGTCTGCACATTTCAATTTGTCAAAACTCACTCAAAATGAATTAAAAATACTCAGAATACAATGATTTTTATTTTAAGAAAAGTTCAGAAGACTTATTTTTTAAATGCTTCATTTTTTTATTTACAGAAAACATTCTTGGTACCAAATATTTACTGTGTGTTTAATATTCTGGGTTTCATAAATTCTTTTGGCAACTAACTTTAGTTTTTATTAATATTAACAAGCTAATCAAAAGTAAAGTTGGTGAATTATATTTGTCTCTTAAATTTTGATTTTTAATATTTTGTGTATAGTGTATCCCTTTACTAATACATAATTTGATATATGTAAATGTCTTTGCACATATATCCAGGCAAATATTATCTGTCTGTCCACTCCATATTTATCTTTACTAGAAACCTAGTATGTTGTAATTATAAAATTATTTAGTACTTTAATTTTTTAAAATAATTTTTAAATAAAATTGAATGTTTAAATTATAAAAAGAAGAAACAAATTAAAAATATTCTCTTTCTTAACTGTTAGCCTCACAAAACAATGATATTAATATGTTATAACTTTGCATTCTGAAAAGTATTTGTCAGAAATAAATTGTTATATTTTATAATTATTTTATAAAGAAAGATATTTCTCATAATTTGAAGGAACACAAATTTATTATTTATAGTTTATACTGTTACAAAGCAAATTCAAGATAATTTAAAATATAATCCAATCTTATCTATTGTCGGAGAAGCATATTTATAATCTAAATATTTGAGTATATTTTTATCAATTTGCATTACGAAAATAGATTTTTTTTCATGTATAATTGTTTTTGGGAACATCCAAAACTTGTACTGATTTCAGTTATTTCTAGATTGATTTCACTTATAAAATACCAACTAGCCAACATTTTTCAACTACTTGTTGACTATCTAGTAAATCCAGAAAATTTATACATTTCGATCTATCCAGGGTTCTCACCCTCTTACCTTGTCAGGTTTAAATCCTAGGACTCCAGAAACTGAAACTGCAGGTTCTTAGCAGTTACATGAGAAAGGAAGGGGAAAAGCTGATTTGCTTTACCAGCTTCCCAACAGACTCTTCATAGAATTCTGTGCTCTGATTTAGGGATGCTGGGCTTTTGTAGCACAACACGTCAGTATGTCAGTGCTTACTCAGTGCTATTTTGGGTTCTCCAAGTAGAATCATGAACACTGAGCCTTTTGTTCAAAATACCATAAGGGCATTCTGATGTCCGTTCTCAGTCTAAGGTCATAATGGAGACAGCTAAACAGCTAGTAAGATCCAAATCTTTCTCTCCTCTCTGTTTGTGTCTCTGTTTCTGTGTCTGTCTCTGTCTGTCTCTGTCTGTCTGTCAGTCAGTCGCTCAATCTCTCTCTCTCTCTCTCTCTCTATCTCTCTCTCTCTCTCTCTCTCTCTCTCTCTCTCTGTTTTTTTTTTTTTCTTCACTCCCACCCTACCCCCCTCTTTTTTTCACTTGAGGTGAGAACAAGGAGACTTATGTAAGAGAGTTGTGCAAGTGGAGAGGACATGCCCCCTGCTTGGGGATTAGCCCAGCAAACAAATGATCAATTTAAAGCAGGGACAAAAGTTACTAAAAGAAGAAAAGTCCTTCACTGTATGTCTAATTCTTCTTGCTACTTTTTAATTCTGAACTTTTATTTATGAATCGAATACATTCCTAATGAGAAAACATCACCTAAATTATAGTACTTTTTATTTCCCTTGGCTTACTTATTAAAAATGTATTCATTAGTTAATTAATAAATGAAAATTAGTTATAAAACCTTTTATTATAAAATCACTGTGTCATTGCATGTTGCTTGTGCAAATTATTTTTCATTAAAATTGTATTTGTCTCAAAGAAGAGACAGGCTAAAATAATGTAAGCATTGTTTACAAAGTAAATAATTTCTATAGAATTATTCAGAACCTTGGATATGAAAGTGTTATTATACATATGAGGAAACAACCTTATATTTCAAGAATAAAACCCGAGACATGAAAAATTCAGGCTGCATGCACATTCATATTGTCCTATCCATGACAATATAGGAGGAAATGGAATATCTCATAGCTAGTAGCTTATTGGTGCCAGCAAGTATGTGCTTGACACTTTATGCTTTCATATTTAAATGTCCAAGATCATATTCATTAATTTTGATTTGACAAAAAACATGTGCTTTTGTAACATGGGAGAAAAGTAAGGCTCTGAATACCTATGCACTATAGCTAGTAAATGTATTTACATATTTATTAATTATTCTGTTTTATTAGAACAAAAATACCTGATGTACTGTACACATTATTGAAAAGTCTGTCTGGTGATTCCTCAGAAAATTGGACATGGTACTACATGAAGACCCAGTTATTCGACTTCTGGGCATATACCACCCCAGAGATGCTCCAATATACAGCAAAGACACATGCACCACAATGTCCATAGTAGCTCTATTTATAATAGCCAGAAGCTGGAAAGAACTCAGATGTCCTTCAGTAGATGAATGGATACAAAAATTGTGGTACATTTACACAATGGAGTACTACTCGGCTATCAGAAACAATGACTTTATGAAATTAAAGAAAATGGGTGCATCTAGAGAATATCATCCTGAGATAACCCAGTCACAAAAGAATAGACATAATATGTAGTCACTGATAATTGAATACTAACCCGAGAAAGCACTGAACACCCCAGAAACAACTCACAGACTGTGAAGTTCAAGAAAAGAAAAGAAAAAAAAAGAAAAAAGAAAAAACCATTATGCTTAATCCTTACACATCAAGAAAACTTTGACTAATTCCAGGTTACATCCAGTTTTACATGTACTTTATGCTCATTGTAACTAGTAAGATCTTAATGTACACTATCAAACTTTTTAAAAAATAAGCTAAGCACTGATAAAATGTATTCATATACTTTTATGCAAAGATGCTTAAAATTTGTACATTTTTTTATTTTTTATTTTTGTTTTCTTTATTTCCTGAACTTCATACAGTATGTGAGTTGTTTCTGTGGGAGTGCAAGCCTCTGGGGTTAGCATCCCAACATCAGTGACTGCATATTATTGTGACTGGGTTATCTCACTCAGGATGATATTCTCTAGATGCAGCCATTTTCTTAAGAATTTGGTTAAGTCATTGTTTCTGGTGGCTGAGTAGTATTCCATTGTGTGAATGTACCATAATTTTTGTATCCATTCATCTTCTGAAGGACATCTGGGTTCTTTCCAGCTTCTGGCTATTATAAATAGAGGCACTATGAACATTTTGGTGCTTATATCTTTGTTGTGTATTAAAGTGTCTCTGGGGTATATGCCCAGAAGTAGAATAGCTGGGTCTTCAGGTAGTACTATATCCAATTTTCTGAGGTATCGCCAGACTGCTTTCCAGAGTGGTAGTATTAGTTTGCAACCCCACCAACAGTAGAAAAGTGTTCCTCTTTCTCCGCAGCCTCTCCAGCATCTGCTGTCATCTGATTTTCGGATCTTGGCCAATCTGACTGGTGTGAGGTGGAATCTCAGGGTTGTTTTGATTTGCATTTCCCTGATGGCTAAGGATGTTGAGCACTTCCTCAGATGTTTCTCGGCCATTCGGTGTTCCTCAACTGAGAACATTTTGTTTAGCTCTGTACCCCATTTTTTAATAGGGTTATTTGATTCTCTGGTGTCTAGCTTTTTGAGTTCCTTGTACACTTTGGATATTAGGCCTCTATCTGATGTGGTGTTGGTAAAGATCTTTTCCCATTCTATTGGTTGCCATTTTGTTTTCTTGACAATATCCTTAGCCTTACAGAAACTTTGCAATCTCATTAAGTCCCATTTGTTAATCTTTGACCATAGAGCTTGAGCCATTGGTGTTTTGTTCAGAAAATTTTCTCCTGTGCCTATGTGTTCTAAGGTTTTCCCTACTTTCTCATCTAATAGTTTCAGTGTATCTATTTTAATGTGGAGATCCTTGATCCACTTACACTTGAGCTTTGTACAAGGAGATAAGAAAGGGTCTATTTTCATTCTTTTGCATGCTGAGTGCCAGTTGGACCAGCACCATTTGTTGAAGAGTCTGTCCTTTGTCCAGTGAATGTTTACAGCTCCTTTGTCAAAAATCAGGTGACCATATACATGAGGGCTCATTTCTGGATCTTCTATTCTATTCCATTGATCCACATGCCTATTTCTGTTCCAGTACCATGCAGTTTTCAGCACAATTGCCTTGTAATATAGCTTGAGGTCAGAGATAGTGATTCCCACAGATGTTTTTTTTTGTTGTTGAGGATGGATTTAGCTATTCTATGTCTTTTGTTATTCCATATAAAATTGCACATTGATCTTTCCAGTTCCATGAAGAACTGGGTTGGAATTTTGATGGGGATTGCATTGAATCTGTAGATTGCTTCTGGTAGGATGGCCATTTTTAAGATGTTGATCTTTCCAATCCATGAGCATGGGAGATCTTTCCATTTTCTGAGATCCTCCTCAATTTCTTTCTTTAGAGGTTTGAAGTTCTTGTGGTACAGGTCCTTTACTTTCTTAGTTCGAGTCACACCAATGTATTTCATAGTTTTTGTGACGATTGTGAAGGGTACCTTTTCCCTAATTTCTTTCTCCACATGTTTGTCATTTGAGTATAGGAAGGCTACTGATTTTTTCGAGTTAATTTTGTATTCAGCCACTTTGCTGAACTTGTTTATCAGCTGTAGGAGTTCTCTGGTGGAATTTTTGGGTCACTCAAGTACACTATCATGTCATCAGCAAAGAGTGATGTTTTTATCTCTTCCTTTCCAATTTGTATCCCCTCTATCTCCTTTTGCTATCTAATTGCTCCAGCCAGGACATCCAGTACTATGTTGAATAGGTAGGGGGAGAGTGGGCAGCCTTGTCGAGTCCCTGATTTTAGTGGGATTGCTTCAAGTTAAGTTAAGTTTGATGTTGGCTGTTGGTTTGCTGTATATTGCTTTTATTATGTTTAAGTATGGGCCTTGGATTCCTGTTTTTTCCAGGACTTTTAACATGAAGGGGTGTTGAATTTTGTCGAATGCTTTCTCAGCGTCTAGTGAGATGACCATGTGATTTTGATCTTTGAGTTTGTTTATATGGTGGATTACGTTGATGGATTTCCTTATGTTAAACCATCCCTGCAAATTACATTTGTATAAAACTTTTGTAAGGGTCCAAAGAAATGACTGAAGAAAGACCCCAGACACAGATAGTATACAAAACAGGAAGTGTTTAATCTGCTGAAACAACCACCATGCATAGGTCAACCATTCTTTGAAATGGTGACCCCAAACAAGGCATGTAGGCCTTTTTACAGGGAACTAGGGAAACTATCAAGAAGTGTTAGGTAACCTAAATTTTCGTTGGTCAGTGCTATAAGCAATCACAGGCAATCAGTGATCTAAATTCCTATGTCATGAATATTCAACTATGTGATAAATTGTGGCTACCAATTACTGCTGGCCCATTCTGAAATCACCAAAAAGTGCTTACTGGCAGGAACCAGACATGGATGTCTCCTCAGAAGCTATCCCAGATACATATAGATACAGATAAGGATGCTTGCAGCTAAACAACCAAATTTACTTAATTATTGAAGAATTTGCTTTGTATCTTCAGAATGTTCAAAATAGCATTTGTGAGAATTACAATAAAATGCAGTAATTGGAATTATTAAATTGCTTTATCAAATTTATCAGAAAAATTAATGGGTTTCACTATGGTACTTTCACACAAATGTCATTATCATTGTTCTTATTTAATTGTCCGTCCTCCTTTGAGCCATCACTGATAATGTCTCCTCTTGCTAGCCTTCTTTCTCCATAGATAATAGATATCTCCCTTCTAGCTCTTATTTCAGGTATTTTTGTTATTTTTGTTCTTAATCACACAGATTATTATTTATATAAATATTGTTCTCTCCATGTATGGACCTATTTCTAGATTAAAGAAATACATAGCACATAGTTGTTCATAGTCATATAAATTCACACACACACACACACACACACACACACACACACACAAACACACACACACAGACACATTGCTTGCATATTTAACTTCAGATTCTGAACAACAGAGAAAATTTGTTGATTTGTTTTTCTTAATCACACTGATTATTATTTATTTAAATACTGTTCTCTCCATGTATGGACCTATTTCTAGATTCATGAAATACATAGCACATAGTTGTTCACAGTCATATAAATTCACACACACACACACACACACACACACACACACACACACACACACACATTGCTTTCATATTTAACTTCAGATTCTGAACAACAGAGAAAATTTGTTGATTTGTTTTTCTCAATCTCATTTTATTTTGATACACAGCAATTTACGGACACTTACTTTCTTATGCATAATTTTATTTTTCTTTATTAATGAAAAATTACACTTTGCAAAAACATTTATGTAAGTATACATATATGCTTGTGTATCCAACTGTCAATAGGGATCTAATCTGGATGATGTTTCTTGGTTTTATATTAGAACAAGAAACATAGATTTTTAAATAAAATTTTCAGTAAAGTTGAAACAACATGCCAACAAGGAATCTTTTTAGCTAGGTTGTTTGGGAGTTAAATCTTTAGACATTTGAGAAAATTCCACATGGATGTCTATGTTGGAATTAGAATCCTTTCATTTACACATTTTTATCAACACCTTTGTGTCTTACTATTGATTCTTATTGAGGGGTGATAGAGTCTCAGATAAGTTTCAATCTGTATTTTCCTATTGACAAAAGATGTTGCCAATTTTTCATGTAATTCATGGCTCTATTTATTTCTTCTTTAGGGAACTATCCATTAGCTCAGTTTTTTATTTATGAAAATATTTACATGCATTTATGTGTGACAGTTTTTAAATTATTTTATATTTTAGACATTAAACTTTGCATGAGTTATAGTTTGGAAAAGATTTTCTTTTGTTCTTTAATCTGTCTGATGATGCTGCCTAGAGTTTCCTCTGTAGTTAAGATGCTTTAAACTTCATTTTAATATATTTTGTCATTTCAGAGGATTATTCAGTGTAATATTGGAGTAGTGTTTTGAAAGTCCTTGCCCATGACTGTATGTACAAACATTTGCATTTTGATTTATCTAGCACTATCCAGGCTTATGTCCTACATTAATGATTTTGATCCATTTTGTATGGGGTATAACTATTTTTCTACTAATAGATATAGAGAATCTTTTTAACCATCAGCATTTGTTGAAGTGGTAGTCATGTGTAAAAATATTTTCTATATATTTACATATTGTCAAATATTAAGGACTTGAATAAACTCTGTATGAAATATGCTAGCCTTGTAAATGTGAGTACATATCACTTGAAGCCATTAAAAAATAAAATTAGGCATGATGGCATATCTACTTTCCCCACTTCCTAACTTCCTGTCTTTTTTTTAACCAATGAAGTTCAATATATGTTGCTCAAATACTCCTTGATATTTGGCCTTACACTGGAAGATAATAGATTTACCAGGGTCAAAACTCAACAAAAGCTGAATTTTCTAACAGCTATCTCTTACCAGCAGCTCCTTAAGGGAAGGGTGGATCTTTATAATCACCATGGTTCCCTGGTAGGATTTGATGTGACTTTAGTTTGCACAGGTCTTGTGCACACTGTTACAATCACTAACAATTCATGCATGTCACATTTTGTCCAGAAAACAATTTTTCCTGTAGTTCTCCACTGGCTCTGGCCCCTTTAGACACTCTTATAGAATAATTTTTGAATCTTAAGAGATAGGGTATTATAAAGATATCCAATTTTAGGGTGGGCATTTCATCATCTATATTCTGTGCCTCCAACTAGTTGTGGGTCTCTGTGTTAATTATCTACCAGCTACTATAAGCGAAAGTTTTTTGATGGAAAATTAGAAGTGCATTAATCTGTGGGAATAATGTCAAATTAGTAGTATTCAGTTTAATACTGTGCCTATTTCTCAGACTAACATCAGTAGACTTCAAATATTTTGAATATTTATTTTATTTTATGTATCTTTGATTTCATGAAATCATGAATGAGGATATATACATAAAGCAGAAGAGTATGCCAAATCCCCTGGTAGAACATTTATAGGCAATTGGGTGTTAGAAAAAAAAAAAAAAAAAAAAACTGTGATGCTTTGCAAGAGCAACAAGTGATCTTAATTACTAAATCATATCTCCAAGGCCTTTCATTGAACATTTGATCTTCTTGCCTCTATTAGCTTGTTGAGAATACAGGTTTGCATAACCACACCCTGCTTTTATGTATTTCTTGGAATTGTTCCTAAAGCCTTTGTGTATGCTGAGGGAACATTCTATCAACTTAACTATATAGTATTAGTAGTGCTTCTAAAATCTTATTTTTTGTATCCTTTTATATTTAATATTTAAGAGCTAAAAAAACTAAACATGATTTTAGCATATAAAGACACTTAACATTTTAAATTAAACAATAATATAGTAAATATGAAGAGTTGTTTTAAAATCATATGACCCTATTTTAAGATAAGTAAAGAGAGTATTTATAAAATTAATTATATTTTATTATAAAATACATGTTTATTTATTCTGTGAAAAATACATACATGTTTTTCATCTATGTTGATTCTGTCTTTTTACTTCTCACTAATTCCCTCAAGCACATCTCCATTCAAATGTCATATTCAAGTTTAAACTTTATGTCACCATCAGCACTATAATCATTGCTATCATGATCATCATCATTATTAATGTATTAACCCAATGAATGTAATTAATTCTGTTCATATGTACATGGGTGTAAGTTCATTCACTACGGTATGGGAGAGTTGTGTGTCACTAACCCTCTAAAAGCAAATCGTTTTGTTTTTTTTTTTTTTTTAAACCCAATGCTATTATTGTTAAGAGTTTCATTTTGAAGGACTCTGATGCTCAGTGCTGGAGATTTCAACTGGATTAATGTGCAGGCTTTCACAGTAAAGCATAGCTACTGAGAGTTAATCGGTTTAAAAGCAATGCCACTTACAGAAAGATCATTTCGCAGTAATCTTCTTTCTCCCTTACTCTTTCAATTTTTCTTCACCTTATCCCATCATATTCCCAGAGGCTTGTGGTTGGATTGTTATAGTTGTCCCACCTAAGGTTTACCCATCCACCCACTCCATGTTCAGTAACCAAGTGTTCCCCTATCCTGAGTCATAAAGACTCCACAGGATCTGGGGCTCCCTTTCCCACTAATGCCAGATAAGGCAATTCTCTGTTACATATTTATCTGGTACCATAGTTCCCACCACGTGTACTCCTTAGGTGGTAGTTTAGTACCTGGGAGCTTTGGGGGATCTGGTTGGCTGGTACTGTTGTTCTTCCTATGAGATGGCAAACCCAGTCAGCTTCGAAAGTCCTTGCTCTAACTTCCCCACTGGGATCCCTGTGCTCACTCTAATATTTGTCTGTGTAAATCTGTCTGTATTGAGAGCCTCTCGGGGTACAGATATACCAGGCACCTGTTAATAAGAACTTTTTGGCATTAAAATTAGAGTCTGGCTTTGTTGTCGGCAGATGGGATGGATCCCTTGGATCCCTAGGTGGAGCAGTCTCTGGATAGCCTTTCCTTAAGTTTCTGCTCCACTCTTTGTCCCTACATTTCCTTTTGACAGGAGGAATTCTGGATTGATATTTTTGAGGTAAGTAGGCGGCTCCCTCCATCAACTGGTGGACAGGATTATTCATTGCATATTGTCTCTATACAATCTCTCTTCCCTTTGTTCAGTATTTTGGATAAAATCTGCTCTCTTGGGAGTTGGGAACCTCTTGGGTCCCTAACATCTGGAATTTTTAGTGCAGATACCCAGTTCACATTCCCCCACTGTTACACACTTACTTTCAAATTTCTTACCCTCTGTACTTCTCTCCCATCTCCTACCATATCTAAACTTCCCCACCCCTTTTTACACTCCAACTCCTTCCTACCTACTAGATCTCTCTGTCTCTCTACTCTCTAGAGATTTATTTTTTCCCCAACTGAGTAGTACCTTAACATCTACAATTTGATGTTATTTTCATTCTTTTTGAGTTTCATATGGTCTGTGAGTTACACTCTGGGTATTCCAAGCTACATTTTAGATAATACCCACTAATCAATGAGTACACAGCATGTGTGCTCTTTGTGACTGGGTTGCCTCACTCAAATTTCATCTATTTGCCTGGTGAATGAATAATCATGAAATCATTATTTATAATAGCTGAGTAGTATTTCATTGTATAAATTTACCATATTTTCTCTATCCAATCATCTGTGGAGTGACATCTAGGTTGTTTTCAGCTTCTGGCTATTATAAATAACGCTGCTATGAACAAAGTGGAGCTTGTGTCCTTGTTATATGTTGGAGCATGTTTTGGGTATATGCCTAGGAGTGGTATAGCTGGGTCTTCTGATAGCAATATGTACAGTTTTATAAGGAACAACTAAACTAATTTCGAGAGTAGTTGTACCTGCTTGCAATCCACAACCAATGAAAGAGTGTTCCCCTTTCTCCACATCCTCACCAGCATATGCTGTTAACTGAGTTTTTGAACCTAGGCATTGTGAATGATGTGAGGTGGGATTTCAGCATCATTTTGATTTGCATTTCCCTGATGACTAAGAATACTGAAATTTTCTTTACCTGCTTCTACGATATTTGAGATTCATTAGTTGAGAATTCTTCGTCTAGATTTGTACCACATTTTTAATAGAGTTATTTGGTTCTCTCCAGTCTATGTTCTTGAGTTCCTTGTATACTTTGGATATTAGCCCTCAACTGAATGTAAGATTTGTAAAAGCCTTTTCCCGATCTGTTCATTGCCATTTTGTCCTGTTGACACTGCACTTCATCTTACAGAATATTTTCAATTTTACGAAGTCTCATTTGCCAATTTTTGATCTTAGAGCATAAGCCATTGGTATTCTGAGCAGATATTTTTCCCCTGTGCAAATATGCTTGAGGTTTTCCCAATTTTTCTTTTATTAGATTCATTGTATCTAGTATTATGTGGAGTTTCTTAATACACTTGGACTTGAATTTGTACAAGGAGACAGGAATAAGTCAATTTGTATTCTTCTACATGCTGACTACCTGGTGAACCAGCACTACTTGTTGAAAATGTGATCTTT
Source organism: Micromys minutus (assembly GCF_963924665.1). Lineage (NCBI taxonomy): Eukaryota > Metazoa > Chordata > Mammalia > Rodentia > Muridae > Micromys > Micromys minutus. The sequence goes on along the minus strand of NC_137981.1, from coordinate 39,293,293 downwards.
TATCCACTGGATAGTTTTGGCTATTTTGTCAAAGATCAAGATGTGTGGGTTCCTTTCTTGGGTCTTCAAATTTATCCCATTGATCTACCTGTCTGTTTCTGTACCAATACAATATTTTTTTTTTTATTTTGTTTTTTATCACTATTGCTCCATAGTTTATCTTGATGTCAGGGATGGTGATTCACCCAGTTCTTTTGTTGTTGAGAATGGTTTTTAATATCCTTAGTATTTTTTGTAATTCCAGAGAAATTTGAGAATTGTTCTTCCTATCTCTGTGAAGAATTGGTTTCTAATTTTGATGGGGATTGCACTGAATCTAAATAATTTTAGTTAAGATGGCTATTTTTACTGTTAATCCTGCTGATTCATGATCACAGGAGATCTTACAATCTTCTGTGGTCTTCTTCAAATTATTTCTTCAGAGACTTGAAGTTCTTGTTTTACAGTTTTTTCACTTGCCTAGATAGGGTGACAACATGATATTTCATATTATTTGTAATTATTGTAAAGGTTGTCATATTCTTAATTTCTTAGTCCTGTTTATCCTTTTAGTAGAGAAAAGCTACTGATTTGTTTGAGTTAATTTTGTATCTAGCCACTTTGTTGTTCATCAGCAGTAGCAGTCATCTCATGAATTTTTGGGGTCACTTACATATAATACAAGTGGATTACATTGATGGTTTTTCATATATTGAAACATTCTTGCACTGGGAGGAAGCCTACTTAAGCATGGTGAATGACCATTCTGATCTGTGCTTGGATTCAGCTTGCAAGAATTTTATTGAGTATTTTTCCATCAATATTCATGAGGGAAATTAGTCTGAAATTATCTTTCTTTGTTGGGTCTTTCATAGTTTAGGTATAAGTTTAGCTGTGGCTTCATAGAACATATTAGGCAGTGTTTCCACTGTTTCTCTTTTGTGGAATAGTTTTGAAGACTATTTGTTTTAGAACTTCTTTGAAGGTCTGAAAGAATTCTGTTCATCAAGAATGTCATCAAGACCATTAGTTCCTGGGGATTTTTTGGTTGTGAGACTTTTAATGACTGCTTCTATTTTCTTAAGGGTACTTGGACTGCTTAGATGGTTTATATGAACCTGAATTAAATTTGATACTTGGCATCTGTCTAGAAAATTATCCATTTCATTTAGACTTTTCAGTTTTGTTGAATATAAGATTTTGTAGTAGAATCTGATGATTTTTTTTTAATTTCTTCAGCTTTTGATGTTACATCTCCCTTTTGATTTCTGATTTTATTTATCTGGACACTGTCTCTGAGCCCTCTGGCAAGGTTGGCTATGATTTAAATATCTTGATTTTTCTAAAAGAATTAGCTTCTTGATTTGTTTTGTCTCATACAACTTTATATAAAAAAGAGAGATACATGTACAGAGTTTTAAATGCATTTTGGCATAACACTATATGAATATATTTTTGTCAATACTTAATTCTTTTAGAAGTTTTTTAGTATACATTGAATTCTTACTAGTTACCATAAGCCGTAAGTATATTTAGAACACATGGAAACAGTCAGAGTTTTCTTGGTGTGTATACATTAAACATAATGATTTTTGAATACCAAAATTGCCACAAGGCTATATTATTAGCTCTTTGATTATTAATGATATAAGGTCCAGGTGTACCATACTCTGAGAGGGTGTTATACATTTATTATTTTTTCCTTAAAAGGACTGAGGCTTTTACTTTTTGGCCTTTGTTTTTCTTGAGCTTCATATGGCCTGTGAGTTCTTTCGGGGTTATTCAGATATTTCTGCGATTAGTATCCAATTATCAGTGACTGCATATTATTTCTGTTCTTTTGTGACTTGGATATCTCACTCAGAATGATATTTTCTAGATGCATCCATTATTCCTAGGAATTTTTTTGTATGGGTAACTTTGTTTTTACTTGGTTGTTTCCAGCCCTGTGTTTATTTCCTGCAGTCTACTCCTCTTGGGTGTATTTGCTTCTTTTTGTTCTAGAGCTTTTAGATGTGCTATTATGGTGATAGTGTTTGTTTTCTGAAAGTTATTGAACATAAATTATGTTTGAATTAGGGCTGCTCCAGTGGGCCTTGTTCATTTAAAACAAGCTTTGAATATATATTATTGACCCTCAAATTTCTCAGAAATCTGCCATATGGACTGTAAAAGGACTTGGACTGATGGGATTGATTGTTGCCTTTTCTAGTACTGGACAATATTTTAAATATGATGACAATGAACTTTTTGGCATTAGACATCCTGAACTTGGATCCAATTTACAAAGTCAACCTGCAATATATTTCATTCCCCTCTTTTAACTTCTCTAGGTCACCTTCCACCTCCATTCCCACCAAACTTCCTGTTTGTTTCTTTGTCAAACCAGTTAAATTCAATTTGTGCTTCTTAAGTATCCTTAGATATGGAACCTACAGACACCATAGCCTAAAATAAAACCAGCTGGGCCTTCTCAGTAGTTATTAGTTTCTATGGATTCTTCAGCTCTGATATAACATTGTGCCCAACTTGTTCCATCCATGTTGGATTTTGTCTGGCTAAAGTTTGTACTTAGTGTCACAGCAACTATGTCTTACTATGAGAACATTGTTTCCTTGGAGCATACACTTCTGGTTCTTCAAATCCTCTCACCTGTCTTTCTAAATTGATTCCAGAATATTGTAGAGAGCAGTATGATTATAGGTGTTCCATTTATAACTCTGTACTCTTTTCTTCAGTGTGTGTTGACCACCTGCATTATCAGACATTGTCATTTCTATGATTTTGCCAATTTTATGATTGTTTATTTATTGCAATGTCTTTGAGAAATAAAAGGCTGTCAAAAGCACTTCCACCAGAGTCAACGGTACTGTTATCAACTTAAGAACACTTCATATTCAAAAGTGAAATGCACTTCACTGAAGTTCACATAGACAATGTTTCTGCATGTCAGAAAGCATACTTGAGTTGATGTTTGCTCATGACCTCCAAAACTGAGCAAAAAACGCTTGATAAAGCTAGATGACAAAGATAATATTTTTACTGGTATTTTCTTTGACCCAAAGTATGAAGTAATACAGTGTTGAGAGCCATGCCCATCCCCCCTCAAGGGTTAGCTGAACTGGCCTCTTGTATGCTTAGACATTAGGAATAGGACATGCCCTCCATTCAAGTTTAGATGATCCCAGTCACAAGCTAATCCACACCTGTGTTCCACTTGCTTTTACTGCCTCAGGTTACAGGCTCACTTCCACCTAGCAGCTAGAGAATTTGCATCCTGCCTTTGTAGCTGTATAACTCTGAGAGTTGGATTCAGAGAGAGTAAAGCAGCATTTCTTGTAACACGAATAATTGAGTTGTGTCTTTTTTTTTCTCAAAACTTCACACCTTCACCTGACAAGCAGTAGATTGGCGGTGCATGTGCCCTTAAAACAGTGAAATAAATTCTGTGTATCATGCTCTCTCTAACATTAGCATTGTAAGGTTGGTTGTGTGCCGCTAGGGCTCTTCCCCTGGTATCATGAGGAACTGCAATACATTGTGCCATGAGGATGCCTAACAACTGTGATTCCTTTTAATAGTTCCATTAAAAAATGGATCTAATGTAAAATTCAATGTTAAAAATGAAATATTTATTTGCAAATTATGTCAAATATATACAAACTATAACAGTGCTGCCATTTGTGGTCCAATTCTACTGATAATTATCTTCTGTAAAAACTAAAGCTTATAAAATACTTACATTTCTTACAAATCATTCACATGTGCTGGGAAATCATAATATTATTCTATATAATCTCTATTCATACTAAGTAAAATGATCTGAAATATATTTGATGCCTCTCTCTATATATTTGATAACCTCATGTGTTATCTATCTTATGATTCAAAGAAAAAAAACACAAAACCATTTAATTAAAAACCCTATTTTTCATTTGTTGAGTATACTTTACTGCAATGCTCAAATTGCTTAGTGAGTCTTGCTCTCAATATATTTCATAAATAATAAATCTATTTTTAGGAAGTAAATTACTTATAATAGTGATATATATTTTTTTCACTTGCTGTTTCCATTTTAGTATATATGTTAGAAAATTATTAAGAAGGGCATTTCCATGTAACAGAAAACTGAAGCAAAAGTATTTCTAAGCTGAATCAGTGAAGAATAGTTATTTTGTTCACCAATGAAATTGATAGCTACAAGCTAGTTATATATCTTTTGTTCAGTTCTCTCATGATAGATATATATTTTGCACACAATAACAATTGCTTCTTAGTAGAAAACACTATTAAATGCAAAACACAAGATGGAAGTAGTTTCTGCATTTAAACTTGACATTGCTATTTAGGTTAAGAACTATGCAAAATGTATTATTTGGACACTTCTTAAAAGTTCTCGAGGTACAATACATTGGCAGTACATATTTTTTCATTAAAATACAGGGCACATTTTTGCTACTTTTTCTAATAAAAACCCTCTTTATTGTACAAATGTTCTGTTAACTTTTCCTATAATATATTAGTACACTGCCAAGAGTATATTCTACTTATAATGATAAAGAAGCATATTAGGAATGAAAAGGTTACTGGGAAAATTAAGACAATGTTCCATTCAATTAATAATTAATATTGTAAAGAGTAAAACATTCTTCAGTTTAAAAAATAGTTAATAATTATTCTTTCGGTATAAACTAAATTGGACTCTAATGTTAGAAAGCTAACAACACACAAACTCAGAGAATATAAGTGACTAAGCAGGCCGAAGAGGGGAGAACATATGACTATACCTACAAAGAGGAAATCATGATACAGTGCAGGTGCTGTGTGTGGCATATGGCAGTGCCAGGACACATGACATTGTGGGTGTGGAGTGATAGAAATAGTAGGGATCAGGTGGTGGGAGGATGGAAGGGAAGTTTTCTGGGAAAAATGAAATTGGGTGGCATATTGGGGACTAACTAGAAACCTAGTGTAATGGAAAGTCCCAGAAATATAAGAAAAATCTTTAAATCTTTACCCTATCTAAGACTCTTAGCAATTGGATACAGAGCTTTAATCAACAATCTCCTATAACCAAGCAAAACCTCCAGTGGGAGGGTTGGGTTACCAACAAAACTAGAAAACATTTTGCCTGTGGTTTGTACTTCCTATAAGATCTGTTGGTGTAAATGTTGTGCAGAAATTGTGGGAGTGGTCAAATAGTGACTGGTCCAGTTAGAAATTCATACTATAAGAGGGAGCCTAACCTTGAAGTTGACTAAATAGCCCAGAGCCCTAGGAGAGAACCAAACACAACTGGCAAAAGCAAGCAGACAAACAAAGTCAATCAATGAAAATGTTTTCTAATAACATTCTGCTATAGTCATAGATTGGTGCCAAGCCTAATGATTATCACATGCTTTATCTAGCTACTGATGGATATAAAGTCAAACATTAAGTGGATCTTGGGGAATCCTAAGAAGAGCCATAAGAATTTTTTGAAACAGAGTAATCAAGGAGAAGAAAGAAAAGATGTGGAACCATCTATTCTAGGGTCATAGGAGCTGACAGAGACTAAACTGTCAATCAAGGCACCTGCATGAGTCTCACCTAGGGTCTCACCTATGTTGCAGTTGTGAAGCTGGGTTTTCTTGTAGTAGTCCCTAAAGGAGGCTAGCTCTGACGCTTTTGTCTGCTTTATGACCCTTTTCCTTCTACTGCTTTGCCTCCTGAGTCTTAATATAAAGGACTGTGTCTAGTCTTATAGCAACTTGATATACTAGGTTCTGTTTTTTGCTATCCATGGTAGGTGTGCTCTTTCCTGAAGAGAAATAGAGGAGTACACGAAGGAAAAGTAAGGACATTGTAGGACGGGATAATAACAAAGAAATGGTATTCAGGATATAACATATGAGAGAAGAATAAAAAATCAAAATATTAGATTTTATTATTTTAGTTAATATTGTCCAAATTATCAGTGTAGCTGCATGATAGTTCAGAAGTAAAAATAGTAATTGTATAGAAAAAATTAAATATGTTTTCACTAATCTAATTCTATTATTATTTAGGGAGTTATCATGTAACATTATTTACTACAATGAAACCTATCAGTATATACATCTTTAGTGGTACTAGTAGTTATATCATGATTAAATCAAGGACTTTGTATATGCACAATAAATCCATTATTTTACTTATGTAGAAACATTTCGCTGTATAATTTATGATAGTCTTGATTTGATGTATAAACTAGAATAGGCTGGCTGAAAATTAATAACCTATCGATCTGCAGATATTTTCATATAAATAAATATGAACAAAAGATTTATTAAGATGTAAAACATTATTTCTAATTTAGAAGTGAGTTTTCAAGAAACACTTAACATGTTTTGTGAAATAAAAGACATACTTTAGACCTGTGATGCTATTACAGTGAATTAGCGGTTGCAGATAGCTTTTTATCATCATATTTCAAAAATAAATAAACAAATAAATAAATATTTTGTTTCTGTGCTAATTATTTTATTTCTTATGATGTAATATTTCCCTGTAATTTTCTTCTTTGGACCATCTTCAAATGAAAATTAAGTTTTTCAAGGAAAGATATAAATTCATTTTAATAGCTCATATTTCTTTCTTTGATTTAGTTAATTCTTGTCATTTAAAGAACTGGTCCTGACATGTGTGAATGGTAGACAAATTGTTCAATGTATCATCCACATACAAAGTAAGCCCTGTACTACAGTGGACATTTTCAACTACAAATTTCGGGCATGCTTGTGGATTCCAGTTAAGATAACTTTCACACGCACACACACACACACACACACACACACACATGACAAAGAAATTGAAAAAAAAAACCATTGTTGATATGCAATTTCCAGTTTAACAAGTTCATTTAAAATGTATGAACACTTAGAAAAAAGGAAGTCTTTATATGCTATTTTGCTTATAGATTTAGAAATTTCCATTTGAATTTTTTATATCCAGAACTATTGAGTTATAACGTGTCTTTTTTCAAAATGGAGCCATAAAACTTCAATGTTTAATGGAATCTGAAATAAATAAGCAAAAAGGAAAATGTATGTAATGTAGCTTTCTACGTATGAGGCTTCACTTCCACAGGCTTTCAATACTTCAAATGGAGGTATAAGAGTTACAGTTATCATGGTTATTATATGGCATGATGTTACATGGCATGTCTGAATGCTCAACACTGTCAGTAAAGACCCATGTAAAGATATTAAATGAACTAACTGATGCCAGAAAAATAATTATCCAAGTGTAACTCACCATGTATAAACCTATATTAGTGGAACTAGAATGGAGTTTGTGACCAGGACTCATGAAGATACTCCAAGAATATTACTATTCATCATTTGAATAACAGCAACCACTATTAGAATTAGAAATCTAGTGGAGCACGTAGATTTTCTTTTCCTTACTGAAATGTATAGAGTCATTCTAACACACTGAGAAAGTGTTAGTAGTCAGAGTTTCATGTCCATTATCTCAATTTTTTTTATTTTAAAAACTTAAAAGTTTAAAAGTGTATGAAGTTATCATCTCAGTTAAAAAGCTCTCACATTGCGAAAAATGCACACATATCCACTGAGACAGCATGCTCTTGGTATTTATCTAGGTACTATTTCTGTGACCGAATCTTCATAATGATGGCTTATTTTCAGCACTGTACAATCAATAAATTCAATGTGACCTTCCATACAGCATGTGCACAGAGAATATGATACGCTCTGAGGAATTAATGGCAGACAATCACCATTATCATAGATAACACACTACGGCTGCAATTTTGTATAAACCATAAACTTGGTGTGAGAAGAATCCTGAATGTAAATTGACATTGTGCAAAATTTAAAATTGTAGACCTTCACATGTGCAAATTGTCTTATTCATTCTAATACGTCATTACAATGGAAGTTTTCATTGACAGTTATGTGGTATTATGGGTCATCTAAAACAGACAATGTTACAGAAAACTAGCTGAAAATGTCTTGCCAGCTTCTCATAGCATATGTTCCCTTAAACACATAGGGAACTTAGGTGACTGAAAGATGCTGCACTGATAGTCTGTCTAATAGCTCCATTGCTTATAAGCTTCAGGCATGAAGAAAATGGAGCTGTATGACTGTACTTCTATTCCACTATTGCTAAGAATCTTGTCCACAGATATCAAAATAGATGGGAATAATAGTTATGCCTAATTGTTTACTTCCCATTTACTATTACCAGCTTTGTGTTTTGGTTCAATTTTAGTCAAAGTGAAAATAAAGACTAGGAATTTTGTTACTATTCTTTATAACAACCAAGTAATTCATCTTATTTAGCACTAGGGGTAGGAAGATAGCTTTATACCCTAACTCTGCAGTAGCTGTAGTATAAGCATGGTAAAATATACAAAAAAAAAAAAAAAAAACTTATATAAAGAGAAGTATCTGAGATGGCATAACTGCGTAATCTTAAGAACAGTTAAGTTCACTGAGGTGAGGCCAATAATCTGGTTACTTCTGCTTCCTCAAAGCATGTTCTGAAACCTGGAGTGAGAATACATCATGATTGACAGGACTTCAGGGACAAATTCCAGGGCTGTAATATGTTGTATGGGCAAGCATTTGAACCCATGGATTCTGAGGCAATACTGGAGAAGCTGTTAATATAGAATGAGCAGAGAGTTCTAGAAAAGTGATAGGAATAATTGGCAATTTAGAGAAACTTTTGATTCTTAAATTTTATAGAGGCTGGGATCAAAGCTATATAGAAGTCCAGCTGAATAAAACAGTCAAAATGATATTATTAATTTCACATACAGGAAATTTAAATTTTCATCTAGGTATATTTTAGAGAAATGTGTCTTGAGATATCTCAGATTCTCAGTAAACACTCTAAAACTTGGTCTATACAGAAATACCTGTGTTTCAAAGAGAACTATCAATGTGAAGATTGCATAGTAGCCTGAAATAAGATCAGTTAACAGACATATTTGTTTTTAACTCCAGTTCTCCACTAGAAGCTCACAGAAAAGGAGGGTGGATTTTATGAGCAAGAGAGATCTAGGACATCAGGAGGACAGAAACTGAACAATCAATTAAATGGGGCCTGTAGGGGCTCATAGGGAATGAAGAAGCAAAAAATAATAAATAAATAAACAAACAAACAAACAAATACCTGCCAGGTCGTCTGAGTTCATGCTGTGGTCTTGTGCTTAGGGTTTTGTTAGCATTCTAATAATAGGAAAGGAAATGTCTCTGACTCTTTAGTCTGCTCCTAGGAGTTTTTCCTCCTGCAGGGTTGCTTTGTCTACCCTTTCTATGAGGATCTATATCTAGTTTCACTGCATATTGTTATACTTTTGTTTGGTTGTTATTACTGTAAAGCTTGCTATTTTATGAAGAGAAGCAGAGGGAAAGAGGATCTAGGATAGAGAATAAGTGAACTGGGAAGGGAGGGAGGGAGGCCTGTGGTGGGGAAGTGTTCTATTGGAGATAAATGCATAAGTACATAAAGATATAAGTAAACAAATATCTTTGCAAATATAAAAGCTTACATTGCAAATGCAAATCTTTCATATACATAAAAGTTAATCAAAATATATTAAATTATAAAAATATGAATTAAAAGATGGCCATGAATTTTAGGTATCCAAAATGGACTTATAACTGAAATTTTAAAAGAGTGGACTCCATTTGCATGATTTTCAAGTTTTTACTACTACGATATCCCAAATCATAGGCTAACATTTTTATCAAAACATAAACATAACATACAAAGGTAAAGAATTTCTCCACAACTTTGTAATCCATATATAGTAAAGATTTATATGGCATTATAGTGGAATAATTGTAAATGTAAATCTAAGTGAATATGATTAGTTTTGGTTTAGCTGAGAAAAAAAATCAGTGAAGGAGAAGATATGAGAGGAAACTAAAGAAAGCAACATAGAAAACACAGAAAGCCTGGTTTATGGAGATTGGGGCAGGGGCATTTTTCCTGGTTTTAAATGCATTAGTAGATATGGATAAAAACACAGGGAGACTGATTCCATGCTTTGGCAAAATTTCCATTTTGTTCAAAGGTGGTCCTCTGATGATCTTTCACACTTAACATCTTTTCTTCTATCTTCTTCTCTTTTTATTTCTTCTGTTCTTATTTTTGTTTATGAGCTTTCAGTGTGAGCTTTTCTTTCATTATGAGCTTCACAACTCTTTTGGATGTGCCACTGTATGTTAGCTGATTCTTGCCTGAAGGTATGGATCTGTTGCCATTATGTGTGTGTGTGTGTGTGTGTGTGTGTGTGTGTGTGTGTGTGTGCCCATGGACATCTATTCATTTGTTTATTTAAAGAAAAATTTGCAAAATCTAGACTCACTTATCTTCCCTTACTTACCTTCAGTACTTTCATGCCATCAGTTACTTTACATGTAATGTGACATTTTTATCACTTGAAAAAAACTGTATACTTTAATATTATGCAACTGAGGTTCTCTCTATGGAACTATAGTAAATTACGAAATCTTTAATGTGTTGCATAATTTTCCAAAATGCAACATTGGTTTTGTTATCTAGTATCTTCTATTGAAAAAATTAATATTTTTTCAAACATCTAAATTTGTCTATGGATATTTTTGAGATAATATATTTTTATTGTTTGGTGAATTTAAAGTACTAAAATGTTTACTATTTGTATTTTATATTTATATGTCTCTTGAAAATACTTTATTGCCACTCAAATAAGTAATTTTATTATATTTTACATATATAAATTTGTCACACTTGCTAGAATCAACAAATAAGTCTATTTGGATATTTAATATTAATATGACTTTTCTATAACTTAAATTTTTTTCTGAATACAGGGTTTATTTCTAAATTTAGTGTGAATGACACACATGATATAAAACACTTTTACCCACAGTCACAGAATTTATATGAATAATGTAACAGTGTCTTCCAGATAAAATATACATCAATTCTCAACTGTCCAACAGTAGTCACAACTTCAAATCAAGCAAGAAAATAAAAGAGAGAGACACACACACATAAACAATGTTTTTTATCTCCCAATACTTATGTATATAGCTTTCAGTTACATTCTTGTAATACTTTAAATTTAAATGAGTTCGCTTACAAGAAAAGGCAGGTATTTAGGAACTGAGATTCTGTCTATATCATTCCAATGTCTGCTTCCCATTTCCTGAACATTCAGGATTGTACCCTCCATTTCTTTTCTGCTAGTTTTCACTGATTTTGCTCCTCTCTTCATTATATTTGGGAATTCTTGCTCTCCTGACCTCTATCAGAGAATTTGTTGTGTTAGTAATTATGATATGAGTTCATTTTCTTTTTTTATTTATTTTTGTGGCTTTGAATATCACACGTGTGCTGATGACTAGAGTAGTAGTTTACAAAATGAACATTGTCTTCGAATAAAAAAGAGAAACATTTCTCCACTGTTGGTGGGGTTGTAAACTGTTACAACCACTCTGGAAATCAGTCTGGTGATTCCTCAGAAAATTGGACATAGTACTACCTGAAGATTAAGTTATTCCACTTCTGGGCATATACCCCAGAGAAACTCCAACATAAAACAAAGATACATGTACCACAATGTTCATTGCAGCTCTATTTATAATAGCCAGAAGCTGGAAAGAACCCAGATGTCCTTCAGTAGATGAATGGATACAAAATTTGTGGTATATTTACACAATGGATTACTACTCAGCTATCAGAAACAATGACTTTATGAAATTCTTAAGAAAATGAGTGCACCTAGAGAGTATCATCCTGAGTGAGGTAACCCAGTCACAAAAGAACAGACATAATATGTAGTCACTGATACTTGGATACTAACCCCAGAAAGCTCTGAACACCCCAGAAACAATTCATAGACTATATGAAGTTCAAGAAAAAACAAAGCACCCCCCAAAAAAAGAAAATGAAAAACTATCATGCTTAATATTTACACACTAAGAAAACTTTGATTATTTCCAGGTTACATCTTGTTTTACATGTACTTTATGCTCATTGTAACTAGTAAGATTTTAATGCATACTATCAAACATTTTTTAAAAAATCAAAATGTATTCATATACTTTTATGCAAAAGTGCTTAAAATCTATACATTTATCTTTGTTTTTTTTAAATACAGTTGTTCACTTTAATTTTTAAAAAAGAAAAGTACACAGATCCTTAATTAGCCTCTTTCAGTGGATATCCAGAAGGAATCTAAAGTACAGTATTTGATCACAGTATCTACACTCTTCACAATCTTTTCCATTTTAGTTATTAATTCATAAATTTTAAATTAAAAGTTTCAATTTATATTTTCTGTTAGTGGCAAAATATTTATTGTGCACATGTTTTCATTCTTTAGTACATTTCTCTAATGCAGAGAGCCTCCCAGACTGGAGAGGATAGTGGCAGAGCACAGAGTCTGACTCTGGTGTGGCTTTAAAGTCTAAGAGTCTCTGGACTATACTGAAATGCTGATGATAAAGTCTAAATTGTCCTCAAAAGTTTCATGCTCTTCCTGAGGGTAAAATGTTGCTGGCTTAGGTGATTGACCCATGTACGCTAACAGCATGAGATTAGATAGTATGGTCTTTGTTACTTTTCAGCCAGAAATGTACAGCTTTAACTTTCAGCCTGCTAGTAGAAGGCACAGAAAAAAAAAGGGACACTCTGAAAAGTGATTATACTATTTATTACTAAGTTGTAAAACACTTCTTATGTAAGTTATCTAAGAAGAAATGGAAGACAGAACTAATGGGAAAAATGGGAATAAGAGGATTTTATCTCTTGCTTCTCCTCTTTGTCTAAGAATTGTTCTAAAATGTTCCCTCAGATCAGTTCCTCTCTCAGTGTGGTTTTTCTCAGCTTAGTTCTGACTCTTCTCTTTGTTCTCGGCACTTGAACAGTTTTCAGAATACATAATCAAATGATAAAAGTTCTTTACAAATTTATACAAATTCAAATCACAAATTGAATATGAAGTTTAAAATGTTGAATATTTACATGCATATCCATTAGGGCTAATTTTCTGGCAAATCATTCATGGTCTGTTACAGCTTCACAGATTCATTGAAAGTTGAAAACCACAACTAAGTTATTAGTAAAGATTTGTATAGAAAAACCCAGTTAATATTTTATCTTTTGTCCTACCTTCTTTAAAATATTATTACCTCTTTTTTACAACCTTTGGTTAATTGTTTTACAACCTCTTAGAATGTTCTCTGAGTAGTAGTAATTCTAGCTTGGATCTAGAACCTATTAACTGTGACACATAGGAAACTGACAGCTCGTTGCAATTTCAATTATCAGAAAAGACTCTAATAGCAGTCACACTATTAAAGAGTTGAATAATCCCTTAATTTTAGAAATTCATATATGATCATTATTAAGAATCAAGAAGTCATCTATATTTGCCTATATAGCATCACTACAAGATCTTCATCTTCATAGATCTTCAGAGATCTGCAAAAAAGGGGTCTAAAAATATCTAGTGATTATAATATGTGTTTAGTAATAGTAGATAAAGCATACTAATACCATGAATCTTTGTTAAAATGAATTCTCTTTATCCTTCCCTATTAGAGCAAAGTTGTAGGAAGACCACCTTAACAAGATCACCTGCTAGCTATTAGCTTATCCTATGATGGCTCCTGATACTCTAACCTGACGATGTGGGTCATGCTATTATTCAGGGTTCACCAAAGGCAACTTGTATCTATTGCTGAGAACAGAGACATGGCACATAGAAATACTGTGTAAACAATTATCAGAAGACTGATACTGTCTCCACATGTGTGTGGCATACTCAGAAATCATGCTAACTATTCTTAGAAAAATGTATTTCTGAATTCAATATTTATTGATCTCTAATTTGTGTTAATCATAATTTTTGAACTTAGACATTACTTTTTTTGTCCAATCACAGGCTTTGCCTTATCTTGTATCTGCCTTCCTTGCATATCACAACAGCCTTCCATTTAGTCGTTATGTGTCAGCTATATTCATAACAGGTTTTCTCTCAATATATTTGGCAGAATTAAATTTAATACAATTATTGAGTACAGAAGTATGAATACTAGAAAATATTATGATTTTTCATGAAATTTTGAAATTGCAGTTCTACTCAGAGAAGAGTAACCCTGTTCCTGATACCGGTCATCACTGAAAGAAACTGGGAGCAATTATCATGTGTGAAGTATAATAGAAGAAGTAAATAAACTTGTTGCAGTTCTGATACTTAAATTATTAAATATAATTTCAATCTATGAAGCAAAAATTTAAAAACATAACTTGGCATGGTGGAAAATTTAGTATGCTTTGATTTAGAATTAACTATTACTGACTAAAACCTACTATGATTTAGATGTCATAATAGAATCTGTAATATAGTGATATTGTGGCAGTATAGATTACTATTCTTGAACTTCAAAATATGAACCTGAGTAATGGCATATTCAAAATGTAAGATTCAAAATCATCATTTTAGTGAGATTTACAAAATGATTAATTACATTTTTCTCAATAAAAAAACCCATATACATTTATAGGCATTCATATTGTTATGTATAGATATGTATACTATGCATGTATATGTATATATATATATATATATATATATATATATATATATTTAGAAAATTAGCATATTCTGAAATAGAAAAACATGGATAATTATGTGCTAATAGTTTATACACAAAACACACATTACTAATATTAATAGTTTTCGTGAAAGCTACCAGGTTTTGCTTATAGATTTAATATGTGACTTCCATGACAATAAATGTACATACTTTTCAAAGATTTTAGGAGACTTTAATTTTTATTAACATGATGTATTTTATTTACTTTAAATTATGAGTATGTGTATATGTCTCTGTGTAGGAATGTACATTGTTTCAATGTCAGTTCCTGAAGACTCCAGAAGGTATTGGATGACCTGAAGTTAGGGTGTATAAGCAGGTGTTAGTTTCCTGTTGAAGAAGCTGGGAGTCAAATTCTAGTGCCCTGCACGAACAGTATAAGTTCTGAAATTCTGTGTCACATTTGTTCACACAACTTTATACTTTTCAAAAGAAAACTATGTTTCCTTGACACCACACACAATTCAAAATTTCTCACTTGAAAGGAGGAACATAAACTTTTGTAGTTTGTTAGAGAGTATGAAAATTCAATACTGTGACTCTAGTTAGTGTAATTAAAGTAAGAATTGTATTAATATGTTTCTGGTAGTCATACCAGACATACTGAATTCCAGCTGCCTATTTCCATCTGTTTCCTTCTGGCTTAACGAGCTTATTCCAGTCAGCATACAAATATTTTTTAACGTGTAGTCTGACTTTGTACAATCATGAGCCCAAAGCCCATGTTATAGCAACATGGTGATACACACTTGAATTACAGATTCACAAAATCTAACATTCTTAAGTGCATTTATAATACAAACTCCTTCTAAATATGGTTCTCTCAAATAAACTTTTATCATGATTGTACTTGCTAGTTTTTGTCAAGTTGGCATAAGCTGAAGTTATCACAGAGAAAGAGGCCTCGGTTGAGGAAATGCCTCCATGACATTTGGCTGTAAGGAATTTTAATGTAATTTTTATATTATTCACACATTTGCAATTTTTTCTATATATTCTTTCTTAATTGCAGTGGTTTGAATATGCTTGACTCACAGTTAGGATGTGTGGCCTTTTTGGAGTAGATATGGCTTTATTGAAAGAAGGGTATCATGGTAGGGAGGGCTCTGAGGCCCTCCACCTAGCTGTCTGGAAGTCAGTCCTCTTCTGGCTGTATTGAGAACAAGATGTTGAACTGTCAGCTCCTCCTGCAGTACGATGTCTGCTTGCCTGATGACATGTTTCTTATTATGATGATAATAAACTGAACCTTTAATACTGCAAGCCAGCCCTGATCAAATGTTGGCCTATATAAGAGTTGCCTTGGTTATGGGATCTCTTCATAACAATGAAAACCTTCACTAAGAAAGACATATATCTTTGTTTAATCATTTTATTGAATATTTTATGTTTTTACATTTCAAATGTTATCTCCTTTCTTCCCTCCCACCCCCCTTCTCCATCTTCCCCTTGCTTTCATTAAGATGTGCCCACTCCCAAACAGCCATTCGCAATTTATCTCTCTGGCATTTTCTTAGACTGGTGAAATGAGCCTTCACAGGACCAAAGTCTTCACCTATTGATGCCTGACAATGTCATCCTCTGCCATACATGTGGCTAGAGTCCTGGGTCTCTCCATGTGTACTCATTGATTGGTGTTTTAGTCCCTGGAAATACTGGGGTCTTTAGTTGGTTGATATTGTTGCTCTTCCAGTGGGATTGCAAACTCTTTCAGCTCCTTCAGATCTTTCTCAAGCTCTACCACTGAGGTCCCCATGCTCTGTCCAGTGGTTAACTGCAACCATCCTCATGTTTATCCGTATGACTCTGACAGGGATTCTCAGGAGCCATTCATATCAAAATCCTGTCAGCAAGGACTTCTTGGCATCAGCAATAGTGACTGGGTTTGGTGGCTGTATTTAGAATAGATACCAAAGTGAGGCAGAATATTTATAACCTATCCATTAGTCACTGCTCCACGCTTTGTCCCTGTATTTTCTCCAGTGAGTATTTTGAGGATCCAGGTATGCCACTCCTGGGCATATACCCAAAAGATGCACCAACATATAACAAGAACATATGTTCTACTATTCTCAGAGCAGCTTTATTTATAATAGTCAGAACCTGGAAAAAATCCAGATGTCTTTCCAGAGGATGGCATACAGAAATTGTGCTACATTTACACAATGGAGTACTACTTAACTATTAAAAAGTAATGACTACAAGGAATCCTTAGGCAAATGGATGGAACTAGATAGTATTATCCTGAGTGAGGTAACACAGTCACAAAAGAACACACATGGTATACACTCATTGATAAGTGGAAATTAGTCCAAATGCTCAGAATACCCAAGAAACAATTCACAGATCATATGAAGCTTAAACAGAAGACCAAAATGTGAATGCTTTAGTCCTGTTTAGAAGGGAGAACAAAATACAGGAAGAAATATAGGGACAAAAAGTGGAGCAGGGACATTTATCTTCCACTCCCTGATCATATAACCTTTTGATTTTTTATTTTATCTATTGGATAAAGTTTTTATTGGCAATTATTTCTGTGAATGAGTCCTGACCTATATTTCTTCTCAGGTACCAGAGTAATATTATTTAAAAAATGACTTTTTCCTTCCTCAGAAGTTATCAAATCCAAATAGGTCTATACATAATGTTAAAATTTTGTACTCATATTTCCTCCTCTATGCTAGGTTTTTGTTTGGTTTGAGCTTTCTTAGGTGTAGTACATGTTATTGCAATTGTTGTATTTTCATTTCATTTTGTGTTTCCCCTGACTAAAGCAAACATAAGGGAGAAAGTGCCTATTTGGCTTACAATCTATGTTGCTGTATGTTATCGTCAGAACTGGTTTACAGTCAGCCTTTGAATCCATTGATGACATCATTCCTAAGAAACAAACACCCTCTTTAGTCTGTTGCCATGGTAACTGCCACACACTCCAGGCATACACCTTACCTATGCACAGTGATGCACAGAGAGCCCCTGCCTTTCCCCTCCTTTTCCTCTTTTTTTTTTTCTTTTTCAATTCTCTCCCCAACCCCAACTAAAAAAAACCTTGTGGGATGATGCTGTCCTGGTATGCTCTGTGCAGAAACAAGCCACCTTACAAATAACACAGTCCATCATGGGGACAAAGTCAAGGCAGGATCTTTAAGGAGACATAGCCAACCAATTGAAAGAAGAAATATGTTCATGCCTGCTTAATGCTCATCTTTCTATAAAAATAGTGTTGACTTCAGTGTTAAACACAAAGAGTGATGTCTTTCACAATGAATTGGATCTTTCCACATCAATAATTAGGACACTTGATCATAAGCACGCATAATTAAACCTTATCTAAATAATTTCTCTTTAAAACTTTTGAAAGAGTTAAGAATGCAAGTTAAGAATGAAGAATAAGAAGTACAAAGTTCAAATTTCCTTATGACATTAACACACACTTATGAGTATTGCTAAGAAATTAAGATGATTAAAAGTTTAAAAAGCTGTTAGATCTTTACTTAATTTTTTTAAAATTTATTCTAGGCTAAGAGGCTATATATTTAATTTATTTTTTATTACAAAATTTTTCAATTTTCTTTGGAAGGACAAAACGTACACTTTTCTCAGAAACTATATCTTTTTTTTTCATATTACCTACAGAATTACAAAGAATACATTATTGGGTCACCACTGAAAAGATAAATTCAGGTTTGCATCAAGAAATCACAACCATTTGGTACTTTTTGAAGAGATACTTCATTACAAATACACACACACACACACAATGAGAGGGGGGAGAGGGAGGAGGAGGAAAAATAGGGAGGAAGAGGAAGAGAGAAAGATTATTGTAACCCTCTGACAACACAGAAAATCAGTTAATGACAATTTGGTTTAAATGTAAATCCTGTGCCAAATCATAGACTGTCACAAGTGTGTAGTCTTATTTACAGGAACAGACATCAATTGTTAGCACTTTGATTTTCTCTTTGCATCATTATACATTATTAAATATTTTTCAAGACAA
The DNA here is from genome assembly GCF_963924665.1 of Micromys minutus. Lineage (NCBI taxonomy): Eukaryota > Metazoa > Chordata > Mammalia > Rodentia > Muridae > Micromys > Micromys minutus. The sequence goes on along the minus strand of NC_137981.1, from coordinate 39,274,663 downwards.
ATGGAATGACAAATGCAATAAAGTGCTATAAGAAGTAAACATATCATACCCATAGCTACATGAAAAGAAAAGGGTAGAAACTAGGCATGAGATCCATGTTCTGTGTTTCTTAAGTGAGCACAATGATCTGGTTTGGCAGATGTAAGTTTAAAGGGTTTGAGTCACTAAGAGATGATATTATGAACAGGGGGGTGACTGGCTTCCTTAGTCCCTTTCCCCCCACCCCCACCTTCATGGCAGTTTAGAGAGCAGTCGCATAGTCGCCATTTCTACTCTGTTTTTGAGAAAAGACTCAGTGGGGAATAACCCTGTCCCACTTCATTGAGGATGTTTCTGAATATCCGATTTGCACAGAATACAAAAAAAGGGGGGCAATATCATTGGAATTCAATAAAAGGTTGAATGGCAATCCTTTTGCCTGGTCTAGCATTCCTTTTATATTCTGACATCTGGCGCCTATTTCCAGAACAAATTAGAGCATTTCTAAGCAGTGGATACAGATTAGAACTTCCTGTTCTCAGGCAGCTAAGCCAGTAAACACAGGAACTGAGGCTCAAACAAAGCAACCATAGAAATAGATTTGTATTGCCTCTGTGGACTTAAAGTCCCTTGTAAGTAAAGCTAAGTAACAGAGGTATTCCATTGCCAAGTAATTGTGTTATTGATGTTTCTGATTAATTTTACTTTATAGTAGAAAACTAAAATGATTCTGTTGGATATCAACAACAAAACACAAAGATTACATTTTTAATCAATTCTATTTTTGTTTTATTAAAAAATAATTTTGTGCCAATTTAATCTATGTTCCTAGAGTGATACAATAAATCTTCAGCTATTTTAAAAGTTTCATCACATATTAAGACTTCCTTCTACTTAATTATTTCTATTTCTTTCTTATAATTTTTAATTGGAATTTTATATTCAAAATAAATTTTTATTCTATATATTCTGATTATGTTTCCCCATCCTCAACTCCTTCCAGATTCTCCCCACCATCTCTCATACTCAAATATTTTTTTGCTCTCTCATTAGAAAACACAGGCATCTTAAAAGATTAAACAACAGTAAAATAGAAATAAATAAAATAAAAATGTTAAAAGAACAAAAACAAAACAACAATAACAACACTCAAAACAAGTACAATAAACACCTGTAGACACAGAATCACAAACACTGTCACACACAAAAATCATGTAAAAGCACAAAATCAAAAGTCACAATAAATAAGCAAATATAGTGCAAGGAAAAATTGACCTTGTCTAGACAAATCATGATGAGATAAAAGTCTCTTCCAAATTACCATTGTTTGAATGTAATTTGTGTTGTTTATCTACTGGTGAACAAGTGGCCTAAACTTACTATTTTTTTTATACTCAGTGTGACTGTTAGAGAAAACTAATTATTTACTTGTGAGTGATAATTAATTGGAGATAGATTCCAGATTAGAAATTTGGCCCTGTCTTCACGTCCACTTTCAACATTGAGTCCTAATTATGCCCTGACCTACCTATGTTTCTTGAGTAGAACAGTAGAATGTGGTTTTCCATTGTGTTCCTGGATAATATCATTCCACATTCAATGAGCCATCAACGGAGGGTCTTGATGAAGACATCCCATTTAGATTGAATAGATCTCATATTAATAACAACACACCAGAAAATTTTAAACAATACAAAGTAGTGTTTTCTAAAAGAAATAAATAGGAAGAAATAATCAGAGTACAGAAATCAATAAATTAGAAAAAACCCAAAGAGATTCATGAAACAGAGATGATAATTTCAGAAAATCAGTAATACTGCCAATCCATAAGCTAAATAACTAATAGAAAGAATGAAAATATTTGAGACAGTATTAGAGACAATAATGTGTTTATAACAACAAATACCAAGGTAACTGAGAGTACCATAAGGATATACATTAAAACTTAAATTAAATTAAAGTGAAAAAATAGCAGAAATTAATAAATTTCTTGATATATCTACCAAAGTTAAATCAATGACAGAGAAGCAATTTCAATAGCCGTGTAACTCCTCGTGAAATGGAAATAGAAGTTAGAAATTTTCTATCCAAAAGTACCCAGAACCAGATGGTTTTAGTGCAGAAATCTACCACGGATTGATGAAAGAATTAACACCAATCCTCCTTAAATTAACTTCTACAATATTAAAATAGAAGAAACATTGTCATTTTTGGGTGAAAGGAAATTTTTATCTTTATGTCCAAATCACATAAAGTTCCTATAAGAATAAAGAATTGCAGAGCAATTATAAAGACTGATGCAAAGTCTCTAATAAAATGTTTGCAACAAGAATTCATCTAAAAAGATTGTCCAAGGAGATCATGTAAACTTCAACACAGAGATACCGTGATGGCTCCACAAATATATAAAGTAATAAAGAAAATCCACTATATAAATAAGATGACAGAAAAAGAAACATAATAATTTCATTACATGTAGAAAGGTTTTTGAATATTTCCAATACCTACTTATTTTAAAAGTTCTGGGAAAAATCTGAATATTAGAAACATACTTTAGTATAACAAGCCCATGGCAAAAATCAACCTAAGTAGAAAGAAAATCAAATAAATTTCCCTAAAAGAAGGAAAATGATAGTTTTCCACTTTCTATATACGTATTCAATACAATAATTGATATGTTAGTTTGATAAATAAAAAGACTAAAAAAGATCAAGGGAATGAAATGGAAAGAGAAGTCCATGAGTCTTCATTTGCAGGAGAAATGATTGTACACCTAAATGGCTCTAAAAATTGCAACAGATAACTCCTTCAGCTGATAAACAAATTTATCAAACTAACAACATATAAAATTTGTACATCAATTTAGGGGATTCGTGTATAAAATGGACAGGCTGAGAATATAAACAGGGAAACAACACCTTTAGCAATATACTGAAAATTATCAAATATTTTGTGGTAATGCTAACTAAGCAAGTCAAAACTTGTATAGTAAAAATTTTAAGCCACTGAAGGAAGAAATTGAAGATGTCAGAATATGGAAAAGATCTCTCATTCTTAACAGATACATAGGATTAGTGTAGTAAATATTACTATCTTACCAAATGCAGTTTATAGATTTAAAAAAATTTCTGTCAAACTCTAACACAGTTCTTTATGGACATTAAAAATCTCTGTATTTACATTTCAAATATTATCACTTTTCTCTCCACTCCTATCCTCCCTTCTCTTCCTCTTGTTTCCATGAAGGCGCTCCCTCTCCCAACCACTCTCTCCCACCTCCGTACCTTGACATTCTTCTACACTGAAAAACTCACCTTCACTGGAACAAAAGCCTCTACTCCCACTGATGCCAGACAATGCTATCCTCTGCTACATATGCAATTGGAGCCATGAGTCTTTTCATGTGTAGTGATTGGTTGGTGTTTTAGTCCCTGGGAGCTCTGAAGGGTTTGGTTGGTTGATATTGTTGTTCTTCCCATGAGATAAAAAACCCTTTAAGCTCCTTCAGTGTTTTTTTCTACTCCTTCATTGGGGTCCCAATGTTCAGTCTTATGGTTAGCTGCAAGCATCCTCAACTGTATCTGTATGACTATGACAGAACCTCTGAGAAGGCATCCATATCTCATAAGCACTTCTTGTCATCAGCAACAGTGCTTGGGTTTCTTGGCTGCATATCGGGTGGATCTCCACGTCAGACAGTCTCTGAATGATCTTTGCTTCAATCCCTGCTCCTCTATTTGCCTCTGTATTTCCTCCCATGAGTTTTCACTTCTCCCTTCTAAAAAGGTCTGAGGCATCCACATTCTGGTCTTTCTTCTTTTTGAGCTTCATAAGATCTGAGAATGGTTTCTTTGGTATTCCAAGGTTTTGGGGCTAGTATCAGTGCATACCATGTAATTTCTTTTGTGACTGGGTTACCTCATTCAGGATGACAGCTTCTAGTTCCATCCATTTGCCTAGGAATTTCTTGAAGTCATTGTTTCTGATGGGTGTGTAGCAATCCATTGTGTAATTGTATCCAAATTTCTGTACCCCTTCCTCTGTTGAAGAATATCTGAATTTTTTCCAGCTTCTGGCTATTATAAATAGTGCTACTATAAACATGCTGGAGCATGTGTCCTTGTTATAAGTTGGAGCAACTTTTGGTTGTATGTCCCGGAGTGGTATAGCTGGGTCTTCAGGTAGTACTATGTCCAGTTGTTTGGGAAACTTCCAGACTGATTTCCAGAGTGATTGTACCAGCTTGCAATCTCACCAACAATGAAGGAGTGTCAGACGGATATCTATAGAACATTCCACCCTAAAACAGAAGAATATACCTTCTTCTCAGCACCTCCAATACCTTCTCCAAAACTGATCATATATTCCAACAAAGAACAGGCCTCAACAAATACAAAAAGATGGAAATAATCCAATGCATTCTACCAGATCATCATGGACTATGGCTGGTCTTCAATAACAACAAAAACCACAGAAAGCACACATACACATGGAAGCTGAACAATGCTGATAACTTGGTCAAGAAAGAAATACAGAAAGAAACGAAAGACTTTCTACAACTTTACACATGTTGAAAGAAGAAATTTCAGCTTCATATGAATAACTAATACAAAGAAAGAAAACTAGGACATCCTTTTTTTCTGTTTGTTTTTTTTTTTTTTTTTTTTTTGAGAAAAGGTCTGGCCATATAGCTTACTCCATACTGAAATTCCCAATGTAAACCACTGTGTCCTCAAAAATCCCACAGATCTACTTGCCTCTTCCCCCTAAGTTCTGAGATTCAAGGATGTGATTATAAACAGCATATATCAAACAATCAAGAATAATGAAAGTACTGCTGAGGAGGTCACCATCCTCAACCACTAGGGCTAGAGTATTAAAAACCACCTGGTATTGGCATAATTCTAGACATGTTGAAAAACAGATCTGAAAATAAATACACACATAAGTTCATATACCTATGGTCATTTCATATTTGGTATATAACCAAGATAAACATTCTGAAAAAACAAAAGAAAACAAAAACAAAAAAATCAACAAAAACAAAAACAAACAAGCAAAGAAATACAGCATTATTAACAAGTTGTATGGTTGGAAGTAGATATTAGCATGTAGAAATATCCAGTTTTCCTTATAACACAGAATTATTTCTCAGAATACACCAAGGAGCTTTTAATAGAAAAAACCACCCTGGAGAACATAACTTGCTTATCCATTTTTAAATATTTTTGTCATGCTTTCAAGACTGTATATATTCAAGAAAATGGTCTTCTTGTAAATTACACACATATTAAACCAAACATCATTTTCTGAAAAAAATAAATAAATTGAATTTCTAGGTAATCTGTGTTTCAGGAGCTGAATTTGTCATGCAAAATTTGTGATGCTGGGTATGGATAGCAAAAATCTAAGTAAATGAATGATATCTAAGGATATACCACATGTTCATGAAGTTTGTGATATTTCTGAGGAAAACGTAGCCATTGAGAATGTATTTAAGTTATATGTTAAGCTGTTTATTAAGTGATATATTTTTCATGAGTAGATTTAAACCTCTTTTTGTGACTTTACATTTATCTTCAATTATATATATATATATATATATATATATATATATATATATATATATATATATTTAACTTTATTTTAAAAAACAAAGATAAAAAAATTTAAACAATTTTGCATAAATGTATATAAATACAATTGTGTGAGTGCTTTTTTTTTTTCTTTTTTTTTAAGGTTTGATTCTCTGCATTAAGGTCTTACTAGTTACAATGAGCAAAAAGTACATGTAAAACAGGGTGTAACCCGGAAATAGGAAAGGTTTTCTTGGTGTGTAAGGATTAAGCATGACTTTTTTTTTATGTTTGTTTTGTTTTGTTTTTTTCATGAACTTCACACAGTCTGTGAGTTGTTTCTGGAGCAGTCCAAGCTTCTGGGCTTAGCATCCCACTATCAGTGACTGCATATTATGTCTGTTCATTGTGACTGGGTTATCTCACTCAGGATGATATTCTCTAGATGCAACCATTTTCTTAAGAATTTGGTTAAGTCATTGTTTCTGATGGCTGAATAGTACTCCATTGTGTAAATATACCACAATTTTTGTATCCATTCATCTACTGAAGGACATCTGGGTTCTTTCCAGCTTCTGGCTATTATAAATAGAGCTGCTATGAACATTGTGGTGCATGTACCTTTGTTGTATATTGGAGTGTCTCTGGGGTATATGCCCAGAAGTGGAATAGCTGGATCTTCAGGTAGTACTATGTCCAATTTTCTGAGGAATCACCAGACTGATTTTCAGAGTGGTTTTATCAGTTTACAATCCCACCAACAGTGGAGAAGTGTTCTCTTTCTCCTCAACCTCGCCAGCATCTGTTGTCATCTGAGTTTTAGATCTTGGCCAATCTGACTGGTGTGAGGTGGATTCTCAGGGTTGTTTGGATTTGCATTTCCCTGTTGGCTAAGGATGTTGAGCACTTCCTTATATGTTTCTCAGCCATTCCATATTTCTCAATTGAGAAAGTTTTGTTTAGCTCTGTACCCAATTATTTGATAGGGTTGTTTGATTCTCTGGTGTCTAGCTTTTTGAGTTCTTTGTATACCTTGGATATTAGGCCTCTATCTGATGGGGAGTTGGTAAAGATCTTTTTCCATTTTGTTTGCTGCCATTTTGTTTTCTTGACAATGTCCTTAGCCTTACAGAAACTTTGCAATCTCATTACCCATTTGTTAGTCTTTGACCTTAGGGCTTGAGCCATTGGTGTTTTGTTCAGAAAATTTTCTCCTGTTCCTATGTGTTCTAAGGTTTTCCCTACTTTCTCATCTAATAGTTTCAGTGTAACTGGTTAATGTGGAGACCTTTGATCCACTTACACTTGAGCTTTGTACAAGGAGATAAGAAAGTGTCTATTTTCATTCTTTTGCATGCTGAGTGCCAGTTAGACCAGCACCATTTGTTGAATAGGCTATCCTTTTTCCATTGAATGTTTACGCTCCTTTGTGAAAAATTAGGTGACCATATACGTGAGGGCTCATTTCTGGATCTTCTATTCTATTCCATTGATCCACATGCCTATTTCTGTACCAGTACCATGCAGTTTTCAGCACAACTACCTTGTAATATAGCTTGAAGTCAGGGATAGTGATTCCCGCAGATATTTTCTTGTTGTTGAGTATGGATTTCGCTAGACCTAGAATAGGGAAATCCATCCTTAATTATATATATATATATATGTACACACATACGAATAGTGTAGATTATGTTGTTTTAAAACACCTATATACATTCCTGATTTAGTAAACCAATTTACACTTCTTTTTCAGATGTATTGTTATATTTTAATTATATGTTGATTTGATTTATATTTTGTACCCAAAATATCTGTTCATATTTATTTGTATGTTTTTACCTAATTGTTTATCCATATGATATTGTCATATCCAACAAAGAAACTTCACTAAATATTAAATGAATAATGATCCATTTTCTGTATTCAAAATGATAATCATCCATGCGTGCATATGGCAAATTTTTGGTCATTCCAAGGACATTTTATACATTATCTGTAACATTACAAGTTAAATTTAGATGACAGCCTATATCTACAAATATGTGCAAAACCACCTGACAGAATAAATACATCAAATTTGATGAATGACTGTTTTTCTTGTTTTAATTTTTTACAAATTGCATAATTATTTATGTTGGCAAAGAGATTCATATGTGTATAATAAATAGTCTGGAGGGTTTTCTTTCCTTCAGAAATTTAAAGTTATTACCATAGAAATATTTGACTTCTTTGGTAAAAATTACACCAAGATAGTTCATACTACCTCTAGCTGTTATGAAGGTGTTAATTTCCTAATTTCTCAGCCTATTTATCATTTATATACAGGAAGGGTAATGATATGTGTTTGTTAATTTATTTATATTTAACTATTTTTTATCAGTGGTAGAAGTCGTCTGGTAGATTATTTTATATATACTACCATATCCCCTGCACATACTGATACCTTGACTTCCTCTTTTTCAATTTGTATCCTGTTGACCTCCTTTTGTTGTCCTCCTATCTAGAAACATGAGTATTATTTTGAATAAATATGGAGAGAGTTGTCTTGTCCCTGATTTTAGCCCCTAATATTCAAGTTTCTCTCCATTTAATCCAATATTGGCTGATGGTTTGCTGTATATTTCTTTTGTCATGTTTAAGTGAAGTCTTTGAGTATGTGATCTCTAATATACTTTTATTTAATGTGAAGGGGTGTTGTATATTGTTAGATGCTTTTTCAGCATCTAATGAGATGATCATCTGATATTTTTCTTTCAGTTTGTTTATATAGTGGAGTAAATTAACAGGTTTTCATATATTGAACTTTTTCTGCATCCTAGTGTGATCATTGTGACCAATGATTTTGATGTATTATTGGATTCGCATTGCCAGAATTTTATTCAGTACATTTACATCAATATTCATTAGCAAAAATGGTCTGAAGTTTTCTTTCTTTTTTGGGTTTTTGTGGGGTAAAGGAATCAGAGTAACTGTGGCTTCATAGAATGAATTAGTTAATGTTCCTTCTGTATCTATTTTATAAAAATATTTAAGAAATGTTGGTATTAGCTCTTCTTTAAAATTATGATAGAATTCTGCACTAAAGCCTTCTGGTCCTGTGCTGGTTTTGGTTGAAAGTTTTGGGTTTTTTTTTTTTTTGTTTGTTTGTTTGTTTCTATTGTTCTACAACTTTATTTTAAAAAAGAGAGATACATGTACAAATTTTAAAAGCATTTATAAAACTATATGAACATATTTTTGTCAGTACTTGATTTTTTTAAAGGTTTTCTAGTATGCAATGAAATCTTACTAGTTATCATAAGCATAAAGTACATGTAAAACAAAGAATAACATAGAAATAGTCAGTGTTTTGGTGTGTATAGATTAGACATAATGATTTTTAAATATCAGAAAATGATTTATATTTTCTGAAAGGGTATTGAACTGTTTAGACAATTTATCTACTCTAAATTAAAATTTGTACATACTCTCTGACTATAAAGTCATTCTTTTCATCTAGATTTTTCTGTTTTGTTAAGGCTTTTGTAGTACAATGTAATAATTTTTTTGAATTTTGATAGTTTCTTTTGTTATGTTTCCCATATCATTTTTGATTTTGTTAATTTGGATATTTTCTCTTTCTTCTTTAATTAGTTTGGTTAAAGGTTTATCTATCTTGTTGATTTTCTCCTACAACAAGCTTTTGGTGTTCTTTATTCTTTGTATCATTTTCTTTCTTTCAAATTAGTTTATTTGTACCCTGAGTTTGATTATTTACTGAGGTTTACCCCTTTTGAGTATGCTTACTTCTTTTTATCTAGGGCTTCCAGGTGTTCTGCTAAATTGCTAGTGCCGGATCTATTCAGTTTCTTTATGAGGACACTTAGTGCTATGAATTTTCCTCTTAGCACTGCCTTCATTGTGTCCCATAAGATTGGGTATGTTTGTCTTCTTTCTATTGAATTCTAGAAAGTCTTTAGTTTCTTTCTATCTTTTCTCTCTGACCAATTTCAAACTGAGCAAAAAGTTAGTTGTGATGGGTATTTGAGCTTTCTGTTGTTTTTGTTTTTACTAAAGTCAAGCCTAAGTCTGTGGTGATCTGATAGCATGCATTGGATAATTTCATTCTTCTTGTATCTGTTGAGGCTTGTCTTGTGATTAATTCTATCATCAGTTTTAGAGAAGTTTCAGTGAGGTGCTGAGAAAAAGGATTAATTTTTGTTTCAGCATGAAATACTGTGGAGATATTTGTTAAATACATTTGGTAACTAACTTCTATGAGCTTATCAGCTTCACTGTCTCTGTGTTGTTTCTGTTTCAATGATTTGTCCATTGTTGAGAACCATCTGGTGAAGTCTTCCACTATTTTTTTTTTTTTTTTTTTTGTGAATTTCAGTGTGTGTTTTAAATTTTACTTAAGTTTGTTTTACAAATATGGGTGCCCTTGCATTGGTGGAATTGATGGTCAGATTGATCTGTTATGTTGGGGATTTTTCCTTTGATGAATACCAAGTATCATTCCACTATCTCATCTGACAACTTTTGGATAAACATCTGTTTTGATAGATTTTATAATGGCAACTCCTGCTTCTTTCTTGGAAGCATTTACTTAGAAAAGATTTTCTAGGCTTTTACTCTTAGATAGTGTTTTCTTAGTCACTGGATTATGTTTCTTGAAAACAGCAAAATTCTGGATCCAGCTTGCTTATCCCATTCATTAGCTTATGTCTTTTTATTGGAGAATTGAGTCCATTGATGTGAAGAGATATTCAAGACATATGATTGTTAATTATTGTTATATTTTTGGAGGTAAAATTATGAGTGTGTGTGTGTGTGTTTCTTTTCTTTGGAGTATTTCTGTACCATGATTAATTTCTTGTTTTTTTTTTCCTTTGATGTAGAACTCTTCTTGAAATTTTTCTTCTCGAAACCTCTGCTTGGATGAATTAAAATGTATATTAATCCATATTAATACATATATTATTTAAATTTGGTCTTCTCTTGGATTATTTTGGTTTTTCTATCTATAATAATTGAGAGATTTGCTGGGTATTATAGCCTGGACGCTGGCAGTTTTTAGGGTCTGAATAGCATGTGTCCATTATTTTCTGCTTTTAGAGTATCTATTGAGAAGTCTGTTGTGATTCAGACATTTTTGCCTTCATATGTTACTTGGCCCTTTTCTGTTACAGCTTTAATACTCTTTGTTCTGCCCATTTACTGTTTTGATTATCATATGATGGGAGGATTTTCTTTCCTTGTCCAATATCTTTTGTGTTTTATAGGCTCTTGTGGTATAATGGCCATTTGCTTCTTTAGATAGGGGAAGTTTTCCATGATTTTGTTAATGATGTATTCTTTGTTATCTTCTATTTAGATTATTTCTAGTTTGGTCTTTTCATTATGTCCTGGATTTTCTGGAAGTGTTCAGTTTCAAGTTTTTAATGCTTTTTTATGTTCTTTGGCTGTTTTGTCAATACCTTCCATGCTATCTTCTACACCTGAGAATCTTCATTTTATCTCTTGTATTCTGTTGGTGAAGCTTGCACCTCTAGCTCCTGACCTATTTCCTGGGTTTTCCATCTCCAGTGTTGCTTCTACTTGTGATTTCTTTATTGTCTACTTCCAATTTTAGGCATTGGACCACTCTGTTAGATTTCTTTATCTACTTGATTCTTTTTCTGTATTTTTTGAGAGATTTATTTGTTTTCTCTTTAAGGGCTTCTACCTGTTTAAATGTGTTTTTCTGTATTTCTTAAGCATGTTATTGTTACCCTTCTTAAAGATCTCTATCATCTTCCTTAGATTGGCTTTTAGGTAAGGATTATGCTTTTCAGTTGTATTGGGTATCAAGGTGCTACGGTGGGAGAACTGGGTTCTGATGGTACCAAAGTATATTGGCTTCTGTGGCTTATGATCTTGTTCTTGCCTCTTGACATCTGGTTATGTGTGGTATTAACTGGCCTGTGTGTCTCTGTCATGATGCCGTGTCCTGTGTCCCTTGGTTGCTGTAGGCAGAACTCTTGGGAGGCCTTCAGCCTGTGCAGTGTTCAGAAGGGCACATGTCTACATGATCTATTACTCTTGCTGCATCATGTCTCCTGAGAGCCCTGAAGACTATGTGGCATTGAGAGAGTGAAGACACAGATTGATCAGCCTCCAAACAGGTACAGACCACAAGGGAAATGGAGTTCTGATATAGTGGGAAGGAACCCTGCATCTGCTGGGCACCCACAGGATTCCTGCTGCTGTGGTTATTTGGATGGCTATTCTGCATGTTGCCCTGGCTGCATCAAATCTCCTAGGAGCACTGTAGACTTTGTAGTGTTCAGAGATAAGGGGACACAATCTTATCTGCTCCCAAACAGGTGCAGACAGGGAGGGTGAGGGTTTTCATGCATGGGGTGAGGAGTCTCAAGTTAGCTGGGCACCTGTGGCCCTCGCTGCAACTGATCACGTTGGATCCCTGTAGACTCTCTGGTGTTTAGAGAGAAGTACAGACAGGCTGATCTACCCCTAAACAGGAACAGACTGGAAGGGCCACACATTTCTATTTTCAAACAGAAGTTATATCAGTGCTGGAGTCAGAGATAAATTGAGTTAAATATTTTTTGAAGTTTACCTTCCTTTGGTTTTTCTGGAAAGTTTTGAAAATGATTAGTAATAGTTTGAAATTTATTTAAAAGTGTGATAGATTAAAACAGATCATTCCCCACAGAAAACTACTGCTCTCCCATAATATAATATTTGTAGAACTCAGTGGCTATATGCAGTTTCTTACAACAAGTCAATTTTATTTACTTAAATTAATTTCCAGCTTATACTATTCTGCTACAATTAGAGTATGTTCTTATATAAGAGTTGATAGGTTATATCATCAGGATGGTTTATATTAATATTCAATCTCTATTTGTTTATTAACATAAAATTGTTCAAATAATAATATCCATTATTTTATAGTCATTCACTGTATGTATCCATTGGCCAGATAATTCTATAGACTATATCCTTCAAACAGTGTTTATAATTATTTGATATTTAGCATATTGCCTATGTTTCATTCATTTATTCTCTCATACATTTCATACGAACTAAAGCTTCCCTTCATTTCATTCCTCTCAGCTCCCATATACCCTTCCCCAGATTCAACTCCTCACAAATCCCCAGCGAATTATAGACTACTCAGTGATATGAATCAAACACTCCACAACAATCTTCACTATGACCAGGCACAAACCATCTCATAAAAATTGGGCAATTTAGCTCAATATGAAGAAATATGTCCCAGGAGCAGGCACAGAATCAGAAACAACTTCACTCTCTCACTGTCAGAAGTAACACAATAATACTAAGCCAAAAAAAAATAATAATAACGTTTATGCAGAGGATCTAGCGCAGACCCACAGAGGCTCTGTGATATCTTTTTCAGCCTTTGTAGGTCCCCATGAGCACTGCTTAGTTGATCATCTGTGTCATGTACTCATGGTGTACTTGGCACCTTTATCTCAAATCATCCTCCTCTCTTATCTTTAGAATATTTAATGCTTGTTCATAATGAATATATTCTGTTCTTACTGAATAATATATTATTCTAAAGATGCCTTATAGGTCCATGAGGCTTATGATTGTATCAAGAAATTTATTTTAACTCATTATTTTATCTGCTATTGAGATGGAAATATTTATATTTCTAATGTTTGTTAAGTTTTTCTTCATATACCAAAAATCAGGTGCATAAAATTTCATAATAATTATATGTTCTTGATGAGTTAATATATTTTATTTTTCATCATGAAGCATCTTAACTTATAAAAATGAAATGTTTTGTTTTAAAATCAATTTTTTGTTGCAAAAAATAAGCATTATCTTATAAATAATGCTTTCCTGAACACTGTTCCGGATCATTAGGTACATCTGAAGGTGAAGCTTAAGTCCACACAGGAAGCCAGATGGGGTGACAGTTCACATTTCATAGCCCTTTCCACCTTTTTATGGAGGTTAAATAAAGATTCTTATTTTATCTTCTGGTACCTCTCTATGGTACCTTTTATATTTACTTTCATTTGATGAAAAAATATTTTATAAGATCACTTTCTATGTAGTTTCAAACACATTTTGTGCTTTTCTAATTTAGTGAACTTGCCCAGCAATAAGTTATGTATGGGTTTTAAACAGTTAATTCATTGTTATCCACTTCTCAACATAATCTATAGAAGCTCAATACACAGTATTGTTTCATCAGTGATACATGTTTTCCCTCATTAAGCACTCTCAGTATTAGTGTCAATTTTCAACTAATGAAGCTTGCTTGCTGTTGTGGCAAATATAGAGAAAAGACCTAACAAGATAGATGTTTTTTAAAATAATTACAATGATACATTACATATTAGGAAATGTTATATGAAGCATGTAACTAAAATGTAGTAATATCTTTAAAAATATTTTAATAAAAATATTTTTTACAACATATTTTGATCGTAATTTTTCCTCCTCAAATTATTCACATATCCTCCGCAGATCACTAGTCAGCCAAATACATGTGATTTTATTCTTTTTCTCTTTTGAAAACAAAGAAGCAAAACAAAACCTAAGTAAATCATAAGCTAAAACAAAGAGAAATAAAAACAAACACATAAACATCATATATACAAAAAAACCTATAAACATTAAAAAACCCACAAAATTAGAAAACATATTATACAAGCAAAAGACTAATAAGAGAGAGAAAAAAATACAAACAAAGCAATGAGACAAAATATCTATCATGTACTATCTTATTCATTTTGTGTTGATTGCCGTCTCTTTGTCTGGGCCCTACCCTTAATGTGGTTAATATATCTAGTGAAATTCCATTGGAGAAAACTATTTTTCCTTTGCAACTTATTATTATTTAAAGATACAATTTTTAATAGATCTGGGATTTCTGAGGTCCATTACCACCTCTTAATGCTGGGACTCCATATGGCATTGACTTAAACACTCCCTATTGGTCATCCATAATTTTTGTTCATATGAGTGTCAGTCTTGAGTTTAGAAGACACATTTTACTTGGTCTAATCCATTCCCTGTGACTCTTACAACATTTCTATCTCTTTTTCTGCATAGTTTCTTAAGCCCAGAGGGGAGCTATCACAATTAGGATGGAGTGTTCCAAAGTCTCCCACTACTTTCAGTACATATTCCACTTGAGGGCCTTGGTACTTGTTATAGTCTACTACATCAGAAAACTTCTCTGGTGAATATCAACAAAGACACTGATCTATAGCATAATAGATCATTTTATTTCTATGTTCTTTTAGGAGGACAGTAGTATTTAATTTTAGGTTCACAGCCAATCCTGTCTCAGATTCTTTGCTATAAAATATAGCATAATACTTTGTCATGGGTCATGTTTTATAAAGTAGAACTTCTATCTAATTATAGAATGATTGATTAACTCAATATTTTTTGCTGGAATTGTGCAGGATAATTTACAAATATGTTACCTACAATAGAACAAAATTTTTGCATCTGTGATAATAGTTACTGTTTTTGTCTGAGAGTACATACAATGCCTCTAAGAAGCATAAACAATACTAAGTACAGTTGAAACCGCTAGTCAGAAACTAGGTTTTCTTATTGATTTTCAATTGAATTATGTCTTTATTTTCTTCAGTAATAAATGAATAGTTTATGAAGTACAATGACTCTAGCCATAGCTTAATATGCTTTAGAATTTCCCAAGAGCCTGTTGACCAACAACTCAAATAATGGTGATGTGGCACTGGAGGTCTAATATGGTCACAAAAAGTCTAATTCTGGCATTGTCTTCTCTGTATTTTAATTGCTTCACTTTCTCTAGCTCCTTAATTGTGATCCCCGTGTTCAGCCCAAAGGTTAGCTGCAAGCCTGCTCATTTGTATCTGTATGACTCTGGAAGTGCATCTCATGAGGCATGTATATCTGGTTCCTGCTAGTAAGCACATCTAGGCATCAGCAATAGTGCTTGGGGGTTGGTGGCTGTATATGGTGTGGATCCCCAGGTGAGGTAGCTTCTGAATGATCTTTTGTTCAATCCATTCTCCTCTATATGACCTTGTATTTCTTCCTGTGAGTGTTTTGTTCTACCTTGTAAGAAGGACTGAGGCATTCACATTCTGGCCTTCCTTCCTTTTGAGCTTCATAAGGTCTGTGAATTATTTCTTGGGTATTCAGAGCTTTCTGGGGCTAGTATCCACCTATCAATAAGTACATAACTTGTGTGTTCTTTTGTGACTGGGTTATCTGACTCAGGTTATAGTTTCTAGTTCCATCTTCATGACTAGGAATTTGATTAAAAAATTGTTTCTAATAGCTGAGTAGCATTCTATTATGTAAAAGTACCACAATTTCTCTATTCATTCTTCAGTTGAAGGGCATCTGAGCTCTTTCCAGTGTCTGGATATTATGAATGAGACTGCTATGAACGTGGTAGAGAATGTGTCCTTGTTATAAGTTGAAGCATCTTTGGTGTGTATCTCCAAGAGTGGAATAGCTGCTTCTTCAGGTAGTACTATGTCCAATTTTCTGAGAAACTGCCAAACTGATTTTCAGAGTGGTTGTACCAGCTTGCAATCCCACCAACAATGGAAGAGTCTTCCTCTTTACATACATCCTGGCCAGCATCTGCTGTCACCTGAGTGTTTTATTTAGCCATTCTAACTGGTGTGAGGTGGAATCTCAGGGTTGTTTTGGTTTCCATTTCCCCAAGAACATTTGTTTTCTGGAAATCAGCAATTTAGTTCACAGTCTAGCAGTGCCAGCTTGAATCATTTGCAAGCACTTTATGAATATACAAGGTACCCATTTCAGTAGTCAAGTTGGCATCAGTGGTGATAGGAATGTGCAGAGATATTCAGGCTTCATCCATAGTTCCAGTCACCAGGAGGGACTGACAGAAAGAAGTTCTCAGCTGTGCCTCTCTCAGAGAAGTGAAGATCAGAGAAAATCAGAGAAAACCCCAAAGCCTTGGACAGATAGCTGTACCAGCACTCCAAGCTCTGTCTCTGTCACTCCATGTAGTCCTATTTATATCCCCCAAACCTTTTATGTCCTCCAAATACCTTGCCTCAGCATGGCTCCTACCTCAGCATAGGCCTTGACTCAGCATAGGTCTTGACTGGGCATAGGTCTTCCTTCAGTGTGTGCATTCAATCAGCCTGAGTCCTTGGAAGTGGCAACAAACTTCAGTATACCACTAGAAGTTTTTTGCTGCATTTTCTCAATAGTGTCCAACAAGTGTAGTTCAACTACACAGTGTCAGACAAATCAATAAATGAGTATCATTAGCAAAGAATCTTTCATCACATGCCATTCCACATGCTTGCTTTAGCAGAACACCCTCTTTCCTGTGTAATTCAGCAAAATGTTACTTCATGAGTCAACTTTAGCCCTCCATACCTGTGTCCCCTTTAAGGAAATGTTTCTTCATGTGTTTGCCCCAACAAAGCACCATCTGACTGACTTTCCAACAAATCCTTAAGTTTCTACTTCACAAGAACCAAACTCTAACACCTAATGCTAGACTTTTATGCTTGCAGACAGGAGTATAGCATAACTGTCCTCTGAGATGCTTCATGCAGTAGATAACTAAAAGAGATACAGAGAACCACAGCCAAACACTGGACAGATCTATCTATTTTATGAAAGAATCGGGTAGATGATTGAAGGACCAGAATGGATAGGTACTCTACAAAAAAAAAAAAAAAAAAAAAAAAAAAATTAACATAGGAACATAGGCATATAACCTGAACCCATCAGGGGTCTGAGAAACTAAACTACCAACCAACCAAAGAATATACATGGACAGGACCTAGGTCTTTTGCACATATATGCAGAAGTACAGCTTGATTGTCATGCACTGAGCCTTAGTCTTGTCTAGGTGGTAAAGGATGTACATAGTCCTGCAATCCCTTGATGTGTCAGAATGTGCTGATACTCATACTAATGGGAACCCTCAACCCTCCCAAAGACGAATAGGACTGGGAAATGGAAGAGGAGCTTTGTGAGAGGGACCAAGAGAAAGGTGTCTTCAATAGAAGTGTAAATGAAATGAAAAGGAAAAATGGTAAATATATACATTTAAAAATAGAAAAAAAATGGAAAATAACTTTTAATTGCAGTGCTTAGTAATAAGTAGCTTCAAAATGTTTTAAAGTACAGTATTTGTAACTAATGAGATAGCTAAGCAGTTAAAATGCTGGCCTGCTCTTCCTGAAGACCTAGGTTCAATTTCCAACAGTCATATGACATCTCATAACTACCTATACCTCCAGTTTTTGTGGATCTCACAGGCTAGCACAATCATACATGTAGGCAGAACACAAATGAATATAAAATAAGATTTAAAATACTATTATTTTGTAAAATTAATAGGAGTAAAATGAAAGTAAACCCTTATGAGCAGTTAATGCTGTTGTCTAATAAAACACTTGTTTCAGTTATTTGAAAACAAAGTATTTCTTTTAGAATAATGTTGGTATAAAAGATGTGAATATATTTATTAATTTGGGAGGTTTTATTAAGCACCAATATACTTCAATTTTTTAAAAAAAATATTATTCAATTATAAAGCATTGTAGTTATCTGCAAAATACTAGCAAAGTTTAAACCACTTCCATAAAAACTGAATGTACATATAATGAAATATCTGAGATTTTAAAACAAAATTAATTTATCTTGGGAAAGATCTTGCACTGCTATTTATTTCTAGTCTGTTGTCTATAAACATTGTAAGTAAATATATAAATTCAGCTGTTTCTTTATGAAACATAAATATAGAAAAATAAAAAAACTATTAATTTTTCTTATTCATTTACTATTTTAAACACAATATTTTGGGGGATACAGAAATTTTACAAAGAATTTGAAGTCAATGTGGTACATAATAATTTTAATTAAAATTTACCATTTTTCACTTAAATCATATCTTAAACTATTAATTCAACTAATATTTTATTTTTTTTGGTTTTTTTAAATGACTTTACTTTACAGAACAAAGATAAATGTACAGATTTTAAACATTTTTTGCTTAAAATTATACATTTTTGTCAGTACTGTTTTTTCAGATATTAAAATAATTTTTACATAAAACTCTGTGAATATATTTTTTAGTCAGTACTTGATTTTTTTCAAGGTTTGATAGTATGCCTTGAAAACTTAATAGTTACAATGAGCATAAATTACATGTAAACCAAAATGTAACATGGAAATAAAGTTTTCTTGTTTTGTAAATATTTTTTTGTTTTGTTTGGTTTTTTTTATTTCTAAGACTTTATACAGTCTGTGAGTTGTTTCTGGGGGAGTGCAAGCCTCTGAGGTTAGAATCCAACTATCAGTGACTGCATATTATGTGTGTTCTTTTGTGACTGGGTTATCTCACTCAGGATGATATTCTCTAGATGCAGCCATTTTCTTAAGAACTTGGTTAAGTCATTGTTTCAGTTGGCTGAGTAGTATTCCATTGTGTATATGTACCACAATTTTTGTATCCATTCATCTTCTGAAGGACATCTGGGATCCTTCCAGCTTCTGGTTATTATAAATAGAGTCGCTATGAACATTGTGGTGCATATATCTTTGTTGTGTATTAAAGTGTCTCTGGGGTATATGCCCAGAAGTGAAATAGCTGGGTCTTCAGGTAGTACTATATCCAATTTTCTGAGGTATCGCCAGACTGATTTCCAGAGTGGTTGTATTAGTTTGCAAATCCACCAACAGAGGAGAAGTGTTCCTCTTTCTCCACAGCCTAGCCAGCATTTGCTGTCCTCTGAGTTTTGGATCTGGGCCAATCTGAGTGGTGTGAGGTGGAATCTCATGGTTGTTTTGATTTGCATTTCCCTGATGGCTAATGATTGTCGAGCACTTCCTCAGATGTTTCTTGCCCATTCGTTGTTCCTCAACAGAGAACGTTTTGTTTAGCTATGTACCACATTTTTTAATAAGGTTATTTGATTCTCTGGTGTCTAGCTTTTTGAGTTCCTTGTATACCTTGGATATTAGGCCTCTATCTGATGTGGTGTTGGTAAATAACTTTTCCCATTCTGTTGATTGCCGTTTTATTTTCTTGACGATGTCCTTAGCCTTACAGAAAGCTTGAAATCTCATTAAGTCCCATTTGTTAATCTTTGACCTTAGAGCTTGAGCCATTGGTGTTTTGTTCAGGAAATTTTCTTCTGTGCCTATGTGTTCTAAGGTTTTTCCTAATTTCTCATCTAATACTTTCAGTGTATCTGGTTTAATGTGGAGATCTTTGGTCCACTTACTCTTGAGCTTTGTACAAGGAGATAAGAAAGGGTCTATTTTCATTCTTTTGCATGTTGAGTGCCAGTTGGACCAACACCATTTGTTGAATAGGCTGTCCTTTTTCCATTGAATGTTTACTGCTCCTTTGTCAAAACTCAGGTGCCCATATACATAAGGGCTCATTTCTGGATCTTCTATTCTATTCCATTGATTCACATGCCTATTTCTGTACCAGTACCATGCAGTTTTCTGCACAATTACATTGTAATATAGCTTGAGGTCAGGGAGAGTGATTCCCGCAGATGATTTTTTGTTGTTGAGGATGGATTTAGCTATTCTAGGTATTTTGTTATTCCATATGAAATTGCACATTGATCTTTCCAATTCCATGAGGAATTTAGTTGGAATTTTGATGGGGATTGCATTAAATCTGTAGATTGCTTTTGGTAGGATGGCCATTTTTAAGATGTTGATATTTCCAACCCATGAGCATGGGAGATCTTTCCATTTTCTGAGATCCTCCTGAATTTCTTTCTTTAGAGGTTTGAAGTTCTTATCATACAGGTCCTTCACTTGCTTAGTTAGAGTCACACCAAGGTATTTTATAGTTTTTGTGATGATTGTGAAGGGTACCTTTTCCCTAATTTCTTTCTCCGCATGTTTGTCCTTTGAGTATAGGAAGGCTACTGATTTGTTCGAGTTAATTTTGTATCCAGCCACTTTGCTGAACTTGTTTATCAGCTGTAGGAGTTCTCTGGTTGAATTTTTGGGGTCACTCAAGTACTCTATCATGTCATTGGCCAAGAGTGATGTTTTTATCTCGTCCTTTCGGATTTGTATCCACTTGATCTCCTTTTGCTGTCTAATTGCTCCAGCTAGGAATTCCAGTACTATGTTGAATAAGTAGGGGGAGAGTGGGCAGCCTTGTTGAGACCCTGATTTTAGTAGGATTGCTTCAAGTTTCTCGCCATTAAGTTTGATGTCGGCTGTTGGTTTGCTGCATATTGCTTTTATTATGTTTAGGTATGGACCTTGGATTCCTGTTCTTTCCAGGACTTTTAACATGAAGGGGTGTTGGATTTTGTCAAATGCTTTCTCAGCATCTAGTGAGATGACCTTGTAATTTTGATCTTTGAGTTTGTTTATATGGTAGATTACATTGATGGATTTCCTTATATTAAACCATCCCTGCATCCCAGGGATGAAGCCTACTTGGTCATGATGAATGATCGTTTTAATGTGTTCTTGGATTTGTTTTGCAAGGATTTTGTTGAGTATTTTTGCATCAATGTTCATAAGTGAGATTGGTCTGAAGTTCTCTTTCCTTGTAGGGTCTTTGTGTGGTTTAGGTACGAGGGTTATTGTAGCCTAAAATAATGAGTTAGGTAGTATTCCATCTGATTCTATCTTTTGAAATAGTTTTGAGAGTATTGGTGTTATATCCTCAATAAATGTCTGATGGAATTCTGCACTGAACCTGTCTGGACCTGGGCTTTTTTTGGTTGGGAGACTTTTGATGACTTCTTCTATTTCTTTAGGTGTTATAGTGTTATTTAGATGGTTTATTTGGTCCTGGTTTAACTTTGGGATTTTGTATCTGTCTAGGAATTCATCCATTCCCTCCAGATTTTCCAATTTTTTTGAGTATAAGTTTTTGTAGTTGGATCTGATGATTTCTTGAATTTCCTCAATTTCAGTTGTTATGCCCCCACTTTCCTTTCTGATGTTGTGAATTTGTATACTCTTTCTTTGCCCTCTAATTAGTCTTGCTATGGGTTTATCAATCTTGTTGATTTTCTCAAAGACCCAACTCTTGGTTTTGTTGATTTTTTCAATAGTTCTTTTTTATTCTATTTGGTCTATTTCTGCCCTAATTTTACTTATTTTTTGCCTTCTACTTTTTTTGGGTATATCTGCTTCCTTCTGTTCGAGGGCTTTTAGCTGTGCTGTCAGGTTGCTGATGTAAGCTCTCTTTAGTTTCTTTTTGGAAGCACTTATGGCTATGAGTTTTCCTCTCAGTACTGCTTTCATTGCATCCCATAGGTTTGGGTATGTTGTGTTTTTGTTTTCGTTGAATTCTAGAAAATCCTTAATTACCTTTTTTTTATTTTTTCTTTGACCCTGCTATCGTTTAACAGAGCATTGTTTAGTTTCCATGTGTACTTACACTTTTTGTTGTCTTTGTTGTTGTTAAAGACCAGCCGGTAGACCATGGAGATCTGAGAGGATGCATGGGAGTATTTCAATCTTCTTATATCTATTGAGGCTCTCTCTGTGTCCAATTATGTGGTCAATTTTTGAGAAGGTGCCATGGGGTGGTGAGAAGAAGGTGTATTCTTTTACTTTAGGATAACATGTTCTGAATATATCTATTAATTATAGTTGGTTCAAAGTCTCTGCTAGTTTTGCAGTGTCCTTGTTCAGTTTCTGTTTCCATGATCTGTCCATTGGTGAGAGTGGGGTATTAAAGTCTCCCACTATTATTGTTTGGGGTGAGATGTATTTTTTGACCTTTAGTAGGATTTCTTTTATGAATGTGGATGCTTTTTTATTTGGAGCATATATGTTAAGGATTGAGAGTTTCTCCTGACAGATTTCCCCGGTAATTAATAAAAAGTGTCCTTCCTTATCTTTTTTGATAACTTTTGGTTGGACATTTACTTTATTCAATATTAGAATAGCCATTTCAGCCTGCTTCTTGGAGCTGTTTGCTTGGAAGTTTTTTTCCCACCCTTTAACTCTGAGATAGTGTCTGTCTTTGTCTCTGAGATAAATTTCCTGTATGCAGCAAAAGGCTGGATTTTGTTTATGTATCCAGTCTGATAGTCTATGTCTCTTTATTGGGGAGTTGAGTCCATTTATGTTAATAGATATCAAGGAATAGTTGTTTCTGTTTTCTGCCATTTTTGCTTTTTTGGGGTTGAGTTGTGTCTGTGTCTTTTTCTTCTTTTAGTTTTCTTGTTTAGGAGTTTTCTTGTTTTTACTAGGCTGTATTTTCTCTCATTGTATTGGGTTTTCCACCTATAATTCATTGTAGTGCTGGGTTTGTGGTCATATATTGTGTAAATTTTGATTTGTCTTGAAATATCTTCATCTCTCCATCGATGGTGATTGATAGTTTTGCTGGGTATAGCAGCTTGGGCTGGCACTTGTGTTCTCTTAGGGTGTGCATGATGTCTGTCCAGGCTCTTCTAGCTTTCATAGTCTCTGTTGAGAAATCGGGTGTGAGTCTGATTGGTCTGCCTTTATATGTTACCTGACCTTTTTCCCTTAATGCTATTAGTATTCTTTCTTTGCTTTGGGCACTTGGTGTTTTTACTATTATGTGTCGTTAGGTATTTCTTTTCTAGTCCAACCTATTTGGAGTTCCGAAGGCTTCTTTTATGCTCGTGGTCCTCTCATTCTTGAGGGTAGGGAAGTTTTCTTCTATGATTTTGTTGAAGATATTTACTGTGCCTCTTAGTTGATACTCTTCTCCCTCTTCTATTCCTATTATCCTTAGATTTGGTTTTCTCATTGTGTCCTGGATTTCCTGGACATTTTGGGTTAGGAGCTTTTTGTTTTTTGCATCTTCTCTGGCTGTTTTGTCTATGTTTACAATGTTGTCTTCTGCCCCCGAGATTCTCTCTTCCATCTATTGTAAACTATTGGAAATGCTTGCTTCTGTGATTCCTGATTTCTTTTTTAGGTGTTCTACCTCTAGGGTTATCTCTTTTTGTGTTTTCTTTATTGTGTCAATTTCCGTTTTAAATTCCCTCTTCCATTCCTTCATCTCTTTGATTCTGTTTTCCTCTATTTCTTTGAGTTCTTTGAGTGTTTTTCTTGTTTCCTCTTTAAAAGCTTCTGAATCTTTTTGCTTTTCTTCCCGTTCTTGTTTAAGTATCTCTATCAGCATCTTGAGGTATGATTTCAGGTCTTTGTCTTCTTTTTCTGGAATGTTTGGAATTCTGATGTTTGCTGTGATGGGAGAGCTGGGTACTGGTGTTGCCAGGTTGTCTTGGTTTCCTTGGGATACACTCTTTCGCTTTCCTCTTGCCATTTTGTTGTCAGTGATATGTTCTTGCCTTTCCCTTGTATTTGGTCTGTGTCCCTGGATCTCCTCTGGTCCAGGTGGCAGATGGGTCGTGCCCTGTTCTATGCCTCAGAGTCATCGGGTGGGAACAGAAGTTCCAAAGTTCTATTCCTTGTCCCTGGATCAAACAGGGTGGGGTAGGGCAAGGCAGGGGGTGCACTTTCCGTGTGCACTCCACAGAAATCTCTCTGCTCCCTGGCAGCTCAGGTCTCCCACCCTCCAGTTGCTCAGCCTCTACGAGCTGCCGTTCTGGGTGGCAGATGGGCCAGGCTTCGCTCTGAGTCCTGAAGTCGCCTCCGGGTGGGAACAGAAGTTCCTAAGATCTGTTCCCGGTCACTGGATCGGGCATGACTGGGCAGGTCAAGGCAGGGGGTACACTTTTCGTGTGAACTCCGCAGAGATCCCTCTGTTCCCCAGAAGCCTAGGTCTCCCACTCACCAGTTGCTCAGCCTCTAAGAGCTGCTCTTCCGGGTGGCAGGTGGGCCAGGCTCCACTCTGTGTCCTGAAGTCGCCTCCGGGTGGAAACAGAAGTTCTTAAGATCTGTTCAGTTCACAGTTGCTCAGCCTCTACGAGAGCTCTAGTTCCCGGTGGCAGGTGGGCCAGGCTCTGCTCTGTGTCCTGAAGTCGCCTCTGGGTGGGAACAGAAGTTCCTAAGATCTGTTCCCGGTCCCAGTTGCTCAGCCTCTAAGAGCCGCTGTTTTGGGTGGCAGGTGGGCCAGGCTCTGCTTTGTGTCCTGAAGTCGCCTCCGGGTGGTTATAGAAGTTCCTAAGATCTGTTCCCGGTCACTGGATCGGGAAGGACAGGGCAGGTCAAGGCATGCGTTGCACTTTTTGTGTCCACTCCGCAGAGATCCCTCTGCTCCCCAGCAGCCTAGCCTCTACTAGCCTCTGTTCCGGGTGGCAGGTGGGCCAGGCTCTGCTCTGCGTCCTTCAACTAATATTTTCACAAAAATGTATTCATCTGAAATTATACAATCAACTAATAGGAAAAAATTCTATAATTTCTGATACAATTAACTTAATGTGCAGGAGTTACACAAAGAGAAGTGATGACCGTTATCATTAAGTATAAATTTTATTTTTGTTTGTACTTTTTGTTTTTGTTACATGGCTACTTTTCATCCTTGACTGTCAAGCTTTACTTGTTTTTTTTTTTTTTTTTTTTTTTTTTTTTTTTTCATCTATTTTAAGACATGTGGCTTTGAATATAAACACTTCAGGACAAATAAGTATATAGCAGCAGAGACTCATGTGCTGAAAGCAAATATACATCAAGAGTTAGAGAAAAAACTCAAGGGAGAACCCTGTACTATCAAGCTTTTTTTCTTCTTCTCATATTCCACTTATCACCACATCATCCATTTTTCTCTATCATTTCTCTTACAATATTTTCTCTGTAAAATTACCTTTCACATTAATGATCAAGAAGAATCTTAGAAAATGTGTATGAGCAAAATAATGATGTTTTCATAAACATCTTCCAATCATATTTCTTTGTTAATTGAGAATTTTGTATTCTATCTTGTGACAAACACTACCCTTATGTTGAAATGTTGCATGGATAAAGATTCATATGCCAAGGCTAAGGCCATAGAGTATAAAGGCAATTTTGTTTCGAAATGGCATTTCTATGATTTAAACCTCTTGCATTCCAAATCAGCAACTTGGGAACATTAGGACTATTCAGGTCTAGTTCCAAAAAGTTGGCTTCTTAAAGGCTGGCTTGTGTTTTGTACTTTTGTGAATTGCATACTGAGTCATCGTTCTCCAAACTCTGACTGAATTCATGTTACCAAACTTCAATACCATTGTAACCTATTCTCTTATTCAAAAATAAATGTAAATGTTCTGTCTATTCAGACACTTATCATACAATTTAGGTAAAACAAGAGTTAGAATTATTTACATAACTAAATAAAGTAAAAGTTAATTCAAACACAATTCAGACTGAGAATAAGAAATTTATAATGTTATTAAATTATTCTAGTTGTTTGAAAAATGATTATCTATTTTCCATTTAACTTGGGCAAAAGCCAAATATTATGATATATAAAATAAAATGGGTGTTTCTTAATTATGTTTCTAAAATGTGAAGTTTCTCAATTATCACAGATGAAAATTAACTAAAAACATAGCATTATAGTACTATGAAATATAAGGCATATCTAAGAAAAAGAGGCTCAAATGTAAAACAAATCATAGATCCTTGAAATCAAGAAAAGAATCCAAGAAATCATAAGTTTATAAAAATTGTGATTTAAACCAAGAGTTACTATTTTTAACAACAAAAATATAGTAATACAAAAGCAAACATGTTTTTGAAAGAGAAGAAATGCATGAAACTAGTTCTGTTTAATAATAACTCTTTCTAATATTGGGTACAGAAAAGAGTTAACATTTAATACTGATAAACATATTTATAAAAGAAGGAGGAAACAGATATCATATGCTTTTTATATTGTTTTTCTTTTGCATAGTCCTTTGTATGGTATATTCTGATTTACTTTTCTATATGTAAGAATTGTTAGGTTGCTTGTTATGAAGTCCTCTTTTTGTACATGTGTGATGGTGTTTTTATACACACATTTTTGTCTTTAAATAATCAAGAATGAAATAAATATTAGACTGTTGAATGGAGAGGTATGGAAATATGAAAAAAATGTCTTTCCTATGTTTAACTTTGTTTATTAAACAAGTGGTACAACTTTAAGTTTATACACATTATGTTTTATATTTAAATGTGGATTATCTTTAAAATCATACTATCTTTAAAAGCATATCACCTAAGCCTATCCTCATTCTTTTATTAGCAAACCTTTAGGTAAGACCAAGAAATTATCTAATGTACTCTGTGGATATAGGTACTTTGAACATTTATTTTGGAAAATGAAAAATTTCAATAAGTGGCAATTACTTGAAAAGTGATAACTCATATACAACAAATATTTACAGAAAAATAGTAATTTTCATTTACAAAACTGGTTATTTTCAAAGAAGTTCATTCAATTTTATGTTTTAATTTCATTTTATGTTCTCAGTGTAAATGCATTCTATGAAAAACAATTGAACTTAGGACACATAGCAATTTCCTTTGAGAAATTTCTGTCATATTTATGGGAAGCTTGTTAAGGCTATAGATGTCCTACAGAAAGGGGAAACATTGTATCTTATAAGGAATCTCATAAGTCCCAGGAAGTAAACGACTAAATCAGTCCAGGAAATTCCTGAAACTGGGACATATAATTCTCTTTCCTAAGTACATAAGTAGTAAGATCTACTTTGAGATACTCTCAGACCAGCTGAGGTACCCCCAAAAAACAAAGATCACCTGAGCTTCCTGAAAAAGACAATATTCAACCAGTTTATCTACCTGTGATTTGTGGGGTGAGCTCCTGGATTGCAGATTTTATCCACACTGACTTAAGGTTTTGATGATGCAGTTGCTTTTTAATTGTTTCCAATTTTTTATGTAAACTCTTACACATACTTTACCAAATAGCCCTTATAAACTTATTGGTTCACCAATTGAAAAAGAAAAGAAAAGAATTTTATCCTTGAAACATCTATTTTCTGTATATTTTATTGGAAGAGAAGCCTTTATTAATGTTTATGATATCTGAGAAAACAATAATTTTATTCCCATTATTTTCCATAAATGTCATCACTTGTATAAATCAAGATGAACTTTCTTTGAATGTTATGCAATTTAACATGTCAAATATATTTTGCTTCAAAGAAATGAAGCATAAACTACATTTGGAGGTATGTAAACATTATTTCCCCAATATGGATACTGAAAAATAGTTATCCATTCAGTCATGTGTCAAGAAAATATGTTATAAAAAGTAAAATAACTCATATTTAACAAAAGGGTGAAACAGATTTAAACTGGCACATTCTTATTTTCCTAGGTTCTCTACTGAAAACTAGACATTAGGAATTTTTATTTAGGTTAGGAAATTGCATGAAGGTTAGGATATCATAGATTTTTTGTGACATATATTATTTAATTCTATTATTCTGAAGCAAAATTCTAGTGGCAGACACAATTGTCTTTAATACAGAAGTTTAAAAAATATATACTTTGAGGAGAGTGTGCTAAATTAAGTACACATCAAAATAAGTATGTTGAATGCTAACACCATTGTGACTTAGACATCCAAACTTTCAAGAGAACCAGATTTAGAGGAGATCATAAAGGTACAGCCATGAAAGTATAACTGATGCCCTTGTGAAAACAGAGAAAAATATCATGGTTTTCTTTCCTCTGTGTAAGCATCCTCAGGAAGAAGGTAAGATGGAAATTAAAAAAAAATAAATAGCCTTAACCTGGTCCCAGATCTGCTGCCCAATGTCAGGTTTCTTGGTACAGAATAGTGATACCACTTTGTGTTTCTTATCTTTCAAGTCTATGAGATGTGGTCTGTCTAGAATGTAATTCAATCATTTTATACAGATTTAATTTACTAACTCATTAAAAACTACTATTTATTTATTCTAAAGAGCCAATTTATGCCTAAAACATAGTATTTTACTGGTAAAAATGATTTTCATCAGCTTAATAAATTCCTCAATGACAATACTGAATTTTATATAAAATAATACTTTTTATATGGGTGGATTTTATAACATCGAGATTAACTAGTCAGAATTTCTGTCTTTGATTAAAATATGGTGCAATGTAAGGGATGTACTGTATCCAGTATTTTATCAATTACTGAAGTCTGAAACAAATATAGAAAATGTAATTGTTTTCCAACCCCTAATCACAAAAGATTCATATGCTTATAAACTGTCAGAGACACAGAGGTGTACTTAGTGATATTATTGGTGGCAACAACAAAACAAATGAGCCATTGAGGAATAAAGAGCCATGAATATGGAGCCCTTATATACCATTTCCTGGTATATTCACATGCACGTGTGCACAAATATGGACACTAACCCACACACTTACACACACACATACATACATACATACACATATATAATTCATGAGTCTGTGTAATATAAACTGACATATAAGTGCATTTTATTTTATATATATATATACATATATATAGATAGATAGGCATACATATATGAATTTGTGTGTGCATTATAAAAGCAGAATATCAGTTTGAGAAATGGCTATCCTTTTACTCTTAGTAGAATTTTATGACGTTCCATGAGCCCATGTTAATTGAACTGGAGACATATTTTTTAATAATTTATAATAGTAATCTTTTTCTCTTCATAGTTAACCATTTGGTTTTGTTAATATTGCTCCAACTTTTTTTTCTCTTAGCATACTCACTTTGTATATTGAAAATACCATTATCAATCACATGTATGCTCAGCTACATGAGAGAAAAATCTCACTAATTTTGCTATTTCTCTCATTTTTCTAGAAACTACATGTAAAGTATGGTTTGACTCCTTGACTTTGGCTGGGCAAGTGCTTGAAAGATAAATAAAGAGTTTTCATCCTCTTTAAACCACTAATAACAGGCCCGAGGTACATATGTAGCAGAGGATAGCATTTTCTGACATCAATGGGAGGAGAGGTCTTTTGGTCCAGCAAAGGCTTGTCTTACCATTATAGGGGAACTCCAAGATGCTGAGGTAGGAAAGGGTGGTTGGGAGAGCGTGTACCTTCATGGAGGCAAGGGTAGAGGAAGTAGGAGAGGATTGTGGGAAAGGGATAACATCTGAAACGTAAATGCTGAGAATTTCCAATAAAAATAATTTGGGTAAAAAAAAAAGAAAAAAACACTAATAATGATAAATATATTAACTGTAGTTATCTAAGCCAAATGTGACTATTGACACAAATTTATTCCTTTTGGGTTCATAGATAGGGTTACACTCAAATTCATGGTGACACAAAATTATCAAGGTTCATGCCAAGGAGCCTAGGAATGTCTAATATATTCTAGAGCTTGTATGTGTCCTGGGTGTCATCATGAACTGTCACTTTAAATCATTGTATTTGTTTCACTCTATTATATGATTATATTGATAAGTATCAAATATTATTGTGTAATGGCATTATCTTGAGCCCTCTTAAAGATAAGAAGAGTTTATTCAAAAAAAAAAACTAAAAATAAAAAAGACTTATGTAAGGGACAAAATAGATCTAATTACAAATTAAATTCCTAGAACAGTGAATTCCTCAATTATTTTTATTTGTTTGTACAAATTAATATTAATTCTTAGTGCTAGGAAAATGGTAACCACATAATGTTTGGAATAAGCTGTCTTATAAAAAAAGTATGGAGAAATAAAATAGAACTTCTGAGAATTGTTTTGTCTATGTGGAACCCAAGGAAAGGTAAGTGGCGTGCAATTAAATAGCTAATGGTCTTTGGATAGGACAACAATTCAACTTCTAGGTTAACTAGAAAGAAAGAAAGAAAGAAAGAAAGAAAGAAAGAAAGAAAGAAAGAAAGAAAGAAAGAAAGAAAGAAAGAAGGAAGGAAGGAAGGAAGGAAGAAAAGAAAGAAAGAAAACAATGAATAAAAGAAAAAAGAAAAAAAAAGAACTTAGAACTTGACCTGCAACTGAACCCTGCACTCAGGATGAAATACACAGTATATTTCTGTCTAATACCCAGAGTTACTCCATAGCAACTCCCAAATAATAGCTAATCAGGATTATTCTGAGAGTTCCAGTTGTACTTTCAGACCATTTGTGATTATTCATGGTTTTGCTTCAGAGCACCCACCTCTTGGCTTATAATAGTCATTAGATGCTTGCCAAGCTGGAACCTCTTCACTTGTTCATCATTTCCTATAAATCTTTGTATTGCAGAAGGCTCAAAGGATCACAGTCATAGTCCTAGCCTGCTGTGTCACAGTAGGCGGTGTGCCCAAGCTTGAGCTTGAATAAAGACAGTAGTCTGACTGCATCAGAATCTGCTCCTTGGTGGTATTTTGGTGCTTGCAAACACTTCTTGAATTGAATGGGCTGAACAAAAGAATGACAATTATTCCCAAATCAGCACAAACAAAACCACTAGAAATCTGAAATGAAAACAAAGAATTGTCAATACTGATTTTGCAAAACATCTTTCCCTGATGCACACCATAATACTCCTTTACTTTTTGTATTTTTGATTAGATATTCTTTGTATTTATATTTCAGGTGTTGTTCCCTTTCCACCAATCCCATTGCCCTCCCCCTCTGCTTGCTTCCATAAAAGTGCTTCCTCTGCCAGCCTTCCTTTCCCACCTTAGCACC
This sequence comes from Micromys minutus, assembly GCF_963924665.1. Taxonomy (NCBI): domain Eukaryota; kingdom Metazoa; phylum Chordata; class Mammalia; order Rodentia; family Muridae; genus Micromys; species Micromys minutus. The sequence continues at coordinate 39,243,573 of NC_137981.1, read as the reverse complement.
TTGGCATTCCTCTACACTGGGAAAAGTAGCCTTAACTAGATCAAAGTCATCTAAACTCATTGATGCCATAGAATGATATTCTATGCTGCATATCTACCTCTAGCCATGGGTCTCTCCATAAGAACTCATTGGGTGGTATTTTAGTTTCCAGGAATTGGTGGGTTTGGTTAGTTAATAATTGTTTTTCTTTCCATGGGGCTACAGAACCTTTCAGCTCCTTCAGTCCTTTTTCTAGCTCCTTCCTTGGAGTCCCTGTATTCAGTCAAATGGTTAGCTACAGGAATCTTCCTCTGTATCAGTATAGTTCTGGCAGAACCTCTTAGGAGGCATCTATATCATATTATTGCCAGTAAGCATTACTTGGCATCAGCAATATTGTGCGGGAGTAGTGGCTGTGTATGGGATGGATCCTCAGGTAAAGCAGTCTTTGAATGATCTTTTCTCTAATCCTTGCTCCTCTATTTATCCCATTATTTCTTCCCATGAGTGTTTTATTCTCACTTCTAAGAAGGACTCAGGCATCCATCTTCTGGCCTTCTTTTTCTTTAAGCTTCATAATATCTGTGAATTATTTCTTGATTATTCTGAGCTTTTTTGGGCTAATATCTGCTTATTAGTGAGTACATACACTGAGTGTTCTTTTGTGAATGGGTTACCTCACTCAGGATGATAGCTTCAAGTTTCATCCATTTGCACAGGAAAATCAGGAAGTCATTGTTTTTAATAGCTAAGTAGTACTCCATTGTACAAATGTACCACAATTTCTGTATCCATTCCTATATTGAAGTACATCTGTGTTTTTTCCAGCTTGTGGCTATTATATATAAGGCTGCTATGAACATGGTGGAACACGTGTTTTTGTTAGATGTTGGAGCTTCTTTTGGGTATGTGCCTAGGAGAGGCATAGCTGTGTCCACAGATAGTACTATGTCCAATTTTCTGACCAACTGCCAGACTAATTTCCAGAGTGGTTTTATTAGCTTACAACCCCACAAACAGTGGAGGAGTATTCCTATTTCTGTACATCCTTACAACCATCTGCTGTCATCTGAGTTTTTGATCTTAGCCATGCTTACTGTTGTGAGGTAAAATTTCAGGGTTGCTTTGATTTGCATTTCCCTGATGACAGGGGATACTGAACATTTCATTAAGTGCTTCTCAGTCATTCAATATTCCTCAGTTGAGAATTCTTTGCTTAGCTTTGTTACTCATATTTAATAGGATTATTTGATTCTGTAAAATCCAACTTACTGAGTTCTTTGTATATATTGGATGCTAGCCCTCTATCAGATGTAGGATTGGTAAAGATCTTTTCCCAATCTGTTCATTGCCATTTTGTCCTTTTGACAGTTTCTTTTGCCTTCTAGAACCTTTGCAATTTTAAGAGGTCCTATTGCTCAAATTCTTGCTCTCTAAGAAGAAAATTGAAGAACACTTCTGAAAGTGAAAATATCTCCTATCCTCATAGTTGGAAGGATGAACATAATTAAAATGACCATCGTATCTAAAGCAATCTACAGGTTCAATGAAATCCCCATCAAAATACCAACTCAATTCTTCATAGAGTTAGAGCAATTTACAAATTTATTTGGAATAATAAAAAACCCAGGATAGCAAAAACTATTCTCAACAATAAAAAAAAAAAAAAAAAAAAAAAAAAAAAAAAAAAAAAACCTTCCAGGGGAATCACCATCCCTGACCTCAAGCTGTATTACAGATTAATTATGACACAAGCTGCATGGTATTGGTACAGAGACAGGCAGGTAGATCAATAGAATAGAATCTAAGACCCAGAAATGCACCCATGCATCTTGGGTCATTTGATCTATGACAAAAAAACTAAAACCATCCAATGGAAAAAGGACAGCATCTTCATCAAATGCTGCTTGTTCAACTGGCAGTCAGAATGCAGAAGAATGCAAATTGATTTTTTTCTTATCTCCTTATACAAAGCTCAAGTCCAAGTGGATCAAAGATTTCCACATATAATCAAGTACACTTAATCTAATAGAACAGAAAGTGGAGAAGAGCTTAGAACACATATGCACAGGGGAATTTTTTTCTAAACAGAACAACAATATCATGTGCTCTAAGAACAAGAACTATTACACTCCCTTAAGCATTCAAGGTGCAGCTATTAAGGAAAAGGCTAGAAAGTATGGAAATGAAAAAAACAAGAAAATCAAAATATTTCGTAAAATATTCCAAAGCAACTCAAGTCTTTTCAGATTGCTCCAGGCAGTCTCAAATTATTAGTTGTCAGACATCACACAGTTTAGTGCAACTGTCTTTGTCATTCATGAAAAAAGTTAATGATTGTAAAATTTATAAACGTGCCTTTTATCCATGCAGCTTTTTAAATTAAAAAAATGCATCATACATTTTCTTTCAGGTCTTTTTGCCTTTCCACAGAATTGCTAAATTATGCTGATGGAATAAAAGGATTGCATCAGGAACTTTATTACAGATATTGATTTTTTTTTTTAAATACCATGGAGAGACTTGCAATGGCTCTTGTGTTTAAGTAAAAATTATCATGCTTCTGTGTATATTTTTATGAATTACATTTTTTCAATAAATTAAAGATAGTTTAATATGTATATTGATACTGAATTACTTAATAAAATTAAAATGTATGTTAATTAGTTATAGGTTATATTGTGAAAAATGTTGTTGAAAGTTTTATTTTTTTCCAAATTCAAGTATGGCAAAAATATGTTACTTTAATTATTGTAAACATAAGTAAGAGGCAATAAAAACGTCTTACATTACTCCATGATGCCAAGTCTGGCATGGCTATGGAAGTACCATATGCAAGTGCTGCTGACCCTGGGGCATAACCATGAAGACATGGGTTTCCTTAAGTAATCACAGTTGCTGTAGGTATAAGGCTTGCTTTTATAATAATGTATATATTTTATGTTATGCTTCTCTTTCAAGGAATAATCTCACTGTCAAGAATAATCAATCTTTGATAATCAGAAACAGCATAATTTCAGGAATAGAGCATACATCTGGTGTTCTATATCTTCTTCCATAATAAGATATTCAAGAAGTGGTGATTTGAGGGCAAGATCCTACCAAGCTAAGTTTATTGTTTGTGCCTGAAGAGTTGCTCTTGAGGAAAGTTCTGCAGTGACCACTTAGTTACCATTTTCGGATACTATGACAATATTTTGAACACTTTCAGACTGATTAATCAAGACCACAGAAAGGAGTCACATAATTGTGGCAGCATTTAAAAAAAATTTTGTATAGGCTCAAAAATTTAAAGGCTAGAATTGAAGTGGAGTGATCTGGAACAACATTTTTCACTAACTCAGTGGTCCTAGGTGAAGAAAAAAGGCACAGGTTGTGAGGAAAGTTGTAGTATACTGAGATAACCAAGTATAACAGAGTATGGGTAACTCAAATATAATTCGGTGGTATATTACAATCAATCTTGAGTGTCAGCTAAAATAATAACTCCTAAAATATAGATGAACTTGCGGGTCCAGATATTCATTTCAGACCTCATTTTACAGATCCTGACCTAAGCTTGAAGTCAAGTTATGCAACAAGCTGATACTGAGCACTCCTTTCTAGGTTACTCCCTAAGAAGCCTGTGTCTAGCACTAGTTTCAAGGCTACTCTCCAATAAGCACCAATCATAAAAAATGCATAAGGTAAGCTGATGATTTACCTGTCAGTACTAGCCAATTATTTTAAGGAGAGACAAAATTCTATAATAGCCTCCTTATTATAGAATGTATAACAGGATAGAAACCCCCTTGCTTGTTTGCTCTATAAATGCTTGCTTGAAATTGAACTCAGGAAACAATTAACTTAATTTCATCTTGTGAGTAACTTGGAGAATGAGTATACATTGGTTACAGTTATGTTAAAAGAGCAGGCCTAAATAGGCATTGAACAATGAATAGTTTGGACTTCAAATCTGGAATAACCTACAATCTAGAAATGATGGTCATACTTGTGATTCTGACTTTGAGGCTTGAAGACATAGTACTTTGCTTTTGATATTAAGAAACAGTGGCCATGAAAATCTTAGACCCTGGCAAGGTGGTACACACCATTAATTACAGTAGACAAATGCAAGTAGATTTCTGAGTTTAAGGCCAGCCTGAAACAGACCAATTTCTAGGTAAAGAAATGCATAGGTTCAGTCGTAAGCACCTTTAATTTCATCTTCAGGTGAGTGAACCATGTAGATTTTTGAGTTGAATGTCTATCTACAGAGTATGTTCCATAACAGCCAAACTAAGGCAATAAGGAGTTAAAAAACTAAAAGCTGGTGATAATGTAATATAAATATGGGGCCATGTTTCAGCTTCACCAAGCAGCCGACCTTGTAGGTATTGGCCATGTGACTTTGTCTTCAGAGTCAAAAGGCTAAGGTCCGAAATTGATGATTCCTGGGTTAATCAAAAGGGATCCCATGGTAAATGATTGAATTGATATGCAATTATTACTAAGGAAGTAGCTTATGCAAAAAAAATTACTGGGCTTTGGTTCATTCACAGGAGAAAATGGTCTCCAGCAGAGAGCTATCTAGAGAACAACACAACTGTCAGCTTGTATCCCTCACTGACTCTGAGTTGGCCATCTGTCAACCCCAAATTCCTCTTTTTCAGTAAACTATCCCATGCTGAGGCTGGTACTCAGCACCCTGAACAACAAGTCTAAGAATGTCACACTCCTCCAGAATAAGAAACAAGGATATATCCCTCAAAGTCAATCTTTTATATTCAACATAAACAGGTAAAAGCAAACAGACTGCTGGCTAATTTCTATCAGGTTTCTTTTCCTTCCTTCTTTCATTCCTTCCTTCCTTCCTTCCTTCCTTCCTTCCTCTCTCTCTCTCTCTTCACTCTCTCTCTCTCTGTGTCTGTCTCTCTCTCTCTTTCTTTCTTTCTTCCTTCTTTCTTTCTTTTTTCTTTCTTTCTTTCTATATTTCTTTCTTTCTTTCTTTCTTTCTGCCTTCTTTCCTTTTCTCTTTCTTTCTTTCTTTCTTTCTTTCTCTCTCTCTCTTTCTTTCTTTCTCTCTTTCTCTTTCTTTCTTTCTTTCTTTCTTTCTTTCTTTCTCTCTCTCTCTCTCTCTCTTTCTTTCTTTCTTTCTTTCTTTCTGCCTTCCTTCCTTTTCCTTTTCTTTCTTTCTTCCTTTCATTTTATCTCTTTCTTTAATTTTAACTCTCTCTCTCTCTCTCTCTCTCTCTCTCTCTCTCTCTCTCTCTCTCTCTCTCTCTCTCTCTTTCTTTTTTCTAATAAAATTATTTTTCCATACAATACATGACAACAACAGTCCCCCTTCCCGACTCTCCCAACATTCTGCCTACAAACCTCCCTCCCCTCCCAGCTCCATCCACTCCTTTCCACTCTTCAGAAAAAAAGGACCTGTGAGAAAGAACAATAAAAAACAACAAAATAAACAAAAATAAGACAAGGAAAAACCTTCATACAGAGCCTGGACAAGGCACCCCATAGAAGAAAAAAGATACCAAGATTAGACAAAAGGGTCAAAGACTCCCACAGATTAGACACCCCACCCTCTGAAAAAAATAAAATAACCTAACAGCCACAGCATATTACATAATACTTCAGAGGCCCTGGTAAATACCTATGTAGCACCTTGCATGCTACTTCGATCTTTCTGGGTCCATGTAAACTTTGGTTAGTTGATTCAGTAGACTTATTCTCCTGGTGTTCTTCATTCCTTCTGACTCCTACAATAATATTTATCCCTCATGATTGGCTCTACCCTAGATTTCTGGACTATCAAGTCTCTAGGTCTTGATCACAACCCAGGCAGTGTCATCTATGGGTTTCTTCTCAATTCATGGACTTTAAGTTCAACCAGAAATTTGTTGTACATTCCCATGAGTTCTGTCCCGCCATTGCCATAGCATGTCTTGTAGTTAGAACACATTTTAGGTCAATATTTTTGTGATTGGGATATTGTCAGAATTTTTTTCCTAGCCTGTAGACTACCTTTCTGAACCCAAGAGACTAGAACTTAAGGGCAAAGATTCCATGCAGGCAACACCTGGACTTCTGTGTTTTCAATGAGTGGTGTATATGTTGTCCTCAGTCATAAGGCCCTGCAATCAGTTTCAAAGAGCACTTTTCCATATTAGCATCAGCCTTTTATACATAGGCATCTCCAAAGTACCTCGTTGGCCAACAACTCCACCAAGTGAATCCTAGTTCCTCTGCTGGGAGCCTTGCCTTGCTACAAGAGATGGCCAGATCAGATTACATACCCATTACTAAAAATCTTCCAAGTGTTTACCTCCATAGAATCCAGGAAGTTTCCACAGTAGGTTTCAATACAATCCCCAATGCAACCCAGTCCCAGCTGTCTCTTTCTATACTGTCTCCTTTCATCCCAACTCTGCTTCTCACCTGATCATTTTCCTCTTTGCCACTGCCTCCAACAGTCTTCAGTCTAACTGTAACATCTCTTCTATTGTCCCTTATCCAAAAGATCCATATTTCCTCTCTATAGCCCTCCTCCTTTTCTAACCTCTCTGGTGTACACACTGTAGCTTGGTTTTCATTTATTTGATAGCTAACATACACCTAAAAGTGAATACATACTGTTGAGGCCTATTCCTCTTAAGATAACCGTAGCCATTTTACATACAGACTCCATGTTACTGACAAGGTGAAAATAAGTTCAATGTTATTTTGTTAAATGACACTGAGGAATGTTATTAATAAGCCAAAAGTTTATGATGAATCACTTATATCCTGTTACCTAAATGTTTGAAAATTCCCATGTTCGCCCTTCTACTACAGTTTTTACCTCACTCGGGATCAGTAAATTCAAAGGTTAGCTGATACTCTATCTAGTTATGCAAAAATCTTATGCCCATTTACTGCTTGTTGTCAAACGTTTGAACCTGTTTTTCAAATAAAAAGTCTGCCCTTAGGACAGACCACTGCTAAAATTAGGTCTTTACTTCTTGTGAACCTGGATTTTAAGTATTTTAGTGTGCATTCAATAAACTATTCTTGCTTAACTGGGTTTGGTATACTTTTGGTTTGTGTGGTAACTCCCAAACACCCAACACATTCCACATTTTCTTTTAACCTGGATTTGGGTTACCTACTCAGGATAATATTTTCTAGTTGTATACATTTGCTTATGTAATTTCTGATAACACAAACACTATCAACTGAGCATTTCTTCATTGTGTAAATGTACTATATTTTTATCTACTCTTCAATTGGGAGAGTTCAAGTTTATTTCTAGTTCTTGGCTATTATGAATAAAGTCAGTGAAAATAGTTGCACAATAGTCTAGGATGTATATATTAGCATCCTTTGGGTTTTTGCCCAAGAGTATAACAGCTGGCTTTAAAGATAGGTTAATTTTCAATTTTCTTAGGAACCACCATATTGATGTTCATATTAAATGTACAAGTTTGAACTCTTATCAACAATGGAGGATTGCTTCCTTAGCTCTACATTTTCACCAACACGAGCTATTACTTGTGTGTTGATTTTTGTTGTTCTCGGTGGTATAATATGTAATTCTTAAATAGTATTTATTTTTATTTCCTTGATACCTAAGGATGTTGAATATGTCTTAATGTTTCTCAGCCATTTGAGTTTCCTCTATTGAGAATTATCATTTTAGATATGTACTTTTTTATAATTGTGCTATTTTCATTTTTGTTACTGTTGATTCCTTATATCTAATTTCCTTAGTTATTTATATATTTTAGATATTAATACTCAATTAGATGTGGAGTTGTTAAAAATCTGTCTCCATCCTGTAGGCTGCTGCTTTACTGAATTGATTGTGTCCTTTAATTTACCAAATCCTTTCAATTTCCTGAGGTTATATTTACTAATTTTTTTGTCTTAGTGACTTTGCTAATGATGCTTTTTTTTCAAGAAAGTCATTTTCTATGTCAGTATATTCAAGGCTATCTTCCACTTTCTCTATCATATTCAGTGTGTTTGAACTTGAACTTGAGTTTGGTCCATTGTGATAATTATGGTTCTATTTCTATTTTTCAATTAAATGCACTAAAATTGCACATTTCATGGTTATCAAGTTTCTTAAGTATATCTTTTGAAATCAAGTACTGAGTATTTTTAGCAATAAACTTTACACTCACTATCACTGTTTTCCATAGCATTCAAATCATATGTCTTTTACTTCAAGCATAATCACTTCAATCATGTTTCATTCTCCATCTGCTATTTTAAGGATTTTGTTATTCTTCATCAGTAGTTACCAAGATCCTTGCTATAGCCTCTTAACTAGGTTTTGATCTCTTCCATTATCACCCATTATCATTCTTATCATAGCTGAGATGATGCTGATCTTGTTAAATAAACTTATGTACATATACTTTTGAATTCTGTCTTCCTACTCTTTCATTCTTGCCTTTCCCAATTACCATCTTTTTGTTTTTCAATAAAAGATAGCTCATCTTTTGATAGCATTTTTCTAAATATCATTGTCCATAATGTTTGGAATATGATGATTCATTGTTGAAAATAGTTGTTCACTAAATACCAATAACAATTGCTGTCTCAACATGCCAACAACTACAAAAAACATGTATTCAGAAAACCAAATGTAAAAGCTTATGCTCAGAACTTCAACACTTAAGATATTGAGACCCATCTAAAACATGCTGGGGTACATTTGGAGACTTGGCTAAAATGATAAAAAAAAAAAAAAAAAAAAATTTAATACCTCTCTGTATAAGGTTAAACTTAACTGATACTTTGTGGTCAATATACATGGGATAATTTTCCTCGATTTTTTATGTTTTCTCATGTCTAAAAACACCAATTACCCTTTAAACATTGTCATTTTTCCCTGTAGTTTGTCATAATACTTAGTTTTCCTGATCTTAAAAAACTAAAAGTGAACCATACAAGTTTTTATATTATCTTTCATTCTTAAATATAAACACACACCTAAATTAACTTATTTTTAACTATTATTTTTTTCCACACTTGAAAAGTAGTAAATTGCTACATTTAGAGTTTCTTTTCTTTTCTTTCTTTTTTTTTTAAATTTTTTTTGCAAAATCTAGGAATGTGGCTGCCACAAAAAGACACAAAAAATCATGACATTTTTAACTTCGCTTACAAGGTTGTAAATATACAAATATTCTCTGTCAACATCATTTGCCAATCTTTGACAAAGGAAACTTTGCATTTATGGAGGATAATGTTTTAAATATAATTAATATTGTCAAGATAATAGGGAAACAAATGTAGATTATTTGTTCTTTTACTATTCTCATATTGGTAGAATGTCATTTATAACTTGTGAAAAGCAAATCAAGAGTATGTGACATATATTTTGTACCTTATAACAAATAAAAATAAACTGAGGATATTTGCCTGATTGCTGTCCTCAAACTCAAGTAACAAAAGTTTATTGGAGGGCACAGCCATCTGATGTTTGTTTCAGATATTTGAAATAGAAAGTCAATGGTTCCAATTAATAAATATAATCTTGTATTGCTTCAGTAAGAGTTTGCATTTTAATATAATATAAAATGTGTTGGTTGTTGATGGTTTCTAACTAAAACCAGGAAGCAGGAAAGAGCAATAACCATCTGTCACCCAAAATCACACACAAATTCAGATGGATTCATAATATTATTAAAGCCAGATAAGCCTGGCATGCAGGGCATTGTACACAAACGAAGTCAACACTAAGGTTAGGAAGCAACACAGAGCAGAACTTAGTAGCTTCCTTTCTATTTGAGATAAAACTACACAGAGCAAGCCACTTGGAGAAGTCATGAAAGCAGACTCCCACATAACCCAAGCCAACAAGATTGACAGATGAATCACATATATCAGAAAATATTGCACCCAGGCAAAAGAAAGTTCTCCCAAATCCATTATTCAGGATTTGAACAGAACAATGAAAATATGAGCTTCTGATACTATGAAACTGATGATGCAGCAGTAACTACAGACATGGGAGAGAGAATAACACTGAAAGGAAATGAATGAACTTGTATAAAGAGATTCCCAGTGGCCTCTAGCAAGTAAATGCTAATATTTTTGATTAGCACAATAAAAAGGAAAAATTTATCTGCCTCAGGATTTTTTTATTGAATGTTAATCAAAATCCTCAACCAGGAAATCTATTCGAGAAGAAGTTGATGCTCTCAAGCAGCAAAGTGTTCACTGAAGACTAACTTGCAGATAACATGAGTGAATTCTAGAAGGGACTACAGGAAGTTTTCTCTACTGCCTTAGCCCTAATGTACTTCAACAAGTATCTTATCCAGATTCAACCACACTAGGCCTATAGTATCAAGAAGATCAAACTGAAAAGATAGTGAAAGGCAGTGTTTCAAAAACTTTTTATTTTAAACTGAAAAAAACATGTATGAAAAATAATTTTTATTATCTGTCTTGTTTACTTTCAGGACATATGATACTGTTACAACAAAACGTGTTCATGAGCCTTAAAGGACAAACCAGGAGCCAATTCCACCATAATCACATTAGAATCTTTAAGCTTGAGCTTTGTGACCAAACATCCATATCTGACACAGCAGAGCAGTAGGAAACAGCTAGCTCCAAGGTACATATCTGGTTGGTGGTCTATTATCGTCATTAACAAAATTTGCTGGTACTGAGAGCCAAATTATAAACTTAACTTCTGATTTCCTTCTGACTGGTGGTCATTAGTAAGTGAAATGTCAGGTCAGGCTTGTAACCTCAAGGTGTAGATTTGTTGGGGAGTAACATGAAAACTGGTGCTAGATACAGGTTTTGTTGAGGTGGGGCAACCTGATAACTGAGTCTAAGTTCTGGCCTGTTAGTTTACAGATTTTACCCCCTTAAGTCAGCTTTTCTAAGATGGAGTCTGAATCCAAATAATCTGGTCTCTCATTTTCCCCTTTCTCTAGTAAATAAAAGGCCCAATCATGGGGCTTCCTGAAGCTCATAGGCTTCATTTTTGAGGATTCAGAGGGACTAATAATGACTCTTAATACCCAAAAGTTGAATAGTCTCAAGTTTATCTTATATTTAATAAGGCCCTTTATAACTTTGGCCATTTCTCTTTTGACTATCTCTGAATGGTTCACATGGAAACACCATTTTGTTTTAGAGGGTTGAGCATAGTCATTTTATATTGTATTTATACCTCTTTTGTTTTGTACTATTTCTGCAATGAAAAACCTAAAGACTCTTAGAAGTGGAAAATGTTATCTTATAATATAGCCAGTATGACTTGGTTAATTTAGGCCTGGATATATTGATGACCTTAAAGATATAGACCATAGTATTTTAGAGGGTGTCAGGGTTTCATCATCCATTCATCTTGATGTGCCCCATCATTGGAAGACAGAAGGAATTCCCGATGCTGGGTTTTTCTCCTGTTGCTCAGGGTCTTCTTCAACTATAAACAGTGTGTGATTTCACATTAAAATTGTGAGTTTCAGGGTGATTGAGGGTGGGGGAAAATACCTGTTTCATACAGAACACAATGTTTAGGCCAAGTATGTTTATGAGTTCCTTAGATAGCTTTGAGATCATCTAGCAATTAGGAATTCTCAAATTCAGTGATTATCTCTGCCTGTATGTTGATGTGTGAGTGAGATGGGTGATAATGAGGGGTGATATCTCAAACATGGCTTTAAAAGAAATAACTTCCATCTCATAAGTAGAGTTTTATATCATGTAGAAAGCTGAGAAATGGAGAGTTATTCAGTCAGTCATTTCCAGTTTCTTATGTCAGTTTAGTTAAGGTCTCTTTTAGGGTTTTGTTTATTATCTCTATCTGTCCTGACCTCTTGGTTCTATATGCACAATAAAGTCTAAATTCAATTGTAGGTGGTTGTCAAGGAGATATATTATTGGACAATAGAGAGTGGGGTGGGCACAAAGCTGGAAAACAGAAGAGAAAGGGAAAAGTGAGAGATTTTGAGAGGAGGCAACATGCAAGAATACATGTATATTTCTATTGGTCCATTTCTAGATAAATAAAATAAGGTTGCTTTGATTATTTCAAAGGATTTCTATGGGTCAATTTATCTTATCTAGATGGGAAGTTTATATCTTTGTCCACTGGTTGTAGGCTTATTGTGCAAAGGGTTTGTGGATTGATAATTTAGCGTATAAACCTGTTTGATAAGTTAATTATTGTACAGTCTTGTTTTAACTGGGTGGTGGGAGATTGTGAGTGAAAACAACACCCTGGAGCCATTGCAGACCATAGGGCAGAATGAACTGCCTAGGAAGGGAGCCAAGTAGAGAGGGCACCTTGCAGATTATGTGATAGTGTCTAGATGCACTCTGTTCCACAATAGAGCAGCTGCCATGGAGTGAGTCCGAGGTGCCTCTAACAACAGAATTATTTCTATATTTACCACTACAATCAATCACCAGAATATTGGCTAATTTCTGACTTACCTGGGACACAAAGGTTGGTCTATTGTCTGACCCTATCATCTGAGGAAGCCCATACTTTAGTAGTATGTCCTCTAAGAGCTTTTTTGTCACCACGGATATAGTTTCATGTTTGGTGAGGAAAGCCTCAGTCTAACCTGAAAAGTTATCTATAACCCCATTAAATACCTGTATCCAGCTACAGGCAAGATCAAGATGATGGATGTAGGCCTGGAAGGCAGCCTCCTTTGTTTTTTCTCATTATACTTCTATAAATTCTGTCTCCCAGTAGGCTCTAGGCTTTGTGTCTGTGAACCTATTATTAGGGTTCTTTTTAGCTGGCAGGCTTTTATGATAATCTTAGTTATCTTAGTATTTTCACCTCTAATCCTGATATTAGCATGTTGTATCAAATCCTATATTCTCTGTACATCTTTGTTGGAAGAAGAGTGGATCTTCTGAGGTATGTGTAGTTCCGTTTGTTTGGCACAATGAGTTTATAATCTGCTGTTTTCTCACTAGCCATTATAATATTGAGATATAGGCAAATTTCTAGCCCAGATTATGCCATGCTTTGAACACTAAGTATTCTAAGGGAATATAGGATCTCCTTGGTGCAAGGAAGTCAAGGGCAAGAAATATCTGATTTCTAGGACAGTGTGTTTGAATGTTTCATCTGTCCCATTTTGTACTCTGAAACTAGGTCTCCTCTCTGGTGTCCCAAGTAATTGATGATAGCCAGCTTTTAGGCCCCCATAGAGTTCTTAGTATAGACAGGATATTTAGTTTTTCCTTCTGCTGTTTAAAGGCCCCTCTCTTTGTAAATATTTCCCAAGACATGAGCATTAGAAAAGAAACACCAGTGATATATGTCTCTGGTCTTTTCTCAGTTCTAATGCCTTTGTTAGAGCAACTAGTTCAGCTTTTTGGGCTTGTCATCAATAGCCCCACCCTATATTTGTGACCACCACTGTTACAGCATAACTCCTTCCATTCTAAATGAGGCTCTTGTCATTGGCGAACAATGTTAACTCAGCATTCATCAAGGGGGTATCCTGAATAAATGATCTGGTCCCATGGATGTAGCCCAAATTTTTTAAGTTGTCATGTAGAAAAACTCATTGAGGTCTGGATCAGGCAGCAGGGTGGCTGAGCTTAGGGCAGCTGAGCCTTGAAAGATTATCCTAGAAAGGATTTCAGAAGAAACTCTCATAATGAGTCATTCTGGCATTAGTGACTGTCATATTTTGGCCCAGTGAAAGTTTGTCAGCATTTGTAACAAGGAGTATCATGGGTACAGTGATATGAAAATGCAGGAGGGGTGCAGCCTCTGGCAATTGAGTCTCAGATTTCTAGTCCATGAAGAGGCAGAGAGGGCTTAGTTACTTCTGACAACTGCAAAGCTGGTGTAGGAATTTTATTCTCGCTTCTGAGAGCCACCTCTGACTTTTACTTGATATATATTCCCCAGATTCAGGGAGGTCACCTGTGGTTGACAGAGCTGGGCCTTCTTAGTGGAGGCTAAATTTCCCAGAATCTAAGTCTCCTTGAAGCATTTTTGATTGGTTTCTGCTGCCTCTAGTAGGTAATTCATATACTGTTAAAGAGACTTTATCTAAAGATTTTTGCAAAATAGAATGCTAAATTCTATTATCAAAAGGAAATAAGTGGGTTTCTCTTCTGTTTGTAGGATTATCCATTGCATCTTTAAAGGTCATGGTTTAAATAGGCAATCCCCACCAGTCCCCGTGGAGCATTTTCTGGCCCAGTGGTTATTTTTTTAATTATAAGCACATTGGTTCTTTCTCAAGTGAGCTCATCCTTGATCCTTAGGGCCTTCCTTATTCTGTGGAATTTATCTGTTTTATGTGTTGTGAGATTATGAGTTGATTGGTTTTTCTCTTTCATCTTACCTATCTATCTATCTATCTATCTATCTATCATCTATCTATCTATCTATCTATCTATCTATCTATCTATCTATCATGTATCTACCTTTTTCTGCAGTAGTCTTACTTAGTACTCTCATTTTCTTAGTAGTCTTAACCCTTTGGAGTGCTTTATTTCCCCTTTGTTTTGTTGTTGTTGCTGTTGTTGATTTTCTCTTATATGATGTTGTCTATTCAATAAAAGCTAGAGCTACTGCTGTTTTTGCTTTTTTATGGCCCTGTCTAAGAAAGTCTCAGGGCTTTTATTATTATTTTTTTACTATCTTATTTATCCTTGGTCAAATTAGTGGGTGTCTTACAGACACTTTCAAACCTGGCAACAAGGCCTGGCAGATTTAAGATTCTCTCCTTACCTTAAAATGTTGTTAAATTTTCATCCTGTGTGGATTATGGGAAAGCCAGCATCAATAGCTGCTTGGGTATTGGTGGGTTCCCCTGTTGGTCCAGGACTCAGTTTACTGGCCTCTGTCTGGATTCCCTTTTGTGCTTCTGTGATCAAGAAAACCTGTGAAAGCTGTGGGTAATCATTCCAAGTAGGCTAGGGGTTAAGAAGTCTGTCTCTACCTGGAGAATTTCCGAATTTGAGCCAAGCATCTGGCAGCCAACTGGAGTCGCATCAGGACCTCCAGGAGGACCATTATCCATATACCATCATTAGGATATTCCCAGTCTGTGCGAAGATGCATTCCTGATTTGGACGTGGAGCAGAACATGCAGTTGGGGAGGCTGTGTGACATCCTAGATGCCAACGTCAATGTCATCTACATCTGCTCCCATCCTATGAACGATGAGCTAAAGCTGTACTACAGAAAACTCCTGAGTCTACAAGCAGCCATCAAGTCGGGGTACTATGGGGACAGGACTGACTTGCAGAACAGGTTCAGAATTATCACCCCTGAAGCTGTAAACTCCTTCACTAAGCATCACATGTGCCTGGCCACTCACCTGATGTACAGTCCCAAGGCAATCAAAAGAATAAAAAATCTCATCCAAGGAGAAGAGGCCTACATTGTGGGCGGGGTCCTCCACAGAGACGACTTAGCTGTTGCCGATATGTTGAACGTGCCCATCCTGGGCTCGGAGCCTGAGCTGGTTCACCTGTACAATACCAAGTCTGGAAGTAAACGGATCTTTGATAATGCTAACGTGCCCATGCCTCCTGGAGTCTATGACATCTACACTTACCAACAGATGATAGAACAGCTGAGCCAGCTGGTGATTGACAACCTGGGAATCCGACGCTGGGTCTTTAAAATGAACATGGAATTCGGAGGAAACGGGACAACATTCTGTGACATTCCCTCCCATCTACAGTGCTACAACTGGGTGCTGAAGGAGAGTAACAGATTCAGCCATGAGGACTGGAAGAAGAAATGGGCACAAGAGTCGGCTCTGGTGAAGATCTCTGAGGAGATGGCAGGCGTCTTAGCCCAGCACGTGCAGCTAGTCAATGAGAAACGGTTCCCGACGTGGAGAAAATTCCTCCACATGTTTCTCACTCAAGGCGGTGTAATTGAGGCATACCCGCCTGCAGAGAGCATCACCAACCTCACCGTAGACATGCTGATAGAACCTAATGGAGAAGTCAGAGTGCTGTCAATGGGTGACCAGTTTCATGCCGACGGCCCCTTCATTTCTTCTGGTACGACCATGCCTCAGACCTCGGTGGATCCCTAAGTTCTCAATTCTTTGTGCCTCCAAATTGGAAACATCTGCAAAGAGAAAGACGTGGTTGGCTATTTTTCTATAGATCTGGTGACTTTTATTGATCCGATCACCTTAGAGCAGCAGGTATGGACAACAGGCCTCAACCTTGCTTACAATGACCAGCTAGCCATGACGCAGCTCACCCTGTACCTGACAAATGGTCATCTGAATTGTCGTCTGAGCACCCTGGAAGTGCCCCCCATTAAAGACGACACAGAAAGAAAAAAGCATCACCTTAGTATCCAGGCAGAGCTGGCACCAGAAACCAGTCGCTATGCAGTGATGTCCACCCAGCTGAAGCACGGCAATCTCTCGCTAATCTTCTATTACGTTTTCTTCCAGATGTGTAAGGCCCATGGCATTGGATATGACCTTGAGGACAGACAAGGAACTGTTTTTATATTATATGAATCTCTGAAGAGATACAAGTTGGGCATGTTAACAATAGGTGTGGATCTCCAGGGGGTCCTCATGACCTTTGCTCGCAATCTCTTCATCATCCATCAAGAAATATCAGCACCTAATATGCAAGGCGAGACCAATTTTAAGACTACCGTTGATGATATCGAAACCATTTTAGGAGTAACAGAAGAAAATAAAATGATATTTGCAGGAGAAAAACGGCGCAAAGAAGAGGAAGATGTGTATGAGCCTATTGAGATACACTCAAAACCAGTGTGACTTTGGATACCTGTCTAGAGCAACAAAGAATGTTTGCTTTGCAGTTACTATGAAAGTGGGGAGGTTAACTTGCTTAGTTTCCAAAGAGGTAAATCCAAACAAATTGTAATGTAATAGTCTTTAAAATCTTGTTTACTATGCAGTGTTATTTTACTCATTAAACTTAAACCTGCCAGTGTTTTTTCAAAAAAAAAAAAAAAAAAAAAGAAGAAGAAGTCTGTCTCTAAAAGATTAATTAAAATTGAGGGTTGTCTGAAAAGGGGAGTAGTGAGGTTTCTAGTTGTAAAGGTAACTAGTGGCAAAGGCCATGAGTTGGTTTTTTTGATCATCAACTAGCACAGCTGCTCTCAAAAGAGAGGGATGACAGACTTAGACTCAGAAGTCAGCCCACTGTGGCACTGTTTGCCTGCACCAGGTTTCCCAGGCCCTACCTGTGACAGAGCTGCCTGGGGTGACTGTCTTTTCACCTGCAGGGTTGAATTGGGTGGGGGTAGGGGGAATAACACTTCCACTACTCCTCCTTGAATGACCAAGTAGGATAGTGTAGGAGGAGAAAGGCACTCTGGTGTCTCTTCTTATATAGCTGTGGGCTTTCTGCTAGCCAAGGCAAAAGCATGTGGCTATTGTCTGGGGGGGGGGGGGAAAGTTTAACCAATTGTTCAGGTCCTCTGGGTGGTTTCACCAGATCATTATATGAGGTATTTGGTCCAGGTGGTCAAATTTGGGTTTGAAAATTACTTTTTTGATTCCTTTTAACCAATTCCAGGTTAAAAGACTCTCAAGGTGTCAGCCAGTGTTGAAAAGAGGCTATTCCATCCTGCAAATTATGGTTAGTTTATCTTTCTTAATGGTGACAGAGAGATTCTCTACCCTAGTTTAAAATCCTTAAGAACCAATTATAATGTGATTGAAGGTGCCTGTCCCATGTGAGTCCATCAGAAAGTCACCCAGTAATGAGAAACAGACAACAATAAACACAAAACCAAGAAAGATGTTAATCTTAATCTGCCAGGAAAGAACGAGAAGTAAGCAGATGTAAGAGATAGCACTCTCACAATCCTCTCAATGCTCTTCCACATTCAGTCTTCTTTCTCTTTATATCTTTCACTTCATTCTGTTTTCCACTCCTATCACCTTCTTCATGCATCAGTTATTTGATGCAGAGATTCCTCTGTAGCCTATGGTGGTTTCAAACTTACCATAGATCATACTGGTCTTAATATCACAGTAGCTCTTTTACCGCAGTTTACCAAGTAGTAGGTTATAGTTATAAACTACCACACCTAGTTGCATCTCGAAAACATATTCTGTATGTTTTCTTCTAGCCTCAAAATTCCAACTTAAACTTTATTCTCCTAAATATGTTTTTTTTCCTTATATGTGTATCAAAGAACTGCAGTGGTGCAGATAAATTTTAATCCAGCAACATGGCTACTCTGGCAAGGGATCACATTCATAAAAGGTCTAGGATTTGGTGATCAAGCTGGAATGCAGGCACACCCTTTATTATAGTATGACTTGGATGTAATGTAGAAGCACCCTTAGTACACACCCTTAATCCAAAACAATGAAGATAAGGTTAAAAAAATAGAAGAAAGCAGGCATGTTTGAAAGTACATCTAATTGATGGGAGGACAGAAGTTTGAAAACAAAGAAAATTTTGAAAGAATAAATCAAAGATAGAATAGACACAACTCTCAAGGGAAAGAAAAACTAGGAAACTTACAAGTTTAGCACACACAAAATACACACATACACACATGCACACACACACACACACACACACAGAGAGAGAGAGAGAGAGAGAGAGAGAGAGAGAGAGAGAGAGAGAGAGAGAGAGAACAGACAGCTTTAGAGACAAGCTGCAAAGAGAATAAACTAGTCACAGAACAAGAAAGAATGAGACAGAGATTGAGAAGAAACCAGAAGCCTAGAACATATTGAAAAAGTGAGTTTTTGTTTCTCTTATTGGATTTTTTAATATTTACATTATAAATATTATCCTCATCCCCAGTTATCACTCCATAAAACCTCTATCCATCCCCTTGCTTCTATGAGGATGTTCCCCCACCCGCCTACCCATCCCACATCACTGTCCTGGCATTTCCCTAGATTATATATTACTCCCATTGATTCCAGATAATGCCATCCTTTGCTACATATGGGGCTGGAGCTACGGGGCACTTCATGTGTACTCTTTGGATAGTGGTTTAATTACTGGGAGCACTGGGGCATCTGGTTTGTGGACATTGTTGTTCTTCTGGGGTTAAAAACTCATTCGGCTTCTTCAATCCTTTGGCTAACTTCTCAATTGGGGACACAATTTTCAGTCCACTTTTTGGCTGTGAGCATCCAACTCTGAATTTGTCAGGCTCTGGAATAACCCCTCAGGAGACAGTTATATCAGGTTCCTGTCAACAACCACTAATTGTTATCCAAAGTAGAGTCTGGGTTTAGTGGCTGTGTATGAGATAAATCTTCACATGGGAAGTCTCTGAATGTCCTTTCTATCAGTCTCTGCTTCACACTTTGTCTCTGTATTTCCTCCTGTGATTGTTTTATTCCCTCTTCTAGGAATGCCTGAAGCGTCCACTATTTTGTCTTTCTTGTTCTAGAGCTTAATGTGGTCTGTGAATTGTATCTTGGGTATTCCAATCTTTTGGGCAAAATCCACTTATCAGTGAGAGTATATCATGTGTGTTCTTTTGTGTTTGTGTTACCTCACTCAGGATAATACTTTATAGTTCCATCCATTTGCCTAAGAATTTCATGAAGTCATTGTTTTTAAATAGCCGAATAGTACTCCATTGTGTAACTGTACCACCACAATTTCTGTATCAATTCCTCTGTTGAAGGATGTCTGGGTATTTTCCAGCTTCTAGCTATTATAAATAAGGCTGCTAAGAACTTAGGGGAGCATGTGTCCTTGTTAGATGTTGGAGCATCTTTGAGGTTTATGCCCAAGAGTGATATAGTTATGTTCTCAGGTAGTACTATCAGACTAATTTCTAGAGTGGTGGTACCATATTGTAATCCCACCAACAATGGAGGAGTCTTCCTTTTTCTCCACATCATTGCCAGCATCTGCTGTCACTTGACTTTTTGATCTTAACCCTTCTGACCGGTGTGTGGTGGAATTTCAGGGTTGCTTTGATTTGCATTTCTCTGATGACTAAGGATGTTGCACATTTCTTTAGGTGCTTCTTGGTCATTAGTCATTCCTCAGTTGAACAGCACATTTATGTGGAAAGCTGGGAGAAGCCAGATTGAAACAGTCAGTGTGGAAAGGATTCTGAGCCAGAATGGCAGAGTGAAACCAGCCAGCCAGGATACAGAAAGAGTTACAAAGGGCCATCTTATTCAGCACTAAGCTTCAGGGTTGACATTGACAACAGGAGGATCAAAGTTTCATTACACAGTCTCTAATCTTATGCCAATCCTTTATCTGTAATGGCTTTCCAAAAAAATGTTTACAGTAAAAGGGGAAAAAAGGTGTTCTATGTAATCATGCAGAGAAAATGAAATTCTCAGAATACTGTTACAGTACAACATGAATTTAGGTGTTCTATAGATATAAGTCTTATACAGGTGCTGGTTAATTTTTGTATAATCTTGGCACACAATCTAGAGTGTCAAATGAGAAGAAAGAAACTCAACTGAGAAAATGTTTCTGTCAGATTGACCTGTAGGTCAGTTATGGAACATTCTTTTTATTATTATAAATGACTGATGTGGGTTGACCTAGGCTACTGTAATTATTGTCACTCCTGGGCAGGTGATCCTGGTAAGTAGAAGGCAAGAAGATCAAGCCATGGGGAAAAAACCCTGGAATTCTTCATGGTCTCTACTTTTATGTCTGCTTCCAGGATCCTACTTCAAATTCATGCCTGGCTTCTGGAGATGATGAACTCTAAAAAGTAAGGTGAAATAACCATTTTCTTTGCTACTTTGCTTTGGATTTTAGGTTTTATCAAAGCAAGAGAAACCTATCTAGGACACATATCAATGCCTGTCTTGTTCTTACAGGCTGTTCCTATAAAAAGAACACTCACAAATCATATTGATTTCATTTTATTCAGCACTAAGTTTTGGTAAATATCAAATTCTGTATGTTTGAATAGTCATCAGAGCTTCATATATTTGAGTGTTTGGTGCACACTTCATGAAAGAATTTAGAAAGATTTAAGAAGGCTTCTTAGAAGAGTTATGTTACTGATGGTGTTTTGTGAGGTTTTCAAAATTCCATACCATTGAGAATTTGTTCACTTTGTCTAGTTCTTGTAGATCAGGATGTAATTTCTCATCTATTATTTTGTTACCACATCTACATTTCTGCTCACATGATCGTCATTATTATAGTCAGTGAATCACTTTCTAAAATTCTAAGACATCTTTAAAATATGGCTTCTATGAGCTTTCTAGGCTGTAGTATAGCCAAGTCAGTTTCTTTGTTTACTTACCAGTGGTAAGATCCAGTAATATTTGGACTATGATTAACCCAGGGCTAAGTGTTACTCTACTGTGAATATATGAGTGGCACAGGACTGAATCATATTCAATTTTCCTGTAACCAAGAGTTTGCTATGCAGTGGAATTATTTAAATTTTATAGTTACTTTTATGTGGTTGATATGTGTTTACCAAATAAATTATTATTATCATTGTCTATCATTATTCATTAAAAGTATTCATTGTTGGGATCCAGAAATTACCCACAAACTGTGCAATCAATTTCCGTCAAACAGAGAAAATTTATTGAGGATATGGTCCTGGACTGGTCTAACATGGGGATGGCTCAGTTCCCAAAACTGAACTCTAATTCTAAATAAGGTCCTACAGGGTTTTAATCCCCAAATTTATAAACATCCATGACATGTTATTTCTTCATTCGTGATATATCATCATTTATGGATAAAATAATTTTTAAGAGCATGTTGTTGTATATTTACATTGTTTTCATTGGTTGGGTATTCAACTATGGTGGAGGAATTACATTGTCTAATATTCATGTTTAAACCTTAATAGTTATTTTTTACATTTATATATTTGTACTCGCTGGTTTTGTGTCAACTTGACACAAGCTGGAGTTAATCACAGAGAAAGGAGCCTCAGTTGGGCAAATGCCTCCATGAAATCCAGATGTAAGGCATTTTCTCAACTACTGATCAAGGGGGAAGGCCCCAGCCCATTGTGGGTGGTGCCATCCCTAGGCTGGTAGACTTGGGTTCTAAAGAAAGCAGGCTGAGCAAGCCATGGGAAGCAAGCCAGTAAATGAAATCCTTCCATGGCTTCTGCATCAACTCCTGCTTCCTGACCTGCTTGAGTTCCAGTCTTGACTTCCTCTGATGATGAACAGCAATGTGGAAGTGTAAGCTGAATAAACCTCTTACTCCCCAACATTTTCTTGGTCATGGTATTTTGTGCAGAAATAGAGACACCCCCTCCCCTGACTAAGACAAATGGGTCTTGTCTTAGTAGTTATTTTTTACATTTATATATTTGTGAGTGTGTACATGTTTGTTTTGTGGTCCTTTTGTTTGTTATGATTTAATGTTTTCTTGTTGTGGTAGAATGTTTTGACTTTACGCCCAAAGAAATTTGTAAAGAGTTGGTATCTGTTTTTGCTTCATCATGGTGGTGAAACAAAGGGATTTGTAGGAACTGGCCATATCATATCCAAATTAGGAAGCAGAGAGCAATGAAGAAATCATGCAAGTGCTAAGTCCCACTCTCTAAACTTAAATAAGAGAGGATGGATAGGCTGAGGGTCAAGAGTGAATTGTATTGTTAACCTGTCGTCAGATATTCCCAGAGAGATTATCATAACATAGTACTTCACAGACATTCTTAGAGATGATTCTTCCAGGTAACTCTAAACTGTGTCAAGTTGGCAATGAAAATTAGACTTAACTATGCATGTGGTGTGTGTGTGTGTGTGTGTGTGTGTGTGTGTGTGTTGGGGGGAATGCACCTGTAACTGGTGAAAGTGAGTGGACAACATGCAGTCAAAAGATAGTTTTTTTATTCTACTATGTGGGATCAGAAAATATTGCTCAGATATTTAGACCTGATGTTCAGAGTATTTACTCACAATTATCTCTTTGACCCTTAACCTTAGTATTGTTATATGCAAGTGTTAACTACTATGTGTGTGTGTGTGTGTGTGTGTGTGTATACATATAATGTGATGCTGACCAATCATAAACAAATCTCAGTGTTCTATTTCATCCAATGCCAAAAATAAAAAAAAATAACTTAAAAATTATAAAATATTGTTGAGGGCCGAAGGCTGCACCTTACAAGATGGTGCTGGTTTCAGGTGCCATGAATCAGCTAAAGTGTGGTAAATAACCACTGGGCACATGTGCAAAGAGTGGTGCAAGCCAAGTCACCGCCCATCTCGGGGCGTCACAATCAGACCACTGGCGGGCAGCCAATCACACAGCGACACACCACCCTTGGGGGGTATAAATTAGGGTGCCTTTTCCTGCCCGGTGTCTTCCTCTTCAACATACAATAAAGGTTGTTCACAGAAGAATCCTGTTGTTGCACGCCTTTTCCTGTGGGCGGGAAGTGGGGCACATGACAAAATTTTAAAATATTAAATTTATGCACATCAAGGTAGATATATATGAGAAGAGATTTACTAAAAATATTGTAAAATATAATTTTTGAAATTGCATAATTCTATAACAAATTGAAATAACTAGTTTGTAAAGTTTTTAAACTTTGAAAAACTATTTTACATATATTACTGAGCAGCATAGACAGATTGTCTAATTATACAAAATTATTTATTGAGAAACACAAAAGTTTACTACTATAATAAGTTGATCCTGTCAAACATGAAACAAATCTTATTTTTTGCAAATGCTGTATACAAACAAGAGATATAACCTTCTTATTAGTTTGATATCCTCCAAGTAAGGCTTTTGAAATTAGCGACATTATAATTTGGAGAGGCATATCCATTTGTTTGGAGCATGGAACAGTAGGGCAGTAATAAAATTTTCGGATGAGAAAGCCACTAAGATAACTCACATAAATTCACCTGTCTCAGTGCCTGACAATTTCATTTTAATCATGGCACCTACATGCTAAAGAAAAAAACAGACTTTACAGGGTGTCTTCTAGGGCATGCATGTGTACACTTGTGAACACACAAACAGACAGAAAGAGACAGTGAGAAACCGAGTCATAGACAGAGAAGGAATATTTTTAAAAGTATTTAAAAAATTATATATACATACTCTTTTGAATACTGCCTTAATTTTAGCCAGTGAAGACACTTTTTAAACTGTGGCTTTGATACATATTGTGAATATATTTTTTTCCAAAAAAATATTAAATATTTCTTTAAATTGAAAATGAAATCAAGCTTGGATAGAAGGAAAAGTCTGTAAGACTAATCAGCAAATAAAAGGCTAATACATTTTGATAAAGATTGACTCCAGTCAGTTGTTGTCTGAGGAATACAGATGTAGCATGGCCTATACATTAAATAAAACCATAAATTTAGCATTAGTCATAGACACTGAACATCTTAGCCTTTCACTTAGTAACTGGAGGCACACACCTGTGGACTAATTCATGCCTACATTCTTGGGAATAAATGAGGCTGTTTTGCAAATTCTCTGTCATGAACCTTGGTGTTCTTGCCAGCTGTTCTCTTCACACATTTCTACCTAACTGCACAGCAACAAAAACCTTTGCTCCAATGACTGACTGACCTTCTCCTGGGTGGATCCTTTAACTAATGATACAGGCGTAATGTCACCAAAAGCCAATGGCAGTTTTGCATGATTAAAAATGCCAGAACCCACACCATCCATACATTTCCATTTCAATTTGCTTGGGAAAATAGCATAGAATGCATTATGTAAACATATTTAGAATGAATAAACACAATCAACTAAAATTTCAGACATCTGTTCGACCTTGTGGCAGAACTTCAAATTTGCATACCTAATTGCTTTTAAACAGTTTCATTTTGCCCTCTATATTATTAGATCATGTAACCTTTAAACTACAAAACCGATAAGTTTTATGTCACAGATAATGTTGAGGATGATTTATAAGATGCTTCTGCCCTTGTCCTTTAGACACTCTTTTATGTTTTCAGAGAAAAAGAAACATAGAAGGCCTTTGGATGGGGAAAACTTTAATTCATATTCTAAATCTATTCTTATGTTATCAATGAGAGAATTGAAACGTGAAATATTTGCATAACTGTGCTTCAAGGCACATAAAAAATGCAGATATCCTAACCACAAGATGCAGATTATACCTACTTAATGGCATAAATCTGCTGTTGCTTGTAGTTTATGTGCCCTAGAGAACAGGCAATCATGCAGTACCAGTTTTATGTTCTGTTTTCTATTTTTAGTTAGAATGCACTACCATACACTTCATATACTTCTGTCCAACAAACACAAACATATATCACAGGGTCAAGCCAAATTTCAGTCTTAATCTAAATAAAGTTTTATTGTTGTTTTTGTTTTTTGTTTTTAGATTGGGTAACCAGGTTCACTTCTACAAATGTTAATGAGTAGGAAACCTGTTTATATTAAAAAGTATGATATTTTTGTTCTTCCTATTGGATTGCAAACCTGTTCAGCTCCATCAGTCCTTTCCCTAACTCTCCATTGGGATCTCCCTGCTCAGTCCAATGGTTCTCTGTGAGACTCCACATCTGTATTGGTAAGGCTTTAGCAAAGCTGCTCAGGAGACATATATCAGGCTCATGTCACCAAGTACTTCTTGGCATCAGCAATCAGGTCTGAGTTTGATGGCTGCATATGGGATAGATTGACAGGTAAGGAAGTCTCTGGATGCCCTTTCCTTAAGTCTCTGCTCCACAATTTGTCCCTATATTTGCTTTAGACAGAAGCAATTTTGGGTTAAAATTTTAAGATGAGTGGGTGTCCCCATCCCTCAATTGGAGGGGCATATCTAACCTCTGGATGTGGTCTCTACAGGTTCTCTCTGCCCTTTTTGGAGTATTATAGCTAATACTTTTGGGGCTTGGGAGCCTCTTGCTTTCCTGGCATCTGTGACTTTCTGGTGGTTACTCCCACTTCCCAATCCTTCAATTATATACACCACTGTTGAATTTCCTTACCTTCCATCTATTATTCCCATCTCCTCCCATGCCTTATCCTATCCCCCATCCTCCCCCCTTCCTCCCAATTCCCTCCCACCATCTACCTTCCATAATTATTTTATTTTCCCTTCTAAGTAGTACTGAAGATCCATACTTTGGTCTTCTCTGTTCTTGATCTTCATATGTCCTATCAATATTCCGAGCTTTTTTTCCTAATATTCACTTATCAGGGAGTACATACCAGGTTTGTCCTTTTATAACTCTGTTACCTCAGTTAGGACATTTTTTTTTCCTAGTTCAATTCATTTGCCTGTGAATTTCATGAAGACCTCCCACAGAGCTCACAGGGACTAAACCACCAACTAAAGAATACACATCGAGGGACCTATACATTGGGGCATCTAGCTTTCAGAGAACAAGTGTCTGTCTTCCCATTGAGACCAGATAAGTCCATTCTCTGTTGCATATGCAGCTGTAGCCATGGTTCCCTCTATGTGTACTCTTTGGTTGGCAGTTAATTCCTCGGGAGCTCTGGGGTGTTTGGTTGTTTGATGTTGTTTTTCTTCCTATTGGGTTGAAAAACCCTTAACTCCTTCAGTTCTTTCCCTAACTTTTCCATTGGTGTCTACATGCTCAATACAATGGTTGGCTAAAAGCACCCACCCCTGTCTTTGTCAGGCTCTGGAAGGGACTCTCAGGAAACAGATATATCAAGCTCCTGTCAGGAAGTACTTCATGACAAGAGCAACAGTGTCTGGGTTTGGTGTCTGTATATGGAATGGATCCCTCTGTATGATTTTCCTTCAGTCTCTGTTTCACACTTTGTTCCTGTATTTCCTTTAGATAGGAGCAAGTCTGAGTTGAAAATTTTGAAATGAGTGGGTGGCCCCATCCCTAAAGGTCACCTTGCCTGACCTCTGGATATGGTCTCTACTTATTCTTTCTTCCATTTGTTGGGTATTTGGGGTAATGTCATCTCCACTGGTCACTGGGAGCTTCTGGCTTTCCAAGCATCTGGGACATTCTGATAGCTATCTCCAGTTCTCCATTCCCCAATTTTGTAAAACTCTGTTCGGTTTCCTGACCCTCTGTCTATCATCACTATCTCCTCCTATACCCAATTCTGCCACCCTTTAATTCGACTCCTCCTCCTCTCTTCCTCCCAAGTCCCTCCCACCAACTACTTCCTGAAAATATTTTGTTGCACCTAATAAGAAGGAGTGAAGCATCCAGATGTTGATATTCTTTTCTTATGCTTTATATGGTCTGTGATTTTTAATGAGAATATTCCTAGATTGTTGACTAATATCCACATGTCAGTGAGTACATACCATGTGTATTCTTTTGTGACTGGATTACCAGACTGAGGATGATAGTCTCTAGTTCCATCCATTTTACTGCAAATTTTATGGAGTCATTGTTTTAAATAGCTGAGTAGTAGTCAAATGTATAAATGTACCACATTTTCTGTATCCATTCCTCTGTTGAGGGATATCTGGCTTGTTTCCAGATTCTGGTTATTATAAATAAGGCTGCTATGAACATGGTGGAACATGTGTTCCTGTTATATTTTGGAGCATCTTTTTGATATATGCCCACGAGTGGTATAGCTTTGTTTTCAGGTAGTAGTATGTCCAATATTAAAAACTATATGACTGATTTCCAGAGTAGTTATACCAGCTTACAAACCTAACAACAGTGGAGGAGTGTTCCTTTTATTCCACATCTTTGCCAGCATCTGCTGTCATCTGAGTTTTTGATCTTAGCCATTCTGACAGGTGTGTGGTGGATTCTGAGGGTTGTTTAGATTTGCATTTCCCTGATGACTAGGGATGTCGAGTATTTCCTTAGGTGCTTCTCAGACATTCAATATTCCTCAATTGAGAATTCTTTGTTTCTGTACTTCATTTTCAAAAGGATTGTTTGATTCTCTAGAGTGTCACTTCTTGAGTTCTTTTTATATATTGGATATTACACATTTATAAGATACAATGATTTTGTGAAATTCCTGGGAAAATGGATGTATCTAGAGAATATCATCCTGAATGAGGTAACCCAGTCACAAAAGAACAGAAATAATATGCTGTCACTGATAACTGGATACTAGCCCCAGAAAGCTCTGAATACCCAAGAAATAACTTGCAGACAATATGAAGCTCAAAAAAAGGCCAAAAAGTAGAAGCCTCAGTCCTTCTTGAAAAAAAAATCAATAAGTATATAGCACCCTCTCAGAGAGCTAAGAAGATAAACTTGTGGCAATTTTTGGTATTTAAAAATCATTATGTTTAATCTTTACACACAAAGAAAATTTTGACTATTTCCATGCTACATTATTTTTTACATGTAATTTATGCTTATTGTAACTAGTAAGATTTCGGTGCATACTATCAAGCCTTCAAAAAATAAATAAATAAAGGGCAGCACTGCTGCTTTGTCAAGAAAAAAAATGCATGAATTATTTTCAGAGAGTTTTTACCAGCTTGCCCTCTCAACTGCAACGGAAAGATTTCTCTTTCTGCACATACACACCAACATCTTTATCACCTGATCTTAGCCATTCTGACTGGTGTTAGGTAGAATCTCAGGGTTGTTTGATTTGTATTTCCCTAATGACTAAGGATGTTGAACATTTCCTTAGGTGAGTCTGTAGAATGTAGAATTGGAAAGATCTCTTTCCAATCTTTTGTTTGCCTATTTGTCTCACTGTCAGTGTCGTTTGCTTTAGAGAAGACTGGCATTTTTATGAAGACACATTTATTGGTTGTTGATCTTAAAGCATAAGCCATTTGGGTTCGGTTCTGGAAATTTCCACTATGGCCATGTGTTAGAGGTTCTTCCTCACTTTCACTTCTATTACTTCCATAATATATAGGTTTATATGGAGACCCTTGATTTTGTTGGACTTGAATTTTGTACAAGGAGATAAGAATAGATTGATTTGCATTTTTATACATACTGAACACCAGTTGAATCAGCAACATTTTTTGAAAATGCTGTCTCTTTTTCACTGGGTGGTTTTAGTTTCTTTGTCAAAGATCAAGTGTTTTTGGGGGTGGGGGATCATTTCTGGGTCTTCAGTGCTATTCCATTGAACTACTTGCCTGTTTCTGTACCAATACCTTACATTTATTATCATAATTGCTTTGTAATACAGCTTGAAATCAAGGCTGGTGATTTTCCCCAGAAGTTCTTTTATTGTTGAAAACAGTTTTTTCTATTCTGGGATTTTGTTTATTGCAATGAATTTTCAAAATGCTTTTTCTAACTCTATGAAGAATTGAGTTGTGATTCTGATGGAGATTATATTGAATCTGTAGATTGCTTTAGGCAACATGACCATTTTCACTATATTAATCCTGCCAATTCATGAATATAGGAGACCTTCCATCTTCTGAGATCTTCAATTTCATTCTTCAGAGACATGATGTTCTTGTCATATAGATCTTTGATTGCTTGATTAGAATCAAACCAAAGTACTTTATATTATTTGTGACTATTGTGAAGATTGTCACTTCCCTAATGTCTTTCTATCCCAGTTTATCCTATGAGTAGAGGAAGACTACAGATTGGTTTGAGTTAATTTTATATCCAGTCATTTTGCTGAAGTTGTTTATCAGGTTTAGGAATTCTTGGTTGAAATTTTTGGGTCACTTATATATACTATCAAATCATCAGAAAATAGTGATATTGCTATGTCTTTCTATCCAATGAATACTTTTTACCAATTTTCGTTGTCTAATTATTCTGGACAGGACTTCAAATACTGTGCTGCATAAGTACAGAGAGATTGGCAACCTTGTCCTGTCCCTGACTATATGCTGAGAAGAAGGTATATTCTTTCCTTTTAGAATGGAATCTTCAATAGATATATGATACATCCATTTGGTTCATAAAATCTATTAGTTTCATGGTATTTCTGTTTAGATTCTGTTTGAATGATCAGCCCATTGATGAGAATGGGGTTTTGAAGACTCCTACTGTTATTATGTGAGAAGCAATGTGAAAAAGTGTGAGAAGCCACCTCAGTTGGTCAAATAAAGAGAGCAAATGACAATTCTCTCTCTCTCTCTCTCTCTCTCTCTCTCTCTCTCTCTCTCTCTCTCACACACACACACACACACACACACACACACACACACACACACACACACACACGGGGGGGGGGGCAGGGGGACAGGTAGATGCCCTTTAACAAAAAAAAATTCCTTTAAAGATTAGAGTAAAAAAACTCAATCAGGTAAAAATATGAACAAAACTACACAAAACCTAAAAATATAAATAGAAACAATAAAGAAAGCACAAGAAGAGGCAACCCTGGTGATTAGAAAATAGGGAAAGATTTCAAGAAATCAGAAAAGAAATAATGAAAAACATTACCAACTTTCTAGAATTTAATGAAAATAAAAGCACAACACTTACCTCAATCACAAATATCTATAACATTGGAAAAAAATGTAGATAACCTGAAATATCTAATTAAAGGACATTTTCCCTTATAGTACTTAAATATCATATAAATTTAAATAATATATAAATTTATGTTTTCCTAAATTTGCATTAAACTCATCAATTTTTATTGAAAAACAGTGGATTCTTAGTTTTTATTCATCTATGGAAAGAACGTAATATTTTTTATGAGACTGAGGAGAAGATAATTAAATTTTCTAACATTCTTGGTATATTTGCCAATAGTGTTTCCAATGAACTCTATTTCAACATAGAATATACTAATTGGAACTTATATGTTCAAATTTACAAGAATGGAATACATTAAAAAATGTTTCCTTTCCACTAAAGAATGGCTCAGTCATTCTTATGTTTGGGTACTGACTACAATTTAGTAGTAGAGTTGTGGCTAGCATAAAAAAAATCCCTAGATTACATTCTTAGCATTGCATGAGCCAAAGAGCACAAAGTTGTCCAACCTTCACAGTAGCAAAACAAGGAACATGTATTGGATCACTCAATTTTTGTATTACAGAATTTTTTAATTGAATAACTTTATTTTAAAAACACAAAGATAAAGGTACAAATTATAAATGAATTTTTGCCTAACAGTATATGAATACATTGTTGTCAGTACTTAATTTTCTTTTAAAGGTTTGATAGTATGCCTTAAAAACTACAGCATAAAAAAGATGTAAAACAAGATGAAATCTGGAAATAGTCATCGTATTCATGGTGTGTAAAGATAGAGCATAAAGATTTTTCATTAATTTTTTGACATTTGTTTTTCTTGAACTTCAGATAGTGTATAAGCTGATTCTGGGGTGTTCAAGATTTCTGGGGTTAGTATCCAATTATCAGTGACTGCATATTATGGCTGTTCTTTTGTGATTGTGTTACCTCACTTAGGATGACATTCTCTAGATGCATCCATTTTCTTAAGAATTTCATAAAGTTGTGTTTCTAATAGCTGAGTAGTAATTTAGTGTATAAATATACCACAATTTTTGTATCCATTCATCTGCTGAAGGACATCTGTGTCCTTTCCAACTTCTGGCTATTATAAGTAGGCCTGCTATGAACATTGTGATGCATGTGTCTTTGTAGTATGTTGGAGCTTCTCTGGGGTATATGCCCAGAAGTGGAATAACTGGGTCTTAAGGTAATACTATATTCAGTTTTCTGAGAAATGGCCAGACTGATTTCCAGAGTGGTGTACCAGTTTACAACCCCACCAACAGTGGAGGAGTCTTCCTCTTTCTCTGCATACTCTCCAGCATCTGCTGTCATCTGAATTTTGATATTAGCCATTCAGACACTTGTGAGGTGGAATCTCAGGTTTGCTTTGATTTGAATTTACCTGATGGCTAACAATGTCCAGCACTTCCTTAGATACTTCCCTGCCATTCAATATTCCTGACTTGAGAACTTTTTGTTTAGCTCTGTACCCCATATTTTAGTAGGGTTGTTTGATTCTCTGGTTTTTAACTTCTTGAGTTCTTTGTATACCTTGTATATTAGGCCTCTATCAGATGTGCTGTTGGTAAAGATCATTTCCTAATCTGTTGGCTGCCGTTTTGTTTCTTGGCAGTATCCTTAGCCTTACAGAAATTTTGCTATCTCATTAAGTTCCATTTGTCAATATTTGACCTTAGAGTATGAGCCATTGGTGTTCTGTTCAGAAAATTTTCTCTTATACCTATGTGTTCTAAGGTTTTCCCTAATATCTCTTTTAATAGTTTCAGTGTTCCTGGTTTAATGGTAAGATCTTTGATCCACTTACACTTGAGCTTTGTACAAGGAGATAAGAAATGTTCTATTTTATTTCTTCTGTAGGCTGATTGCCAGTTGGACCAACAATTATTTGCTGAAGAGACTGTCCTTTTCCCATTGAATGTTTATAGCTCCATTGTCAAAAATCAAGTGACAATATATGTGAGGGCTCATTTCTGGATCTTCTATTCTATTCCATTGATCTACTTGCCTATCTCTGTACCAGCACCATGCAGTTTTTTTTATACAATTTCCTTGTAATATAGCTTGAGGTCAGGGATGGTGATTCCCTCAGATGATTTCTTGTTGTCAAGGATGGATTGCACTATTGTAGGTCTTTTGTTATTCCAGATGAAATTGCACATTGCTCTTTCCAACTCTATAAAGAATTGGGTTGAAATTTTGATGGGGATTGCATTGAATCTGTAGATTACTTTTGATAAGATGGCCATTTTAACAATGTTGAACTTTTCAGTCCATGAGCATGGGAGTTCTTCACATTTTCTGAGATCTTCCTCGATTTCCTTCTTTAGAGGTTTGAAGTTCTTTCCATACAGATCCTTCACTTGCTTAGTTAGAGTCTCAGCAAGGGATTTCATGTTGTTTGTGACTATTGTGAAAGTTATCTTTTCCCTAATTTCTTTCTCCGCATGTTTGTCCTTTGAGTAGATGAAGGCTACTGATTGGTTGCAGTTAACTTTATATCTGGCCACTTTGCTGAACTTATTTATCAGCTAGAGAAGTTCTCTGGTAGAATTTTAGGGGTCATTTATATACACTATCATGTCATCTGCAAACAGTGATGTCTTGACTTCTTTTGCAATTTGTATCCCTTTTATTTCCTTTTGCTGTCTAATTGCTCAGGCCATGACTTCCAGTACTATGTTGAATAGGTTGGGGGAGAGTGGGCAGCTTTGACTAGTCCCTAATTTTTGTGGGATTGTTTCAAGTTTCTAACCATTGAATTTGATATTGGCTATTGGTTTGCTGTATATTGCTTTTATTATATTTAGGTATGGGCCTTGGATTCCTGTTCTTTACAAGAGTTTTAAAATGAAGGGGTGTTGAGTTTTGTCAAATGCTTTGCAGCATCGAGTGAGATGATGATGTGCTTCTTTATTTCGAGTCTGTTTATATGGTAGATTATGTTGATGGATTTCTGTATATTGATGCATGCCTCCATCTGATAGATGAACCCTATAAGATTGTGGAGAATGATACATTTTCATCTGTTCTTGGATTCGGTTTGCAAGGATTTTATTGAGTGTTTTTGCATCAATGTTCATAAGTGTGATTGGTCTGATTTTATGTTTTCTTGTAGGGTCTCTGTGTGGTTTAGGACCTAAGCTTATTGTGGCTTCAAAGATGAGTTAGGTAGTATTCTAACTGACACTATTTTGTGGAATAGTTTGGAGAGTATTGGTATTAGGTCGTCAATAAATGTTTGATAGAATTCTGCACTGAACACATCTGGACCTGGGCTTTCTTTTTGGTTGGGAGGCATTTGATGATATCTTCTATTTATTTAGGTGTTATGGGATTGTTTAGATGGTTTACCTGGTCCTGGTTTATCTTTACTATCTGGTATCTGTCTAGGAATTCATCCATTTCCTCCATATTTTCCAGCTTTGTTGAATATAGACTTTTATAGTAGGATCTGCTGATTTCTTGAATTTTCTCAGTTTCAGTTATTATATCTCTACTTTTATTTCTGATTTTGTTAATTTGGATACACTCTTTTTTGCCATCTAGATTGTCTGGCTAAGGGTTTATCAATCTTTTTAATTTTCTCAATGAACCAGCTCTTGAAGATGTTGATTCTTTCAATGATTCTTTTTGTTTCTATTTGGTCAATTTATGATCTGAGTTTGATTATTTCTTGCCATCTATTCCTCTTGAATGTATCTGCTTCCTTTTTTTCTTGAGCTTTCAACTGTGCTGCCAAATTACTAGTGTAGGCTCTCCTCAGTTTCTCTTTGGAAGCACTCAGAGCTATGAGTTTTCCTCTCAGTGCTCCTTTCATTGCATCCTATAGGTTTGAGTATGTTGTGTTTTCATTTTAATTAAATTCTAAAAAATACTTTATTTCTTTCTTTATTTCTTCTTTGACCATGGTATTATTTAATAGAGCATTGTTTTTTAAATTTCCATGTGTATATGTGCTTTTTGTTGTCTTTGTTGCTATTAAAGGCCAGCATTAGACCATGGTGTTCAGGTAGGATGCATGGGTATATTTCAATCTTCTTTTATCTATCGTGGCTTGTACTGTTACTGATTATATAGTCAATTTTGGAAAAGGTGCTGTGAGGACCTGAGAAGAAGGTATATGCTTTTGTTTTAGGAGGAAATGTTCTGTAGATGTTCATTAATTCCAATTGCTTCATAACCTCTGCTAGTTTCACTGAGTCCTTTTTCAGTTTCTGTTTCCATGATCTGTCCATTGATGAGAGTGGTATTTTGAGGTCTCCAAATATTATTGTGTGGGGTGTGATGTATTTTTTGTGCTTTAGTATGTGGGGTTTTTTTTTGTTGTTGTTGTTGTTTTGTTTTTTTGAGGAATAGGGGTGCTCTTGTGTTTGGAGCATATATGTTAAGGATTGAGAGTTCCTCCTGACAAATTTACCCTGTAATGGGTAAAAAGTGTCCTTCCTTATCTTTTTTTGATAACTTTTGGTTGAAAATCTACTTTATTTGATATTAGAATGGACACTCCAACTTTCTTCTTGGGGCCGTTTTCCTGGATGTATTTTTCCCAAGCTTTTATTCTGAGGCAGTATCTGTTTTTGTCTCTGAGATGAGTTTCCTGTATGCAGAAAAATGCTGGATTCTGTTTATGTATCCAATCTGCTAGCCTATGTCTTTTTATAGGGGAATTGAGTTTATTTATGTTAACAGATATTTAGAAATAGTGGTTGCTGTTTCCTGCTCTTTTTGCTTTATAGGTAGAATTGTGCATGTGTGTCTTTCTTCTTTTGGTTTTCTTGCTTAGGTATTCTCTTGTTTTTACTAGGATGTACTTCCCCTCCTTGTATTGGGTTTTCCACCTAAAATTCCTGTAGTACTTGGTTTGTGCTCAGAAATTGTGTAAATTTAGTTTTGTCTTGGAATATCTTGGTCTCTCCATATATGTTGATTTAGAGTTTTGCTGGGTATTGCAGCTAGGGCTGACACTTGTGTTCTCTTAAGGTCTGCATGATGTCTGTCCAGGCTCTTCTAGCTTTCATAGTCTTTGTTGAGAAGTCGGGTGTGATTCTGATTGGTCTGACTTCATATGTTACATAAGCTTTTTCCCTTACTGCTATTAGTATTCTTTTTATTTTCTTTGTGCTCTCGGTGTTTTGACTATTATGTATCAGGGGGATTTTATTTTCTGGTCCAATCTATTTGGAGTTCTGTAGGTTTTTTTTATGCTCATGATCATCTCATTCTTAAGAGTAGGGAAGTTTTCTTCTACGGTTTTGTTCAAGATATTTTCTGTGCCTCTTTGTTGATATTCTTTGTCATTTTCTATTCCTGTTATCCTTATGTTTGGTCTTCTCATTGTGTCCTGGATCTCCTGGACATTTTGGGTTAGGAGCTTTTCGGCTTTTGTATCTTCTCTGACTGTTTTGTCTATGTTTTCCACGTTGTCTTCGACCCCCGAGATTCTCTCTTCCATCTCTTGTAGTCTGTTGGAGATGATTGCATCTATGACTACTGATTTCCTTCCTTTTTAGGTATTCTACCTCTAGGGTTGTTGCATTTAGTATTTTCTCTATTGTTTCCATTTCCATTTTGAATTCCTATTCAATTCCTTTATCTCTTTGTTTGTTTTCCTCTAGTTCTTTGATTTCTTTGAGTGTTTTTCTTGTTTCCTCTTTAAAAGCTTTTACATCCTTATGCTTTTCTTCCCTTTCTTGTTTAAGGATCTCTATCATCATCTTGAGGTATGATTTCTGATCTGAGTCTTTTTTTCTGGAGTCTTTGGCATTTTGCTCTTTGCTGTGATGGGAGAGCTGGGTTCTGATGTTGCCAGGTTGTCTTGGTTTCCCTGGGGTAAGTTATTTTGCTTTCTTTTTGCCATCTTGTTGTCTGTGATTATATGTGGTCTTGTTGTCAGTGATTGGTTCTTGTCTTAACTGTGTACCTTGCCTGTGTCCCTTGATCTCTGCTTTTCCCAATTTCATATTGCCTGAACGTTTGTTCTGCATGCATGGGTCCTCTGGGTGGAAACTGAGTCCCTATTGCAGAGTTCTTGCTCCCCTGAACCAACTGGGTGGGGGAGGCGTGCTTTCCTCGCACCCGGCCCAGACCTCTCTGTGCTCTGGCTACTCGTAGCACATCCTCCACAGGACTGCTCTCTGGATCATCTCTGCTGTTCCTGTTCCTGGTGGCAGATGACTTTCAGGTTTGTTCAGAATTTATTTTGCACAATATATATTTAAATCATTTAAAAATTACACATAAGATTTTGATATATGGGTTTCAGCCTCTATCCTCACAGATGACCTCTTACCATATGAATTTGTGTTTACCAATTACAATATATTCTTTTTCTCTTTTAGGGAGATTGAAAATTAATAGTTGACTCAGAAAAGACCCAGAGGAAACTTCTCTCTTTATAGAGTTTTTTTACTTTTATTTGTAATATCAAATCTTTTATATATGTTCACAGGCTTAACTTAAAGTCTATGTTTGAAGATACTATGTCAACCTTATTTTAAATAAATTTATTGATCACAAATTAATTACTGAAATTGCAATATTCATAGATTTACTCATTAACCAGTGTAATGGCTTGATTTTATAAACCTAGAACTAATTTGCTTTATTAATTCACACATGTATATTTTTAGTAAGAAAGAGTTGTAAAAATATAAAGTTATAAGAGTTCTATGTACAGTTTCTTCTGACTGCAACAATGTGTCAATGACTATAATACAAATAAATCCTTATTATTTGCAATAGTCTATGAACTTTATTAGCAAATTACAAAAATTATAGTGTTCTTCATTTTCATAATAATATGAGAAATCTGTTATTAATTCCTTATCATCTACAGCATATATATTATATATTTATATATGCTATTAATATCTTCATCATCTATCTAGATATTACTTCTGTAGTCTATGAAACATCTATAAGTCATCTTTCTACCATTCATCTAGCTTATCTCTTATGAATATGTTTTACATATGTTTCTATCATGTAACTACACTGTACGTACTTCATACATTGTCTCTATGCATCTATCATTGTCTATCACCAACCTATCTTTTAACCTACCAATTATCTATCTATCTATCTATATATATATATATATATATGTGTGTGTGTGTGTGTGTGTGTGTGTGTGTGTGTGTGTGTGTGTAAATCAGCTTAAATGATGTGAGAAATTGGAAAACTGGAATAGTTTAGAGAAACTCATAGCAAAGTATGTAAAATTTGTGAGAGCTAACAGGTAATGCTACTTTATTTACCAAAATCAGGTGAAAACTCATTATTTTAGATAAAATTCAGTTAAGAGAATAACACTGTTCTATAAATTTTATCTCAGTGTTCTACAGGAAAAGTTCAGCTTTTGATATCATTTTATTATTCCAAGTACTTTATAGTACTACAGATAAATTGGTAATGAATTTAAGTTCATTGCTTTCCATTCTTGAGTTATATGTTCTTTTAATTTGATGATAAAAC
Source organism: Micromys minutus (assembly GCF_963924665.1). NCBI lineage: Eukaryota > Metazoa > Chordata > Mammalia > Rodentia > Muridae > Micromys > Micromys minutus. The sequence continues at coordinate 39,205,846 of NC_137981.1, read as the reverse complement.
ATTGTTGGATCCTAAAGGAATTTTGATAGTGAATTCTCAGGTCATAAAATGCTCATTTGCTTATCACATAGAATAGCACTTTCAATTTTTGCATTTTATAATATGTAGCAAGTTTTATAATAGCATCATTCTTTGCTATGATAGAAGTCACACAGTACATTGATTAGCATTATTATGGTTGATTTTATTTCATTCTACGATAATAAGTCAAAAGAGACAGGCAAGAGTTGGCTTTGCTCATTCTAGATGTACAAAATAGCAAATTAAATACTTCATTAACCAAGCAGCCCTTCAAAATTCCTTTTTTATTCTCTACAGTATGAATGTTGTAGCAAAGTGTACTTGAATAAAGATTACCAATATTATTTGAATATTAATCTCATATTATGTATAGGAAATTTACTTTTAAAATATTTAGTTCAAAGTGAAAAATAGAAGCAATGTGAAATAGTTGTTAAAGGACATCTGCAACCATCATCAATGTAGTGCACAAGGTGGTTTCATGGACAATAACACATTCAGTAACAGTGTTCTCTAGGTGCCCCTTTGTAAACCTAAAGAATAAATAGTAAAAAAAATTCTGGAATACTATCTTTTATAATTTTTAATATTTTATTTTCTCAATAATCACTGTAAATATGGAATGGGGTATTTTGAATAACTCTTTTAATCTTCTTTGGTGAACAGAGAATTTGCCTCACAAAACAGAAAACAGAACTTAGAGAATGTGAAATTTTAAAGTGGTTTTTAAGTCAACTTATTGAACATTGATTTTGAAGATAAACTGTTTGTTTAATAATAATCACAGAAAAGTGTTTTTGAAAATTAGAAAAGAAATGGAATGATATTCTGTGTTCTGCAGCTGGTTTTTTTACACATATTCTCAAAAGCCATATATTAGTACTGAGGTGAAAAGCACTTTGGTATTTTTCTTGACAACAACATCTGCTTCTCTCTTTTTTTTTTTTGTATTGACATTTGGAAAGTGGACCATTTGGGAAACTTAATATTTAGCAAAACATCTGTTTTTATGCATAGAGAGGCACATACTTTCACCTTTTACTGTGAACTTCTATTGGTTTTGTTCACCTTTTGTAGTATCTGTAAGAAATCTGAGTATTGTTGGTGGGGTTGTAAACTGATACAACCACTCTGGAAATCAGTCTGCCAATTCCTGAGAAAATTGGACATAGTACCACCTGAAGATTCAGCTATTCCACTTCTGGGCATATACCCCAGAGACACTTTAATATACAACAAAGATACATGCACCACAATGTTCATAGCATCTCTATTTATAATAGCCAGAAGCTGGAAAGAACCCAGATGTCCTTCAGTAGATGAATGGATACAAAAATTGTGGTACATTTACACAATGGAGTACTACTCAGCTATCAGAAACAAAGACTTAACCAAATTCTTAAGAAAATGGTTGCATCTAGAGAATATCATCCTGAGTGAGATAACCCAGTCACAAAAGAACAGACATAATATGCAGTCACTGATACTGGGATGCTAACCCCAGAGGCTCGGACTGCCCCAGATACAATTCACAGACTGTGTGAAGTTCAAGAAAAAATAGAAAAGAAAAGAAAAAAAAAGTCATGCTCAATCCTTACATACCAAGAAAATGTTGACTAATTCCGGGTTACATCCTGTTTTACATGTACTTTTTGCTCATTGTAACTAGTAAGACCTTAATGAGTATCAAACCTTAAAAAAAAAAAGAAAAAAAAAAAAAAAAAAAAAGCCAAGCACTGAAAAAAAGAAAATCTGAGTATTTACTTTTTCTATGTTGTTTCCAAATGTCCTTTTATATACTTATTCCTAGACCACTAAGTCACTATTTTCCAATTAATGACTTTCCTGATAAACAAAAGTAACTATAAGTTGAATCTGTGACTTAGCTAATGTCCACAGAAATCTGATATAATTATATTCATTTTTTAAAAAAATGCATATCATATGTCACATCAAGAACTATATGACATGTCAGCTAAAGAGCACATGTAAGTAGAAAATCAACACAGATTGAAAGCAATTCAGCTACAAGGTTGCCTCACAGTCATGAATGTGAATCATAGAGTGATAGTCATGAATGATGAAAATGAGGACATTTTTTACAAGGCAGCATTCAAGAAAATCTCTACTATATTGTTCCCATGTCTCCAAGCCTTAGAACTAAATGATACTTTTAGATAATATCAGTCACTTAACACTGAACTTCTCTCAAAAGTTGGAAGTCAGAGGAAGTCACAAAATGATCGATTGCAAATGTAACCATCTATATAGTATACAAATGAAAGACAATCTTAAGACCCAGTATTAGTTAGGTATACACACATATAGACCCAAGCATATGCTCAGCCAGACTCAGAAGTTAGATCATCAATTTGTTGTCCTAGATATCTCTATAAATCTTCTTGAATACTCAGAGCATTAATAACATTTTTTGTTAAATGATTAACAAAAGTAGTTGTGTTAAATTCTTGTGTAAAACCAAATGCAGAAACAGTGCTATTAGCTGCTAATATGATCAGTGGTGCTATACTAGCAATAGTCAAGCCCACTACCATTTTGCTTCTGATTAAAGTTTGACTCATTTCTTCCAAAATTTACAAGTCCTTTTCAGAATACCAAGGTTCTGTAATACTTACAAGTAATAATTCAAAAGTGGTCGACAGAACACCCTAACAGACATGACAAATTTCAATATACCACACAATTAGAAAGTACACAACCTATAAAACTTACATTAAATACAGTAAAAGAAACAAAGGTAATCTTAAGATGACCAATTAATAAAAGATTTCAGTGTTAAGGAACCACAGAAATACACCCATAATATGATTTACAAAGCAAACAGAAATTGTCACCTAATACATTGAATATAATATTAATATTATAAGTTAGCTCCTCTGTTCAGAAATAACCAGGCACAAGAATCTCTGTCTGGATCATATGGATGGATTTTATTAGTGACAAGTCAGAAACATAGGCCTAATACAGATTGCCTGTCACAATTGTCAGAGTACTCAGTAAACTCACAGTCAACACCATTTTTGTTCCATAATTATCATATCTCACCAATCACACTGTCAGCTACCATGCCCTGCAAATAAGAAAACAAACAAGCAAGCAAACAGAAAACAAAACAACAAATAAAACAGGGCCTCTTCCCTCAGCTACCAGGCCCTGCAAGAAACAAAAAACAAAACAAAAAAAAATAAAACAAAGAAGCAAACAAACAAAAACAAAACAACACATAAAACAAGCCCTCTTCGTCATCCTAATACCAGATCAGGACCATGCCATATGCCAATAAGTAAATTCTTCCATCAACTAGGCATAAGTATGTTGAGTTGTAGGATGCCATAGAAACTCAGCAGAGAGTTATTTGACATCCAAATTTTTAAAGATTTAAATAAGTAGTGTGTGAGGACATAATCCCCTTTTTTTATTTTATGATGATATTGTAATTTTGGAAAGCAATATTTAACAGTGCAAACAATCCATTTTCTCTAAAATCAATACCACATGCATTACATTCATGTTACAAAGCTTGGCTGCCAGTTCTTATATAAGAATGCATGATGGTGCAGCTTTTAATATCTCATTAAAAAACATTGTTTTAAATCCTATCTCTTATATGTCTGGTTTCCAGTACAAGGATTATCCAAATTTAGAGGTATGTATAAAGACCTGTTTCCCTTGGTTGGTTCATACCATGTATTGTCTAGAATTAGTCCAACTCTGGGTTACCAGTTTTAAGCCAATTTTGGTTACCAATGTTACAAATTTGAAACCACACCCAATAAATCTTAAGCCAATAATCTATAACCAAGGCATGCAGAATATGTTTTTATACATTTAAACAAACATGAAATGGTCTAAAATATTAGACTCCATAATTTTTTTTTTACTTTTTCTACCTGTAATTTTAAGGGAGGAGTACCTTGTCACCTGCTGGACCAATAAGAAAAATCACAGAGATTTTCTAGGACAAACAACCATCAGCTGTCTTACCATAGAAGCTGAGAAGCTACTGGCCCCTTTAAGAATAGCTTGTACAGGCAGTCAGCTCTTGGCAACGTTTTTCCAGCTATGCTGGATTCCTAGTTACAGGTGTAGGAATCCATACTTCTTCACCATTTTGCTCTGCAAATTGAGATTGCATTTTTTCATTGAGCTAAAATTAAACCAGTGGGTGGACAGCCAGCAGATAAAGTTTTAACATTTTTTTTTCTTTTGAACATGAAACAAAGAGCAACAATAATGCCACAAAAAGAAAACACAAACATAAACTGAGAGTTATGGATAATTTGGGGCACCAAAAGACAGAGAGGGAAGAGAACTAGATGTGCCAAAGAGACCCAGATAGCCTACCTAAGGTACCAATAACAATATTAATTAACCATATTCCTTAGTGCTCACAGGGATTAAACCACCAACCAAAGAGTATACATGGGCTAGACCATGGCTTCTGTTGCATATGTAGCAAAGGACTGCCTCATCTGGCATCAGTGGGAGAAGAGGCATTTTGTCCATTGGAGGCTTGATGCCCCAGAAAAGGGAGGTGCTAGAGGGTGAGCCAGAGGTGGATGGGAAAGTGATTTATAGGCAAAGGCAAGGAGCATGGGGTTGGGAGTTCATGGAGGGGAGACCAGGAAGGAGGATAGTGTTGAAAATGTAAACAAATGAAATGATTAATAAATTAAAAAAGAATAGAAACATTAGATTGGTAGATTTTTTTATTCATCAAGGATAAAGCCTACTTTTTTCATCTTTTGTCATTAATTTTGGTTTGAAGTCTATTCCAGAGTACTTCTGAGATCTATTTGGTTGCAAAACCTTTTTAGAAACAATTACTCTGAAGTAATTTTTATTTTTGATATTGAGGTGTGCTTTTTGTATGCAGCAGAAGGAATCATCCTATTTCAGCTATTCAGTTAGGTTGTGACTTTTTATTAAGGAATTTAGACTATTAATATTCAAAGATCTCAAAAAACTACTGATTATTTCTGTTTTTTTATTTGGGGGGTAGATAGGTGGTGTGTTTGTGTATGCATGTGTGTGTCAGTGTTTGAATATTCTTGTGTGTGCATGTGTGTGTCAGTGTTTGAATATTCCTGTGTGTGTGTGTGTGCATCTGTGTGTCAGTGTTTGAATATTCCTGTGTGTGCATGTTTGTGTCAGCATTTGAATATTCCTGTGTGTGCATGTGTGTGTCAGTGTTTGAATATTCTTATGTGTGCATATGTGTGTCAGTGTTTGAATATTCCTGTGTGTGCATGTGTGTGTCAGTGTTTGAATATTTCTGTGTGTGCATGTGTCAGTGCTTAAATATTCCTGTGTGTGTGTGTGTGTGTGTGTGTGTGTGTGTGTGTTACTATTCTTTAGATTTTGCTGGTGTAGTATATTGATTCCCTGTGTTTTCATGTATGTAGTTAACCTTCTTAGGTTGGCATTTTTTCTTGCTGCAGTTGTGTATGTATGTTGCCTCAATGTGACTTTATCATGTAAAATCTAGTTTTATTCATCTATGAATCTTATAGTCTGTGACACATCCACCCTGTACCTTCTGGTCTTAGAGATCTTCGATTTTTTTATCGAGAAATGAAACAGTTCTTCTAGGGCCGCCTTTTTATATTACTTTCCCGTTTTCCCTTACAGCTTTTAGTGTACTTTATTTGTTTTCTATGTTTAGTGTAATTGTATTGAGCTAAGGTTTTGTTGTTGTTTGTTGGATTTCTTTTTGGTTTTTTTTTTTCCCTGATCCAGACTACTACATGTTCTGTATTCTTGTAATATCTTTATAGGCATCTTCTTCTTAGATCAAAAAATGTTTCTTCTGTAATTTTTTTGAAAATATTTCCTGGGACATAGAACTGAGATTCTTATTATTACTATATTCTTAGTATTTTTGCATTTGGTCTTTTCATATTGTCACATATTTCCTAGATGTTTGTGTCAGGGTTATTTTTTTTCATCTTTTATGTTTATTGAGGGTTTTTTTAATTTAACATTTCTTTGATCAATGTACCCATTTACTTTATCATTTTCAGCACCCAAGATAATCTTTTCTTCCTCATATATTTTGAGGCTAAAATTTGCCTTTGTATTTCCTCTTTGAATTCCTAAATTTTTCATTTTGAGAAATGCCTCAATTTGTGTGTTTTACACTGATTCTATTTTTATTTTATTTCTTGAACTTTTTTTTCAATGATTGTGTTTTCATTTAAGGTACTTATTAACTGTATCATAAAGACCTCTTTCACCTTCATATTGGCAGTTTTAAGATATTTTTCTTGTGCTTCACATAGGTTGGAATACATAGTGCTTTCTGTGGTAGAACAGCTGGACTTTACTATAGTCATATTGTTAAATCAATAATCAATGCAATATTAATTGTATGTTTATATTGCCATTTACCCATTTGTGATTAGTATGAATATTGCTCTAGCTCCTTATTACTGAATATTTCCTTGTTCTCTGTGTGTTTTTTTCCTTGGTTTGTTTGTCCTGGGTTTTTGAGAAGTGTTTTGGCTTCAAGTTGCCTGTAGGAAATTTTCTTTGGACCAGAGAGTTGTAGTCACTTGGGACGTGATTTATAATGTATTTCTAGCTTCTTGGAGCTGAATTTTAGAAATTGGAAATATGCTAGCTGACTGAAAGGGTTCCAGAAGGTAGTTTAACAGATCATTCAACTAGGATCTGCTTACCTCATCTTATAGAAATGGAAAGAAAAAATAAAGAGAGGTCAACCCAGAGTGTTTGCTCTAGGGCTGGGAATGAAGCTGGGGGCTTGGATTTAGAGAAATCAAAAGTGAGGGCAAGATCTCTAGATATATTTCCTGTTTTTTGACAGAAGTAATCTGTGAGTTAGCAGAAAGTATCTCTATTTAAGGGCTTTGATAAAATAATACATGTAGAACCAGAGTTTAGAACTGAAGAAGTATATAAGATCCACAACAGAGATGCAGGTCAAGGAAAAATTGAAGGCTGCAGCATATGTTCTGTTGCAGAGAAAGAAATGAGACTAGATAATTAGGTTTGGAGAAGAGGAGGGAATAGTCAAAGTCTTCAGATATGTTACTTGTTTCTATGGCCTGTTTAGTATTATTTGTGTTTAGTATAGTTTTATTTCTTTCTTTACTTTTTTTTTCATGGAATGTGTTCTTTTCTTGGATGCTGAGATACTGGAATGAGTTGGACACAGAAATGTTGGAGAAGAGCTCTGTGATCTTCTGGGGATGGTATTAGAGAAGAAAAGAAGTCTGCAGCATTTAGAGAAGAAATAAAGATTGTAAGATCCAGACCTTGGAAAACTATGTGACAGAACACTTCCCTCTGGAAATGGCAATACCAAGGTACTCATAAATTCTCAGAATGTGAACTACTGGTCTCTACAGAGAATTTGAATAAATTTTGGTCCATCAACAATTCTTCATTAAAGTGAGAAAGGACACACAATGCCTCAACACTCATGGGGGACAATGGAAAGTTAGTAACCTCAGTTGTCAACTTGAAATACCCGAGAAGAAAAAAATCTGATATCAGAAACTGGACCTATAATTTGGCCCCTGGGTAGACACAGAGGCCATTTTATAGCTTGTTAATTGAGTCTAGAAGATCAGTTCCATTAGAGGTGCTATTACCCTAGCCAAATAACATGGAGTAATTGAGAAATGTAGCTGCTAAAGTCAAGGAGAAATCAAGTTAATAATCAGCATTTTTGTGATTTTTTTTTCTTCAAGTTATCAACTTGACTGTAACTTATAACCCAAATAAATATTTTACCCTCTAAGTTGCTTTTAGTAAGTGTTGTATTACAGAAACAAGTAGTCAAAGTAGAACAGAAATACATTAATAACTTCATTGGGGGATCCACTGCTAAGTAGTCTATGCTCCTGTAAAAATACTCCCTTCCACATTTATGCAGGTAACCCTATATAAACTAGTGGTCAGACACAAATACTAAGTACATAAAAGCTGAAGGGGTAGTTGTTAAGAAGGTATTCAAAAAGAAAAAAAGAGAAAATAAATTATGAAGGATGAGAAGGAACAAAATTAATCATGCACATGTATAAAATTTCTAAGAATTAAAATAAATAAATTCAAATATTTAAAATATATAGAGTTATATGAATGTTTGTTTAGACATGCCACAGTGCTACATTGATCCAGGTTTTAAAAATACATATTCCAGGAAAGATTTTTTTCATAACTGCTATAGCTGTCTAACATCTTATAAAAATATAAAGAAATCCAGCTTTTTTGTAGTTTAATTTTCTTCAAATTTTTGATCACTCTGGTGTTTTTAATATGGTTAGGGCATAAGAGGTGGTAATGGTGGATGGTACGGCTTTGGAGGGAGTGAGTCACAATGGGGGAGGGGGAGATTTGAAGCTCTGCCAGTATGGAAAAATCAGTCTTCTGTTTACCTTCAGAATTTGATGTAGAACTCCAAACTCCTTCTCCACTAGCATGCCTGCCTTCATGCTGCCATGCTTCTTGCAATGATGATAATGGACCGAACCTCATGTAAGCTAATGCAAATTACATGTTGCCCCTTATAAGAGTTGACTTGATTATGGTGTCTTTTCACAGCCATGAAAACTTAAGACAGAAGTTGGTACTAGGAGTTGGGTATTCCTGTGATAGGCCTGACATACTTTTATTTGGAGGAATGTTGATTTTAGATGTGGGGAGCAGTGAAATGTTTTAAGTGAGATTTGATGGTTCATGCTTGTAGAAATATAAAAAAAATTGTTCTGAGTATGATGTGAGTATTGTGGGCCTAACAGAAGTGTTTTTAAAGGAAGAAAATGTTAGTGTGTGGCACAGATTGTTCTTGTGACTTTTAATCTGGAATGAACTACAAACCAGAAATAGTATATACAGGCTTTTTATTCAGATCTTGAGAAATTTGGGGCATCAAAAATTTAGGCCCAGGCACAGTACTTTACATCTTTAATCATAGAAGACAGAGACAACCAGATCTTTGAGTCTAAGGTCAGCCAGGTATAAAGCAAGTTCTAAGTAGAAAAATCTTAGGTCTAACTGTGGTAGTATAGGACTGTAGCATCAGAACTCAGGAGATGGAGGCATGCATACTGAGTTCAAGACCAGTTTACAAAGCAACTATCAAGATAACTAAACCTGGGCCATGAGAGTTGTAATAGAACAAAGGGGTGATGTTTCAGCTCCAACAAGCAGTAAATTTGGCAGCTTCAGCCATGATTTCAAGTCAATAATAAAATGGTTATAAAAATTTTATAAAACAAACATTAATTAATTAATTAATTAATTAACAAACAATTGATTCTGGTTAGCTGAAGCTAAGAAATTAGTCGTGCTTAAGAAGAGACAAACATCACCGAAGTAAAATCTTCTGAGAAGTGTTTTCTGAGAGCACAAAGAAGCTGTGTCCCAGAGATAGTCAAGATTGTACCTTGTGCTATAGCTGGACATGGTAACATGAAGCACTCTATCAGGTGGTACTGGTTTTGAAGACATGAAATAGTCATGGAGAACACTTTGAGAGGCAAGGTAAGACCATTAGTGAAGGCATAGTGTTGATTATAGTTTACAGTCCAGGACCGAAGTGGTCTTGGAAACATGTTGAGGCCTGATTCCATGAACAGAAATTATGAGAGTCTACTGGTGAAGCCTAGTTATTGCAAAAGACTCAAGGAAATTGGTGATGTCAATAACAAGAGATGATAACCAAGAATACCAGTAGCAGTAGAGTGGAGTCAGCCCAAGGGCAGAACTTGAGAAGAGATTCAAGGCTTTTGGAGGAGTCCAAACAATCATAAGTGGGTCCTAGATACTGGACCAAGAAGCTTTAAAACAGAAGTTACCTTGGATACTCCAAGATAGTATAGAATCCAGAGCTATAGACTAACTACTGAAGAAAGCTGAAAACAGGGAGTAGAACCAGCCAAAGAGATTTGTGTAGCAATTAACAAGACAGAAATTAGTTGGACATGAGACAGACAGATACTGAGTTTAGAGTTAGGTTTTTTTGTCTTGGTTTAATCCAGGTTTCATCATTAGGAAGTTTTAAAATGTTAATGAATATCCTTTGATGTTAGAATTATGTGATCTGCTTTTCTGAGTTTTATATTATTTTTTAACAACGTTATTTAAAAGAACAAGGATAAATGTACAGATTTTAAGCATTTTTTTGCAAAAAAGTATATAATATATTTTTGTCAGTACTTTTTTTTTTTAAAGGTTTGATAGTGTGATCAAGATCCCAAAAGTTACAATGAGCAAAAAGAACATGTAAAACAAGATGCAACCTAGAAATAGTCAAAGTTTTCTTGGTGTGTAAAGATTTTTTTTTTTTTTTTAACAATGAGCAGACAATACATGTAATACAGGGTACAACCCGGAATTTGTCAATGTATTCTTGGTGGGTGAGGATTGAGCATGACTATTTTTTTTGTTTGTTTGTTTTTTTTTTTTTTTTTTTTTTTTTTTGGACTTCATAAAGACGGTGAGTTGTTTCTGGGGCAGTGCGAGACTCTGGGGTTAGCTTCCCACTATGATTGCATATTATGTCTACTCTTTTGTGACTACGTTATCTCACTCAATATGATGTTTTCTAGATGCAGCCATTTTCTTAAAAATTTGGTTAAGTCATTGTTTGAGGTGGCTGAGTAGTAATCCATTGTGTAAATGTACCACAATTTTGGTATCCATTCATTTTCTGAAGGACATCTGGGTGCTTTCCAGCTTCTGGCTATTACAAATAGAGCTGCTATGAACATTGTGGTGCATATATCTTTGTTGTGTACTAAGGTGTCTCTGGAGTATATGCCCAGAAGTGGAATAGCTGGGTCTTCAGGTAGTACTATGTACAATTTTCTGAGGTATCGCCAGACTGATTTTCAGAGTGGTTGTATTAGATGGCAACCCCACCAACAGTGGAGAAGTGTTCCTCTTTCTCTGAAACCTGGCCAGCATCTGTTGTCATCTGAGTTTTGGATCTTGGCCAATCTGACTGGTGTGAGGTAGAATCTCAGTGTTGTTTTGATTTGCATTTCTATGATGGCTAAGGATGTGGAGCACTTCCTCAGATGTTTCTCAGCCATTCGATATTCCTCACTGAGAATGTTTTGTTTAGCTCTGTACCCCATTTTTATTGGGGTTGTTTGATTCTCTGGTGTCTAGCTTTTTGAGTTCTTTGTATACCTTGGATATTAGGCCTCTATCTGATGTGGAGTTGGTAAAGAACTTTTCCAATTCTGTTGGCTGCCATTTTGTTTTCTTGACAATGTCCTTAGCCTTACAGAAACTTCGCAATCTCATTAACTCCCATTTGTAAATCTTTGATCTCGGAGCTTGAGCCATTGGTGTTTTGTTCAGAAAATTTTCTCCTGTGCCAATGTGTTCTAAGGTTTTCCCTACTTTCTCATCTAATAGTTTGAGTGTATCTGGTTTAATGTGGAGATCTTTGATCCACTTACACTTGAGCTTTGTACAAGGAGATAAGAAAGTTTCTATTTTCATTCTTTTGCATGCAGAGTGCCTGTTGGACCAGCACCATTTGTTGAATAGGCTGTCCTTTTTCCATTGAATGTTTACAGCTCCTTGTCAAAAATCAGGTGTCCATATACCTGAGGGCTCATTTCTGGATCTTCTATTCTATTCCATTGATCTACATGCCTTTTTATGTAACAGTACCATGCAGTTTTCAGCACAATTACCTTGTAATTTAGCTTGAGGTCAGGGATAGTGATTCCCACAGATGTTTTCTTGTTGTTGAGGATGGATTTCACTATTCTAGGTCTTTTGTTATTCCATATGAAATTTCACATTGATCTTTCCAATTCAAGAAGTACTGGGTTGGAATTTTGATAGGGATTGCATTGAATCTGTAGATTGCTTTTGGTAGGATGGCCATTTTTAAAATGTTGATCCTTCCAATCCATGAGCATGGGAGATCTTTCCATTTTCTGAGATCATCCTCAATTTTCTTCTTTAGAGGTTTGAAGTTCTTGTCATACAGTTCATTCACTTGCTTAGTTAGAGTGACACCAAGGTATTTCATAATTTTTGTGATAATTTTGAAGGATACCTTTTCCCTAATTTCTTTCTCCACATGTTTGTCCTTTGAGTATAGGAAGGCAACTGATTTGTTTGAGTTGATTTTGTATCCAGCCACTTTGCTGAACTTGTTTATCAGCTGTAGAAGTTCTATGTTGAAATTTTTGGGGTCACTAACATACACTATCTTGTCATCTGCAAATAGTGATATATTTACATCTTCCTTTCCAATATTTATCCCTTTGATTTCCTTTTGCTCTCTAATTGTTCCGGCCAGGACTTCCAGTACTATGTTGAATAGGTAGAGGGAGAGTGGGCAGCCTTGTCGAGTCCCTGATTTTAGTGGGATTTCTTCACGATTCCCACCGTTAAGTTTGATGTTGGCTGTTGGTTTGCTGTATATTGCTTTTATTATGTTTAACTATGCACCTTGGATTCTTGTTCTTTCCAGGATTTTTAACATGAAGGAGTGTTGAATTTTGTCAAATGCTTTCTCAGCATCTAGTGAGATGACATTGTGATTTTGTTCATTGAGTTTGTTTATATGGTGGATTACGTTGATGGAATTACTTATATTAAACCATCCCTGCATTCCGGGGATAAAGCCTACTTGGTCATGATGAATGATTGTTTTGATGTGTTCTTGGATTCGGTTTGTAAGGATTTTGTTGAGTATTTTTACATCAATATTCATAAGTGAGATTGGTCTGAAGTTTTCTTTCCTTGTAGGGTCTTTGTGTGGTTTAGGTACGATGGTTATTGTAGCCTCAAAAAATGAGTTAGGTAGTATTCCATCTGATTCTATCTTGTGGAATAGTTTAAAGAGTATTGGTGTTATATCTGCAATAAATGTCTGATAAAATTCCGCACTGAACCCGTCTGGACCTGGGCTCTTTTTGGTTGGGAGACTTTTGATGACTTCTTCTATTTCTTTAGGTGTTATGGGATTATTAAAATGGTTTACTTGGTCCTGGTTTAACTTCAGGATCTTGTATTTGTCTAGGAATTCGTTCATTTCTTCCAGATTTTCCTATTTTGTGGAGTATAATTTTTAGTTGTAGGATCTGATGATTTCTTGAATTTTCTTAGTTTCAGTTGTTATGTCTGCAATTTTCTTTCTGATTCTCTTAATTTGTTTACTCTCTCTTTGCCCTATAGTTAGTCTGGCTAGGGGTTTATCAATTTTGTTGATTTTCTCAAAGAACCAACTCTTGGTTTCGTTGATTTTTCAATGGTTCTTTTTGTTTCTATTTGTTTATTTCTGCCTTAATTTTGATTATTTCTTGCAGTCTAATCTTCTTGGGTATATCTGCTTCCTTTTGTTCTAGGGCTTTTAGCTGTCCTGTCAGGTTGTTGATGTATGCTCTCTCCAGTGTCTTTTTAGAGGCACTTAGGGCTTTGAGTTTTCCTCTCATTACTGCTTTCATTGTATCCCATAGTTTTGGGTATGTTGTGTTTTCGTTTTCCTTGAATTCTAGAAAGTCCTTAATTTCTTTCTTTATTTCTTCTTTGGCCCTGCTATCGTTTAACAGAGCGTTGTTTAGTTTCAATATGTAAGTAGGCTTTTTGTTGTCTTTGTTGTTGTTAAAGACCAGCCATAGACCATGGAGATCTGAGAAAATGCATGGGAGTATTTCAATCTTGTTATATCAATTGAGGCATGTTCTGTGTCCATATATGTGGTCTATTTTCGAGAAGGTGCCATGGGGTGATGAGAAGAAGGTGTATTCTTTTACTTTAGGATGATATGTTCTGAAGATATCTATTAATTCTAGTTGGTTCAAAGTCTCTGCTACTTTTGCAGTGTCCTTGTTCAGTTTCTGTGTCCATGATCTGTCCACTGGTGAGAGTGGGGTGTTAAAATCTCCCACTATTATTATGTGGGGTGAAATGTATTTTTTGAGCTTTAGTAGGGTTTCGTTTATGAATGTGGGTGCTTTTTTATTTGGAGCATTATGTTAAGAATTGAGAGTTCCTCCTGACAGATTTCCCCAGTAATGAGTAAAAAGAGTCCTTCCTTATCTTTTTTGATAACTTTTGGTTGGACATTTACTTTATTTGATATTAGAATAGCCACCCCAGCTTGCTTCTTGGGACTGTTTGCTTGGAAGTTTTTTTCCTACCCTCTTACTCTGAGATACTGTCTGTCTTTGTTTCTGAGATGAGTTTCCTGTATGCAGCAAAATGCTGGGTTTTGTTTATGTATCCATTCTAATAGCCTATGTCTCTTTATTGGGGAGTTAAGTCCATTTATGTAAATAGATATCAAGGAATAGTGGTTTCTGTTTCCTGCTTTTATTGCTTTTGTAGGTTAGTTGTGTCTGTGTCTTCTTCTTCTTTTGGTTTTCTTGCTTAGGAATTTTTTTGTTTTTACTAGGATGTAGTTCTCCTCTTTGTATTGGATTTTCCACCTATAATTCGTTGTACTGCTGGGTTTGTGATCAGATATTGTGTAAATTTTGATTTGTCTTGAAATATCTTCATCTCTCCATCTTTGGTGATTGATAGTTTTGCTGGTTATAGCAGCTTGGGCTGGTACTTGGGCTCTCTTAGGGTCTGCATGATGTCTGTCCAGGCTCTTCTAGCTTTCATAGTCTCTGTTGAGAAATCGGGTGTGATTTTGATTGGTCTGCCTTTATATGTTACCTGACCTTTTTCCCTTACTGCTTTTAGTATTTTTTCTTTGCTTTGGGCACTTGGTGTTTTGACTATTATGTGTCAGGAGGTATTTTTTTTCTGGTCCAACCTATTTGGAGTTCTGAAGGCTTCTTTTATCATAGTAGTCATCTCATTCTTGAGGGTAGTGAAGTTTTCTTCTATGATTTTGTTGAAAATATTTACTGTGCCTCTTAGTTGATACTCTTCTCCCTCTTCTATTCCTATTATCCTTAGGTTTGGTCTTCTCATTGTGTCCTGGATTTCCTGGACATTTTGGGTTAGGAGCTTTTTGTTTTTTGCATCTTCTCTGGCTGTTTTGTCTATGTTTGCAATGTTGTCTTTTGCCCCCGAGATTCTCTCTTCCATCTCTTGTAGTCTATTGAAAATGCTTGCTTCTGTGACTCCTGATTTCTTTATTAGGTGTTCTACCTCTAGGGTTATCTCTTTTAGTGTTTTCTTTATTGTGTCAATTTCCATTTTAAATTTCCTCTTCCATTCCTTCATCTCTTTGGTTCTCTTTTCCTCTAGTTCTTTGAGTTCTTTGAGTGTTTTTCTTGTTTCCTCTTTAAAAGCTTCTGAATCTTTTTGCTTTTCCTCCCGTTCTTGTTTAAGTATCTCTATCAGCATCTTGAGGTATGATTTCAGGTCTGCGTCTTCTTTTCTGGAGTGTTTGGCATTCCAATGTTTGCTGTTATGGGAGAGCTGAGTTCTGGCTTTGCCAGGTTGTCTTGATTTCCTTGGGACATACTCTTTTGCTTTCCTCTTGCCATCTTGTTGTCAGTGATATGTTCTTTTCTTTCCCTTGTATCTGGTCTGTGTCTCTGGATCTCCACTGGTCCCGGTGTCAGATTGGCCGGGCCCTGTTCTGCGCCATGAAGTCACTGCCAGGTGGAAACAGAAGTTTCAAAGTTGTGTTCCTGGTCCCTGGATCAGGCAGGCCTGGGTGTGCGCTTACTGTGTGCACTCCGCAGAGATCTCTCTGCTCCCTGGCTACCCAGATCTTCTACTCACCAGTCTTTAAAGCTTTAGGAGCTGCTAATTTGGGTGGCAGATGGGTCGCGCCCTGTTCTGTGTCCTTGAGTTTTATATTATAAGAAATCACAGTTAAGTGACTGAGTGAATCTCAAAAGAGGATTTGAACTTTTAGCATTGTTAATACTGTTTTAAAGCATTGGAGTTTTGAGTTAGATTAAATATGTTTTGCATGATGCTATGCCTAGGTATGGTTTAAACAAACCTACATGGGCCAGGGGTTATTTTATTATGTTTGTACCATAGGAAGTGTCACTATTAGGAAGTGTGGCCTTGCTGGAGGACAGGTGTCTCAATAGGGATGGGCTATGAAGTTCTGCCTAGTGCAAAATTGGCCGTCAGCTTCTGTTGTACTTCAGAGTGAGATGTAGAATTCTCAGCTCCTTTTCCAGTACTATGCCTACCTGAATGTGGCTATGCTTGCTGCTATGATGATAATGGTCTGAACCTCTGGACATGTGAACTTCCCCAGTTAATTGTCCTTTAGAAAAGTAGCCTTGGCTATGGCTCTGTTTCACAACTATAGGAACCTACCTAAGACTATCAGTGTAGTGGTTATGGGTTGGTGATCACTTGATGGATCTGAGAAGCCTCTATTCAAAAGTATAATCAAATTATTTTCACTCTGAAACACACTCTGTCTCTTGTGTGGATAAGATAAACCATGAGGGGTATACATTGTTTAATAGTGAGTATTCGGGTACTGAAAACTGTCTTTACTGGTACACTTGAGACAACTTTTATAACTGGAAATAAAAAGTAATCAAACATTCTATAAAATATTGAATTAAATCATCATTTTATGATTTCATAAAGCCATCAAAATGTGTTTGTTGGTTGGCGATCTATACCTTATTAACCTTCACATTAAAGAAATAATAATAGTAAACTTTTGAGAAAGTGAAAAACAAACCATTTTAGATCTTTTCTTGTAGTAGTCTCAACACATAAACAAATATTACTCAAAACTCCCTGTGGTATAATTTCCAACAACAATTTGCCTGTTTAAAAACTACACATTACTTTTATTAACTATAAATTCTGTGCCTATATTGAGCACATATAACACTATACTAACTTATTTCCCAAGTATAAGACCCTTTGCTACTGGTAGTTTGTTGTGGCCAAGTCACTATCCTTTGTCATGGCTTCTTCCTCCTCTTCTCCCACCCTCTCTCTATCCTTCTTTCCCTTCCTCACTTTTTAAAACCTTACTCTACCTTTTTATTCCACGGACCAATCCCAAGCTCTAGCATCTATAGACCATTTAGAATGGGGAGAAGGTTCCCATGAGATCATCTGAATGTGTGATTGAATGTTCATGGAGGCCACCCCTTTTGAGCATGCAGAATTTACATTAGAATACCAACAGCATCAGGGCAACCCACAACTCTTTCTTTGAATAGAATTCTTTCATCCTTTTGTTTCTAACTTTCCATTATCACTAAAAGCAATTAGTGAGGAATTCAGAAAATTTAACCCACCTGTGCTTCTATGTGTCCTACTATCCATCTTTGCAGCGTGCATCCATTTCATTGAGGCAGAGAGGCCTTAAAGATTTTCTATTTTAGTATTCAGCTTGCTACAAGCCTGTTCAAATATACTGATACATTTCCTGAAAAGCTAGATGTTAGAAAAATTGTGACTTTACTCATATCATTCCATGTTGAAAATTTTTGACTATATTTCTCTACTTTTATCAGGACAAAGTAAAAATTAACACTTTAGAGTAGGAAACATTGCTTTCTTCCATAATCAATACTCAAAAATGTTCAAATTCCTTTCTTATAAGCCTGCTAAAAGTTAAGCATTCATATTACAAAGTGGAAAAGAGCCTTGGTTTTGTGAGCGTATTATACCACCTGAAGCATATTAAAATATCTACAGCATGATTTCTAGCATAGGAAACAAATTGTCTATTGTTAAAATCAACATCTAAGCCAAGCAATTCTACCCTGGTTGTTTATTTCTATTCCACAGTCTTAGGGTGTACTAAAGATGGGTTTCACTCAGTAGTATGAATTGAAAACATACAACTTATACACATTGCTCTTAGGATTTTTTTTCTAGTTTACTTATATAATGGGTTTTACTTATTATCTATTTATTTGTTTAATCTTTAGACCTTTGAGAAAAGAGGAAGCATCCAAATATCTGTTGCACTTTACTGAAAGGAACTTTAATCCTAGGGTATTTTCTACAGGCTCATTTGTTTTTCTAGAGGCCCCTTTTTTTTCACAGTGAGTGGGTGTCGCTCTGGACATCCCCCAGCACCTGGCACATCAAGTCTGTGTGGCTAGACATATTTTCTCCCACTGTAGTAGATCTACACAGTGGAATACTATTCAGCTATTAAAAATTAAAACATTATGAATTTTTCAGGCAAATGGATGGATCTTAAGAATATCATCCTAAGTGAGGTAACCCAGTCCCAAAAAGACATGCATGTTATGTATTTATTTACAAGTGGATATGAGCCATAAAGAACAAGATACCTATGATATAATCCACAGATAAAAAAAACCTAAACAAAGACAAAGGCACAAGCAAAGATAGGAAAGGTCCCAAACTAAGTTAAGGCTAGAAGCCCCAGAGAGCCTGAAGGAATGATAGGAGCTTTACCTGCTACCAGGCACCATTCCTCTGTCACTTTCCACAACCCCCTATAAATGTGTGGCATCATACATAAAAAGGCAATGCTTCAACCCGTCCACATGTAGAGGGCAAGATCATGTAGGCTCAAGACATATGTCCATTATAATGAGGTACCTAAAAGCCTGAAGAGCTTAGCCAATAAACTATCCTCCCTCCCTGAGAGGTATTTCAGGCCCACTATGAAAAGTAGGTTATAGTTACTCACATTCAATTTCCACTATGACAATAAATTCCTTAAAACCAATGACTTTCTTTTTACATTGGGCACCACTGTGGGGTGCCATGGAGATGGCCTTTGACCACAAAGCTACTGTCTAATTTCTCCTAGAAGTCCTTTCTATGAGAGAGAAACACAATTTGCAACTTCCTACCAGGCATTAGTGAAGATCCCTGAATCCCTGTCCCTGTCCAGCCAATTATCTGGCCACATAGAGATATAGTAGAAGGTCCCTGAGCCCCCTCTCTTCCCGCCCAAACAATTAATGTAAAAGTCACAAGAGCCATAATTTATTATGTACTTAGTTGTTGCTGTAACATGCCCAAAAATATTGTATCAAATCTTATGAAAAAAAGAGAAAGGATCACCTCTTATCTGGGTGTAGGATGACTCCAGAGCACTGGAAAAATAAGCTGCTTGATTTTGCATTGAAGTCCATTCTTGAGTCTCATTTGAGTTTAGTTAAGTCTCCTGATAGCTAGGATTTACTTTGAGACTTACATCTACACTCCCAGTCATGACTGCCACCATGCTCAAGCCAAATCTGCTGCTGTCAAGTGAAAGACTCTCCCTATGGGACCAGTCAGAGTTCTTCCCTTCTGGCATTACCCCTGGAACCCTTTGCTTTAGGCCAGATCCAGCCCGAGGGGCCAGCTTTCATTCTCAGCTTCTCCAAGTCTTCCACTGGTACCAGAGTGTCCAAGAGCCTGGGAGCATCATAAACCCAGCCTCATCTTGTCATCTGGGCCATCTCTGTCTGTGTTTCTCCACCCCTAATCCAGTGTCCCAGGGCTTCCTTAAGGCCCTTTACCTGCCTAGTGATGGTGTACAGTAAGCAAAATCAATTCCCACATTCCACCTCTACAAGCAGCCAGGCCCTGTTGTGGAGCAGACTTAGAACCCACAACCCGACAAGAGGCAATAAAATTATATGATGATTAAACCCCTTAATAAATACAATTTTAAAAGAATTTATCTATTATTAGATTTTTGGAACTGATATTTGAACATAAGTTCTTTCTCCTGCTAAAGAGTTGCCTTGTTGCCTTACTTCCCACTACAACTCTTTATTTCTTGTAACACACACATACACACACACACACACACACACACATACAAGCACAAGCATGCTCATTTTGCATCTTTTGCATATGAACCTCAGAGGTTAACTTTGATGAGCTTGTTTTGTGTTTTCCAATGCTGTTTCCAGAAACTGTCCCCAAGTCATTAGACTTGGTTGGCAAAACTCTTACTTGCTGAGTTATCTCACCCACATGCTGGGTCTTTTTTTATTCAACAAAACCAAAAAAGAGTGTTGATAGCCTTTTCCAGTTTCCTTGGCTCTTGGCAATGACATGAAGTAGTTGGTCTGGGACTTGAGCCAGTACTTCTTCTGTTTACCTCACAGGCTTTGGTATCAAGTTCTTTTTCATGCATCTTCATTAAATTCCATACAAATTTCCATACAATGCCTACATGCCTATGTAACTGTGATTGTCTTAATGAGTACATATCATATAATCTCATGAGTGGAAATCAGCAATGCCAGAATCAAGAAATAGTGCAAAATTATAAAACTAATATGACCTAAATACTTCCAAGTTTGACGAGGTGACTTGCAAAGCCAGTAAAGATGTATATACATCAGATTAGTTTACCAAGTCTCAGTATTTTTTGTTCTATTTGCTTTTATCTTTTGAAAAATAAATAACAACGTTATTTAAAAGAACAAAGATAAATGTACAGATTTTAAGCATTTTTTTTTGCAAAAAAGTATATAATATATTTTTGTCAGTACTTTTTTTTTTTAAAGGTTTGATAGTGTGATAAAGATCCCACCAGTAACAATGAGCATAAAGTACATGTAAAACAAGATGCAACCTGGAAATATTCAAAGTTTTCTATGTGTGTAAAGATTATTTTAATTTTACAATGAGCAGACAGTACATGTAATATAGGGTACAACCCGGAATTTGTCAATGTGTTCTTGGTGGGTAAGGATTGAGCATGACTATTTTTTTTTGTTTTGTTTTGTTTTCTTTATTTCTTGGACTTCATACAGTCTGTGAGTTGAGGAACTTCTATAACATACTTCCACTAATTAATAAATCATCTAGGCAAAACCTAACAAAAAATGTTCGAGTTAATATCCATAATAAACTAACCTATAAATTGCCCTAACAGATATTTACAGAACATTTCACCCAAACATGCAAAAAATATTTTTCTCTGTATCTTATAGAGCTTTCTTCAAAACTGACTACATATTCAGTCACAGTGCAAGTCTCAAAAGGTACAAGAAAGTTGAAACTACTCCCTACATCATATCAGATCTTTATGAAATAAATTGTCTTTCAGCAACAACAGAAAAAACAAATTCTACAAACTCATAGAAACTTAAAGAAAAAAAAACTTTACCAAATGTAAATTGAGTCAGGAAAGGAAACAGAAAAGAAATCAAAGATAGTCTAGAATTTAATGAATATAAATATATAGCATGCTCAATATGAGACACATGAAAGTAGTGGTAAGAAGAAAGTTCATAACAATATGTGCCTTTATAAGGAAATTGAAGAGATCTCACACTAACCATTTAAAAGCATACCTAAAAGCTCAAGAACTAAAAGAAGCAAACAGATAAAAAAGAAATAAATGGAAGCAAATAAGGAAATTGTGGGCTGAAATCAATAAAATAGATATGAAAAGAACAACACAAAAAAATCAATGAAACATAAAAGAAATCTGTTTAATAAGAAAAGTGACAGTAGAACAAAACCCTTATTCAACCAACTAAAAGGCTGAGAGACAATACTCAAATTTAAAAATCAGGGATGGGGTTGGTTGTATAACAGCAAACATGAAACAAATAAAGAAAAAAGTCATCTAGTCATACTTTAAATGTGCTTTGTACAAATTGGAAAAATCTAAAAATCTATGTACACATTTCTTGATAGATTCACTGGACAAAAATTATTTAAAATAACATAATTAATCAGTTTATATAAATGTATAATTGGTAAGTTTATAGAAGTAGTCAATAAAAATATCTCAACCAAAAGTCAACTATAAAAAAACCCAAAACAAAAACAAACAAACAAACAAACAAATAAAACCCAGGCAATAATATTCTAGCACAGAATTTTACCAGAATATCAAAAAAGAGCTATCACAAATATGTCTCAAATATTCCACAATGTTGAAACACAAGAAATATTATCAAATACATTTTATTAAGCCACAGTCATGCTGGTGACTCAACCACACAAAGATTCAGTGCAGAGAATTTCAGAAGAATTTTTCTTATGAGCATAGGTACAAAAATATTAAACAAAAGTCTAGAAAACCAAATCTATGAGTACATATAAAGATTATCTAACCATATCAATTAGGCATTATCCCAGATAGCTACAGGTGATTCAACATATAAAAATTCATCAGTATAATCTATCAATAAAATAACGTACAGGATCTCCTCACTATATGGCAGAAAATCCCTTGACAAAAATCTAACACCTGTTCAAGTTAAAGTCTTAGAGATATTCGGTTTTCATGGGGCATAGGTCAAATTGAAAGCAAGTTATCTTGTTAAAATGAAATCAGGGACAAGACAAGAATTTCCCCTCCTTAAGTGTCTATTTAATACTCTTGAAGGAGATGATGGGTATATAGTCTGGAACATAAAGAGGCAATATATCATTATTGCAAATGACATGATTGTTTATGTATGTGACCCTAAAAATTATACTAGCAAATTTCAAAGGTGATAAAAACATTCAGCAATGTGACTTTATACAAGATAAAGTTAGAGAGAGAGAGAGAGAGAGAGAGAGACAGAGACAGAGAGAGAGAGAGAGAGAGAGAGAGAGAGAGAGAGAGAGAGAGAGAGAGAGAGAGAGAGAGAATGCAGGTAAGATGAGTACTTCTGCTCAAATTCCTGGACCAGAGGAATCTGTCAGGAGCCCTCAGGACACAGGAACTGAGAAACAGTCTGGGACAGAATACTTCCGGTTTTCTCCTGGGCCTGGAACTGACCCTTGCCACAGTTCTATGTACCCAGATACCACTGAACGAGAGCTAGTCTCCCAGAATTGGTGACATTCTTGAAAGCACAGGTAGGACTACTACCATTGCTCAGAGGGACCCACCTAAAAAGACAGAATGTACCATCTTCTTCGCACCTCATGGTACCTTCTCCAAAACTGACCATATAATCTGTAAGAAAACAGGCCTCAATCAATACAAAAAGATTTAAATAACCCCATGCATCCTATCAGATCACCATGTACTAGGAGTAGTCTTCAAAGACAATGAAAAAGACAATGAAATATAGTCCAGCTGTTCAAAAGGAAAATAAAATCATAAAATTATATTTTAGGCAAACACGTAGAACTAAAAATTAAAATTAAACTCCGGTTGACCAACACAAACTCAGAATGTGAAATATAAAATATATGTACTTATAAGTATATATTGTCTTTTAAGTGAAGGGAGGTAGAAGTGGGAAGAGGGGAGAGGGTCCTGTTACAGGGGAAGGAGTAAAATTTAAGTCAAAATGTAATATATGAGCAAAAGAATTATAGCAAAATCAAGAAACAAATTAAACCCCTATCCCCAAGAATAAATCCCGACATGTAAAATAATGTTTTTTCTGTAACTCCCTTTTCCTACTATCTATACTGTTTTTACTAGTACTGTGAGAATTTAATGAAATATGTTTTGATAATATTCATTCTTTAACAACAGGGTTCTCCAAATCTACCTCATTTTCCCTACCATTTCAACTTTATAACATTTTTGTAAAAATTTCACGAACAACTTATCCTACTCAAATGATCTTTAATACTTTATCTTTCACTGAAAAGTTGTAGAATTAGTAGGGTCTACTGTTTTATAGAAAATTGTTTGTACCTTGTAACACTCAGTTGTAGGCATTGAGTTTTCAAGACATACTTTAATTTTGTTTCTTTTACATTTCAAACCACCTTTTAGCCTACCACCCACCAGAGGTAGGGGGAAAGAAATTATAGTAGAAAACAGGGATTGTGGACCTGTTCAGATATGGTTCTTTGCAACAATTTCAATATTCTTTTGTCAGTATTCCAGTCTATTAGCAAATCATCAAACACAATTCTGCAGTGGAATCTTGACCTACAAGAAACCATGAGGCTCCACTGATGCTGATTTGCATGAGTCCCCAGAACAGTAAAGAAACAGTAAGAATACTACCAAAGTTATTTGGTGTATTTTTTTTCTCAATGAAGCTATGAAAGGTGAACCAATGTAAGAGTATTGTATACTGTCTGTGGGCTTTTACTTATACTCTTTCCAACCATTACTTTCTACTTAGTCATTTGCTCCAACAAAACAAAACATACCCTTTCCCCAGGCAGCTTCCAGAAAAACACTATGCATCTATTCTCAGCAAAGAATCCTCTTGTATGTCTGTTTTAGCAAAACATCCTGCATGTCTCCAAAATATCTTCTCAAAGTACAGTTTTTTAAAAAAAATCACATGGCATAACTGAACAAAACCATACATATATTCCCATATCACTCAGTTCTATATGGGATCAAACCCTTCCCCTCAGGAAACATGTAAATTTTTAAAAGATAACTTGGAAAAATTGGAAATGCCAGTTGGAATGGGAGACCCCAAGGAAACAATGGATTCCTGACACAACATGGTAGATGTACATATAAACTCACAGAAACTGTGTCACCAGGCACATGACTGACTCAGATGCAAATCCGATGGGGTGCCAGTATTTAATAGGAAAGTGGACAAGCGCCTTCATAATTTAACCAGAAGATACTTCCAGTTATCAAACTCTAATAAAAAGTTTTCTCCAATTGAGTCTCACTAGGTATAAAAACTATAGGTAATGGAAGACTGCAACCACAGAGGTGGATACATGGTCAACATAAACTTAAAACCTTGGTATTTTTGAAGATGTGTTATCTAATAATGCTTTAGTGGTATTGTTATGTATCTTACTAGTCCTGTTTTTGTATTAGATTTCAAGTTTTGTGTTTTCATAGGTTTGCTGTTGTATGTCTTTCTTTGTTTTTGTTTTTTGTGTTTTCATTTTGTTTGTTCATATTTTTGTGTCTTGTATTTGTTTTATTGTTTGTCTTATTTGTTTTCTAATGGGAGAGCGTAAGTGTGGAGTTTGATTTTTGGGGAGCTAGGGAAAATCTTGGAGGAACTGACAGAAGAGAAATGATCAGAGTATATTGTATGACAAATTCCAATAAAGCATAAAAATAAACAAAAAATGAAAAATGACTGAACTTTATTTTATAATACTCTATTAATTTAATTGGGTCTAATAAAAACAAAGCCAATGATTAAAATTTACTTTTCTAAATGTCTTAAACAAATAATACTTTATATATATATATAAATATTATATATATATATAATATATATATGTAAACTGAAATTGCCTATTTAACTCTACAAATAGTAGAAAAAGAGTACATAAATAAAAGAATTAAAACTCATAGTGACATCTAGATTTCAAATTATTTCATTGAGGAATTATCATTATAGGTGGAATAAGGGACATTTTACAAGATTATATACCTAAATATCTTATACCTAGTGAATACTGTAAAAATTGTTTATAGTCATTGGTCTTTAAATTTCATCTTTTAACAAAGCAGGAACCCTGTTATCTGTAATTATTTGTACAGTGGGAAGACAATTGGAAAACTTGTATGCTTGCTTTTTTCCAGGCCCCTTAATTTAAACATGAAAAATATATAAAAATACTACTTGAAGTATTTTTTCAGCTCTGCTATATGTGTGTATATGTGACATATATATATATATATATATATATATATATATATATATATATAGAGAGAGAGAGAGAGAGAGAGAGAGAGACTATTTCCTTCTGCACCTGTATTACAGTTTAAAGGGTTTTCTTATAAAAATTTTGGTTACTTTAATATTTTAAAAGATATCAAAGATAGCATTCTCAAATTATCTAAAGTTATTTACTATTTTTTGTACCAAGTATGTGCTCCTACAAGAATGTTATCTCCAGTCATTTGAAAGGAGAGCATACTTTTCAGGACCTTGGCTTTTTTTTTCAATTTCTGAGGCAACAAAATATTATTATCATTATGGTTTCTACTTTAGTGTATGCAGTAACATCTAAAAAAATAAATTGATAATATGAATAAAATATTTTAAATAATATAACTATTATGTTACTAAATTAATAATTATTTTTGAGATAAAAGATTTCTGTGAATATTTATGCTACAAAAGCATGTGAAGCTTAACATATTTAAAAATAATCTATATGGCAAAAACATTGACCATTAAACTAATCACAGATAAGATCTTGGGTAGATTATCAATTTTTATGAATTTTATCAACACAGCAGATTTTTTTAAATATGAATTTAAGATAATTCTTAATAAGAAAATTAATTAAATAAGTTTTAAAAATGAGGAAATATATATTACTTTCAAAATTAAGAATCTGCATTGAAATAAAGGTGAAAAAAATATAATACAGCAGGAATTCACAGGCTTTTAGCACGTAAATTGCATCTTGAATACTCCATGATATAATTTTACAAGTCTACAAAATAGTTACATTTATTACCAAATGTCTTTAGCAGTCAAGTCTGTAAACTGATTCAGTTATGCACTCTGAATATTAATAATATCAAGTATCTGAAATTATCAACCTCTTACATTAATGGTCAGAAATGAAACGCACAGAATAATGTCATGGCAGAAACAATAAAATCTCTCAGATTATACTGGGTTTCCTTAAACAGTTAATAAAAACTATCAAGTACATATTATGTTGCATTCGCTGTGATCGGGATTCCATATGACAAGTCATGATTATTAAAGGCAATTGGAGGATATTTTCAAATGTCTCCTGTAGTGAGGGTGATGAAAATGCAATGGTATACTCTCGAATGTCCAGGAGGTTTTGTGACGTATGTAATAGAAAATATCGTGTAATATGTAGTTTGGGAGCTATTCACTGTTCTTAAGAAGAAATTAAAGCATCTCACATATATGGTTTTTGACAAAGAAGCTATAAATACTCAATGGAAAAAAGACAGCCTATTCAACAAATGGTGTTGGTCCAACTGGCACTCAGCATGCAGAAGAATGAAAATAGACCCTTTCTTCTCTTCTTGTACAAAGCACAAGTTCAAGTGGATCAAAGATCTCCACATTAAACTAGGTACACTGAAACTGTTAGATGAGAAAGTAGGAAAAACCATAGAACACATAGGCACAGGAAAAATTTTCCTTAACAGAACATCAATGACTCGTGCTCTGAGGTCAAAGATTGACAATGGGACTTAATGAGATTGCAAAGTTTCTGTAGGGCTAAGGATACAATCAAGAAAACAAAATGGCAGAGAACAAAGTGGAAAAAGATCTTTACCAACCCCATATTAGATAGAAGCCTAATATCCAAGGTATACAAAGAACACCAGAGAATCAAACAACCCTATTAAAAAATGGAATACAGAGCTAAACAAATGTTCTCAATTGAGGAATATTGAATGGCTGAGAAGCATTTAAGGAAGTGCTCAACATCATTAGCCATCAGAGAAATGCAGATCAATACAACCCTGAGATTTCACCTCATACCAGTCAGATTGGCCAAGATCAAAATTTCAGATGACAGCAGATGCAGTGAGGATGCAGAGAAAGAGGAACACTTCTCCACCCTTGGTGGGGTTGTAAACTGGTACAACCATTTTGGAAATCAGTCTGGCGGTTCCTCAGAAAATTGGACATAGTACTACCTGAAGAGCCAGTTATTTCACTTCTGAGCATTTACCCCAGAGATGCTCCAACATACAACAAAGACACATACACCACAATGTTCATAGCAGCTCTATTTTTAATAGCCAGAAGCTGGAAAAAACCCAGATGTCCTTCAGTAGATGAATGAATACAAAAATTATGGTACATTTACACAATGGAGTACTACTCAGTTGTCAGAAGCAATGACTTTATGAAATTCTTAAGAAAATGGATTCATCTAGAGAATATCATCCTGGGTGAGATAACCCAGTCACAAAAGAACAGACATAATATGCAGTTACTGATAATTGGAAACTAACCCCCGAAAGCTCTGAACACCCCAGAAACAACTCACAGACTATATGTAGTTCAAGAAAAGAATAGAAAAAAACATTATGCTTAATCCTTACACACCATAAAAATTTTAACAATTCCAGGTTATATCCTGTTTAACATGTACTTTATGCTTATTGTAACTAATAAGATCTTAATGCACATTATTCAAACTTTAAAAAAAATACCAAGCACTGGCAAAAATGTATTCGTATACTTTTAGGCAAAAATGCTGAAAATTTGTACATTTATTTTTGTTTTTTAAAATAAAATTGTTCAATATAAAAGCATCATAGTGAATGGTTTATTAAACACTCTTATATGTTCAAATGTATAACAAATATATACATACAAACATCATTTCAATGTCTGAGGGAATATGTCAGGACCAAACATACCATTAGTGTTTAACACATAAGTAAATGGATAAGGTCTTACTTTTTAAAATTTTCTCATTTTCTATGATTAAAATAATCAGGCAAGTGGTGTATAATATATGAATTATTCTCTGTTAGAAAAATAAAGCAATTATTGACAGGATAACTTTTCCCAATAATAAAGTAAATGGCAAGCTATAATTTTGCTTAATTTTATCATCTTAAATATTACTTATACATATTACTTATACATATTATGTGGTAAAGGCCCACTAGATATGGCTTGATTTTGTTTCAACTATATTTGTTACCAAAGATGCAAATACTATTATCTTTACAAAATACATTGTTTGTGATAATCAAAAAATTTTGTATGTTTCAGTGGAGAGACTGAAAATATACTACAGGAGTTTGTGATGTGTGATGGTTTGTGTATGTTTCGCCTATGGAGTGGCACTATTAGAAGGTATAGAATTAAAAAAAAAAAAAAAAAAGGTATAGAATTGTTAGAGCAGATTGCCATTGTGGGTATGGGCTTTGACACCTTCATCTTAGCTGACTGGAAGACAGTCTCCCCCCAGGTTCCTTTGAAACAATAGATCCATCTCTTTGATCCACCAGTCCCACATCTGCCTGGATGTTGCCATGCTTCTTTCTGGACGATAATGGACTGAACCTGTAAGCAGGCCCCAAACAAATGTTGTCTTTATAATAGTTGCCATTGTCATGGAGTCTTTTCACATCAGCAATTGGTACCGCGAGTGGGGTAATGGTATTATAGGCCTGATCATGTTTTTGTTTGGAAGAATGTGGATTTTGTGACTTCATTTCTGGAAAACAATGAAATGCTTTAAGTAGGGCACGATGTGCCATCCTATTAGGAATATGGAAGGCTTTGTTACTGTGTGTCATTTCTACCCTGGAGAGTATACTTAAGGTTAAGGAAAACAGATGCTATATTAATTGCATTGCCAAAGATGGTCTCAAAAAAGCCCAGAAAACACTTTGTTCTCTGGTTAAGTCTCATAAAGAGTGTTTTGAACAAGCATAGTAAGGTGAGAAAGGAAAAAATATGTTCTGTGTATATGATTGGAATATGAAAGTGGCATCAGGGAGTGAAATGAAGCTGAATCTGTATTTAAGAATATCAAATTAAATTAAGATAATAGTGACCTTGAGGCAGGATCCCTCCTAGCCATATTTATGTCTAAGTATGGTAATACAAGTATTTAATCCCTGGAAGCAAAGAAAAGTAGATTTCTGAGTTCTAGGTCAGACTAGAACAGAGAAAGTTATGGATGAAGCAAACCTTAAATCTAGGTTTGGTGGACAACACCTGTCATCTCAATGCTTAGGAGAGAGGTGTGAAGAACTTTGAGTTCAAAATCAAGCTTAGTCTGTCAAAGAGTTGGAAAACAGAAAGCTGGTGATAATGTAATATAACAAAGGGGACATGTTCCTCCCCCAGCAAGCAGGAGAAGTCAGCAGCTTTGACCCTGTGGCCCTGGCATTAGAATCAATAGTAGAAGTGACTACTGATACAATTGATGCTGTTTACTTGGCAATAAGGAATTAGTACTGATTAAAACAAGAATAGCATCATTGAAGTAACATCTCCTGGGGAGTATTTTCTGAGAGCACAAAGATTCTTGTTTCTGAGATAGCCAAGGTTGTACCTTATATATCAGCTGTACCTGGTAATATATAAGAGTCACCCAGGTGGTACTGGTTTTGAAGGCATGAAGTCATCACAAAGAATAGCTGAATCATTGTACTGTGAGTGTTGATAGAAGGACATTGGTTAATATGCAGTCCCAGTTCATAAACAGGATTAAAGTAGTCAAGCAAAGGAGTCGAGGCTTGGCATCATGAAGAGAGCCTATGAGAGGTTATAAGTAAATACTTGTTGCAGTGAAAAACTTCAGTGCTTTGGAGATGCTGGAACCATGGGCACCAAGAAGGGCAGTAGCAGTGGAATAGATCAGCATTAGCGTAGAGTGTTACAGAAGGCAGAGCTTGAGAAGTGATGCCAGCTCTTTGAAGAGGTCTAGAGGATCATTCATGGATTCCAGACATTGAAACAAGACTGTAACATTGAAGATACTTTGGAGATCCCAATATGTTCAAGATACCAGAACTATGGGCCATCTGCCAAGGAAGTTGCTAATAGGGAATAGAACCAGCCCATGAGAAAAAAGAAATTATGGCAGGCCACAAAGATAAAAAAGTAATTAGAGATCTGAAGACTACATTGACATGAGATATGGAGACACAGCGCTTGGAGTTTACATAGATACTTTTCTGCCATGCTTTGGGGATTGCAGTTAAGAGATTGGATGAATCTCAGAAATCACCTTGAACTTTTGACTTTTAACATTGTTGATCCTGTATTAAGTATGGGGGCTTTGAATGTTGGACTAAATATATTTTTATTATGCTATGGATAGGTGCAGGTGTCATAGACTCATTGGTTTGAACAAGCTTCTGGGGAACAGGGAGTGGAATGTAATGATTTGTATATGTTTGGTCATGGAAGTGGCACTATTAGAATGTTGGCATTGTTGGAGTAGGCATGTCACTGTGGGTGTGAGCTTTGAGACCATTATCAAAGCTTAGCTGCCTAGAATTCAGTCTTCTGGGTGCTCCCTTTGAAACATAAGATGAAACTTTCTTTTTCTCCTATATCATGCCTTCCTGATCTCTGCCATGCTCCTGCTTTGAAGACAATTGGACTGAAACTCTGAACCTGTAAGCCAAACCCAATAAAATGTTGTCTTTATAAGAGTTGTCTTGGTTGTAGTATCTGTTCACAGCATTAAAACTCTAATTAAGATAAGATGCATACTCTTTTTGTAAGGATTTATCAAGTATTCATAATGCTTGTGCAGAAAACCCAGTCTGAGTTTGCTGTTTATTACATCTTAAAGCCTTGTTATTTATCTTCCACAGGGATCATGTGTGATAAGTATTCTATGAATATTTTTCCACAAACTTACATGCCTTCTCACTGAAACACCTAGAAACACATAATTTTAAAAATCACAATAAATCTTGACAGCTTAAATTTACTATATACTGTCATTCTTCATGGAAAATATATTAATCTATCTAATAAAATAATAAGACCTTCATTAAAATTCTATTTTTGTATTTCTCAACTTCATTTTCTCCTCAGTGAATCCTTTTTTTTTATAACATCTTTATTTTACAAAACAAAGATAAATGTACAGATTTTAAGCATTGTTTGCAAAAATTATACAATACAATTTTATCAGTAATTTTTTTTCAGATTTTAAAATAATTTTTACATAAAACTGTATGAATATATTTTTTATTCAGTACTTGATTTTTTAAAGGTTTGATAGTATGCATTGAAAACTTAATAGTTACAATGAGCATAAAGTACATGTAAAACAAAATGTAATATGGAAATAGTCAAAGTTTTCTTGTTGTATAGAGATTTTTTCATTTTGTTTTGCTTTGTTTTCTTTATAACATGGACTTCATACAGTCTGTGAGTTGTTTCTGGGGCAGTGGGGCCTCTGAGGTTAGCATCCCAATATCAGTGACTGCATATTATGTCTGTTCTTTTGTGACTGGGTTATCTCACTCAGGGTGATCTTCTCTAGATGCAGCCATTTTCTTAAGAATTTGATCAAGTCATTGTTTCTGGTGGCTGAGTAGTATTCCATTGTGTAAATGTACCACAATTTTTGTATCCATTCATCTTCTGAAGAACATCTGGATTCTTTTCAGCTTCTGGCTATTATAAATAGAGCTGCTATAAACATTGTGGTGCATATAGCTTTGTTGTGTACTAAGGTGTCTCTGGGGTATATGCCAGAAGTGGAATAGCTGGGTCTTCAGGTAGTATTATGTCCAAATTTCAGAGGTATTGCCAGACTGATTTCCAGAGTGGTTGTATTAGTTTGCAACCCCACCAATAGTGGAGAAGGGTTCCTCTTTCTCTCCAACCTCGCAATCATCTGTTGTCATCTGAGCTTTGGATCTTGGCCAATCTGACTGTTGTGAGGTGAAACCTCAGGGTTGTTTTGATTTGCATTTCCCTGATGGCTAAGGATGTCGAGTACTTCCTCAGATATTTCACAGCCATTCGATATTCCTCAACTGAGAACGTTTTGTTTAGCTCTGTACCCCATTTTTAATAGGGTTATTTGATTCTCTGGTGTCTAGCTTTTGAGTTCTTTGTATACCTTAGATATTAGGCCTCTATCTAATGTGGAGTTGGTAAAAATCTTTTCCCATTCTGTTGGCTGCCGTTTTGTTTTCTTGACAATGTTCTTAGCCTTACAGAAACTTTGCAATCTCATTAAGTCCCATTTGTCAATCTTTGACCTTAGAGCTCGAGCCATTGGTGTTTTGTTCCGAAAATTTTCTCCTGTGCCTAAATGTTCTAAAGTTTTCCCTACTTTCTCATCTAATAGTTTCAGTGTATCTGGTTTAATGTGGAGATCTTTGATCCACTTACACTTGAGCTTTGTACAAGGAGATAAGAAAGGGTCTATTTTCATTCTTTTGCATGTTGAATGCCAGTTGGATCAGCACCATTTGTTGAATAGGCTGTCCTTTTTCCATTGAATGTTTATGGCTCCTTTGTCAAAAATCAGGTGACCATATATGTGAGGGCTCATTTCTGGATCTTCTATTCTATTCCATTGATCCACATGCTTATTTCTATACTAGGACCATGCAGTTTTCAGTACAATCGCCTTGTAATATAGCTAGAGGTCAGGGATAGTGATTCCCGCAGATGTTTTCTTGTTGTTGGGGATGGATTTCGCTATTCTAGGTCTTTTGTTGTTCCATATGATATTGCACATTGATCTTTCCAATTCCATGAAGAACTGTGTTGGAATTTTGATAGGGTTTGCGTTGAATCTGTTGATTGCTTTTGGTAGGATGGCCATTTTTAAAATGTTGATATTTCCAATCTATGAGCATGGGAGATCTTTCCATTTTCTGAGATCCTCCTCAATTTCCTTCTTTAGAGGTTTGAAGTTCTTGTCATACAGGTCCTTTACTTGCTTAGTTAGAGTCACACCAAGGTATTTCATAGTTTTTGTAACGATTGTGAAGGGTACCTTTTCCCTAATTTCTTTCTCCACATGTTTGTCCTTTGAGTATAGGAAGGCTACTGATTTGTTTGAGTTGATTTTGTATCCAGCAACTTTGCTGAACTTGTTTATCAGCTGTAGGAGTTCTCTGGTGGAATTTTTGGGGTCACTTACGTACACTATCATGTCATCAGCAAAAGTGATGTTTTTATCTCTTCCTTTCTGATTTGTATCCCTTTGATCTCCTTTTGCTGTCTAATTGCTCCAGCCAGGATTTCCAGTACTATGTTGAAAAGGTAGGGGGAGAGTGGGCAGCCTTGTTGAGTCCCTGATTTTAGTGGGATTGCATCAAGTTTCCCACCGTTAAGTTTGATGTTGGCTGTTGGTTTGCTGTATATTGCTTTTATTATGTTTAAGTACGGACCTTGGATTCCTGATCTTTTCAGGACTTTTAACATGAACGGGTGTTGAATTTTGTCAAATGCTTTCTCAGCACCTAGTGAGATGATCATGTGGTTTTGTACTTTGAGTTTTTTTATATGGTGGATTACATTGATTGATTTCCTTATATCAAACCATCCCTGCATCCCAAGGATGGAGCCTACTTGGTCATGATGAATGATGGTTTTGATGTGTTCTCGGATTCAGTTTGCAAGGAATTTATTGAGTATATTTGCATCAATATTCTTACGTGATATTGGTCTGAAGTTCTCTTTCCTTGTAGGGTCTTTGTGTGGTTTAGGTAGCAGGGTTATTGTAGCCTCAAAAAATGAGTTGTGTAGTATTCCATCTGATTCTAACTTTTGGAATAGTTTGGAGAGTATTGGTGTTATATCCGCAAAAATAAATATCTGATAAAATTCTGCGTTGAACCCGTCTGGGTCTGGTCTTTTTTATGTTGGGATGCTTTTGATGACTTATTCTATTTCTTTTGGTGTTTATAGGGTTATTTAGATGGTTTACTTGGTCCTGGTTTAACTTTGGGATCTTGTATCTGTCTAGGAATTTGTCCATTTCCTCCAGATTTTCCAATTTTGTGGAGTATAAGTTTTGTAGTAGGATTTGATGATTTCTTGAATTTCCTCAGTTTCAGTTGTTATGTCTCCACTTTCCTTTCTGATTCTGTTAATTTGGATACTCTCTCTTTGCCCTCTAGTTAGTCTGTCTAGGGGTTTATCAATCTTGTTGATTTTCTCAAAGACCCAACTCTTGGTTTTGTTGATTTTTTCAATGGTTCTTTTTGTTTCTATTTGGTGTATTTCTTCCCTAATTTGATTATTTCTTGCCATCTACTCTTCTTGGGTATATCTGCTTCCTTTTGTTCTAGGGCTTTTAGCTGTGCTGTCAGGTTTCTGATGTAAGCTCTCTCCAGTTTCTTTTTGGAAGCACTTAGGGCTATGAATTTTCCTCTCAGTACTGTTTTCATTGCATCCCATTGGTTTGGGTATGTTGTGTTTTAGTTTTCCTTGAATTCTAGAAAATCCTTAATTTCTTTCTTTATTTCTTCTTTGACCCTGCTATCATTTAACAGAGCGTTATTTAGTTTCCATGTGTACGTAGACTTTTTGTTGTCTTTGTTGTTGTTAAAGACCAGCCATAGACCATGGTGATCTGAGAGGATGCATCGGAGTATTTCAATTTTCTTTTATAGACTGAGGCTTGTTCTGTGTCCAATTATGTGGTCAATTTTCGAGAGGTGCCAAGGGGTGTTGAGAAGGTGTATTCTTTTATTTTAGGATGATATGTTCTGTATATATCTATTAATTATAGTTCGATCAAATCTGCTCGTTTTGCAGTGTCCTTGTTCAGTTTCTGTTTCCATGATCTGTCCATTGGTGAGAGTGGGGTATTAAAGTCTCCCACTATTATTGTGTGGGGTGAAATGTATTTTTTGAGCTTTAGTAGGGTTTCTTTTATGAATGTGGGTGCTTTTTTATTTGGAGAATATATGTTAATAATTGAAAGTTCCTTCTGACAGATTTCCCCGGTAATGAGTAAAAACAGTCCTTCCTTATCTTTTTTGATAACTTTTTGTTGGAATTTTACTTTATTTGATATTAGAATAGGGACTCCAGCTTGCTTCATTGGGCTGTTTGCTTAGAAGTTTTTTTCCCACCCTTTTACTCTGAGATAGTGTCTGTCTTTGTCTCTGAGATAAATTTCCTGTATGCAACAAAAGGCTGGAATTTGTTTATGTATCCAGTCTGATAGCCTATGTCTCTTTATTGGGGAATTGAGTCCATTTATGTTAATAGATATCAAGAAATAGTTGTTTCTGTTTCCTGCCATTATAGCTTTTTTGGATTGAGTTGTGTCTGTGTCTTTTTCTTCTTTTACTTTTCTTGTTTAGGAGTTTTCTTGTTTTTATGAGGCTGTATTTTCCCTCATTGTATTGGGTTTTCCACCTATCATTCTTTGTAGTGCTGGGTTTGTGGTCAGATATTGTGTAAATTTTGATTTGTCTTGAAATATCTTCATCTCTCCATCTATGATGATTGATAGTTTTGCTGGGTATAGCAGCTTGGGCTGGCACTTGTGCTCTCTTATGGTCTGCATGATGTCTGTCCAGGCTCTTCTAGCTTTCATAGTCTCTGTTGAGAAATCGGGTGTGAGTCTGATTGGTCTGCCTTTATAAGTTACCTGACCTTTTTCCCTTACTGCTTTTAGTATTCTTTCTTTTCTTTGGGCACTTGGTGTTTTGACTATTATGTGTCGGGATGTATTTCTTTTCTGGTCCAACCTATTTGGAGTTGTGAAGGCTTCTTTTACGCTCGTGGTCATCTCATTCTTGAGGGTAGTGAAGTTTTCTTCTATGATTTTGTTGAAGATAATTACTGTGCCTCTTAGTTGATACTCTTCTCCCTCTTCTCTTCCTATTATCCTTAGGTTAGGTCTTCTCATTGTGTCTTTGATTTCCTGGACATTTTGGGTTAGGAGCTTTTTGTTTTTTGCATCTTCTCTGACTGTTTTGTCTATGTTTGCAATGTTGTCTTCTGCCCCCGAGATTCTCTCTTTGATCTCTTGTAATCTATTGGAAATACTTGCTTCTGTGACTCCTGATTTCTTTTCTTTTTTTTTTTTTTTTTTTTTTTTTTTTTTTTTGGTGTTCTGCCTCTAGGGTTATCTCTTTTAGTGTTTTCTTTATTGTGTCAATTTCCGTTTTAATTTCTTTCTTCCATTTCTTTATTTCTTTTGTTCTGTTTTCTTCTAGTTCTTTGAGTTCTTTGAGTGTTTTTCTTGTTTCCTCTTTAAAAGCTTCTGAATCTCTATCAGCATCTTGGGGTATGATTTCAGGTCTGCGTCTTCTTTTTCTGGAGTGTTTGGGATTCAGATATTTGCTGTTATGGGAGATCTGGGTTCTGGTGTTGCCAGGTTGTCTTGGTTTTCTTGGGATATACTCTTTTGCTTTCCTCTTGCCATTTTGTTGTCAGTGATATGTTCTCACCTTTCCCTTGTATCTGGTCTTTGACCCTGTATTTCCCCTGGTCCATGTGGTAGATGGGCCCTGCCCTGTTTTATGACTCAGAGTCGCCGGGTGGAAACAGAGGTTCCAAAGGTCTGTTCCTGGTCCCTGGATCAGGCAGGTCAGAGGGTGCGCCCCGCATTAGTACTCCGCAGAGATCTCTCTGCTCCCCGGCCACCCAGATCTTCCACTTACCAGTCTCTCAACCTTAGGAGTTGGTGGTCTGCATGGCAGAAGTGCTGGGCTCTGCTCCGCGCCCTGAAGTCTCAGCCAGGTGGAAACAGAATTTCCAAAATTCTGTTCCTGGTCCCTGGATCAGGCAGTTCGGAGGGCGCGCTCTGGGTGCACACTCTGCAGAGATCTTTCTGCTCCCTGGTCGCCCAGATCTCCCACTCACCAGTTTCTCAACCCCTAGGTATTGGCAGTTTGCATGGCAGATGGGCTGGGCTCTGTTCTGCACTCTGAAGTCGCAGCCAGGTGGAAACAGAAGTTCCAAAGTTCTGTTCCTGGTCCCAGTTTTTCAGTCCTAGGACCTGGCTGTCTGCGAGGCAGATGGTTCGGGCTCTGTTCTGCGCCCTGAAGTCACAGCTAGGTGGAAACAGTAGTTCCAAAGTTCTGTTCCTGGTCCCTTGATCAGGCAGGTCAGAGGGTGTGCCCTGCGTGTGCACTCTGCAGAGATCTCTCTGCTCCCTGGCTGCCCAGATCCCCCACTCACCAGTTTTTCCACCTTAGGGGCTGGCAGTCCACGTGGTAGATCCCCTCAGTGACTCCTAATGTGATATGGCTCATGAACTAACATACAGAATTTCATGGGTGTATATATACGTAATCATCATTCATAAATATAGTGTTTATTATACTTTATAGTTGAGACATGGAAATCAGACATTGTCAACAGTTGAAATATAGATAATACCAATAAACTATAAATGGTTGTCTAGGATGGTGAGAGGCATTCTGGGAAGATATGAGCAAGAAGTACTATGAAATAGCAGAGGGATCATTGAGGCACCTTGAAAATAGGCATTATTTAATTTAGTGACAGATTTACGATTTTATATAGGTGATGAGGTTTATTGTAATTCTAAATATTTTAGGTAATTATATGATTATTAGGTTTGAAAGAATATGTTTAAAAATTGTTATAAATATGATAAATAAAATAGTTCATATAAATGTTCAATTTTAGGTTAAATTTACAGTGTATTAAAGTGAAAATGATGGACTACAAACAATGTTATTGAAGGTGTAAGTATAATCTAAAGGCAAGACTGAAAAGAAAAATAAAATAAAGTATTATATATTACTACCTAGATGATATTTATTTATATAATTTGTGATGAGATGTAAATCATGCATACTACCTTTTATCCATATGTCCTTGTATGTTAACTTAGTAAGAATATTTTAGTTTGGTTGTTCTGGTATCTTATAATTATTATTTCTTTTATACACAAAGTCCACTAGACTCTTTGCTTCCATCTAAACCTTCATAAACCTAGCCTTCATATTCTAAATTACTATTAACATTCTTTGTTTTTTAATTGGATATTTCATTAATATACATTTCAAATATTGTCCCCTTTCCTTGTTTCCCCTTGATAAACCCCTTATTCCATACTCATCAACCATATTCTATAAGGGTTGCATCCCAATCATCTACTCATTCTTGCCTCCAGACCTTGATAGTCTTCTCTACTGGGGCATCTAGCCATCACAGGGCAAAGGGCCTATACCCCCATTGATTCACAACAAAGTTATCTTCTGCTACCCATACAGCTGGAGTCATGGGGTACTTCATTTAGACTCTTTTGATGGTGGTTTAGACACCTAGAGCTCTGGAAGACTTGATTAGTTGATATTGTTCTTTCTATGGTGTTGTAAAGCCCTTCAGGTTCTTTAGTCATTTTCTTATTCCTCCATTGGAGAACTCCTGCTCAGTCCAATAGGTGTCTGCAAGCATCTGTCTCTTTATTTTTCAGGCTCTAGCAGAGCCCCTCAGGAGACAGCTATATCAAGCACTTCTTGGCATCTGCAATAGTGTCTGGGTTTGGTGTCTGTATATGAGATGGACCCCAAGGTGGGACATTCTCCGGATGGCTTTTTCTTCATTCTCTGCTCCATACTCTGTTTCCTTATTTCTTTTATAGAGGAACAATTCTGGGATAAAAATTTGTAGATGAGTAGGTGGCCCCATCCAACAACTGGGGGTCTTGCCTAATAACTTATGCATGAAGATCAAAAATTAACAATTAGGACCTCATGAAATTGAAAAGCTCTTATGAAAGCAATGAACACTGTCAATAGGACAAAATAGCAATGAACAGATTGGGAAAAGACCTTTACCAATTCTGCATCTGATAGAGGGCTGATATCCAATATATAAAAATAACTCAAGAAGTTAAGACTCCATAAAACCAAATAACCCTATTAAAATGGTGTGCTGAGCTAAACAAAGAATTTTCAACTAATGAATATCAAATGGCCCAGAAGTACCTAAAAAATGTTCAGCATCTTTATTCATCAGGTAAATGCAAATTGAAACAACCCTGAGATTCCACCTCACACTAGTCAAATTAGATAAATCAAAAACTCTGGTGACAGCAGATGCTGGTGAAAAGGCCCAGAAAGAGGGACATTCTTCCATTGTTGGTGGAATTGCAAGCTGGTACAACCACTCCGGAAAATCAGTCTAACAATTCCTCAGAAAAGCAGAGAGTGGGAGGAGCTTGGCAGGAATAGAGGAAGAAGATCCAAAGGGTATGTGACTAAATAAAATGCCCAACAAAGCAGAGGGAGAAACTGTCCTAGTAACATTCTTATCTTTCAAATTCCTATAGAAGAGCTCACTAACTTTGAATATTCAAAGCTTTTTAAGGCCAAATTTTCCAAGTCCTTTCACAATTCTCATTAAAATAAAATAGTCTTGTTAACCACAATGATACATAATGTCAACGTGTCTTATGGTTGTTATTGATGTGATGAGATATCATGTCCAAAAGAATTAATTAGAGAAGATGATTTATTTCACTCATGATTTCATTTATTAGTCCATCATGAAAGCAATAAGAGCAGAAAGTCTAACAGGGTAGGCCCCTGCATTGGGAGCTAATGCAGATGCTAAAAGGAGTGTTAATTTCCTGGATTTCTCCTATGATTTGCTTAGCCTGCTTACTTATAGAACTCAGGGCTGAAGATTTTCCCAATTAACACTACTCAAATTGATCCTGAAGCTGCTATGGCATACATTTTTCATTTCCTCTCCCAATGTTCTGGGATTCCCGAATAAAAGACACACACACACACACACACACACACACACACACACACACAAACACACACATACACACACACACTATATATTTTGATATGCCTTATTTAGCTCAATGGCTGGGATACTTTCTAACCTCCATGTGGCTCATATAGCCTCCTCCAATATACCTGTTATTACTTACTAAAAATCTATATTAAAATTTTGCTGCCCCATACCAAGACCTGCAGCCCCTTCAGCTCTGTTATCCAGCACCTACATGACAATTGACTTTCTGTCTTCTGTACATGTCTGGACTTATGTCTCACTTCTTTAACCATCATCGTGGCTACCTCTTACAATCTTTCTTGTTTCCTTATCCATAAATCTTAAAAATCTTATCCTTATCTCCCTGCCTAGTCATTGGCTTTCAGAAATTTTATTTATTAATCAAAACAACTGGGTGCATGTTTTTCTCTGTTTCTTACATGGGAACATGTAGATTCTCATGCAATTTTGTAGACCAGATTAACATAATGTGGTGTTGGATGAAATCAACATTTCCCCATTTTTGTTCATTTAAAAAGGCTCTTTTCTCTCAGACATACATTGAACATAATTATAATAACATCTGGTCCATAATATTTGACCATTTATATCAATTACTTTATTATTTGTTTAGCTTAAAGAGTTTATGATATTATAACTGAATTATATTTTGATTTTAATTTGTATTACCATCTAAAATCCATCCTTTCAAATCTAGATCATCTTCTTAAATGCAAAACAGCTTAAGTTTGATGATGAGACTCTAACTGATCTTCATCTCTTTCAGAGATCTGCACATGAACTAAATATTGCCTAAATATATAGAAAGCACAAAAACATAGCTTTCAAAGCTTAAGCATTTTTTTTGAGATAGCTGTCTTCCTGGACAGTACCCTATATTCCTCATAACACTGGAGCATCTGTCTTCAATTTTCTGGCCCAGAAACATCTGACTGCCCTTAAGTGAATCTGGAATGCTGAAAGACTAGCTTACCATTTCTTGGCCGAGCTAATCTGTCACCATTCCCACATTATGTGTCCTTTATTGGACAGTATTTTTTGTCTGCAGATGAATTAGGGTAATTTTTGCCTAGTGGAAACTTTGATACAATTGCTCTATATGTATGGCATTTGATGCTCATTATCTTCATTAAATTGTGAAGGGGTTACTGTCTGGAGCAGACATGTCTGCTAGTCAAAAGGATCAATTAATAATGAAATGCTTTTAAATGCCATATTCTGTTGTTTTTTGATAATTTTGAAAACTATGTATAAGTGTATATGTCAACTGATCAACATTGACTTCCCTTAGCTATTTCTATTTAAATAACATTAAAATAATTTATTATATTTAAATCAGAATCTAATGAAGTTGTTATCAAAAGTAGAGATTGATTCAGTTTAGCAGCCTCCTTTTTCTTTTTCTCTATGTCCTATTTTGATCTCTCTTATAGTAAATTTGTAATATCATAAAGACCAAACTTATAACCATCCCCATTTTCATAATTAAGGCAATTTAAAGCAATTAAAACAATCTTAATTATTGTCCATTGAAAAGGGCTCTTCCCAATCTCCTTTTTTTTTCTGTTTTTGTTTTTTTATCTAAGCTTAAATTTATTTATCCATACATAATTTTAAATGATTAAGCAATTTTTAATCATTCTCCCTTCTGTAGATTAATATGTTTGTCTGAGTATGTATTATATCACCTTTCCCTTTATATGAGTTGATTTGATATTATTTCCTATTTAGCTTCAACTAAATTTCTTCTATTTTCACTATAAGCCATTCTCAGACTGACAGTGTCATATGCTGTGCTAAGTAATGCTAAAATTTCCGTGGAGCACCCATTCAAAGAACCCAGTTTCTTACAAAGCTTTGACTTCCTAAAATATCATTATTTATATTTCTTTTACTTGATTGCAGGAGGCAAGCAGCCTCAAAAACCTGCCTCTATTGTTTTTCTGACCAGCATCTCTCCTTCCAGAACAGGCTTTGCCAGCACCTCTGATCTCAATCTCTCTGACACAGTGTAGAGAAGCCTTTGAGAAAAGCTCAAGCTGGATTCTAAACCTATATCCAACATTGTCTGGGTCAGCTTGGGAGATTTCACCAAGTCATAGCTTACACCATGAATACCAAAATTAAGCTTGCCGATTTAGCATGCTTTCTGTCCTAGTCCTAAACCCACACTGCTTGGGCAAAATCCGAGCAGCTCTGCTTTGGGACCAATTCCTCCTACTTCCTAACCGAAGGATGGTATGTGGTTTTCATTCAGGAATCTCCAATTAATTTTTTTAATGGTGAATGCAAGCCTAGATGTTGAATGTCACCTGTAGCTTTTCCTAATTAATGCTACTTAAATTGATCCCAGTAATGTCAGCACGTATTCCTTGCTGCCTGCCCCAAAGTTCTGTGTTATGAAACACACATACACGCGCACACACACACACACACACACACACACACACACACACACACACACACTCACACACACTGGCTAGGCCACTTCTTAAACTTCTATGTGGCAGAGGTACCCTCCTCTGATATTCCCTAGGTATTACTTATTAAAAGCTATATCCAATCTTTGCTGCCCCAGACCCAGACATGCAGTCCCCTCGTCTGCATTCCATAACAATTACATCGAGACTATCTCAGGCCTGGGGTCTCTCATCCTTCCCAGGGTTGGTGTCTATATCTCTTCCAATTCCTGGGTTCCTTGCCCAGGAATTTTAAAGTCCTGCCTCTATCTCTCGGACAAGCCACTGGCAACCAGAAACTTTATTTAGCAATCAAAACCAACTGTGGACAGGGTTCCCACAATTTCTTACATGCAGATGTGTAAATTCTATTGCAATTTTGGAGACCAGATAAACATAATACATGTATC
Source organism: Micromys minutus (assembly GCF_963924665.1). NCBI lineage: Eukaryota > Metazoa > Chordata > Mammalia > Rodentia > Muridae > Micromys > Micromys minutus. The sequence goes on along the minus strand of NC_137981.1, from coordinate 39,162,988 downwards.
ATTAGACCAAATCAACAACAAAGGATGACCAACTCGGTGATGGCATTACTCACAATAGACTGGGCCCTGACTCATGCATCAGTCACTAATTAAGAAAATGTCTTACAGGCAAACATTGTGGAGACTCTTTCTGAGTTGAGGTTCTGCCTTTTTCAGATAACTCTAGCTCATCTAAAACTGACATATAACTACCAGGATACTATATTGATATACTTATTTCCAAATGTAAATATTTGTGAGATAGCTAAATTATCAAACAAAAATTTTACTTATTTGTTAGTTATATAATACTTTTTGTGTTAGCAATGAAAAAAAAAACCAAAAATGAATGTGTTGTCTCCATTTCAAAAATCATAGAGTGACAAAACAAAATTACATGAGTAAAGCCTTTTAATATTTTGCTATATTTTTAATATAAATCTGAATTATATAGTATAAGAGTTCAATGAGTGCACACAGAAAAAAGAGAGGGTAAGTTCATAAAAAATTCCCCAGTTCTGGTTAGCTTTCCAGTTCAGAAAGGCACTATACAAGTTTAGGAGAGAAGAGTCATCATCCGTAACACCCATTCATAAACTATTCAATCTGAGAAAAAAAATTTTAACTTTAATTAAAAAAAAACAAAGATAAATGTACAAATTTTCAGCAGTTTTGCATAAAAGTATACGAATACATTTTTAAGGTTGCAATTAAGTATTTGTCGGTACATATACATACACATAGGTATATTTGTAACAATAATATAAGAAAAGAGGCTATTTTTTGAGAGGATAGGAGAGAGACTAGGAGGGGATGTAGGGAGGAAAGGGGGATGTGATACAGTTCTATTTTAATTAAAATATATTCTTTTTTTTCTTGAACTTCACACAGTCTGTGAGTTGTTTCAGGGGTGTTCAGAGCTTTCTGCGGTTAGTCTCCCATTATCAGTGACTGCATATTATGTCTGTTCTTTTGTAACTGGGTTATCTCATTTAGGATGATATTCTCTAGGTGCAACCATTTTCTCAAGAATTTTGTTAAGTCATTGTTTCTGATAGCTGAGTACTACTCCATTGTGTAACTGTACCACATTTTGTTTCCGTTCATCTACTGAAGGACATCTGGGTTCTTTTAAGCTTCTGGCTATTATAAATAGAGCTGCTATGAACATTGTGGTGCATGTATCTTTGTTGTATGTTGGAGCGTCTCTGGGGTAAATGCCCAGAAGTGGAATAACTGGGTCTTCAGGTAACACTATGTCCATTTTTCTGAGGAACTGCCAGACTGATTTCCAGAGTGGTTGTATAAGTTTACAACCCCACCAGCAGTGGAGAAGTGTTCCTCTTTCTCCACATCCTCACCAGCATCTGTTGTCATCTGAGTTTTGGAACTTGGCCAATCTGATTGGTGTGAGGTGGAATCTCAGGGTTGTTTTGATTTGCATTTTCCTGATGGCTAAGGATGTTGAGAAATTTCTTAGATGTTTCTCAGCCATTCGATATTCCTCAATTGAGAACTGTTTGTTTAAGTCTATACCCCATTTTCTAATAGCATTGTTTAATTCTCTGGTGTCCAGCTTTCTGAGTTCTTTATATACTTTGGATATTAGGCCTATATCTGATGTGGAATTGGTAAAGATCTTTTCCCACTCACTTGGCTGCCATTTTATTTTCTGAATGGTGTCCTTAGCCTTACAGAAACCTTGCAATCTCATTAAGTCCCATTTGTCAATCTTTGACCTTAGAGCATGTCCATTGGTTTTCTGTTCAGGAAATTTTCTCCTGTGCCAATGAGTTCTAAAATTTTCCCTACTTTCTCATCTAATATTTCAATGTTGCTCGTTGAATGTGGAGATCTTTGATCCACTTATACATGAGCTTTGTACAAGGAGATAAAAAAGGGTATATTTTCATTCTTTTGCAGGCTGAGTCCCAGTTGGACCAACACCATTTGTTGAACAGGCTGTCCTTTGAATTTCCATTGAATTTTTCCATTCAATTTCCATTGAATGTTTACAACTCCTTTGTCAAAAATCAGGTGACCATATATGTGAGGGCTCATTTATGGATCTTCTATTCTATTCCATTGATCCACATGCCTATTTCTGTACCAGTACCATGCAGTTTTCAGCATAATTTTTTTTATTTTTTTAAACTTTATTTATAAAAACAAAGATAAAAGAAAAAATTTTAAACATTTTTACATAAATGTATACAAATACATTTTTGTGAGTGCTTGGCTTTTTTTTCTTTTTTTCTTTTTTTTTTTTTTAAGGTATGATACTTGACATTAAGGTCTTACTAGGTACAATGAGCAAAAAGTACATGTAAAACAGGATGTAACCCAGAATTAGTCAACATTTTCTTAATATAGCTTGAGGTCAGGGATAGTGATTCCTGCAAATGTTTTCTTTTGTTGAGGATGGATTTCACTATTCTAGGTCTTTGGTTATTCCAGATGAAGTTGCACATTGCTCTTTTCAACTCAATGAAGAACTGGGTTAGAATTTTGGTGGGATTTGCATTGAATCTGTAGATTGCTTTTGGTAAGATGGCTATTTTAAAAATGTTGATCCTTCCAATCCCTGAGCATGGGAGATCTTTCCATTTTCTGATATCTTCCTTGGTTCCCTTCTTTAGAGGTTTGAAGTTCTTGTTATACAGGTCCTTCACTTGCTTAGTTAGAGTCACACCAAGGTATTTCATAGTTTTTGTGACTATTGTGAAGGGTATCTTTTCCCTAATTTCTTTCTCCACATGTTTGTCCTTTGAATATAGGAAGTCTACTGATTTCTTTGAGTTAATATTTTATCCAGCCACTTTGCTGAACTTGTTTATCAGCTGTAGGAGTTCTCTGGTGGAAGTTGTGGAGTCGCTTAAGTACACTATCATGTCATCTGCAAATAGTGATGTTTTTACTTCTTCCTTTTCAATTTGTATCCCTTTGATTTCCTTTTGCTGTCTAATTGCTCCAGCCAGGATTTCCAGTACTATGTTGAATAGGTAGGGCGAGATTGGCAGCCTTGTTGAGTCCCTGATTTTATTCTGATTGCTTCAAGTTTCTCACCGTTAAGTTTGAAGTTGGCTGTTGGTTTGCTGTATATTGCTTTTATTATGTTTAGGTATGGATTCTTGTTTTTTGCAAGACTTTTAACATGAGGGGGTGTTGGATTTTGTCAAATGCTTTCTCATCATCTAGTGAGATAACCATGTGGTTTTTTTCTTTATGTTTGTTTATATGGTGGATTACATTGATGGATTTCATTATATTAAACTATCCCTGCTTCACAGGGATGAAACCTACTTGGTCATGGTGAATGATCGTTTTGATGTGTTCTTGGATTCGGTTTACAAGACTTTTGTTGAGTATTTTTGCATCGCTGTTCATAAGTGTGATTGGTCTGACATTCTCTTTCCTTGTAGGGTCTTTCTGTGGTTTAGGAACAAGGGTTATTTTAGCCTCAAAAAATTTGTTAGGTAGTTTTCCATGGGATTCTATTTTGTGGAATACTTTGGGGAGTATTGGTGATATTTTGTCATTAAATGTCTGATAAAACTCTACAATGAAGTTATCTGGACCTGCGTGTTTTTTTTTTTTTTTTTCATTTTTTATTTGGGAGAATTTAGATGACTCCTTCTATTTCTTTAGGTGTTATGAAATTATTTAGATGGTTTACCTTGTCCTGGTTTAACTTTAGGGTCTTGTATCTGTCTAGGAATTTATCCATTTCCTCCAGATTTTCCAGCTTGTTGAGTGTAAGCTTTGGTAGTAGCATCTGATGTTTTCTTGAATTTCCTCAATTTCAGACGTTATTTCTCCATTTTCCTTTCTGATTTTGTTAATTTGGATTCTCTCTCTTTGCCCTCTAGTTAGTCTGGCTAAGAGTTTATCAATCTTGTTAATTTTCTCAAAGAACCAGCTCTTGGTTTTGTTGATTCTTTCAATGTTTCCTTATGTTTCCTTTGGTCTATTTCTGCTCTATGTTTGATTATATCTTGCCCTCTATTCCTCTTGGGTATATCTGCTTCCTTTTGTTCTAGAGCTGTCAACTGTGTTGTCAGGTTGCTAGTGTATGCTCTCCAGTTTCTTTTTGGAAGCACTCAGAGCTATGAGTTTTCCTCTCAGTACTGTTTTCATTGCATCTCATAGGTATGGGTATGTCATGTTTTCATTTTCATTGAATATAGAAAATCCTCAATTTCTTTATTTCTTCTTTGATCTTCTATCATTAAATAGAGAATTGTTTTGTCATTGTTGTTACTAAAAACCAGCCTTAGACCATGGAGATCTGAAAAGATGCATGGGAGTATTTCAATCTGCTTGTATCGATTGAGGCTCGTTCTTTGTCCAAAACTGTGGTCAATTTTCGAGAAGGTGACATGAGGTGCTGAGAAGACGGTGTATTCTTTTGTGTTAGGATGAAATGTTATATAGATATTTATTAATTCCAGTTGGTTCATAGTCTCTGCTAATTTTACTGTGTTCTTGTTCAGTTACTCTTTCCATGATCTGTCCCTTGGTGAGAGTGATGTATTAAAATCTCCCAATATTATTGTGTGGAGTTAAATGTATTTTTTGAGCTTTATTAGGGTTTCTTTTATGAATGTGGGTGCTTTTGTATTTGGAGCACATATGTTAAGGATTGAGAGTTCCTCCTGACAGATTTCCCTGGTAATGAGTAAAAAGTGTCTTTCCTTATTTTTTTTGTTAACTATAGTTTGAAAATCTACTTTATTCGATATTAGAATGGCCATTCCAGCTTGCTTCTTGGTGCCACTTGCTTGGAAGTCTGATAGCCTATATTTTTTTACTGGGGAGTTGAGTCCATTTATGTTAATAGATATCAAGGAATAGTGGTTGCTCTTTCCTGCTATTGTTGCTTTGATAAGTTGAATTGTGCCTGGGTGTCTTTCTTCTTTTGGTTTTCTTGCTTAGATTTCTTGTTTTTACTATGAGGTGGTTCCCTCCTTGTATTGGGTTTTCCACCTATAATTCATTGTAGTGCTTGGTTTGTGGTCATATATTGTGTGAATTTAGTTTTTTCTTGGAATATCTTCCTCTCTCCAACTATGGTGATTGATAGTTTTGCTGGGTATAGAAGCTTGGTCTGGCACTTTTGCTCTCTTAGGGTCTGTCCAGGCTCTTCTAGCTTTCATAGTCTCGGTTGAGAAATCGGGTGTGATTCTTATTGGTCTGCCTTTATATGTTACATGACATATTTTCCCTTACTGCTTCTAGTATTCTTTCTTTGCTTTGGGCACTTGGTGTTATGACTATTACGTGTCTGGAGGAATTTATTTTCTGGTCCAATCTATTTGGAGTTTTGTGGGCTTCTTTTATGCTCGTTGTCATCTCATTTTTAAGGGTAGGAAAGTTTTCTTCTAGGATTTTGTTGAAGATATTTACTGTACCTCTTAGTTGATATTCGTCACCCTCTTCTATTTCTATTATCCTTACATTTGGTTTTCTCATTGTGTCCTGAATCTCCTGCACATTTTGGGTTAGGAGCTTTTTGGTTTTTGCATCTTCTCTGAGTGATTTGTCTATGTTTTCAATGTTGTCTTTGGTCCCCAAGATTTTCTCTTTCATCTCTTCTAGTCTGTTGGAAATGGTTGCATCTGTGACTCCTGATTTCTTTTTTAGAATTTCTACCTCTAGGATTGTCTCTTTTAGTGTTTTCTTTATCCTGTCAATTTCCGTTTTAAATTCCTTCTTCCTTTCCTTAATCTCTTTGGTTGTGTTTTCTTCTAGTTCTTTGAGTTCTTTGGGTGTTTTTCTTGTTTCTTCTTTAAAAGCTTCTATTTCTTTATGCTTTTTCTCCCATTCTTGTTTAAGGATCTCTATCATCATCTTGAGGTTGGATTTCATGTCTGAGTCTTCCTTCTGGAGTGTTTGGCATTCCACTGTTTGTTGTGATGGGAGAGCTGGGTTCTAGTGTTGCCAGATTGTCTTGGTTTCCCTGGGGTACATTCTTCTGCTTTCCTTTTGCCATCTTGTTGTCAGTGATTGGTTCTCCTCTTTCCCTTGTACCTGGCCTGTATCCCTGGCTCTCTGGGTTTCTGGTGGCAGATGGTCCAAGTGCCTGTTGTGTACCCCAGAAGCCGCCGGCTGGGAACAGAGGGCCCGATGCCGCTGGGTTCCTGGATCCCTGGATCAAGCCAGGCAGGCACACACTTTCTGTGTGCTCTGCTGATATCTCTCTGCCTCCTGGTTAGTTGGAATCTGTTCTCACCTGGTTCTCACCAGTCAGTTGTTTCTCCTGAAATACTTTCTAGTCTTGGCAAAACATGTCCACTCTTTCAACAGTGGCACAAACATCAAGGTAGTAAATGAAGAATTTCTGATGGGAGTTAGATCTTATTCCACAAGACTGAAGTCATAACTGATACCACTATCAAACTAAAAGCCTTAAGTTATAAATGTAATAACCATAAGGGAGAATCTATTATGACTATGCTGCTATGTGGATATAAAATTAAACTTATTTTAATGACTTATTAAACTAATAGATCTTATACATCAATGTATTTCTTACCATCAACAGGAGATACTACTAATTTCATTAGCTCATGATCAAGGTAGTTGTTCACTCTAGCTAAAGTGTAGAGAATTAAAACAATACACATATTTCAGCCCTAAATGGAACAAAAAAATACTATATAACCTCTCCTAAGGAAAAGGTATCATTGCAGAAGAGGGGACAGAAAGAATGCAGAGAGCAAAGATAGTGGGTGGTGACAAGGAAATTTTTCCACATACAGCAGTACAGCTGTGCATATGAACTCATAGTGAATTCTGAAGTAAGTACAAAACTTGAATAAATGTTTCTATCTAAGTCCTATCATGGTTAAGGGAGTTAAAACATTCAATTCCAATCATTGTTATGGACAGAATGTCCAATCTTTGCTGTTAGAGGGAGAGTTTTTCCTATGAATGTAGCCACTGCTGATTTGACTATATTCCATCAGAAGTATACTCAAACATCACAAAAAAATCTGGACACAAATGTAGGCAATGAGAAATGGATCTAGGAGGTATATATCATATGAACATGATCAAAAACAGTGAAAGAGGTAAACCCAGTTTTAGAACCAGAGTACTGTTACTGAAGAATACACTTGGTTTCTCAAACCTAATAATTCTATATAAAGTGTTAGAATGATGGATATATCTCCACCGCTAGATGATTTAATTTACTTGAAAATAATAACCAAATGCCTCCTTTGCTGAATTTTAAAATTAGCATATTTGCATATTATATTGCTCTGTCAAGGAAGCTTTAGGTGGCAGTTAATCACTGAAGTGCCACTAAATTACTGTTAAGGATTTATTAATGTTAAGTATCTGGGTTCTATGTTATTGCAGTTTCATTATTCTAAACAAAATAGAAATTAATAAAATAGTTATAAATATAAATTATCCATGAATACTACAAAGCCTAATTCACACAGGCATTCAATCAACTAATTATGCATAAAATATATTTACTACTTGAATCACTGTCTACCAAGAGTAATTTTAGTAGAAATTGCAAATATTTCCTGCCCTAAACAGCATCTATCTTTTTTCTTTTAAGCAGAAAAAGAAATAAAACACAAAAGAGAGATTATTGCTTTGTATTTTTTCAAGTGTATGGAAACTGCATCATATCTCCTTCTGCGAGGATATGAATGTATTTGCTGCTATCACATAAAGTGTTCTTTTAATAAAAAATTACACTATGCAACCATGATTTATTATTTGTAACACATAATGTAACCAAGTCAATTCTAGTTGGCATGCAAGATTAAAATACATTTTGGATTTCACAAAGAAGGTGGCCAGGGTGTAGTCATCCCTCTTAGACACACCTACCTGATTCTTACTCACATGCCATTGAGTGTGCTCTTCCTCTTCTTCACTAAGACCTTATCACAGAATTTACTTTAACCCTTTGTGTTTTTAAATTACCTTCACTTTTGGCAAAGGATATTTTGATAATGTATGTTCTTGATATTTTCTCCTGAGCAAATACTTTCCAATGTTACTTTGATTTTTTGGTTTTAGGTTAAGTCAATAAGATGAATTTAAGAACTGCATGAAGCTTGTGTTTTATATTCAGTTGGTCATGTGGATGTACATGGTTACAATGAACATATTTTATTTGTGTTTTTATACTAAATATTAACTAAAATATCAATTTCATTTACATTTGGTCTTTTTATTAGTGTTTTGAGTGGTCCATGAGTTTACTACCATACCATTTCACAAATTTCCTCCCAAATATCCATTCACCAAAATTATTTTTTTTACCTAATCAAGACCAACTTTTGTTACACAAAACACTTAGAAATAAAATAAACATTCTCCTTGTCTCAGTAAATAGTAATTACTAACTTTTATACAGGCACGGCTAATATCCTGTATTCAATGCCTCTTTCCATGTTGAAATGAAGAGCTCTTGTGTGTGGTGTTGCAGCTACTCTGAGTTCTTATGCACAGCTGTGTTGCTGTGTCTAGAAGTAATGTCTCATTGTGGTCATTCTTACTTCTTTGATATCATTTTTCTCATTCATGTGAACAGTAAGAATTAGTTTCTTATCACTGATAATTACTATAAATGTGTTATATCATTTGTGCTTACAAGAACCAAGCATAATGTAGAACATTTTTGTATATTAGCATGTGTATATATATATATATATATATATATATATATATATATATATATATATAGAGTAGTTTTCATAGTAGTCGAGTTTTGTGTGGGTATATATATGAGGAGCTGAGGTTATGTTTGCAGAGACTAAATGTGAATCTCCGGCATTCTGGAACATGGAACATCCATCTATCATTAACTATCTACTTTAGTTATGCTTATGGTTTTTGTTTGTATATTTTGCTGCTGTTCTACTGAGAGTCTCTATGGCTGGGTGCTGATTGAATATCTAAGGTGATAAAATATAAGTTCAGGGATCAGCCTGTCTCTGATTCCCAAAATGTTACAAGCACAGCTGCCATATCTGACTTTTCTTATGTGCTTTCAGGTATAGAACTGTGTGGTTCTTGTGCTGGGGTTGTTATGTGATGTTTACAATTCAATGTCTTACAATTTAAGTGTTTATCGAGTCACAAGCATTTTACAAACCAATATACCCCTTCAGCCCACAGGTAGGGTTTTTAATGGAGTGCCCTTTAAAGTGATTTACAAGAAAGCTATTTTTAAAGAGATAAAACTGTAACTATATCAATATTATATTAGTTACCAAAGTAGCAGATTATTTTGTTCCTCTTTCTAAGAACTGATGCTTCCACACTTTCCCTTCTTTTGAGCTTCATTTGGTCTCTGTATTGGATATTCTGAGCTTTTGGGCTGATATCCACTTATCAGTGATCTTTTGTGATTGGGATACCTCGCTCAGGATGATATTTTCTAGTCCCATTCATTTCCTTAAGTATTTTAATAGCCATTGTACACATGCACCACATTTTCTGGGTCTATTCTTCTGTTGAAGGACATCCGGGTTTTTTCTAGTTTCTGGATATTATAAATACAGCTGCTATGAAGATAGTAGAACATGTGTCTTTGTTATGTGTTAGAGCATATTTTGGGTATATGCGCATGAGTGGTAGACCTGGGTCCTCATAGTCAAAGTCCTTGGTCCTGTGAAGGCTCCCTTCCTCAGCATAGGGGTAAGCCAGCTTGGTGAGGTGGGAGTCTGTGGGTGAGAATGGAAGCATCCTCATAGAAGCAAGAGTAGAACAGATGGGAGAAAGGGGAACTGGGAAATAAGATAATATTTGAAATATAAGTACATAAACTAGTAAAAATGAGTAAAAAATAAAACATGACTTATTAACAATAAAGGAACTTAGTATTTTCTTTTTTGAAATAAAAATCATGGCAAAAATCCAAAAGGATCAGAGAACAAATTTTTACTACTTTGATTTGATATGTCTGTGAATGTAAACAGATTGAAATATATTCACATAATATAATATTGACTTTGGCAATTTTCAATCTTATCTTTATTTCAATTTGGTAATGCATATGCTCATTTTAATATTTAATCACAGAGTTAAATTAATGATTTTGTTGTAAAATGTGAAATATATAATTACCTTAAATTATTATAAAATATATTAAAATTAAATAATAGTAGTTTTTAAATAAACATGTTCATATGAGCTCACAGAAACTGTGGTCACGTGCACAGGGAATGGATATTGTGGTATCATGTTTTCTGAATATATATTATGGCCTCCAGTTTAGTATTTTTACAGGATTCTTGAATGTGAAAATTTATAGTTCTTTGTTTCTTGTGCCTTCTCTTTGGCTCTTCTTCTTCTATCTTGTAAAACAGTTTTGGTTTTATATTATAGTATGTTATGTTATTATCTTTTAGAAACCAGATAGCTTTCTATTGAGATACACAGAGGGAATGAACCCAGATGGGAGGAGAGGTGGGAAGAATTAGAAAAAGAAAGAAAGATTAACCGATAGTGAGGATGTATTGTAGCCTAGATCTCTTGGTTTGCCTTGATTTATTACAGTGGTACATGCCACTCACAAGTACAGAGATTGAAAAGTGTACCACCATGCTCAAATACTCGCAAAATTTCTAAGCTACAAACATTTTAAAGACCTTTCAAAATATTCTGAGAGGATTTCATAAACATTTCGTTTTTCTCCAAAAGTATTATTATTAAATCTGGGGGTGATTTTTATTTTTTTACTAGACACTCTGTATTCACATTTGAGATGTTATCTGTTTATCCCACCTCCATAACCCCTCCCCCTTCATTTACCTTCAAAAAGGTGCACTCCCTCTTGACCACCCTCTTCACACCATTGCCTTGGCATTCCTCTACATTGGGAACACCTTCCCTCTCTGTAACAAAAGTCTCTTCTCACATTGATGCCAGACACTGCTATCTTCAGCTACATGCCAAACTGGATAAACAGTTCTCTCAAAGTACGCAGAAGATTGGTGTGTTAGTCCATGGGAGTTTGGGAGGGTTTGGTTGGTTGATAATGTTGTTCTTCCCATGAGGTTCTAAGCCCTTTCAGCTCCTTAGGTTTTTTCTTAACACCCTCATTGGGTCCACAAGCTCAGTCCAATGGTTAGATGCAAGCATGCTCAGCTATATCTAACTTCTGTAGGAGGGTCTATTCTGAGTCATTAACTTTTTGTAAGGGGAAAATGAGCTAGTTACCAGAAATACCATTGAAGCAGGGTGGGATGTGGGTGGAGGGTTGAATGTCTGTCTTGAGAATTAAAAACTACAAAAAACTTTGGTATACAACTGAATTTAAAAAAAACACATTTTTAAAAATGTTGAATTTTCCCTCTTATTTGGTATTATTAAAAATAAGTACATGCACATTTCCCCCCTGGAGGGGAGGGGAGACTATTTTTATACTCCAATGAAACTCTCTTTTTAGAATTAAATTTTCATTCACAAGTAGTTATTAATTGGAGATAGCATCTGGGTTAAGAATGGAAACATGTGTCTACTTCTCTATTCATTTCTTGGACCCCATGTGGTGGAGATAGTGCAGGCCCTGTGCCTGCTGTGTCAGTCTGTGTGCTCGTCTGTGCTTCAATCTTGATGATTTAAAGGACATCCGTTTATTGGTAATCTCCAACAATTGGATATTATACTCCCTCTGTTTCATCTTTCATATTGTTCCCTGAGTGCTTAGGGGAGGATTTGATGAAGACATTTCATTAGGTCAGAGCATTCCAAAGTCTCTTGCTCTGCAAAATGTTTGACCATCGAATGCATATAGGAAGATACGTCTCTGGGATAGGCAAAGTGAGGCACAAATATAGTTTGTAAGTGACACACTTATAATCCAATTTTGTTCCTCATTATTATATATTTCATATTTACATATCCTGTTTTTTATGTTTTTTTTATTTTTTAAAATCACTTTAGGTTTTTATATCTAAGGAAAAAGAAGCTAATTTTTCAGTTGAATAAGTTTTAGAAAATTCTCTCCACAAAAATTCAATAGTAAGTATCATTTTTATATATCCCCAATGAGATGTATAGTTAATATTTTCTGTTGGGCTATTCCTTTTGTCATAATTGGTGAACGGTCATTGATACATTCTGAATTTTTTTTCAGTTTTATTAGATATTCTCTCTACTTACTTTTAAAATGTTATACTCTATTCTCCTACACTATTCCCTTCTTCCCCATAACCTGCTTTTATGAGGGTGCTTTCTCTCCAAATAACCCTCTCCACCTCAGTGCCTTGGTTGATAATGTTGTTCTTCTTATAAGGTTGCAAACTTTTCAGATCCTGCAGTTCTTTTTTTAGCTCTTTCATTGGGTCCTCATGTTTCGTCTTATGATTGGCTGTAAGAATCCTCATCTGTATCTATATGAATCTGCCAGAGCCTTGAGGAAGACATCAATATCTGTTTTCTGCCAGTAAACACTTCTTGATATCAACAATAGTGCTTGGGTTTGGTGGCTGCAAATGGGGTGGTTCCCCAGATGAGGCAGTTTCTGTAGCTCTTTTATTCAATCTCTGCTCCTCTTTTTGACCTTGTATTTCCTCCCATGAGTGTTTTGTTCTCTCTTTTAAGACGTGTTGAGGCATATAAATTCTGGTCTCACTATTTATTTATTTATTTGAGCTTCATAGGTTCTGTGGATGGTTTCTCAAGTATTCTAAGCTTTTGGGGGTGACTATCCGCTTATACAGGAGTACATACCGTGAATGCTCTTTTGTGATTAGGTTATGTCACTCAGAATGATAGCTTCAAGTTCCATTCATTTTAGTAGGAATTTCATAAACTCGTTGTTTCTAATAGCTGAGTAGTACTCCATTGTGTATATGTACCACAATTTCTGTACCCATTCTTCTATTGATGAACTTCTGGGTTCTTTCTAGCTTCAAGCTGTTATAACTAAGGCTGCTATAAAAATGGTTGAGCAAGTCTCCTTGGTGGATATTGGAGCTACTTGTGGTTATATGCCCAGGAGAGTTATAGCTTGATCCTCAGGTAGTAACTATGACCAGTTTTCAGAAGAATGGACAAACTAATTTCCAGAATGGTTGTATCAGTTTACAACCCCACCAACATTGGAGGAGTGTTCCTCTTTCTCAACATCCTTGCCAACATCTGATGTCACCTGAGATTTTTTTTAATCTTAGTCATTCTGACTGATGTAAAGTGGAATCTTAGCATTCTTTTGATGACTAGGGATGTTGAACAGTTCTTTAGATGTTTCTCAACCATTCAATATTCCTCAGTGGGGAATTCTTTGTTTAGCTCTGTACCCCATTTTATTAATAAGATTATTTGATTCTCTAGAGTCTAATTTTTTAGTTCTTTGTAAATATTTGATACTTGTCCCCTGTGTGATGTAGAATTGGCAAAGATCGTTTCCAAATCTGTTGTTTCCTTTTGACAGTGTCCTTTGCCTTACAGAATCTTTGCAGTTTCATAAGGTCCCATTTGTCATTTGTCGATTCTTGATCTTAGAGCATAAACCATTCAGGAAATTTTCCCAGGTGCAGGTGTGTTCTAAGCTCTTCCCTAATTTCTCTTCTATTAGTATCATTCTTTCTGGTTTTATTTGGAGGTCTTTGATCCATTTGGACTTAAGCTTTTTATAAGGAGATAAGAAAGGATGGATTCACATTCTTCTGCATGCTGACTGACAGCTGAGCCAGCACCACTTGTTGATGAGGCTGTTCTTTGTCCATTGAATGTTTTTAGCTGCTTTGTCAAAGATCATGTGACCATAGGTGTGTGGGTTCATTTCTGGGTCTTTGATTTTATTTCATTGATCTAGCTGCCTGTCTCTGTACCAGTACCAGACAGGTTTTTATTTTATTTTTTGTTTTGTTTTGTTTTGCTTTTGTTTTTGTTTTAATCACAATTCATTTGTAATAGAGGATGGTCAGGGATGGTGATTCCCTTAGAATTTTTTTTATTGTTGAGAGTGATTTTTGATATTCTGGGTTTTTTATTATTCCAAATGAATTTGCAGTTTTTTTCTCACTCTATGAAAAATTGAGTTGAAATTTTGATGGTGATTGTACTGAATTTGTATATTGCCTTAGGCTAGGTGGTCATTATTACTATCTTAATCCTTCCAATCTTGAGCATGGGAGATATTTCCATATTCTGAGGTCTTCTTCAATTTTGTTCTTCAGAGATTTGAAGTTTTTGTTGTACAAATTGGTCATTGCTTGGTTAAAGTCACATCAAGATATTTTATGTTCTTTGTGACTATTGTGAATGGTGTCCATTCTCTAATTTTTTTCTCAGCCTGTTTGTCCTTTAAGTAGGAGAAGGCTACTGATTTGCTTGAGTTAATTATATGTCCAGCCACTTTGATAAAGGTGATTATCAGCTGTAAAAATTGTCTGGTGGAGTTTTTTGGGGTCACTTAAATATGCTATCATATAATCTGCAAATAATGATATTTTGATTTTTTCCCTTCAAATTTGTATCCCTTTGACCTCTTTTTGTTGTCTTTTAGCTCTGGCTAGTACTGGCAGTTCTATACTGAAAGGTAGGGAGAGAGTGGACAGCCTTCCTTGTATAGTCTCTGTTTTTAGTGGGATTGCTTCAAGTTGCTCACCATTTAGTTGGATGTCGGCTACTGGTTTTCTCTATATAAAGTTTACTATGTGTAAGTATGAGCCTTGACTACCTGACCTTTTCAAGTCTTTTAACATGAATCTTGTCAAAGGCTTTCTCAGCATCTAGAGATATAATAATGTATTTTTTTCTTTGAATTTTTTATATAGTGGATGACATTGATCGATTTCCATATGTTGAACCATCCTTGCATTCCAGGGATGAAGCCTACTTGATCATGGAGAATGATCGTTTTAATGTGTTCTTGGATTTGGTTTGCAAGAATTTTATTAAGTATTTCTGCATAAATGTTTGTGGGAGAAATTGGTCTAAAGTTCTCTTCCTTTGTAGGGCGTTAGTGTTATTTAGGATTGAGCGTATTTGTAGCTTCGAGGAATGAGTTGGATACTATTTCCTTTGTTTCTATTTTGTAGAATATTTTGTAGAATATTGGTACTAAGTCTTCTATGAAGGTTTGATAGAATTCTGTGCTAAAAAATTAGGTCGTGGGCTCTTTTTTTTTTTTTTTTTTTTTTTTTTTGGTTGGGAGGATTTTGATGACTGCTTCTATTTCTATAGGGGCTATGGGGCTGTTTTGATGCTGTATTTAATCCTGATTTAACTTTGGTACCTGTTATCTGTCTAGAAATTTGTCTATTTTGTCTAAATTTTCCATTTTTTTTAGTATAGGCTTTTGTATTTGTATCTGATAATATCTTGAATTTCCTCAGTTTCTGTTGTTATGTCTCCCCTTTCATTTCTGATTTTTGTCAATTTTGATACTCTTTCTGTGCCCTCTGGTTAGTCTGACTAAGGGTTTATTAATCTTGTTTATTTTTTCAAAGAACCAGCTCTTGGTTTTATTGGTTTTTTGTATAGTTCTTTTTGTTTCTATTTGGTTGATTTCAGTTCTGAGTTTGATTATTTCCTGTCGTCCACTACTCTTGGGTGTATCTGCTTCTTTTTGTTTCTAGAGCTTTCATTTGTTCCATCAAGTTGCTAATGTATGCTCTCCCTAGTTTCTTTTTTGGAAGTGCTCTTTAAATGATTTTTGTGTTTCCTCTTTAAGGGCTTCAACTTGTTTGCTTGTATTATCCTGGTTTTCCTGTACTCTTTTTCAGCATATCTAATCAAAATGTCTTCAGTAATTTTAAAAAGCTTATATTACTTGTTTTATGCTTTTGCACAAGTGAGAATATGCTTACTAAATGTCAGGTGTAGTTCCTGACACTGCTTCCATAATTAGAAACATGTTTAGTTTTTTCCTCATAAATGAGAGAGTAATGCCCAGGTGTTCTGTTAAGAGTTCTTACAAAAAGCTTTTTGCAGTTCATTTAGTAGTTCTATTCATTTTGTACTAATTCTTAAAATAGTAATTGAGAAAAATAAATTGGAAATATTGGTTAAAAGTGAAAGAATCAGATTGTTATCTTTTAGCAAAGTATAAAATTATATGATCTGTATGAGAGAGAAACAAAAAGATAAAGATGGACTGAGAGGGACAGAGAAAAAGAGAAAGAGGGTGAGGGAGAGAGATATTCTGAAAGCACGGAGAGAAATTCAGGACAGATAAAGCAAAGCATGCATTGCTATAGCAATACACTGGTTTGTTTTCTTACTGCTGTGATCAAATCAAACTCCTAACCAATGCAATAAGCAGTATAAAAGTTTTTAAAGCAAAGATGGAAACTGTTTGTCAAGCAAGAGATGATAACAATCACAAAACACAAAATCCTATGACTAAGGACTTAGACTTTTTATATAGTACAAAATAGACAGATTCACACAGTTATAACAGAAAATGTTCGCAATTTTTCTGAATCTAACAATGGAAGTTATTCATTTTTTACTATTAGTTTTACATATAATAAGGTTTCCATTATCACATTTTTAGAGTTTTCAACATACTTGAAATAAACCCATTCATGGTGAATGATAAAAGCATTCCTTAGTTTCAGCACCCTTACAAATAATTCCATGTCACATGAATTGCTGATATTTTGATTTCTCTTACTCATTTAAATACACAAACACACACACACACACACACACACACACACCATAAAATTTCATATCCATGTTGAACAGGTGATCTGATTGTTAAGATTTCTTGGTTAAAAAATGTTTGTTATATAAGTAAGACAAGATCCTGTAACCTAGGACCTAGTTCTTAGAATATATGATTTTTCTCACTTTTTACAGACTTTGGGAAAAAAAGCTGTAGTGTCTGGCATTTAGCACCTTATAATAAAACATCCTGGGATTAAGTAATGTAGCCTTTCTATCTCCACAAGAACTGTACAGCAAGGTTCTATCTCTCAGGCTGCTAATTAAAGTAACATGAACAAAAAGAGACAGTTTGAAACGGACTGAAAAAGCGAACCCCAATGAAGGTGCTAAAGAAAGGTCTGAAGAAGCTGAAAGGGGTTGCAACCTCATGGGAAGAACATTATCAACCAACAAAACCCTCAAAAACTCCCATGAACTATAACACCAACCTTTGTACACACATTGATACAGTTGCATATTTAGCTGAATATATCAGTGTCTTGCATGGATGTGAGAAGAGGCCTTTGGTCCAGGTGTAGAAAGTTTTTCCAATGTAGAAAAATGTCAAGGTAATGGGGTGAGGAGGGTGATTAGGATGGAGTGCACCTTCATAAAGGCAAATGGAGAAGGAAGGGGCATGGGTGCAGGGCAGGGGCAAAAGGGATAACATCTCAAATGTAAATACAGAATATCTAATTTTAAAAAAGAAGGAAAAAAGTGGTTTTAACCTTTATTTCTACGTTCTCTAACGTTTTCTACAAAAATTTTCTTCCAGACTATCTTCTCTGCTATCTTCTTCTAACCTTCTTTCATCCGGAACCGATAATAAAATAACACACTTACTCTCAATATTATTACTCCCAATCCTATGCTTTACTTCTAAGTTTTTCTTGAATTCAGTTATATCTAAAATGTACTTCTCGAGTTCGGCTGCTTCTCTCTGTCCTCATCATTCATACATATTTCAGAATACATAGTCATTTGGTAAGAAGTTATCCACAAGTTTGCACAGAAATTCAAATCATAAATCAAATAAGAAATTTACAATAATGTTTGTCTGAATAACCATTAGGAAAATATTATCTGGATAAACATTCATCATTTGTCATCACTTCTACAGGTTCATGGAGAGTTTAAAAGCCTTAACTTTGGTGACTGAGATATTACTGGTGTTTTGTATAAATAAATCTGATCGATATTTTATCTTCTGTTACTCCACCCTTTTTATGACCCCATCTTAATGGTTTCATGACTTCTTGGAATATACTCCAAGTTGTACATGTCTGCCTGCTATTCCAGAAGTAAACAACTCTTTGTTTGTTTGTTTGTTTCATTTTAAAGTGAATATTTTTCCAAATTTATTTTTAAAGAGTAGAGATACGTGTACAGATTTTTAAAGGCATTTTGGCATAAAACTATATGAATATATTTTTGTCAGTACTTGATCTTTTAAAGGTGTGATAGTATGCATTGAAGTTGAAGACTGGCAGAGTTTCCATTGAAGATTGGATTACCAGGAGGATTTAATAATAGTACTATTATAAAAGAGCTTAATAAAATGCTAATATAATTTTAGCAATTCTTTTAGCATAATCATTAAGAGAATATCTATTTTTCTATATAGCATCATTACAAGATAGTACATCATCATTTTTCTGTGGAAATCTGTTCAAAAAGGTGGGATAATACCTCATCATTGTTATATATATTTATTAATTTTTCTGAAATAAATTTCCTCGGCCTTGAGTAAATAACCAAATTTCTCACAGATTTAACCCATGGCAGAACCATTTCAGGAAGACTACTTGCTAGTATTTAGCTTCTCCTTGATGGATCCTGGCATCTTCCCTTTAAAATATAAAAAGATATTTATTATTTTACACCTTTGCTTTCTAATATATAGTCTTGTTTTAAAAATGAAGCAAGCATACAACAATAGAAGATATTAGATATACAGATTACACAAAATGTTTATTTTAGTGTTGGATAATTCTGTGCATACTCAGAAAAATATACATATATCCATCCCTTCTCACAATTTTCCCATTGCCACTAAACTCAAATCTGAGTTGAAATATTTTGTATGATTGCCAATGTTGCTGGTAAGAAGTAGTCATAAAGATATTTTTCACTAAAGTTTTTTCTATTAAGTTTTTATTGTTAGAATAATTGTTTTTTATTGCAATATACAAAAGGCTACTTTTATTGGAATAATAATTACATCTACCGAACACAATTATGTTTTAATGTATTTCTAGTAATTGGGAAATTTGACAAGCAATAAAGAAATTTTGGTAAAAATATCTTTTTTAAAAAATTAGTCTATAGAAGTAAAGTTTATTATTCCTAATATCAAATATTAATGAATATATTTTAGGTTGATAGTGCTGATACACCTTAAAATAATTGATACCCATGATACTGTTTCCACTATAGAATTGACAGTAATGTATTTTATGAATATTTTATAGGAAAGAATGTTATACTTCAAAACAAATATTTCTTAATGTTGTATCCAAGATATTCAATGTAAAGATGAGAAGTTTCAATTCCAACAATTAAATCTACTTATAAAGTTGATTTTAATATCACTGATAAAGAATTTTATAGTAATTACTTTAAACTCCAGGAACAGAAGAATATTAGAAAACAATAAAACCACAGAAATGCCATTCTAAAACAATATTGCATTTCACATGGTAGAAGACAACAGAAGGAAACATAACAGATTTAAACTAGAAAGAAACTGGATGCATCTAGAGAATATAATCCTGAGTGACCAGTTATTCCACTTCTGAGCATATACCCCAGAAATGCTCCAACATACAAAAAAGACACATACACCACAATGTTCATAGCAGCTCTATTTTTAATAGCCAGAAACTGGAAAGAACCCAGATGTGCTTCAATAGATGAATGGATACAAAAATTGTGGTACATTTACACAATGGAGTACTACTCAGCTATCAGAAGCAATGACTTTATGAAATTCTTAAGAAAATGGATTCATCTAGAGAATATCATTCTGGGTGAGATAACCCAGTCACAAAAGAACAGACATAATATGCAGTCACTGATAATTGGATACTAACTAAAGAAAACTTTGACTATTTCCAGGTTACATCTTGTTTTATATGTAGTTTATGCCCATTGTAACTAGTAAGATTTTCATTCATACTATAAAACCTTAAAAAAAATCAAGTACAGACAAAAATTATTCATATACCTTTATGCAAAAATGCTTAAAATCTGTACATTTTTTAAAAATAAATTTGTTTAATTTTAAAAAAAGAAAATACAGTTTGAGTCTGTAGAACAGAAAGAGAATTGAAGAACAAAAGCAAACAAAACAAAACAAACAAACAAAAAACAGAAAGGCATCCCTTGCCTGAAAATGTAGTTCAAATTATTAAATATCAAGGAGGGAGAAGATAAAACATTTGAGATCATCTTTTGATGTGAGGAATGTTTGAGGAAAGGCTATAATATCATTTTTGTTATAAAGTAACACGACTAAAACAGTGTCAGAAATAAACAGCTTATATTATTTTATGGTTTCAGAGAGAGATTTCACAGCAACAAGAAGAGCCATGGAAACAAGTACCCAGAACAGGAAGATGAGAGACCCTTTTTTAAATAGTAAACATAAGAAGCAGATAATGATCTAAAAAATGGATGCAGGCTAAACTCTAAACGTTGTGGCTTAGTGATATACTTCCTCAAGAAAGGCTCTGTAAGACAAGTGTTCAAACACATGAGCCAAGAGGAAAAATTTCTCTTTCAAACCATGACACCTAAGCTGTATTTGAATTATCTCAAAATATTCATGTTTAGGAATCCTAGACAGGAAAACATGTTTGGTATAGACCCTAATAATTCTATGCAAGGATTGCTAGTTTCAAACATAAACTGGTAAAAGAGTGGTTGGGTTGAGATTCTAAATAAACAGTAATCAACTCTAAAACCCTGTCTTGCATCTTAAATAGCAGATTATTGGCAATGGACCATGTATCTTGTTAAGCTTTCAATGTAATATCAGTACATGTCAAGTATCCCATAGATATATTCCTAAGGGCCTGGCTTACCAATCACCAAACACCCCTCTTCTCATCATTATGTCCTGGTCTCAAGTGCATTACTAGAAATTTAGGTAGCCCAACCTTCTCTACTCTCCTGGTGCCTACTCAGATAATTGCCAACCCCCTCTCCTCCTCATTACTGTGCCCCATTCCTCAACTTCTATTGAGGCTTCATTCTCAAACAGATTTCATGTGGTTTACCATAATTTCAATTAACCTGTCTACATGTAGATACCTTTTTCTTAGTTGCTGTTCACATTATTTTATGTAACCCTTCTTTTCCCCAACACTTGTTCCAGCCCTCACCTCAGCCAGAGTACCAATGCTTAAATAGAATTCATGCCCACCACTAGAACTCCAAGTAGTTATATACCCACAGGTGACTTATCTTTCTGGGTGCTTTGTTAACCTACCCCAATTTACTCCCTTTACCCTCATCATGTGTATCAGCCCCAACATGAGCACAAACGTTCTTTCCTTCTGAAGCTGACATAGACAAAAATACTCTAGACCTCAACTTAGGCTGAGACAACTGGTATAGCCATAGGCCATGCAGGCCCAAAGACCAGAGAGAAAACAAAAACCACAGGACAAAGCACTCATCTAATAAAACAAACTAAGATTTCTGCATCTAGAGTTATAATTATCAAGAAGCCAGATGACATCATAAGAAAAAAATAAAAAATTAATCAAAGCAATATATCAGCACTATCCTACGGCTACAAGCCCTGCACATTCTTCCACAGCAGACACAGAGAAAATGACCTTAGAACCTACTATATAAAGATTATGAAGTTTCTTGAAGGGGAAATGAATAAATATCAATAAGAAATCGAGGAAATAAAATAATTAAAAGCAATAAATATATCCCATTTTTAAAGCTAAGAAAGAAAATAAATAAAAAGCAGATGAAGGAAATTGTTCAAGACCTAAATTTGAAACATTACAAATAAAGAAAGCACAAGCTGAGGAAAATCTTAAAATACAAAATTTAGATAAGAAAACAAGAACTGCATTGGCAAGTTTCACCAACATGAATTAGACATTAGAATCTCAGGCAATGATGAGATCATAGAAGAAATGAATTTTTTCAGTCAAAGAAAAGGTTAAGATCTAAAAAATTACTGATGCAAAATATCCATGAAATCTGGAACACACACACAAAAAAAACTAAACCTGATAACAATAGTGATAGAAGAGGGAGAAACATCCTTT
The DNA here is from genome assembly GCF_963924665.1 of Micromys minutus. Lineage (NCBI taxonomy): Eukaryota > Metazoa > Chordata > Mammalia > Rodentia > Muridae > Micromys > Micromys minutus. The sequence continues at coordinate 39,141,074 of NC_137981.1, read as the reverse complement.
CTTGAAAGTCAAAAAATATTTTCAACAAAATTATAGAAAAAAATCATAAGCTAATAAAGGAGATAACTATAAAGTTAAAGAAGCACACAGAATAGCAAATACATTGGACCAGAAATACAAATTCCTTCACCAAATAATATTAAAAACATTAGACAAAGTGAACAAAAAGAAAAATAAAAGCTACAAGAATTTTTTAAATAGGTAAAAATGAAGGTAAACCTATTAGTATGGCATTTGACTCCTCAATTCAAACTCTGAAAACCACAAGTGGATAACATAATCCACTATATAAACTAACTCAAAAAGTAAAAAGAAAGAAAGAAAGAAAGAAAGAACATGACATAATTATGTTCTGAAAAACCTTTGACAAAAATATAAAACCAGTTAATGATAAAATCTTGGAGAAATTGGAGATACAATACATGGGACACACATCTATGCAATAAACATGCAGATGCTAGCAGCCAACGATTGGGTTGTGCATGGGAATCTCAACAGAGGAGTTAGATAAAGAACTGAAGGTGCTGAAGTGCTTTGATACTCCATACTAAGAACAATCTCAACCAACCAGGACCCCAAAAGCTCTCAGGGACTAAGCCACCAATCAAAGAATACACATGGAGAGACCCATGGATCCAGCTGCATATGTAGTAGAGGGTGGGCTTATGTGCCATCAATGGGAAGAGAGGTCTTTAATCCTGTGAAGACTTGGTACCCCAGAGTAGAGCAATGCCATGGCGGTTAGTCAATTATATTCATAGTGGTTACATTTATAATAACCAGGAACTGGAAATAAATTAGATGTTTTTTCACCAAAGAGTATATAATGAAAATGTGGTGCATTTTCACAATGGGATTTTACATGCCTTTAAAAATAAGAACATCATGAAACTTTCAGGTAGAATTAGAAAAGATTATCATGTGTGAGGTAACATAGATCCAAATATACAAACATTGTGGTCATTCATTTGTATGCACATTATGTGTTAAGTAAATGATAATTATGCTATTAGAATCAATAGACCCAGTAAACTTAAACAAGGAGGCATCTAAGGGGGATTGCATAGGTTATGCTTGGAAAAAGAATATATAATATATTATACTGGCAGACTGGGGGTGTATGGTAATGGGTGGGGGCAAGAGTAATCAAGTCAGGGACAGGCATGCAAAAGATACTTTACGAAGAGTTCATTTAAACTGTAGGACATTGGGAATGATGGAGAAACCTAGTGCAGTAGAACCTCCTCAGATTCTAAATCGTTTAATCTATGGAGGAATTCTAGTATTAAAGGACAGATGTCCAGAAATGGCTATTTTTCTGTAACCAGGCAAATTCCAGTAGTAGGACTGGTACACAAACCTGATTACAAAAGGTTGGGCAAAATATATCCTGCCTGCAAAATATTCTTGCTTAGACAATAAAGAGAAGAACTCATTAGAGTGAAAATCATGACACAAAAGGGAGCCCAAGATGAAATTTGGCTGGGTAGCCATGAAATGAAAGCCTAATTTTCCAGATACATTTCATTAAAAAAATCAACAAAATGATGCTTAATCATATTCTGCTATACTCATACGTTGGTATCAAGGCAACCATCATCATAAAAGCCTCCTTTGGCATATGATGGGAACATATACAGAATTCACAGTCAAACATGAAAAATGTTGGCCAAAACTGGAGATCTCCATGGGGTCTCTCCCTGTGGAGTTAAAAACAAAGCCAAATTAAATAAATAACCATAACAAAAATAACAAATAACAACAAATACATTGGAGAGAAGAAGAGAGAATTGTAGGAACAAAAGGTTCAAGAACACCAGGAGAACAGAGCCCACAAAATCAACCAAAAAGTTTCACTGGGTTTCATAAAGACTATAAGAGTCTGGCTTCTGAACCGTCTATAAATATGCTTGGTGTTTTGTGGGCCTCATATCTATGGGCCTGAAGCTTTCTATACCACCTTTTCCTGTTCCTGAGATGCTTTTCCTAATCTGTGGCCCTGTCTAGCACTGATATGACAAATTGTGCCTATTTTTATTGTAACTTCTTATGTCATGGTCAGTTAATATCCCTCTGAGGTCTAGTCTTTTCTGATATAAAACTATGAAAGAGTGGATCGCAGGAAGAAAGGACAACAGAGTACAGTATTGGGAGGTGTGGCAATGTAGTGCAAATATACTGTTTGTGAAAAAAATTTTTTTTGTAATCCAAACATAATATAAAACATTAAAAGTAAATTTTATCCTAGTTATAGGTTCTAGTTATAAATCCTTAGTTGTAGAACAGTATAACTTTGGTGAATATGATTACTCTTAATAGATTAGCTTGGAAATGTTTTGAAAAAAATCTTAATTTTGAAATGTACATTTTTTAGGTAAATATTTAGTTTTTATTTTTTTATTTTAAAAAACAAAGATAAATGTACAAATGTATAAAATGAAGTATTTCAATATGTTTTTGTAATACAATAGAAATTTGAATGTCTTTAAGGCTACTATATTTCTATATAACTAAATTGTTCTTTCTAAATATTTTATATATTATATATATTAAAATGTATTTCTAAATACATTTCTAAAATGTATTAACATTTATACATTTATACTATAATGCATTATAAACATTTGATTTCTGCCTTATTTGAGGAATAATAGTGTATGAATAGGAAAGAAGTTGTTTTTGTGTACATCTGCATACTTTCTTTTAAACATAAGGAGCTAAGCAAAAAGACTTTGATTATCCCTTTAATAATTTCTAATATATCGGACAGCAAAAACATTTAAGCCACTCCTAAAGAACTTCCTCATCACAAATATCTAATTTTGAAAATCATAAAACTAATATGACCTTTTGACTTTTATTGTCATATGTTAATTCAAGCCACTGGTATTGGTGACTTTATGCAATGCATTTCTATGATGTTTTGTGTACCATTTTTAAACCATGCTCTCAGACAATCTTCTTCCACACAGCTGTCTCTTGGCTTTTAATCTTCTTGTACTTTACATTTTCTGGTGTCAAGGATTAGCATGCTTTATCCAGCTGGACACATTGACCTTTCAATTTGCATGTGTATGAACAGAATCTTCTTATAATAGAGATTTCTAACAATTAGTTACATTCACATTTATTGTATTACTATACAATGCATAATTTGGAGGCTTATAGAAATAAATGCAAAATAAACCTGAAGCTAACCTGGCTTTGTACAAATTTGTGCAACCAATTAAGCAAGCTTTTAGCAAATAGCCATTCCATCATTCCCACCCATTCCAGCCATTACACCTCACTGAGTATCCTTCTGCATGGCCCCTGTTTCCAAGATGAGAAAATTTCTGCCACATGGTGCCAGAAACAGAACAGGTTCATGGCATACGTATCAGAAGAACAATGACACCCTTCTAGACCAAAGGCACCAGATATTTAGCCCCCAAAGTGCACAGATACTACTTACTAGAGCACAGATCTCAGAAACAGCCAAAAATTTAGGCCACAGTTACCAGAAGACCAAACTGGAAACAGAAACTAAGGAACAAAGCACACACTAACAAAGACAAACTTAGAAATCAGCAGCAGTACAAAGAATCATCACAAAGCCAGATGCTATAAAACCAGTGTAAGAATGCAATCAACAGTAGCCAAGACAATATGCCATCAGCAGAGCCCAGTTATATTATTACAGCAAGAACTGAATATTCCAATGGAGCAGAAACATAGAAAAATGATGTTAAAACAAACTTTATAAAGCTAATACAGGTCCTTAAAAAGAAAATTAAAAAAAAATAATGACAAATAAGTAATTGGAGGAAGCTAATAAATCTTTAAGGAATGCCAAGAAAGTTAAGAAAAAAAGTGTAAAGAAATCAGTTTAACACCTGAATTGGGAATCAAAAGCAATAATGAAAAAGAAAATAAACTAAAGGAATTTGGAAACGCAAAATGAAAAGTATGTGAGGAACAACTGTAGATTCAAGCATTACTAATATAATAAAAAGAAAATAGAAAGAAGAACAGTAAGCATTAAGGGTTCAATAGATTTTTTCATCAAAATCAAACTTGAACCTAAACAGTTGTAAAAAATATTATCTAGGGAAACTTGGAAACCAGAAAAAACTTAACTTATGAAAATTATGTAAAGGACAAGAATTACAGCTCAAAAACCTCAAAAATATATTTAACAAAATAATAGAAGAAAAAATCTAACTTAAAGGAAGACATGCTTGTAAAGGTTCAGGTAACTTACAGAATGTGAAATAGATAGTACTTGAAGAGAGAGTCCCCACATAAAATAGAAATCAAAATATAAAGCATAAAGAGCAAAGAAACAGTATTAAATGGGCATAAGGAAAAAAAATTGCACAAGACAGACCTATTAGAAGCAAAACTCAAAAGATATAGAACAAAGCAGCAGTATTAAAAAATGTGAGGGCAAAAACCATGTAAAATAATAAGGAAGACCTATTAGAATTACGTCTGATTTATCAGAAGAAAGCCCTTGAAGATATCTTGTAGACTCTAAAAGACTGTAGATGTAAGCCCGGATTTACTACACATTACAAAAATTTTAATCAGCACAGATTGTGAGAAATTTCCTGACTAATTAAAATTGAAGCATATCTATACACAAATCCAGCCCTACAAAATATACTCCAACCCAAACAGGTGAACTATACCTACAAAGCCACAGAAAATAATTTCATACTAGCAAAACCAAAAGAAGGAAGACACACACACACACACACACACACACACACACACACACACACACACACACCACTAAAATTACCAAGAAAATCAACAAACTATAATAAATTAACCAATATTTATCATTAATATTCCTTAATATCAAAAGATGCAGTTTCCTAATAAAAGAAAAAATATATTAGATATAAACAAATAATCTGTTGTGCTACATGCAAAAAAAATTGAAACATCAGAGTCAGAGAATGTCTTAAAGTAATTGGTTAGAAAAAGATTTCCGATGGTTAGCTGTTAGCATCCTCAATTGTATCTATGACTCTGTAACAGCCTCTGAGGAGATATCCATATCTATTTCCTGTCAGTAAGCAATCCTTGGCATCAGCAATAGTGCTTGGGTTCGGTGGCTGCATATGGAGTGGATCCACTGGTAAGGCAGTCTCTGGATGATCTTTGCTTCAATCCCTGTTCCTCTATTTGACCTTGTATTTCCTCCCTGAGTGTTTTGTTTTCTCTTCCAAGAAGGACTGAGGCATCCACATTCTGGCCTCCATTCTTTCTGAGCTTCATAAGGTCTGTGAATTGTTTCTTGGGTATTCAGAGCTTTTGGGGGCTAGTATCCATACACCAGAGAGTGCAAACCATTTGTGTTCTTTTGTGACTCAGTTACCACACTCATCATGATAGTTTCTAGTTCCATCCATTTGCCTAGGGATTTCATAAAGTCATTGTTTCTAATAGCTGATTAGTAGTCCACTCTGTAAATGTACCACAATTTCTGTGTCCATTCCTCAGTGAAAGTCATCTGGGTTCTTTTAAACTTTTGTTCATTATAAATAAGGCTGCTATGAGCATGGTGGAACATGTGTCCTTGTTTGATGATGGAGCGACTTTTGGGTATATGCCCAGCAGTGGAATAGCTGGGTCTTCAGGTAGTACTATGTCCAATTTTCTGGGGAACAGCCATACTGATTTCCAGAATGGTTGTATCAGCTTGCAATCTCATCAACAGTGGAGGAGTGTTCCTCTTCTCTGCATTATTTCCAGCATCTACTCTCACCTGAATTTTTGATCTTAGCCATTCTGATAGGTGTGAGGTTGAATCTCAGTGTTGTTTTGATTTGCATTTCCCTGATGAGTAGGGATGTTGAGCTTTTTTAAGTGCTTCTTAGCCATTTGATATTCCTCAGTTGAGAATTCTTTGTTTAGATCTGTATACCATTTTTCTTTATTTATTTTTACCCCAAATTTTTATTGAATATTCTCTGCATTTACATTTCAGATGTTATTCCTTTTCCACAATTCCATCCCCCCATTTCCCTCCCTCTCTCATTGCCTCCATGAAAGTGCTCCCTCTTCCAACCTCCCTCTCCCAACTCAGCACCTCGGTGTTCTAAAGAGTTTGCATGAAAAGACCCATGATCCCAGGTACATATGCAGCAGAGTTAGAATTTTCTGAAATCAATGAAAGGAGAAACTTTTGGTCCAGTGTAACCCATTTTTAATAGGATTATTGTACTTCCTGGAGTCTAACTTCTTAAGTTTCCTTTATATATTGGATATTAGCTCTCTATTAGATGTAGGATTGGTAAAGATCCTTTCCCAATCTGTTGGCTGATCTTTTATCTTCTTGACAGTGTACACAGCCTTACAGAAACTTTGCAATTTCATGAGGTCCCATTTATTTCATTCTTGATATTAGATCATAAGCCAATGGTGTTCTGTTTGTGAAATTTTTCCCGGTGCCTATGTGTTCTGAACTCTTCCCCACTTTCTTTTCTAATAGTTTCAGTGTTCCTGGATTTATGTGGAGGTATTTGATCCACTTGGACTTGAGTTTTGTACAAGGACTTAAGAATGGATATCAGATTAAACAACGAGACACAGATGAAAGAGCTAGAGAAGGGACAGAAGGAGCTGAAAGGGTTTGCAACCTCATGGGAAGAAAAACATTATCCAACAAACAAACCCTCAAGAACTCCTATGGACTAAAACACCAATCATTGAGCACACATGGAGAGATCTATGGCTCCAGTTGCATACGTAGCAGAGTAGACCTTCTGTAACATAAAGACAACATCAACAGGGTAAAATGAGATTGGGAAAAAGTTTTTTGCAACTTCACATCTGACAGAGGGATAATATAAAAATATGTAAAAAATTCAAATAACTAAACATCAACCAACAAATTTATCCAATTAAAAATATAGAAATAAACAGTGAATTCTCAACAGAGGAATCTCAATTTGCTGAGAAACACTTAAAAAATGATCAATGTCCTTAATCATCAGGGAAATATAAAGAAAAAAAAAACTTTGAGATTGTGTTGTTACCTGTCAGAATATCTAATATTAAAAAAACAAAACAAAAACAAACAAACCAAAGAAAAAAAAAACAAACCTCAAATTACAGTTTATGGTGGCAACGATGTGGAGTATGGGGAACAATCTGCCACTGCCAGTGGAAATACTAACTTGTACAACCACTTTAGAAATCCACTTGGTTGTTTCTCAGCAAATTGGGAATTGATCTACCTCAAGGCAGAGCTATACTGTTTCTGGAGATATACCCAAAGGATGCTCCATCCTATTCTGCACACATTTGCTCAACTATTTTATAACTATTTCAATAGCTATGAAGTGTAAATTTAAAAACACAGAGATGTCTTTGAACTTAAAGATAAATAATGTGGGGTGGCCTTTTCTTCAGCCTCTGCTCCACTCCTAGTCCCTGTATTTTCTTTGGACAGGAACAGTTCTGGAGTAAACTTCTTGAGATTGTGGGTGGCTCACCTAGGAATTTATCCCATCTGCAGACACCAAACCCAGACACTATTGCAGATGCCAAAAAGTATTATTTGCTGACAGAATCCTGGAAGTGTGGTCCCCTAAGTGGCACTGTCACAATCTGACCAATAAAACTGTAGAAGCTCATTGCCAACCATCAGACAAAATACAGTGGAAAAGTTAAAAGAAAGAAGGAAAGAGATAAAAGGGATTGCAACCCCATAGGAAGAACAACAATATCAATTAACTGGACCTCCCAGAGCTCCCAGGGACTAAACTACAAACCAAAGAATATACATGAAGAGGCTGCCTGGCTACAGATGCAAATTTAGTTGAGGATAGCCTTATCTGGCATCAATGGGAGGGGCAGCCCTTGCTCCTGTGGGGACACAATTCCCCAACGTAGGGGGATTCTGTGGCAGTGAGGTAGAAATGGGTGGGAGGGATATCACCATCATAGAGGCAAGAGGGAGGTGAAGAGGATAGGGGACTTGCAGAGCAGAAATCTTAAAGGGGGACAACATTTGCAATGTAAAAAATAAAATAAACAACAAAAATAGAATGGATAAAGTGTGATATATTTACATAATACTGTTACTCAAATGTTAAAACAATGAAATCATGAAACTTGTCAGAAAGTACATGGAACTAGAACAAAATCTTTCTGAATGAAGAGACAGGCATGATATGCAATCACTTGTAAGTGGATATTAGCTGTAAAGTAAAGGCAAGCATGCTATGGTCCACAAAACCAGAGAACTTAAGTAACAAGAGTGCCTAATTGGAGTTAGAAGGATCTCCTGAGAAGAAGTACTAGAATAGATTTTGTGGGTGGACTGTGGATGCAGGTTGGAAACAGGAGAGACATGTAAGGATGGTAGGCTGCACAGATTTTATGACCTTTTCAATAATTTTAACAAATCACTTTTATTTTTGTTACAAATTCTTTTATACTAATTGTATAGTTAACTGAAAATAATTAATTATAAAATCAAGATTTTATATTTCTGTCTTAAGTAGACTTTATAACCATCAATAATGAGAAATTCTATTTTCCATATCCTAAGAATTGTTTTTCCTAGTAAATAATATGATTTTTCAGACATTAAATTATATGAACACATCTAGATCTATTTTCAATTTATGTGGGATCAGAATATTTGTATTTGCTTCTCCCAGTATAATTACTTGAAATAATAAAATGTGATAATGTACAGAGCTTTGTATTTTATCCTTGGACTGTATAGTTTAAAAAATGGTGTTCTTGAAATGTAAAATAATATTGAGAAAGCTATTACACAAGATGGGAACATAAATTTAACACTTGTAAAGAGCACAATGTTGAGCCTAAAATGTGGATATTTTTAATGTAGGTGGAGAGAGAAGAACATTAAGCATTACTGAAAACTAGTATCACAATAAGTAGTGTTAAAAGAGCTACTGCTTCAACAAAATTTCAGTTTAATTCACATACATATTCTTCAAGATGTGTACAGTATTCTGAAATTGTTGAAAATTGACCCTTACAGCTTAAAGCAATTGACATGAGTTTAAGTTTATATAAGTGTATGTTTGGATACTAAAACAAGGACACTTGATTGTAAAGTTTACAGCCTTTGAATATTTTCAAGGTTGTCATTTCAAATTATAATCTTGAAGTATAATTTCTTGGTAGAATGTTAACCTCAAAGAGGTGAAGGAAAACAGCAACAACAAAACAATACATAAAGCAACAAAAGATAGAATGTCACCTTGCATTTCTCCTTTCTGTATCCTAAATTTTAATGTGCCATGTTTGGAACATATAAATATAAGCCAAAGTTTGATAATACCAATCTTTTTACTTTTGGTTACATTGTATAAATCAATAAATATGATAAATATGCAGAACAACATAAAACTATAAATGAGAGATAGATTTAGTTAGTGTTATTGTAGGAACAGAAAATTGATCTATTTCATTTAGGAAAGAGGTAGAGAAACCAACTACATAATGATTAAGGAACATACATATGGTATTATTAAAAATGATGTAATGAACATAGTAGAGTATGTGTTTTATGTTGGAGCATCTTTTGGCAATATGCAAGGATTGATAAAGCTCAGTCCTCAGGTATCCAGTTTCCAGAGGAATTTTCATACTGATATCCATGGTGGTTATACCAGCTTGCAATTCCACCAAGAATGGAGCAGAATTCAAGAAGTGCATGCTGACAAGAGCCTGATATAGCTGTCTCCTGAAGAGCTCTGCCAGAGCTCTCCTATAATAACAATATATTTTAGGAATGATTTTGTACAATTGTGAAACCATTCTATTTGAGTTGGATTTAAATAGTCCAGTCCATTTGTATCTGGCAACTCAGGAGAAATCATTTTATTATTTATCCTGTCTTGGTGACTTCAGAATTTTGCTTTTAAATCACTTTCTATTCTAGTTTGCATTATTAACTTTAAATCATCTTTTAAGGTCTAAAACATCTTCCCAAATACTAAACAAATTAAGCTTAATTGTGAGACTGTAACTATCTACTCTTCAGCCCCATCAAAGTCCCATAAAGAAATAAATATTACCTGAGTAAGTAGGAAGTGCAGGCAGCAGCTCCCAAGACTAAGAATCATCATCGACAGTCCAAGTATTCTCAAAAATACTGGACTATCTTTCAGCCTTCAGGCCCAGAATATCTGACAGACATTATGAGAAGCAGGAATTATGTAGGAACTGTTTACCTGGACTTGACAAAACGAAGCAGCAGACTTGGCTTCATCTGTTTGTCCCTTTAGTACACAATTCTGCTTGCAGATGAAGTTAGAGCATTTTCTTTGCCAGTTTGCTAATTTGTCAGAAAAGAAGCCATCTCCAAGTAGAGGTCTTTAATGTTTATCGTTTTACCCTCAAGTTATAGTGGTACTGCCAGGAGTTAAGATATCTTAATGTAAATAAATGAATAAATAAATAAATAAATAAATAAATAAATAAATAAATAAAATTTCTAAAATTAATAAAAATGTGTTTGCATGACATTTTTGTGAGTGAGTGTCTGAGGGTCCTGAAGAAAATCTATCTATTCATAGCACATCTGAACAAGCAAAACATTGTCTCCAGCTACCTTTGATCTGTTCAAATTAGGATCCATATTTCTCTGGTGATCTAAATTAGTATCTTAAATGACCATTTGTCTATTTTTAATTTTAGAACATAAGCCAATGGTGCTCTGTTCAGGAAATTCTCCCCTGTACCTATGTGTTCTAAGATCTTCCCCCCTTTTTGTTCCATTAGTTTCAGTGTACCTGGTTTTATGTGGATGTCTTTGATCCACTTGGACTTGAGCTTAATACTGGGAGATAAGAAATGATTGATTTGCATTTTTCTGCATACTGAATGCCACTTGAACCAGCAACAATTGTTGAAGAGGCTATCCTTTTTCCATAGAATGTTTTTAGTTCATTTCTCAAAGATCAAATGACTATAAGTGTGTGGGGTCATTTCCGGATCTTAATTTCTATTTCACTGATCTACCGGCCTGTCTTTATACCAATACCGTGCAGATTGTAGAACCATTGATTTGTAATACAGCTTGAGATCAGGGATAGCTATTCCTTAAATGTTTTGTTTTTTAAATGTTGAGAATGTTTTTTGCTATCCTGGGTTTTTTTAAATAATTTCAAATGAATTTGCAAATTGCTCTTTCTAACTTTATTAAGAATTGATTTAGAATGATGATGGGGATTGCATTGAATCTGTAGATTGCCTTAGGCAAGATGAACTCTTGATTCTGAACATCTATGGTCCAAATACAAAAGCACCCAGATTCATAAAATAAATTCTACTAAAGCCCAAAGCATATATTGGTCCACACATAATAATAGTGGGAGGCTTCAATACCCCATTCTCATCAATGGCAGATCATGGAAGCAGAAACTAACAGAAGTTATAAACCAAATGGATTTAACAGACACCTTTAGAATATTTCGTCCTAAAACAAAATAATATACTTTTTTTCTCAGCACATTACAGCACTTTCTACAAAATAGACCATATAGTAGGTAAACAAAAACAGGCCTCAGCAGATACAAGAATGTGGAAATAATCCCATGTAGTTTATGAGATGACCATGGAATAAGACTGGTCTACAATAACAACAACAACAAGAAAAAGGCAACATACACATGAAAGCTTAACAATGCTCTACTCAATGATAGGTTTGTCAAGAAAGAAATAAAGAAAGAAATCAAAAGTTTTTTTTTCAATTTAACAAAAATGAACACAGAACATACCCAAACTTATGGGATGCAATGAAAACAGTGTTAAAAGGATCACTCATAGCTCAGAGCACTGCCAAAAAGAAACTGGAGAGTTTCACTAAAATGTTAACAGCACACCTGAAAGCTATAGAAAAAAAAAAAAAAAAAAAAAAAAAAAAAAAAAAAAAAAAAAAAAAAAAAGAAGCAAATACAACCATGAGGAGTAGACAGCAGGAAATAATCAAACTCAGAACTGAAATCAAACATCAACCAAATAGAAACAAAAAGAACTATACAAAGAATCAACAAAACCTAGAGCTGGTTCTTGAGAAAATCAACAAGATCAATGAACCCTTAGCCAGACTAATTAGATGGCACAGAGAGAGTATCCAAATCGGCAAAATGAGAAATAAAAGGGGAGACATAATAATAGAAACTGAGGAAATTCAAGAAATCATCAGATCATAGTACAAAAGCCTATACTCAAAATCTGGAAAATCTAGAGGAAATGGACAATTTTCTAGACATATACTAGGTACCAAAGTTAAATCAAGACCAGATAAACCATCTGAACAGCCCCATAACCCCTAAAAAATTGAAGCACTCATTAAAAGCCTTCCAACTAAACAATTCCCAGGACCAAATAGATTTAGTGCAGAATTCTATCAGACATTCATAGAAGTCCTAATACCAATACACTCCAAAATATTCCACAAAATAGAAAGAGAGAATAATACCCAACTCATTCTTTGAAGCCACAATTTCATTCATTCCCAAACCACACAAAGACCATACAAAGAAAGAGTACTTTAGACCAATTATCCTCATGAGCTTTGATGCAAAAATACTCAATAAATTTTTTGAAAACCAAATCCTACACTATATCAAACAATCATTCACCATGTTCAAGTAGGCTTCATCCCAGGAATGCAAGAGTGTTTCAATATACAAAAATTCATCAATATCATTCACTATATAAACAAACTCAAAGGAAAAAACACATGATAATCTCAATAGATTCTGAGAAAGCATTTGACAAAATTCAATACACCTTTATGTTAAAAGTCTTGGAAAGTTCATGAATTCAAGGCTCATACTTAAACACAGTAAAAAAGCAACCAGTAGCCAACATCAAACTAAATGTTGAGAGACTTGAAGCAATCTCACTAAAATCCTAAAATCGTGAACTAGACAAGGCTGCCCAATCTCTCCTTGTCTATTCAAATAGTACTGAAAGTAATAGCCAGATCAATCAGACAGCAAAAAGTGGTTAATGGGATACAAATTATAAAGGAAAAAGCCAAAGTATTACATGATATGATAGTATACTTAAGTGACCCCAAAAAACTTACACCAGAGAAATTTTACAGCTAATATACAACTTCAGAAAATTGGCTGGGTATAAAATTAACTCAAACAAGTAAGTAGCCTTCCTCTACTTGAAGGACAAACAGGCTGAGAAAGAAATTAGAGAATCAATACACTTCACAATAGTCACAAAGGATATAAAATTCCTTGGGTTGACCCTAACCAAGCAAGTAAAGAATCTGCTTGACAAGAACTTCATGTTTCTCAAGAAGGAATTTGAAGAAGACCTCAGAAGATGGAAATATCTCCCAAGCTCATGAATTGGAAGGATCAACATTGTAAAAATGGCCATCTTGCCTAAGGCATTCTACAGATTCACTGGCGTAAGTAAACAATATATTTGCATGTACACCGAGCCAGTAGAGTATATTTAGCAATAGAAATACCCAACCAAAATATATCTTGAGTTTAATCCAAGGGGAATTGAACATCACTATCACTTTGTTAAATATGCTTAAAGACTTATCTATAATCTATTCCTTCAGGATTACAAAATGTGGGATATATATAACTTCTTTGACTATAGATCTTAGAATTATTTCTAATCTATCATGGATGAATACAGTAATATATTTTCAGATATTGTACTGAAAACTATTATGGGAAATATTATCAATATACTATGAATGTTAATTAAAACTAGATATCTACATAATGCTTATTACAATGACTGGTATTCTACACAAAGAAGCAAATACAATGCACAAGTGTAATAACATTAATGACTGAGTGGAGTCTGAATAAAAGTTCATAGGAATACTTTAAACAAAAGTGGAGCATCATTTGATACAGAGATCTGCTTAAAATTATTCAAATGAAGTAAAACCAAGATATTAAAAATCAATGCTCATATCTTATAGCAGCCATCACAGTAAATGACATGGAATATTATGAAGGTAGTTGCTATTCATCTAGATTATAAAAATGTGATAGATGTTTACATGGATACTCAATATTGAATTAATAAGTAGTTTACCAAGAGAAATAATAGAATCACAACATGACAGATTTCATATTGACATTCTTTTTTTGTTATCTATCCTATTATAAATGTTAGTTTTGCAATAGCATTGTATTTTCCTGGGGCTTTGAAGAAGATTGTGTGAGTTACAAATCAACAACTTTTTGAGAAATTGTAATGATGTTCTTGATAAGAAACAAGAGTAGGTTCTTGAGATTCATTGTTAAGAGTATATCAATGGGTGTGTTAAACTATACACTTAACACTGAATAACTACGGAGATGCCTCAGCTAGTAAAGTGTTTTTTTTTTTTTACCAGAATAATAATCAGAATTCAGATCTATCACATGTATATATAAATGTGGTATAGGCCTATAATTTTGGGTTCTCATGAATTGGATTTAGGTATTTAAATATAAGCTAAAATTTAGCCAAGTTTCTAAGTTCCAGGTTCATTGAAAGACAAACAAAGATGATAATAATTAATACAGAAATTACCAACCTTGGAACTCTAAATGCACATAGACTCATATACATACAAATACAGATGTTTACACACATAATTATTATGTCATATTCCATGCTATAGCTTTTAATTACAATAAAGTAAGCTAAAAAATGAAATCTAAAATGATAATAGGTTTTAGATGACTATACACTGTAGTGTAAAAAAATATTTTTCTTATGAAAAAAGTAGGCATTTTTCACATGAAGGAAAACTCTTTGGTAATTCTAGGATATGATGTATTCAGACAGAATGATTTGAAAGTGAAAAGCATCCTTTGTTTTATATGACATTCAAACCCAATTTGGGTTACAAATTTGTTCAGAAAACAAACTAAAGCATAGGAAAAAACAACTTCCAATTGTCTTGAAATTTAAAACCCAGAGTTAATTCTGGTCACTAATTATTTATAGTTAAAGAAAAATATAAATATTTAGTATCTAAAACCCAAAACTATATCATCAAGAAGAAAAAGCTGACTGGGTTTTTGCAATACCTTTTGACAGAAATAACAAATGATGGTTAGAAGTTAAGGTTACCACTCATACATAGAAAATATCACCTAGAATTTGTTTCTCCATTGAATTGTCTAGTGCCTTGATGATAGCACAGACACCATTTTTCTGAAGTATACTAGTAACTTATCTTTCATTCACAAATTAAGACATGATCTTTCAGTATTGCCCATAAGTGTTTTTCTATAATCTATTCTATCTTAAGTTTTAGTTTTCTATATTTTTCACATATTATCATTGAGTTTCATATATTTATACAACATACTTTTATCATAACCACACTATATTCATTATTATCCCAGACCCCCAAATACCATGACCTCATCCAACCTTTTTTTTGTAACCTACTCAGCCTAATAGGTGTATAAATGTGGAACTATCTGCTGCAGAGAAATTTATAGAAGCAAAATTCTCAAAAATTATGCATGATGTATCATTTGCCTATGGCTCCTCAGATATTGATGTAACTTTTATTTTTCTATTTTTTAAACTAAGACCATAATCTTATAAAGTGTCATTGCTTTAAAGTAGCAGGCCTTTTATACTTAATAGTTTCTTTAAAATGCTTCAAGTAATGAAATTGATAATTAGCAATGCATTTTAATAAATGAAATGCTACATTTATTACATTGGGTACTCACCTAAATTAATGGCAATGATTGAATGTGTTTCAAAATATGGGACATGTATTTGGAAATTATTTCAAAGAAGTTAGTAAGTGTTAATGAACAACAGCTTTTAATGAACAGATGGTAATGTAGTTATTGTAGCCAGAGGAAACCAGTTTAGCTAATACAGTTTGAGAGGATAGCAGATAGCAAATAGCAATGGGATTCTCTCCCATTTAAGAAAAAGTTTCTTTACAGTCTATTTTCTTACTACACTTTCCAAGATGTAGCGTTTGAATGATGCTGCAATACACCACTGTATAGGTGATTTGTTTGACAGCTGCTAGAGACAAGTTACTGGAGAAACTCTGTGAAACGGGATGTCCTCTAGGTCTAAAGAAGTCTTCCAGAACTGAATTTAGGTTTAGTGCACTTTTATATAAATGAGTTGAATAAACAAGTAATTTAAATGCAGATGCAGCCATTTCCCTGCGAGTGAGAATTGGTGAGATGTTGCAATCTGTCTGGGAGAATCTCTTTGCTGCTTGTGAAATGTTTATTTTAGGGAAAGGACTCAGTAAAGAAAGGGGAATACAACAGCTGGCCTGGTTTAGGGCAGCAGAAAGAATAGTATGCTTGCAAGTAATTCAAGGATAAACATGGTCTTCTTACAGAAATTAGAAATAAACATTGCTTTAGAAACTTATGCAAGTCAATGTATCATAAGACTTACCATATAAGTGTTGAAAAGAGCTTAGTGCTTACCATTATTAACAATAATTATATATACTGGGTTTAAAAACTGTATCTAAAAAAAATATTGAAAATGAAGAGCTTATAACTCATGAATTCTTTGTAATAAATATGTATGAGATGATATAGTAAAAATTATGTAGTATAAATATCAGTTTATAGCTAAAAGAAAAGAAAGGTATCATATATATATATATATATATATATATATATATATATATATATATATATAATTTAAATTAGTTGGAAAATGAAATGTGGAAACTCAGATATTTGACTTTTTAATAGTTTCAAATTCACCTTTATTAAAGATAAATAAGAACATGAAAACTAATTTTTTATGTTGCTATTGTATTTTATTTGAGAATTTATGCCCTTAGAGCTGGAGACTGATTGAAAATTAAGGGGTTTTGTTCTTCTTTGGGAGAAGGGAAGTTTGGTTATTAGCACTCATGTTAGGCAGCTACTAACTCCCCTATAACTTTAGGTCAAAGAGAACTGACTCTCTTTTTGTCTTCCCCAGACACATATTTGCAAACACACACACACACACAGACATTCAGGGACATATTCAATCACACAGAGTAATAACATAAAATTTAGAATGTATTTTTATAACAGTCTAGAAAATTAGGAGACAAATTCATATATGTTAGACATATTGGTATTGACTATTCTTTCATGGCAGTATAGGACTCACTCGCCTTTC
Organism: Micromys minutus; assembly: GCF_963924665.1. Lineage (NCBI taxonomy): Eukaryota > Metazoa > Chordata > Mammalia > Rodentia > Muridae > Micromys > Micromys minutus. The sequence continues at coordinate 39,123,929 of NC_137981.1, read as the reverse complement.
TGTCCTAGACCTTCTCACTTCCATTAAAAAGTACACTGATTGTCAGACATGTAAAATCTCTATACTTACTTTGTTCCTCAAGCCAGTGTCTACTGTGGCCAAGAATTTTCTCTCAATAAGCAGGACAAAAAAAAAAAAAGAGAATGAGAGAGAGAGAGAGAGAGAGAGAGAGAGAGAGAGAGAGAGAGAGAGAGAGATTTTCATACTACCCATAGATGTTCCTCGCTGTTTTAGAATTGTGATCTTGAAACAAATCAGTAGGTAGTATGCTCTTTGTGGTCCCAAGTCAAATGCCTGTGTAATATTCCTTGCAATATATAGAAACTTTTGTGTAGAGGGATTGCAGAGGCCACATGAGGGCTGTGCTCAAGGTAAGTTCCCTGCTGCTTTTATTAAAAAGTGACCAGGAAATAGTGTGGCAATTCTAGGATCAAAATTTATTCTGAAGCAATCAACGATGAATAGAGTTTGAAAGGTCCTGATTCTGAATAGGACAGACCAAGAGGCTGTTGCTAGTGTGCAATCTACCAGACAAAGGAGTCTGGCAGTAGAAATGGGGAAGGAGAAGATTCTGGAAATTTTAACACCAGAGAAAATTTAAGCAGCCTTTTAAAGACATTGGTAAATGGAAACATTCTAGAATTTTTCAATGCATTATACCAAGTCAATTTTTAAAATACACTGGATAAAAAGGAGAAAAGCAGTCTGTAATGACTGATTATAAACATTGTCATAAATTTTGTCATATGGTTATCATTTTGTAAAATTAAAAATAATTAGTAATGTAATTTTTTAGCATCATTTTCTTGAATAAGATATCATTTGAAGACATGTTTACTTACGTTTTAAAAGATGTATGTTTAAACACATAAGCACATATAATTTGCTTTGGCATTAAACATTGTAATTTTCCTCCGTACATAGACAGTTGTATGGATGCAAATTAGTATAAATGGGGGTGAATTCAGTAGTAGAATATGTAAGATTTTGCTTTCACTTGCACCCCTGTAGAAGAAAAATAGCATTCCTATAGATAGCAAAATTACATTCTTAATTCAAATTTACTATGTCAAAAGCCTCTTTTCCTTTACTGTTCAGTGAAACATTTTTGAACATTTTTCAATAATCACTTTACCCACTAACATGTGAATGAAATTCTTTAAATTTACAATACATCTAATCCAAGCTGGACTTTATGAAGACAAAATTTACTACCTTTACAGAAAGCATATAATGATGACAACTGTTGAGCTAAAAAGATATTATATAATTGTTTATGAAAATTTAATTATAGCATTTTTGGTTGTTTTTATTTTATTTTTATTGAATACTTTATTTACTTAGATTTCAAATGTTATTCCCTTTCCCAATTTCTCCTCCACAAACTGCCTATTCACTAGCCCCGATCACGCTTCTATGAGGGTGCTTCCCCACTCACCCACACACTCCAAAAACATTGCAATGGCATTCCAATAAATTGGGGCATTGAGCCTTCACAGGACCAAGGGCTTCTCATCCCATTGATTCCAGAAAGGCCATCTTCTGCTATATATGCACCTGGAGTATTGGGTCCCTCCATGTGTATTCTTTGGTTGGTGATTTAATTTCTGGGCGCTCTGAGGGTTGTGGTCGGATGATATTGTAGTTTTCCTATAGGGTTGCAAACCCCTTTAGCTCTTTCAGTCCTTCTGCCCAACTCCTCTTTTGGGGTCCAGGTTCTCAGTCTAATAGGATGCAAGCATTTGCATATATAGTTGTCAGGCTCTGACAGAGCAGTCAGGAAAAAGCTATATCAGGCTTTTGTCACCAAGCACATCTTGGCATCAGCAATAGTGTCTGGGTTTGATATCTATATATGGGATGGATCACCGGGTGTGGCACTCTCTGGGGACCTTGACTAATTTCTAGATATGCTTTTTACATGTTCTCAGTCTCCTGTGTTGGATATTTTACCTAATTTTAACCCCTTTGTCTCCTGGAAAACTCTTGCTTTCCTGGCATCTTGGAATTTCTGGAGTCTACCAATTATCAGTGAATACATACCAGATGTATTCTGTTGTGATTAGGTTACCTCACTCAGCATGACATTTTATAGCTCCATCCACTTGCCTAACTAAGAATTTCATGAACTCACTGTTTTTAATAGCTGAGTAGTATTTCATTGTGTAAATGTGTCACAATTTTGTATCCATTCCTCTGTTAAAAGACATCTGGGATGTTTCCAGCTTCTGGCTCTTAGACATATGGCTGCTATGAACATAGAGGAGCATGTGTTCTTGTTATATGTTGGAAGATTTTTTTTTTTTTTTGAGTATATGCCCAGGAGTGGAACAGCTGGTTCCTCAGTGAAGAATTATTTGTTTGGCTCTGTTCCCTATTTTTAAATTTTTATTTTATTTTATTTATTGGATATTTTAATTTACATTTCAAATGTTATCCCTAATCCTGGTTTCTTCTCCATAAACCATCTATCTCATACCACTTCCCCTACTTTATGGGGCTGCTCCCCCTCACACACACACACACAAACACTCACCCCACTCCCTGCCCTGACATTCCCAAATTTAAAATAGGGTTATTGTGCTTCTCTGGAGTCTGACTTCCTGAGTTCTTTATATATATTAGATATTAACCTTATATTGAATGTAGAATTGGTCAAGATCTTTCCCCAATCTATTGTTTGCCATTTTGTCCTATTACCAGGGTCCATTCACTTCGAGAAAGTTTTAAATTTTATGAGGCCCCATTTTTCAATTTTTTTATCTCAGAGCATAAACCATTGGAGTTCTGTCCAGGAAGATTTCTTCTGTGCCCATGTGTTCAAGAATCTTCCCCTTTTCTCTTCTATTAGATTCAGTGTATCTGTTTTTAAGTGAAGGCCCTTGATCCACTTGGACTTGAGCTTTGTACAAGGAGATGAGAATGGATCAACTTGCATTCTTCTACATGTTCTACCTGCTGAAGACTGGTTGAATCGGTACCATTAGTTAAAAAGGAGGTCTTCTTTCCACTGGATGGTTTTAGCTTCTTTGTCAAAGACCAAGTTACCACAGGTGTATGGATTAATTTCTGTGTATTTAATTCTATTCTACTGATCTACCTGCTATATTCTAATAGCATGGAGTGTTTGTCATTTTTGTCCTGTAATACACCTTGAGGTCAGGGATGTTGATTCCCCCCAGAAGTTGTTTTATTGTTGAGAATAGTTTTTGCCTTTTCTTTTTTTTTAATTAATTAATTTATTTATTTAATTAATTTTATTGGATATTCTCTGTATTTACGTTTCAAATGCTATATCCTTCCCCAACTCCCACTCCCCTCAATCTTCACCCTCAACTTGCTTCCATGAAGGTGCTCCCTCTCCTAATCACTCTCTCCATCTCAGTGCCTCGGCAGCTTGATGATGTTGTTTTTTAGCATGAGGTTGCAAACCTTTCAGCTCCTTCAGTCCTTTCTCTAGCTCTTTCATTGGGGTCCCCATGTTCCGTCTGATATTTAGCTGCAAGCAGCCTAATCTGTATTTATATGATTCTTACAGAAACTATGAGGAGACATCTGTACCTAGCTCCTGCCAGTATACACTCTTGCTGTAGGCAATAATGATTGGGTTTGGTAGCTGTATATGGGGTGGTTGTCTAGGTGAGGCACTCTGTGGATCATTTCTTGAATTGCTGTTCCTCTATTTGACCTTGTATTTCCTCCCCTATTTTGTTCTCCATTCTAAGAAGGACTGAGAAATCCACACTCTGGTCTTTCTTCTTTTTGAGCTTCATATGTTCTGTGAATGTATTCTTGGGTATTCCATGATTTTGGGGCTAATATCTGTTTATAAGTGAATATATACCACTAGTGCTCTTTTGTGACTGGGTTACCTCACTCAGAATGATAGCTTCAAGTTCCATTCATTTGCCTAGAAATTTCATGAACTCATTGTTTTTAATAGCTGAGTAGTACTCTATTTTGTATATGTAACACAATTTTTGTATCCATTCTGCTATTGAAGGACATATGGGTTATTTCCAGCTTCTGGATAATATAAATAAGGCTTCTATTAACATTGTTGAGCATGTGTCCTTGTTAGATGTTGGAGCTATTTTGAGTATATGCGCAGCTGTATTATAGTTGGGTCCTCAGGTAGTACTATGTCCAATTTTCTGAGGAACTTCCAGAGTCATTTCCAGAGTGATTGTACCAGTTTACAATCCACCAACATTGGAGGAATTTTTCTCTTTCTGCTTGCCAGCATCTACTGTCACCTGAGTTTTTGATCTTAGCCTTTTTGACCAGTGTGAGGTGGAATCTTAGGGTTGCTTTGATTTGCATTTCCCTGATGACTAGGGATGCTGAACATTTCTTTGGTTGTTTCTCAGCCATTAGATATTCTAAGTCTATGAAGAATTGAGTTAAAAAATTTGATGGGGATTGCATTGAATCTTTCATTTTCTGTTGGCAAAGCATTAACATTTTCTATATTAATCCTGCCAGTCTACAAGCATGGGGATCTTTATAGTTTTTTAGATCTTCTTCAATTTCTCTCTTCAGACACATGAAAACCTTGTCATACTGAATTTCTCTTGCTTGGTTAGAGTCACACTAAGGTGCTTTATATTATTTGTGACTAGAATGAGACAGTTGTTTCCCAAATATATTCCTAAGCTTCTTTATTTTTTTGAGTAGAGAAGGGCTACTAAATTTATTTTTTTAACTTTATTTAAAAAAAAACAAAGATAAAAGAAAATAATTTTAAAAATTTTTACATAAGTGTATACAAATACAACTGTGTCAGTGCTTGGCTTTCTTTATCTTTTTTTTTTAAGGTTTGATATTCTGCATTAAGGTCTTACTAGTTACAATGAGCAAAAAGTACATGTAAAACAGGAAGTAACCCAGAATTAGTCAAAGTATTCTTGGTGTGTAAGGATTGAGCATGACTTTTTTTGTTTGTTTGTTTTATTTTCGTTTTTTCTTGAACTTCACACGGTCTGTGAGTTGTTTCTAGGGCAGCATCCACTATCTGGGGATAGCATCCCACTATCAGTGACTGCATATTATGTCTGTTCTTTTGTGACTGGGTTATCTCACTCAGTATGATATACATGCAACCATTTTCTTAAGAATTTGGTTAAGTCATTGTTTCTGATGGCTGAGAAGTACTCCATTGTGTAAATATACCACAATTTTTGTATCCATTCATCTCCTGAAGGACATCTGGGTTCTTCCAGCTTCTGGCTATAATAAATAGAACTGCTGTGAACATTGTGGTGCATGTAACTTTGTTGTATATGGGAGTGTCTCTGGGGTATATGCCCAGAAGTGGAATAGCTGGATCTTCAGGTAGTCTTATGTCCAAATTTATGAGGAATCGCCAGACTGATTTCTAGAGTGGTTGTATCAGTTTACAACCCCACCAAGAGTGGAGAAGTGTTCCTCTTTCTCCACAACCTCGCCAGCATCTGCTGTCATCTGAGTTTTGGATTTTAGGCAATCTGACTGGTGCAAGGTGGAATCTCAGTGTTGTTTTGATTTGCATTTCCCTGATGTCTAAGGATGTCGAGCACTTCCTTAGATGTTTCTCAGCCATTCGATATTCCTCAATTGAGAACATTTTGTTTAGCTCTTTACCCCATTTTTTCATAGGGTTGTTTGAATCTCTGATGTCTAACTTTTTGAGTTCTTTGTACACCTTGGATATTAGGCCTCTATTTGATGTGGAGTTGTTAAAGATCTTTTCCCATTCTGTTGGCTGCCGTTTTGTTTTCTTGACAGTGTCCTTAGTCTTACAGAAACTTTAAAATCTCATTAAGTCCCATTTGTTAATCTTTGACCTTAGAGCTTGAGCCATTGGTGTTTTGTTCAAAAATTTTTCTCCTGTGCCTATGTGTTCTAAGGTATTCCCTACTTTCTCATGTAAAATTTCAGTGTACCTGGTTTAATCTGGAGATCTTTGATCCACTTACACTTGAGCTTTGTACAAGGAGATAAGAAAGGGTCTATTTTCATTCTTTTGCCTGCTGAGTGACAGTTGGACCAGCACCATTTGTTGAATAGGCTGTCCTTTTTTCATTGAATGTTTACAGTTCCTTTGTCAAAAATAAGGTTACCGTATATGTGAGGGCTCATCTGGATATTCTATTCTATTCCATTGATCCACGGGCCTATTTCTGTACCAGTACCATGCAGTTTTCAGCACAATTGCCTTGGAATATAGCTTGAGGTCAGGGACGGTGACTCCTGCAAATGATTTCTTGTTGTTGAGGATGGATTTCACTATTCTAGGTCTTTTGTTATTCCATATGAAATTGCACATTGATCTTTCCAACTCAATGAAGAACTGGGTTGGAATTTTGATGGGGATTGCATTGAATTTGTAGATTGCTTTTGGTAGGATAGCCATTTTTAAGTATTGATCCTTCTAATCCATGAGATTGGGAGATCTTTCCATTTTCTGAGATCATCCTCGATTTCCTTTTTTAGAGGTTTTAAGTTCTTGTGATACAGGTCCTTCACTTGCTTAGTTAGAGTTACACCAAGGTATTTCATAGTTTTAGTGACTATTGTGAATGGTATCTTTTACCTAACTTCTTTCTCCACGTTTGTCCTTTGAATATAGAAAGGTTACTGATTTGTTTGAGTTAATTTTGTGTCCTTCCACTTTGCTTAACTTCTTTATCAGCTGTAGGAGTTCTCTGGTGAAATTTGTGGGGTTACTTAATTACCTATCATGTCATCTGCAAATAGTGATGTTTTACTTCTTCCTTTACGATTTGTATCCCTGTGATTTCATATGCTGTCTAATTGCTCGAGTCAGGACGTCCAGTACTATGTTGAAGAGGTAGGGGGAGAGGGGGCAGCCTTGTTGAGTCCCTGATTTTAGTGGGATTGCTTCAAGTTTCCCAACATTAAGTTCGATGTTGGCTGTTGGTTTGCTGTATATTGCTTTTATTATGTTTAGGTATGGAACTTGGATTCTTGTTATTCCAGGACTTTTAACATGAAGGGGTGTTGAATTTTGTCAAATGCTTTCTCAGCATATAGTGACATGAGCATTTGATTTTGTGCTTTGAGTTCATTTATACGGTGGATTATGTAAGTGAGATTGTTCTGAAGTTCTCTTTCCTTGTTGGGTCTTTGTGTGGTTTAGGAACAAGTGTTATTGTAGCCTCAATAAAATGAGTTAGGTAGTATTCCATCTGATTCTATCTTGTGGAATAGTTTGGAGAGTATTGGTGTTATATCTGCAATAAATATCTGATAAAATTCTGCACTGAACTGGTTGGACCTGGGCTTTTTTTGGTCGGGTGGCTTTTGATGGCTTCTTCTATTTCTTTAGAAGTTATGGGATTATTTAGATGATTTACCTGGTCCTGTTTTAAATTTAGCATCTTGTATCTGTCTAGGAATTTATCTATTTCCTCCAGATTTTTCAGCTGTGTGGAATATAGGCTTTTATAGTAGGATCTGATGATTTCTTGAATTTCCTTAGTTTCAGTTGTTATGTCTCCACTTTCCTTTCTGATTTTGTTGATTTGTATACTCTCTCTTTGCCCTCTAGTTTATCTAGCTACGGGTTTATCAATCTTGTTGATTTTCTCAAAGAACCAGCTCTTGGTTTTGTTGATTCTTCTGATGGTTCTTTTTGTTTCTATTTGGTCTATTTCTGCCCTAATTTTGATTATTTCTTGACATCTATTCCTCTTGGGTGTATCTGCTTCCTTTTGTTCAAGAGCTTTTAGATGTGCTGTCAAGTTGCTGATCTATGGTTTCTCCAGTTTCTTTTTGCAAGCACTTAAGGTTATGAGTTTTCCTCTCAGTACTGCTTTCATTGCATCCCATAGGTTTGGGTATGTTGTGTTTCCGTTTTCATTGAATTCTAGACAATCCTCAATTACTTTATTTAGTTCTTCTTTGACCTCGCTATCGTTTAACAGAGTGTTGTTTAGTTTTTATGTGTATGTGGGCTTTTTGTTGTCTTTGTTGTTGTTAAAGTCCAGCCTTAGACCATGGTGATCTGAGAGAATGCATGGGAGTATTTCAATCTTCTTACATCGATTGAGGCTCATTCTGTGTCCAGTTATGTTGTCAGGTTTCAAGAAGGTGCCATGGCGTGCTAAGAGAAAGGTGTATTCTTTTACTTTAGGATGATATGTTCTGTAGATATCTATTAATTCCAGTTGGTTCATAGTCTCTGCAAGTTTTACAGTATCCTTGTTCAGTTTCTGTTTCCATGACTGTTTATTGGTGAGAATGGGGTATTAAAGTCTCCCACTATTATTGTATAGGGTGAAATATATGTTTTGAGCTTTTGTAGGGTTTCTTTTATGAATGTGTGTGCTTTTGAATTTAGAGCATATATGTTAAAGATTGAGAGTTCCTCTTCACAGATTTTCACTGTAATGATTAAAAAGTGTTCTTCTTTATCTTTTTTGATAACTATTGGTTGGAAATTTACTTTATTTGATATTAGAATAGCCACTCCAGCTTGCTTCTTGGGGCTGTTTGCTTGTAAGTTTTTTTCCCAACCTATTACTCTGAGATACTGTCTGTCTTTGTCTCTGAGATGAGTTTCCTTTATGCAGCAAAAGGCTGAATTTTGTTTATATATCCATTTTGATAGCCTATGTTTCTTTATTGGGGAGTTGAGACAATTTATGTTAATAGATATCATGGAATAGTGGTGTCTGTTTCCTGCTATATTGCTTTTGTAGTTTGAGTTGTGTCTGTGTCTCTTTCTTTCTTTTTCTTTCTTTTTTTTTTTTTTTTTTTTTTTTTTTTGTTTTCTTGCTTAGGAGTTTTCTTGTTTTTACTAGGATGTAGTTCCCCTCATTGTATTTGATTTTCCAACTATAATTTGTTGTAGTGCTGGGTTTGTGGTCAGATATTGTGTAAATTTAGATTTGTCTTGAAATGTCTTCATCTCTCCATCTATGGTGATTGATAGTTTTGCTGGGTATAGCAGCATGGGCTGACACTTGAGCTCTCTTAGGGTGTGCATGATGTCTGTCTAGGCTCTTCTAGCTTTCATAGTCTCTGTTGAGAAATCGGGTGTGATTCTGATTAGTTTGCCTTTATATGTTAACTGACCTTTTTCCCTTACTGCTTTTAGTATTCTTTCTTTGCTTTGGGTACTTGGTGTTTTGACTATTATGTGTCAGGAGGTATTTCTTTTCTGGTCCAACCTATTTGGAGTTCTGAAGGCTTCTTTTATGCTCGTGGTCATCTCATTCTTGAGGGTAGGGAAGTTTTCTTCTATGATTTTGTTGATGATATTTACTGTGCCTCTTAGTTGATTCTCTTCTCCCTGTTCTATTCCTATTATCCTTAGGTTCAGTCTTCTCATTGTGTCCTGGATTTCCTGGACATTTTGGGTTAGGAGCTTTTTGTTTTTTGCATCTTCTCTGGTTTTTTTGTCTATGTTTACAATGTTGTCTTCTGCCCCCAAGATTCTTTCTTCCATCTCTTGTAGTCTATTGGAAATGCTTGCTTCTGTGACTCCTGATTTTTTTTTTTTTAGGTGTTCTACCTCTAGGGTTATCTCTTTTAGTGTTTTCTTTATTGTGTCAATTTCCGTTTTAAATTTCCTCTTCCATTCCTTCATCTCTTTGGTTCTGTTTTCCTCTAGTTCTTTGAGTGTTTTTCTTGTTTCCTCTTTAAAAGCTTCTGAATCTTTTTGCTTTTCCTCCCTTTCTTGTTTAAGTATCTCTATCAGCATCTTGAGGTATGATTTCAGGTCTGTGTCTTCCTTTTCTGGAGTGTTTGGCATTCCAATGTTTGCTGTTATAGGAGAGCTGTGTTCTGGTATTGCCAGGTTGTCTTGGTTTCCTTGGGACATACTCTTTCGCTTTCCTCTTGCCATCTTGTTGTCAGTGATATGTTTTTGCCTTTCTCTTGTATCTGGTCTTTGTCCCTGGATCTCCACTGGTCCAGGTGGTGGATGGTCCGAGCCCTGTTCTGTGCCCCAATGCTGCCAGGTGGGAACAGAGGTCCCAATGCTGGGTTCCTGGTCCCTGGATCAGACTGGGCAGGGGTGTGCTTTCCATTTGCACTCGGCAGAGATCTCTCTGCTCCCTGGCTGCTTGGATCTTCTACTCACCAGGCCTTAACCTTTGGAAACTGCTGGTCCAGGGGTCAGATGGGCCAAGCCCTGTTCTGTGCCCCAAAGCTGCAGGGTGGGAACAGAGGTCCCAATGCTGGGTTCCTGGTCCTTAGATCAGGCAGGACAGGGGCGCGCTTTCCATTTGCACTTGACAGAGAACTCTCTGCTCCTTGACTGCTCGGATCTTCTGCTCACCAGACCTTAACCTTTGGGAACTTTATTTTTTTAATTTTATTTTTACACTCATGATTTTATTTTCCTCCTTGTTCACCTTCCTACTCTTCCATATCCCATACCTTCTTCCAGTTCCCCTTTCTCCTTTCTCCATTAGTGTTTCCCCACCCCACACACCTAGCTAGTCCTTTCTACTCCCTGGACGCTTCAGTCTCTTGGCAGTTAAGGGCATCTTCTCTTACTGAACCCAGACCTGGGAGTCCTCTGCTGTATATGTATTGGAGGCCTCACATTACCTTGTGCATGCTACCTTCTTGGTGATTCAGTGTCTGAGATCTCAAGGACCCAGATTAATTGAGACTGCTAGTGCTCCTAAAGGGTTGCCATCATACTCAGCTTCTTCCAGCTTTCTCCAAATTCAACCGCAGTGGTCAACAGCTTCTATTGGTTGCTTGGGTGCAAATATCTTCATCTGACTTTTTCAGGTGCTTATTGGGTCTTTTGTAGGGCAGTCCTGGTGAATCCCTTTTTGTGAGTTCTTCATAGCCTCAGTAATGGTGTCAGTACTTAGGGCCTCCACTTCAGCTAGATCTCATTTTAAGCCTTTCCCTGACATTCTTTTCCTTAACCTCCTCTCCATTTCCATCCCTGTAGTTCTTTCACACAGGAATAATTATGGATCAGAGTTTTAATTGTAGGATCCTCAGTTGATGCCCTATTTTTCTGCTGGAGGTGAGCTTTAAACATTCCCTCTCCCCAGTATAGGGCATTTTATCTATGGTCTCCTTATTTAAGTCTGAGGGGCTCTCACCTTCCAGGGCTCTGATATATTCTAAAGGGTACTCTCATTCTATTTCCTGAAGATGCCTGTTTCCATTCTTTCTGCAGACCCTCAGGGTTTCAGTCCTTTTCACCCAGCCAATACTAATGCATGTTCCCATTCCACACCCAGGTCACCTTTCTCTCCCAAGGATGTAGTTACTTTTTTATGAATCCCAAGTGGAACTGAGACATCCTCACTTTGGTCCTTCAGCTTGTTGACATTTTTGAGTCCTGTATACTCTTTCTTGGGTAGTTTGTACTTTTTTTTTTTTTTTTTTTTTTTGGCTAATATCCACATATGAATATGTACTTCATGGAATTGGAAAGATCAATGTGGAATTTCATATGGAATAACAAAAGAACTAGAATAGCGAAATCCATCCTCAACAACAAAAAAACATCTGCGGGAATCACTATCCCTGACCTCAAGCTATATTACAAGGCAATTGTGCTGAAAACTGCATGGTACTGGTACAGAAATAGGCATGTGGATAATTGGAATAGAATAGAAGATCCAGAAATGAGCCCTCAAGTATATGGTCACCTGATTTTTGACAAAGGAGCAGGAAACATTCAATGGAAAAAATACAGCCTATTCAACACATGGTGCTGGTCCAACTGGCACTCAGCATGCAAAAGAATGAAAATAGACCCGTTCTTATCTCCTTGTACAAAGCTCAAGTGTAAGTGGATCAAAGATCTCCACATTAAACCACATACACTGAAACTATTAGATGAGAAAGTAGGGAAAACCTTAGAACACATAGGCACAAAAGAAAATTTCCTGAACAAAACACCAATGGCTCAAGCTCTAAGGTCAAAGACTAACAAATGGGACTTAATGAGATTGCAAAGTTTCTGTAAGGCTAAAGACATCGTCAAGAAAACAAAATGGCAACCAACAAAATGGGAAAAGATCTTTACCAACACCACATCAGATAGAGGCCTAATATCCAAGGTGTACAAGGAACTCAAAAAGCTAGACACCAGAGAATCAAATAATCCTATTAAAAAATGGGGTACAGAGCTAAACAAAACGTTTTCAGTTGAGGAACACCGAATGGCCGAGAAACATCTGAGGAAGTGCTCGACATCCTTAGCAATCAGGGAAATGCAAATCAAAACAACCCTGAGATTCCACCTCACACCAGTCAGATTGGCCAAGATCCAAAACTCAGATGACAGCAGATGCTGGTGAGGCTGCGGAGAAAGAGGAACACTTCTCCACTGTTGGTGGGGTTACAAGCTAATACAACCACTCTGGAAATCTGTCTGGCGATACCTCAGAAAATTGGATATAGTACTACCTGAAGACCCAGCTATTCCACTTCTGGGCATATACCCCAAAGACACTTTAATACACAACAAAGATATATGCACCACAATGTTCATAGTGGCTCTATTTATAATAGACAGAAGCTGGAAGGAACCCAGATGTCCTTCAGAAGATGAATGGATACAAAAATTGTGGTACATATACACAATGGAATACTACTCAGCCACCAGAAACAATAACTTAACCAAATTCTTAAGAAAATGGCTGCATCTAGAGAATATCATCCTGAGTGAGATAACCCAGTCACAAAAGAACAGACATAATATGCAGTCACTGATAGTGGGATGCCAACCCCAGAGGCTTGCACTCCCCCAGAAACAACTCACAGACTGTATGAAGTCCAAGAAATAAAGAAAACAAAAAAAATATACATATATTTACAAACAAGAAGACTTTGACTGTTTCCATGTTTCGTTTTGTTTTGCATGTACTTTACGCTTATTGTAACTATTGGGTTTTCAATGCGTACTGTCGGGTCGTTGAAAAAAATCAAGTACTGACTAAAAAAAATATATTCACATGGTTTTATGTAAAAAATTATTTTAATGTCTGAAAAAACAGTACTGACAAAAAAGTATAATTTTAAGCAAAAAATGTTTAAAATCTGTACATTTATTTTTGTTTTGTAAAATAAAGTCGTTTAAAAAAAAAAAGAATATGTACTTACAGTGCATGTCCTTTAGGGTCTGAGTTACCTCACTCAGGATGATATTTTCATTTTTTTAAGTGTATGCTTTATTTATTTAAAAGTTTTCTCATTTCACTACTGAATTATAGCAGGAAAAAAAAGCCACATACATTTTTATGTACATCATAACCTTATTAGCTGGCATTACCTTGATTCTTTCTGGAATTTTTCTTTTTTTTTCTTTTTTTTAATTAAACAACTTTATCTTTAAAAACAGAAATAAATTTACAGATTTTAAAAGCATTTGCCACAAAATTATATGAACATATATATTTTTGTCAGTACTTGATATTTTTTAAAGATTTGATATTATGCACTGAAAGCTTACTAGTTACAATGAGCATAAAGTACATATAAAACAAAATGTAACATGGAAATAATCAAAGTTTCCTTGGTGTCTCCTTCTTAGAAAAAAAGGAGGTGTATAGCACCCTTTTAGAGTGTGGTACACCTAGACCTTAAATCCTTAATAAATCAAGAGCTAAGATTGCAGCCTTGTGGCAACCCTTGGCATTTAAAAGTCACTATGTTTAATCTTTACACACCAGGATGATATTTTCTAGTTCCATCCATTTATCTTCAAATCTCAGGTTGTCCTCATTCTTAATGGCTTAGTAGCATTCCATTATTTAAATGAACCACATTTGCTAAATCTATTTTTCTGTCATGGGACATCTGGGTTGTTTTTATCTTCTGGCTAGCACAAATAAGGCTGCTATAAATACAGTGGAACAAGTGCACTTGTGGCATGGTAGGGCATCTTTTGTGCATATTCCCAAGAGTAGTGTTGTTTGGGCTTTAGGTAGATATATTTCCAATTTTCTGAGGAACCTCAAAATTGATTCTCAGAGTGATTGTACCAGTTTGCGATATAGAAGTGTTTTTCTTTCTTCACATACTCACCAACATGTGTTGTCACCTGAGGTTTTGACCTTACCTATTCTGATTGCTATAAGATGAAATATTGGGGAAATTTTATTTGCATTTCTTTCTTTCTTTCCTTCCTTTTTTATTTTATTCTTTTTTCTTTTCCTTTCTTCCCCTTTGGTGTTTCTCAGCCATTTGAGATTTGTCTGCTATGAATTCTCTGTTTAGTAATGTACCCCAGTTTTTGATTGGATTGTTTGGAATTTTGGTCGTTAGGTTCTTGGATTATTTATATATTTTGAATATTATTCCTCTATTGGATGTAGGTTTAGTGAAAAAAATTTCCAAGTCTATGTGTTGCCAGTTTGTCTTTTTGACTATTTTCTTTACCTTACAGAAGCTTTGCAGTTCCATGAGGTCCCATTTATCAATTCTTGATGTTAGAGTGTGAGCCTTGTATGCAGCAAAATGCTTGTTCTTATTTACATATTCATTTTTTTTTTACTTTATGTCTATTTATTGTGGAATTGATTCCATTGATGTTAACATCAGATATTAAGGACAGATGTTTTGTGTTAAAGGTAGAATTGTATATCTGTGGCTTGATTAGTTGAAATACCAGTTTCTTGTTTTTTCTTGCACACAGTTTTCCTCCTTCTGTTCGAGTTGTCCATCAATTATCCATTGTAAGGCTTGTTTTGTGGAAAGATATTGTGTAAATTTGGTTTTGTCATGGAATATCTTGGTTTCTCTATCTATGGTAATTTATAGTTTTGCTAGGCATAGTGGCCTGGGCTGGCATTGGTATTCTCTTTAGGACTGCATGGCATCTTTCCAGGATCACCTTACTTTTAGAATCTCTGTTGAGAAGTCTGGTGCACTCCTGATATGTCTGCCTTTATATGTTACTTGATATTTTACCCTTACCTCTTTTAATATGCTTTGTTTTGTTCATTTGTAGTTTTGATTATTATGTGATGGGAGGGATTTTTTTCTTTTTGTCTTGTCTATTGGAGTTTTAAGTTAGGGAAGTTTTCTTCTGTAATTTTTTGAATATATTTACTGGCCTTTTGAGTTGGGAATCTTTATTCTCTTCTATACCTGTTATTCTTAGATTTAAGGTTTGGTTTTTGCTGTTGCTGTTGTTGTTGTTGTTGTTGTTGTTGTTGTTGTTGTTGTTTCCTGGATTTCTTGGATATTTTCGGGTTAGGAGGTTTTCACCTTTTCCTTTTTCTTTGATTGTTGTCTCAATATTTTCTATGGTATCTTCTACACCTGAGATTCTATCTTGAGTCTTGTATTCTGTTGGCAAAACTTGCATGTATGACTTCTGCTCTATTTCTATCTTCAGCTTTATTTTCATTTGTGATTTTTTTATTATTTCTACTTTCATTCAGAGATCCTCAATATTTTTTTTTAATTTCTTTACCTTATTGGTTGTGCTTTCCTGTAATTATTTCAGGGTTTTATGTGTTTCCTCTTTTTTTGAGGACTCCTATTTGTTTACGTGTTTTCTCTTGTCTTTTTTAATGAACTTATTTGTGTTCTTCTTAACGTCCTCTATCAGCAAAATAAGGTGTAATTTTTAAATAAAAATCTTGCTTTCCTGTGTGTTGGGTTACTGAGGTAAACATGTTTGTTGTCCTGTGATTCTCTCTCTCTCTCTCTCTCTCTCTCTCTCTCTCTCTCTCTCTCTCTCTCAAGTAGCATAGCTTTCATGACTATTCCATGTGCAAAACAAAAATAACAAAAGAAATATATAAACATTAGGGAAAGAAATAAACTTAGAATAGCCTGTACTGACATTATTACTATTCTTGAGGGAAAGGTTGTAATCTTTTTACAGTAAAATACTAATTGCTTGTCGTTGTATTTTCTTTAAATTAAATTAACTGATGTACTTCTTGTCCTTGTGTGTGGTAAGTCCAGTCCATGTGTGTGAACCTATACATGCCCTTGTGTGTATGGGTTCATAAATAAGGAATCCAAGGAGGGAGTTTGATTTCTGTTTTCCCCATCCCGTTCTCTTAAATCTACTTCTCTCAGTAAACCAAGAAAGTAAAGGTGGTAGCTTGAATGATCCATTATTATTGTTTTTTTTCCCACAACTACAGACCTGGAGATGTAATCATAAGTACTGTAACTCCAGTTTTTAAGTAGGCTTTCAAAGATTTGCACTCAAGAATTCAAAATGCTTGTGTAACTGGTGCCCTTATTTTCTATGCCAACTCCCCTAATCTTAAAGTAAAGTTTTTGGTTTTAAATGAAAATTTGTGTTCATATAGGCTTGTCTGATAAAAAGATATGATTGCTTAAAATATTATTTAATTTAGATCATTTTCTTATGTTTATTTATGCTCTTAAAATGTCTATTCAAAAGTCCATTTGATATAACTTAACAAATCCTTACTTTTTAGTTAAAGACCATGCATACTAAGAATCCACTTTATTTTAATTATTCAGTAATACATTGTTCACTACTAGTCATGAAACATACCAACTCTTCAGTCCTTACTCTTTGAGCACCAATTCTCCCTTAAATTAAATCATTATTCACTATTATTCTTTTTATTAAAAAAAGACAATTTATATCTCCAGCCAAAATATATCTGTAAAAAAGTCATTTTAGCCCTTAACAGATGGACTTATTTCAAGTCATTGATTTCAGAATGTTAAGAATAGCAGCAGAAAAGTCTTCTTGTAATTTTTATTGAAAAGATTCCTATTAAGGTTTGGAGCCATGGCAATAAATAATAGTAACCTTTGAGTAGCACAGCTTTTGGCAGTAATAAGGCCACAGACTTCTCAAGGGATTGAAGACAATTCTGGTACTAATTACCCCCTTTTTTTCAGTATGAAATGTTAACTGTCTAAGAATTAATGGAACAAATCCTTTCAACTGATGTAATGATTCAAGTTTTAACGCCATTCTTAAATGTCTCTGCTTTTCAGTGCTATTCAGCACATGTTCACTTTATTTTAAGGCTCCATCCTTTTTTCACTTTACATTCTGAGAATTATAAGGCTTTCACATTGAATCAAGGTCTCTTCCCCTCTGTTATCTCCTGTGTTTAATAAAGGCCACTTATACAAGGGCAAAAATCTTATATTAAAATGTTAGTGAAGTTTGAGATTTGACTGACACAGCATTATAAAGCAGCTTTATCTTTCTATTCACTTTCAGAACCATCAATCCTCACTCAAATGGACACTGAGATGAAAAATGCAGACATGCATGGAAAAATGACACCTTGTCCCTGTCACAGACACAATGAGTAGCTAGCAGTCAGAAATTTTGGAGTTGCAGGATGTCCTCTTAGGTATAAGTACTCTGTTTCAAATGCTGGCCACACCACAGTGATGTTAAAAATTGGAAAGATTAGACAGTCTCTCTGCCACTCTGTTTTAACGGTGGAAGCTGTGATTCCACACCATGATAAATGATGTCATATATCCAGAAATTAGTTTAAGCTTTAAGGGTATATAGGGATTCTTTCACCATTTAAATCTTCTCTGAACAAAGCATACTAAAAATTCTTGGAGAAAGCAGAACAGTTTCACATTGGTTCAAGGATAAGTTTAAGCAGGATTTGCTATAAATGTATCAGATTATTTGAAATGGCATTAAAACTTTAACTTGAAGTTGAGAAAAATGATACTTTTGCTTTGTAAAGCAGATCTTATGTAACAAATATGAAAATAAACACAGAAAATAATGTAAAGAAAAGATATATTTGAAGTTTTAAAGCACAGTTAGCCATCAGTAAGGCAGAATGCAGCGAAAACCTCTGTTTACAAATTCACACCTTATTCAGACATGAAATGTCTAAAGACTCCTTAAAGATTCTAGGAATATAAATCAAAATATGTTAATTTATTTGTTCTGATTTTTCTTTCACAGGTCTAATTCATGAGTATAGTGATCGCAAACATTTGATATGGAAATCAAATGACCAAAATATCAAGTTATTACAAAAATATACAATGCAGTAAGTCACTAAGAAGATCTAAAAGGAAGTTAAACGTGTAGCAGTATTTATTTGCAGAATTCACAATTAAAGATTCACAGAAATAATTATTTATATAATAAACATTTCTTTTCTCTAGTTGAGAATGATTACTTGTTTAGTAATACAGAATAATTCTCTCATTATTGCTTTCCTCACAAACACTGGTAAGTGGATGAACTATTTACTCTCATAATAGCCACTTAATTTGGTAAAGAATGGCTAAGAAGAGGAAAGCAGAGTTCTGTCTGCTCTATATTTGAAAATACTTCTATTATATTCAAATCAAGCCTCTATTCATGGATGCTTGAAAATGGAAAATGCAATTAACGTTGCTAATGATTTGTGCAAATCATACTCCAAATTTTATGAATTACTTGGATTCTTCTATATCTCTTAGAATCTGCAGCTGTTATCTGACAGAGAACTTTCGTTCTCTATTAGAGATATAAAATAATCTCAACTTGTCCACAGTGATCCTAGCAGGTTTTTAACAGATTATCGTTTCTCTAGCCTCACCCAACATATGTATTCTTTCCACTGAATTAATTCCTTGTATAGACCCAATGTTGCTATTACTAAATTACGCTTTCATTATGAAAGTAGTGCAAACACTTTTATAGTTCACTTTCTCTGATTTAATTTAGAAAATATATCCTCTTCAGGTAAATTAGTAGTGTGATCCTTTCATATTTATATAATGATCACAGCAATTTCTTTTAAACTGTGAAAATGAAGGCTGGTGAGATATTTTAGAAATTAAAATGGTTTCTGTGTGGCCTGACAAAATGAGCTTGATTTCCAGAACAGATAGGGCAGATGTGATATTTCAAACCAAGCAAGTTGGCTAAGGTGCCCTCATACATGACATGAGAACTTGCTATGTGAATAATAATAAAAACAAACCAGTAAATTGATAAAGCTAAAATGTATGGGTGGGCTATTTATACAGTATTACATGTTTTAAATTCCTGGTCATTCTCTTGATTTATATAACTTACCAGTAAAGGGGTAAGCTCTAAAACTTTTTCTCACCTCTATAAGCATTTTATGTGTTTGATAGCTCTGGTACTGATTCACATTTTGTTCCAACCCAGTCGTAAAATGACAAATTTGGCCTTTAATTTTAAATTAAAAATATGTATTCTGCATCTTAAATACTGAAAAATAATGTCTTAAATGTCTTTGAATTTTTTACTCACAGTTTTATTATCAGATTTATTTCAAATAAAATTATTTTATTGTAAATATAACATTACAATTATGAACAGCATAGAGAAAACTTGAAAGTTTTCTTAGAATGTCAGACAAGGGAAAGAAACTTTCAATCTATTTCCAAGAGTAGACTATGTTTCCTCCTGGCAATAATTTAAAAATTAAGATATCAAATTGGTGGCAAATTACCTCATGCTTAATTTGCATTTTCATTTCTTTTTCCCTTTAAGGGGCTAAAGAAATGACTCAGTTTTCAAAGTCCACGGTGGTAATTGAGAGGACCAAAGTTCAGTTGCCAGCTCTCATTTCAGGTGACTCACAGCAATGTGTTACTGCAAGGTAGTGTATAAGATGCTCTATTTTGCTTTCTGTGATCCTCTGTATAGATTTGTCACTTCTTATACACACACACACACACACACACACACACACACACACACACATACAAATATGCATACAGAGTGACTGAGGGAGAAAGAGAAAGAGAAAGAGAGAGAGAGAGAGAGAGAGAGAGAGAGAGAGAGAGAGAGAGAGAGAGAGAGAGAGAGAAACTCAATTAAAAAAGAAAATAAACATTAAGTGTAAAAGTATAGGAAATATTACTATCACAATTGCACCAAATTAACAACTAGAAATTAGTATAATATGTATATCAAAATAATGCAAGGTAAGAAATAGATTCTAAATTTAAATAATATTTTACAGATTACTGCTAAGAAAAAAATTCTGGCTTGAATACAACTTTGAATAAAACTAACTTTCTTCCCTGCTGTTTTCTCTGAATTTGATACATGTATAATTTCTGGTAACTAACAACATTAAAATATTTTGTTACTACTTTTAATCTACAATGCATGTTGTAAGGTTTAATGTTTCACCTTTCTGAAGAAGAACAGATGCCATTTTAACTGATATATATTATTATTATTTACGAAAAATCTTATTTGTATAAAAAACTTTGGTTCTATGGGAAAGAATGCTTATCTGTATAGTAACACAAAAGAGATCTCTCACTATCTCCTTCTTCACAAATACTGGTAAGTGGATGAGCTATTTATTATCAAAAAAGCCATGTAATTTGGTGAAGAATGGCTAAGAAGAAAGAAAAGTTCTATCTACTCTAGATTTGAAAATATTTTTATTATATTAAAATCAAGTCTTCATTCATGGCCACTTAAAAATGGAAATTTGAATTAAAGTTGTTAAAAGACCTATAATACCCAAATTGTATCTATATGAGAAAGACATTATCTAATATAATATACTTTATCAAAATAGGAAATTCAAAATTCATGTGGAAATTTTATAGAATTTGAACAGGTTTATTATCAGCTTGGCACAACAGAGCTAAAAATATTCAATAAATATATACTGCAAAAAATATAAATGAAAACAACTGAATTAGCATAAATTTTGACACATTGATAATTACAATAAAATAAATTCTCCATTTTCATCTCATTTATTGTACACAAAAGTATCAAGACAATAGGATAAAGCAAATGCTATCATCTTTAATAAATAGCAATGAGGGAATTTGGTGATTACTAGCCAAAGTGATTATAGCTGTACAGTAGGGCTTTAACCCTATGTCTTGGATTCAGGGAGTGCAGAAGATACAAGGAATGCAGAAGATACAAGAGGTGCAGAGGATACAGGAGATGCAGGGAATGCAGGGGATGCAGGAAATGTAGGGGATGCTGGAGATGCAGGAGATTCAGGGGATTCAGGGGCAGGTGGATCTCTGAGTTCAAGAAAGTCCTGGTATACAAATTGAAATCTATGGCATCCAAGACTATACAAAAAACTGTCAAAAGAAAAGAAGGAAAGAAAAAAATGGCCTAATATTAAAATACTAAACTGTGTACCATCTATAAGTAACATGTGCAAATAATGATGCACTGTTAGTTTTGGAAATAGAAAATTAATATCTTTTAAAGCATGGTTAAGCAATTCAAAATTAAACATTCTGCTACAAAGCTTTCATACAGAGAAAAAATGAAAATAGTGAGAAGTCAACTGAAAAATTGAAGAAAATATTGGTATATCAAGTGTCCAACAAAGGGTTGATCTCAGATGCATGTAAGGAAGACAAGTAACTGAATAGCAAATAAACAAATGCTGTAAGAATTTTGAGAAGTCAGAGTGGTAGGAAGCAGAATGTTTACGTGCACATTGATGAAAATTTCTCTACAGAAATCATCAAGGAAGTATGAATTTTAAACAGAGTGATAGTGCATTATTCACCTTAGAAATGATTCTATAAAAATGTCAGGGGCCAATTGCTCTCAAGATTTTGAAGAAATATATTTTCATATTTCTTATGTAAGTGCAAGATTTGTACATGGAAATAACATGAATTTTTACTGCAGAAACACAGACACATACAAGCACGCACACACACGCACACACACACAAACAAATGACAAAATAGGATTCCTGCAAAAAAATGTCTTATAGAGTTTCTAAAATGTCTGATGGGTAAAGAAACTTGTCCTTACAATAATAATGTAAACAAACCTTTGCAATAGTCAAAATGTGAAAATATGCAGATTCTATTCGGGGAAATGGAGAATGGAGAACAAATGCAACATGAATTATTGTTCATTCTGATTGAAACTGTAAGGTGTTTGTGATATGAGAGAAATCTTTGCAAACAGGAAAAGTAGTATTATGATGCTCATATTCGGAAGTGAAAGGAATCTCAGAGATGAGAAAGATGAGTGGGTACTGTGTGGTGAGGTAATGAGGGATGATGTTTAGGAGTTTTAGTCAAAAACCACAAAATGATTCCTAAACATAAGAATCAATTCCAACTTCTCTATTGTATATGTGGTAACAACGGTACTGAAATTTATTCTGGAAATATAATAAATGAGCAAATAATAGCTATCATTACAATTACTTGGAATAGTCCATGGTAATTGCTTTGATTCAACATTCTATTCTGCATGCAATTTTCAATGAATTATCGTGTATAGCAGTGTTTTTACTTTATAGATTTATAAAGAAATAAGCATTTTTAATAAAATATTTTTATCTTTTTTCAAATTTAACAACTTTATTTTAAAAAACAGATTAATATACAGATTTTAAAAGCATTTCTGCATAAAAGTGTATGAATATATTTTTGTCAGTATTTGAATTTTTTTCAATGGAACAAATTTATTTTAAAAAGCAAAGTGTACAGATTTTAAGCATTTTTGCATAAAAGTATACAAATACATTTTTGTCAGTACTTGATTTTTTTAAAGGTATGAAGTATGTTTTAAAATCTTGCAAGTTACAATAAGCATAAAGTACATGTAAAATAAAATGTAACCTGGGAATAGTCAAAGTTTTCTTGGTGTGTAAACATTAAGCATAATGGTTTTTCATTTTCTTTTCTTTTATTTTATGGCCTTTGTTTTTTCTTGAACTTCATATAGTCTGTGAGTTGTTTCTGGGGTAAGTATTCAACTGAAGGTGACTGCATATTATGTCTGGTTTTTGGGACTGGGTTATCTCACTCATGATGATGTTCTCTAGATGCATCCATTTTAAAAGAATTTCATAAAGTCGTTTCTGATAGCTGAGTAGTACTCCATTGTGTAAATATACCACAATTTCTGTATCCATTCATCTAATAAAGGACTTCTGGGTTCCTTCCAGCTTCTGGTTATTATAAATAGGGATGCTATGAACATTGTGGTGCATGTGACCTTGTTGTATGTTTGAGATTCACTGGGGTACATGCCCAGAAGTGGAATAACTGGGTCTTCAAGTAGTACAATGTCCAATTTTCTGAGTAATCGCCAGAATGATTTCCAGAGTGGTTGTACCAGTTTACAACCCCATCAACAGTGGAAAAGTGTTTCTCTTCCTCCACATCCTCGCCAGCATCTGCTGTCATCTGAATTTTTGATCTTGGACAATCTAACAGGTGTGAGGTAGAATCTCAGGGTTATTATGATTTGAATTTCCCTGATGTCTAAGGATGTTGAGAACTTCCTTAGATACTTCTCAGCCATTCGATATTCCTCAATTGAGAAGTTTTTTTTTTTTTTTTTTAGCTCTGTACCCCATTTTTAATTGGGTTGTATGATTCTCTGGTATCTACCTTCTTGAGTTATTTGTATACCTTGGGTATTAGGCCTCTATCTGAGGTGGGGTTGGTAAAGATGTTTTCCCACTCTGTTAGTTGCCGTTTTGATTTCTTGACAGTGTCCTTAGCCTTACAAAATCTTTGCAATCTCATTGAGTCCTATTTGTCAATATATGACCTTAGAGCACAAGCCATTGGTGTTCTGTTCAGGAAATATTCTCCAGTGCCTATGTGTTCTAAGGTTTTCCCAACTTTCTCTTTTAATAGTTTCAGAGTACCTGTTTTAATGTGGAGAACTTTGATCCATCTGCACTTGAGCTTTGTTAATGGATATAAGAAAGGGTCTATTTTCATTCTGCATGGCTGAGTGCCAGTTGGACCAACATCATTTGTTGAATAGGCTGTCCTTATTCCATTAAATGTTTACAGCTCCTTTGTCAAAAATCAAGTGGCCATATGTGAGAGGGCTCATTTCTGGATCTTCCATTCTATTCCATTGATCCACGTGCCTATATCTGTACCAGTACTATGCAGGTTTTAGCACGATTTAACTTGAGGTCAGGGATAGTGATTCCTGCAGATGTTTTCTTGTGGTTGAGGATGGATTTCCCTATTCTAGCTCTTTTGTTATTCCAGATGAAATTCCACATTGCTCTTTACAACTCTATGAATAATTGGGTTGGATTTTGATGGGGATTGCATTGAATCTATAGATTGCTTTTGGTAAGATGGCCAATTTTACAATGTTGATCTTTGCAATCCATGAGCATGGGAGATCTTTCCATTTTCTGAGATCTTTCTCAATTTCCTTCTTTAGAATTTTGAAGTTCTTGTCATATAGGTACTTTACTTGCTTAGTTAGAGTCACATCAAGGTATTTCATATTGTTTGTGACTATTGTGAAGGGTATCTTTTCCCTAATTTTTGTCTCCACATTTTGTTCTTTGAGTAGAGGAAGACTACTGGTTTGTTTGAGGTAATTTTCTATCCAGCCACTTTGCTGAACTTGTTTATCAGCTGTAGGATTTCTCTGGTAGAATTTTTGGGTCACTTATGTGCACTATCTTGTCATCTGCAAACATTGTATCCCTTTGCTTTACTTTTGCTGTCAAATTGCTCTGGCCGGAACTTCCAGGAATATGTTGAATAGGGAGGACAAGAGTGGGCAGCCTTGTCGAGTCCTGATTTTAGCAGATTGTTTCAAGTTTCCCACCATTAAGTTTGATGATGGCTGTTGGTTTGCTGTTTATTGCTTTTATTATGTTTAGTTGTGGGCATTGGATTACTGTTATTTCCAAGACTTTTAACATGAAGGGGTGTTGAATTTTATCAAATGCTTTCGCAGCATCTAGTGAGATGACCATGTGGATTTTTCCTTTGAGTTTTTTAAATGATGGATTACATTGATGGGATTTCTATATATTAAACCATCCCTGCATCACAGGAATGAAGACTACTTGATCATGATGAATGATCATTTTGATGTGTTCTTAGATTTGGTTTGCAAGGTTTTTGTTGAGTATTTTTGCATCAATGTTCATAAGTGTGATTGGTCTGAAATACTCTTTCCTTGTAGGGTCTTTGTATGGTTTAGGGATGAGGGTTATAGTGGCCTCGAAAAGTGACTTAGGTAGTGTTCCATCTGACTCTATTTTGTGGAATAGTTTGGAGAGTATTGGTATTAGGTCGTCAATAAATGTCTGATAAAATTCTGCACTGAACCCATATGGACCTGGGCTTTTTTTTGGTTGGGAGGCTTTTGATGACTGCTTCTATTTCTTTAAGTGTTATGGGATTATTTAAATGGTTTGACTGGTCCTGGTTTAACTTTAGTATCTGGTATCTGTATAGGAATTCATCTATTTCCTCCAGATTTTCCAGCTTTGTTGAGTATAGGCTTTTATAATAGGTTGGATGATTTCCTGAATATCCTCAGTTTCAGTCCTTATTTCTCCACCTTCCTTTCTGATTTTGTTAATTTGGATACTCTCTCTTTGACATCTGGTTAGTCTGTCTAAGGATTTATTAATCTTGTAAATTTTCTCAAAGAACCAGCTCTTGGTATCGTTGATACTTTGAATGGTTCTTTTTGTTTCTATTTGGTCTACTTCTGCTCTAAGTTTGACTATTTCTTGCCGTCTACTCCTCTTGGATTTATCTGCTTCCTTTAGTTCTAGAACTTTCAACTGTGATGTCAAGTTGCTAGTGTATGCACTCTCCAGTTTCTTTCTGGAAGCACTCAGTGCTATAAGTTTTCCTCTCAGTACTGCTTTCATTGCATCCCATATGTTTAACTATGGTTTGTTTTCATCTTCAGTTAATTCTAGAAAATCCTTTATTTCTTCTTTGACCCTGCTATCATTTAGTAGAGTATTGTTTAGTTTCATGTGTATATGGGCATTTTTGTTGTCTTTAGTGTTATTAAATCCAGTCTTAGACCACAGTAATCTGATAGGATGCATGGAAATATTTCAATCTTCTTATATCTATTGAGGCTCATTTTGTGACCAATTATATGGTTAATTTTGGAGAAGGTGCCCTGAGGTGCTGAGAAGAAAGTATATTCTTTTGTTTTAGGATGATATGTTCTGTAAATATCTATTAAATCCAATTGGTTTATAAACTCTGCTACTTTTACAGTATCCTTTTTCAGTTTCTGTTTCCATGATCTTTCCATTGGTGAGAGTGGGGTGTTGAGTTATCCCACTATTATTGTGTGGGATGCAATGTATTTTTTGAGCTTTAGTAGAGTTTCTTTTATGAATATGGGTACTCTTGCATTTGAAGCATATATGCTAAGGATTGAGTGTTCCTCCTGAAAAATTTCCCCTGTAATGAGTTTAAAGTGTCCTTTCTTTTTTTTTTTTGATAAATTTTGGTTGAAAATCTACTTTATTTGATATTAGAATGGCCAATCCAGCTTACTTACTGGGGATATTTGCTTGGAAGTTTTTTTTTTCCCAACCTTTTACTCTGAGATACTGTCTGTCTTGTGTCTGAGATGAGTTTCCCGTATGCAGCAAAATGCTGGGTTTTGTATATATATCTAGACTGATAGCCTATATCTTTTTATTGGGAAATTGAGTCAATTTATGTAAACAGATATCAAGGAATAGTGGTTGCTGTTTCCTGCAATTTTTGCTTTTGGAAGTAGAATTGTGCCTGTGTGTCTTTCTTCTTTTGGTTTTCTCGCTTAGGACTTTTTTTTTTTTTTTTAGTAGGATGTAGTTTCCCTCATTATATTGGGTTTTCCACCTATAATTCATTGTAGTGCTGTTTTTGTGTTCAGATATTGTGTAAATTTAGTTTTGTCTTGGACTATCTTGGTCTCTCCATCTATGGTGATTGAAAGTTTTTTCTGGGTATAGCAGCTTGGGCTGATATTTGTGTTCTCTAAGGGTCTGCATGATGTCTGTCCAGGATCTTCTAGCTTTCATAATCTCTGTTGTGATAGTGGGTGTGATTCTAATTAGTCTGCCTTTATATGTTACATGACTTTATTCCCTTACTGCTTTTAGTATTCTTTCTTTGCTCTGGGCACTTGGTATTTTCACTATATGAATCTGGCAGAATTTCTTTTCTGGTCCACTCTATTTGGAGCTCTGTAGGTTTTTTTTTTTTTTTTATGCTCGTGGTCATCGCATTCTTAAAGGTAGGGAAGCTTTCTTCTATGATTTTGTTGAAGATATTTACTGTGCCTCTTAGTTGATATTCTTCACCCTCTTCTATTTCCATTATCTTTAGCTTTGATCTTCTCATTGTGTCCCGGATCTCTTGGACATGTTGGGTTAGGAGCCTTTTGGCCTTTGCATCTTCTCTGACTGTTTAGTCTATGTTTTAAATGTTGTCTTGGGCCCCCGAGATTCTCTCTTCCCTCTCTTATAGTCTGTTGGAGAAGCTTGCATCTATGACTCCTTATTTCTTTTTTAGGTTTTTTACCTCCAGAGTTGTCTTTTTAGTGTTTTATTTATTGTTTCCATTTTCATTTTAAATTCCGTCTTTAATTTCTTCATCTCTTTGGTTCTGTTTTCCTCTAGTTCTTTGATATCTTTGAGTGTTTTTCTTCTTTCCTCTTTAAAAGCTTCTATTTCTTTCTGCTTTTCCTCCCATTCTTGTTTACTTTATGTGCATAATTTTTTTGGCATGCATACACTAAGAATATTACTGTTGCTGATGATTTCAAAAGAGATGGTTGCATTCCCTAAAACATGTATTACAGATAGTTCTGAACAACCATGTCATGATTGAGAATTGAGCCTGGGTTCTCTATAAAACCTAGTTTGATTATTGTTGGGGTTTTTTATAGCCACTTCTAATGGGCTTTTATATAAAGGCATTTTGTATTATAAGGCTATGGATGGATATGGGTGTATTACAGAGGGCAATATAAATATTTTATGGCAGAATATGTTGGGATATGTATATGAGAGAGCTAGAGAGCCTATGGTGTTTACATATTTAAAACCTAAAGATACTACTAAACACAAATCTAAAAATGTACAACATAAAAGTAGAACATAATAAAATTTGAAGCAATTATTAGTAACAAGAATTTTGTAATATACTAAGGGAGGAACAATTTTATGTCTTTGTAGTGAACACTTTTGAGACTGTTTGAACATACTTATGTGTAGGATTATGTTAAGGTAATACATAATTGGACAGTAGAAAGATAGGCAGTGAAAGGACTAGAAGCAGAAGCGGAGGCAGGAGGAGTTGATTGGGAGAGAGGAAAATCCAGAAGGAATGAACATGAAAGTGGATGTCCATGTTTATTTGGCACATATCTTCATAAATAAGGTTGTTATGAATGCTTTATAATGAATAAAATTGTACAAGATTATTTGACTTATCTAGGTTGGCAAATTATATTGTACCTATTAGATCAGATTAGTTTGGTGTGATCTTTCATGTGACTACTCAAAGGATATAGTGGCAGAAAGATAGAGCCCACCAAGAAATTGGAATTTGTGTGTCTAAGGCTTGGGAACAACATGAACCAAAAACCCACAAATCTATGTGCTGAATCATTTAAATCTATGACCTAAAATAAGTCTTTTCTTCCTCATGGCTTGACTATAGCTACACAAAAGTAATTGACAATTATGATTCATCCATATAACTGAACTTAATACTTAAATGTACATATTGTGATTGGCTAGATTCATAATGAGGATTTCACTTTTAGTTATAAATTATTTTGTATATGCAGTTGTTCGGAATCCTATAATGTAGTTCCCTAATGAGTAATACTAAGTAATTATATGTACCACAAAAGTTTACAAACATTAAAAATATAGTATGTAGCCCAGAAAGGCTGTGCCTGTGGACCAGACACACATAGGTTCTTTTACAAATGGACCAGCAAAAAACCTGGTGCACAAGTACAGTGAGGTCTCACCCTGAGTTCTCAGAACACAGAGTGCTTTTCTCTGCTCCCTGGAAAAGGGTCCTTTCTGGCCCACAGTAAGGGCTGGACCTCTGTCAGTGGGAACTGGGATCTGCCTCTAAATGCTGTGCTTGCAAATCAGACACACAGACTTTTTTACACCTGGACCAGCAGAGAGCCTAGGGCACAGACCCAGTGAGGTCATGCAGGGAGTTCTCAGAGAGAAGAGAGTACTGTGTTCTCTGGAAAAGGGTCCTTTTGGGCCTAAAGGCAGAGACAGGTCCCCACCAGTAATACTCGGGACCTGTATGCAGACAGCTGAGCTCCTAGAACAAATTCACAAGAGCTCCCAAACCTAAACCCACAAAGACCTGAGTCACTGCCATCAGAACTTACTGCTTGCCCACAGAAAGCCAAACACTCAGAAACAATTTTCTTCCTAAGGCCACCGGCCCTCAGATTCACAGGAGAGACAGGCATCAGTAAGTGACAACAAGATCACTTATAGTCACAGATAATAAGATGGCAAGAGGAAAGCAAAAGAACTTAAGCAAGACAACATGACAACATCTGACACCAACTCTCCCACTAGTGGAAGTAGTGGATTGCCAAACACACCAGAAAAACAAGACTTAGATTTGAAATAATACTTCATGTTGATGATGGAAATTTTCAAGAAACATGTGAATAACTCCCTTAAACAATTACAAGGGAAATTACTCAAAGAACTACAGGAAAACACAACCAAACAGGGTGGAATTGAAAATAGAAAGAGAAACAATAAAGAAAACACAAAAGGAGACAACCCTGGAGATATAAAACCTAAAAAAAGAAATCAAGAGTCACAGATGTAACCATCAAGAACAGACTACTAAAGATGGAAGAGAGAATCTCAGGGGCCGAAGACAACATAGACAAAACTGTAAGAGAAGATGCAAAAACCAAAACGCTCCTAACCCAAAATGTGCAGGAGATTCAGGACACAATGAGAAGACCAAACCTAACAATAATAGCTGTAGAAGAGTGCAAAGAATATCAACCAAAAGGCACAGTAAATATCTTCAACAAAATCATAGAAAAAAACTTCCCTACACTTAAGAAAAAGATGACCATGAACATAAAAGAAGACTACAGAACTCGAAATAGATTGAACCAGAAAAAAAAAAAATTCTTCTTGACACATAATAGTCAAAACACCACATGTTCAAAACAAAGAAAGAATACTAAAAGCAGTAAGGGAAAAAGGCCATGTAACATATAAAAGTAGAAAATCAGAAGTACACCTGAATTCTCAACAGAGACTATGAAAGCTAGAAAATCCTGGCCTGACATCATACAGATTCTTACAGAACACAAATGTCAGTCCATTTTACTATATCCAGCAAAACTTTCAATTACAATAGATGGAGAGAACAAGATATTCCCAGACAAAACTAAATTTACACAACATCTGAACACAAATATAGCCCTACAAATGATAATAGAAGGAAAACCCAACATAAGAATGGAAACTACACCTTAGGAAATGTGAGAAAGTAACTAGGCAAGAAAACTAAAAGAAGAAAGACACACAAATATAATTCTACCTCTAACAACACAAATAACAGGAAACAAAAAATATTATTCCTTAATATCTGTTAATAAGTTGACTCAATTCCCCAATAAAGAGAAATAGATTGTCAAACTGTATACATAAACAGGATCCAGAATTTTGCTGCATACTCGAAACCCATCTCAGAGACAAAGACAGACACAACCTCATAGTAAAATGGTGGAAAATAACCTTCCAAGCAAATGGCCCCAAGAAACAAACTAGAGGGGCCATTCTAATATTGAATAAAATAGATTTTCAACAAAAAGTTATCATAAAACAGAAGGACACTTTTTAACACATTATTGGAAAAATCTATCAAGATACTCAATCCTAAACACATATGCTTCACATAAAAGAACACCCTCATTTATAAAAGAAAACCTACTAAAGCTCAAAATATATATTGCACAAAAAACAATAATAGTTGGAGACTTCAACACTCTACTCTCATCAATGGACAGATCATGGAAGCAAAAGCTGAACAGAGAGCAGTGAGACTAGCAGAGGTTATGAACCAATTAGAATTAACAGACATCTATAGAATATTTCATCCTAAAACAAAATAATACACATTCCTTACATCACCTCACTGCATCTTTTCCAAAAGTGATGATATAATTGGTCACAAAACAAGCCTCAACATATATAAGAAGATTTAAATATTCCCATGCATCCTATAAGATCACCATAGACTAAAACAAGTATTTGATAATAACAAAGACAACAGAAATCCCACACACACATGGAAGCTGAACAATGTTCTACTCAAGAATCACATGGTCAAAGAAAAAATAAAGAAAAAAATTAAAGATTTTCTAGAATTTAATGAAAATGAAAGCACAACATACACAAACCTACGGGATGCAAAGAAAGCAGTACTAAGAGGAAAACTGATAGTCCTGAGCTCCTCCAAAAAGAAACTGGAAAGAGCATACACTAGCAGCTTGAAGCACATCTGAAAGCTCTAGAATGAAAAGAAGCAGACATACCCAAAGGAGTAGATGGCAGGAAATACTCAAACTCAGAGCAGAAATCAACCAAATAGAAACAAAAAGAACCACACAAGGAATCAACAAAACCGGAAGCTGTTTTTTTTTTTTTTTTTTTTTTTTTTTTTTTTTTTTTTTTGGAGAAAACCAACAAGATTGATAAACCCTTAGCTAGACTAACTAGAGGGCACAGAGAGAGAATCCAAATTAACAAAATCAGAAATGAAAGGGGAGACATACAACAGAAACTGAGGAAATTAATGAAATCATCAGATCCTACTACAAAAGCCTATGCTCAACAAAACTAAACAATCTGGAGGAAATGTATAAACTTCTAGACAAATACCAGATTCGAAAGTTGAATGAGGACCAGATAAGTCATCTAAAGATTTCCATAACACATAAATAAATAGATGCAGATATCAAAAATATCCCAAACAAAAAAAAGCACAGGACCAGATGGGTTCCGTCAAAATTCTATTAGACATTCATTGACGACCTAATAACAATACTCTCAAAACTATTCCACAAAATAGAGTCAAATGGAACACTGCCCAACTCATTTTTCTAAGGTACAATAACTCTCATTCATAAACCACACAAAGACCCTGTAAGGAAAAAGAACGTCAGGCCAATGAACATGAATGCCAAAACACTCAATAAAATTCTTGCAAACCGAATCCAAGAACACATCAAAATGATACTTCACCATGATCAAGTAGTCTTCATCCCTGAGATGCAGGGATGGTTCAATATATAGAAATTGATTAATGTAATCTACCATATAAACAAACTCAAAGAAAAAAATCACATGATCTTCTCATAGATGCTGAGAAAGCATTAGACAAATTCAACACCCCTTCATGTTTAAAGCCTTGGAAAGAACAGTAATCCAAAGCTTATACCTAAATATAGTAAAAGCAATATACAGCAAACCAATACTCAACATCAAATTAAATGGTGAGAAACTTAAAGCAATCATACTAAAATCAGGGACTACAAAAAGCTGCCCACTCTCCCCCTAGCTATTCAATATAGTACTGAAATTCCTGGCCAGAGCAATTAGACAACGAAGGGAAATCAAAGGGAAACAATTCAGAAAGGAAGAAATCAAGATATAACTATTTGCCAAAGACACGATAGTATACTTAAGTGAACACAAAAATTTCACCAGAGAACATTTACAGCTGATAAACAACTTCAGCAAATTGGCTGGATATAAAATTAACTCAAACCAATCAGTAGCCTTCCTCTCCTAAAGGGCAAAAATGTTAAGAAAGAAATTAGGGAAAAGATACCCTTTACAATAGTGACAAACAATATGAAATACCTTTGTATGAACCTAACTAAGCAAGTGAAGGATCTGTATGACAAGAACTTCAAATCTCTGAAGAAGAAAATTGTAGAAGAGCTCAGAATATAAAAAAATCTTCCATGCACATGGATTGGAAAGATCATCATTGTAAAAATGGATATCTTACCAATCTCCACCATGTTTATAGCAGCCTTATTTTTAATAGCCAGAAGCTGGAAAGAACCCAGATGTCCTTCAGTAGATGAATGGATACAGAAATCGTGGTGCATTTACACAGAGGAGTACAACTCAGATATTAGAAACAATGACTTTATGAAATTCCTAGGCAAATGGATGGATCTAGAGACTATCAACATGAGTGATGTAACTCAGTCAAAAAAGAACAGACATAATATGTAGTCACTGATAATTGGATACTAGCTCTAGAAAGCTCTGAATACCCAAGAAACAACTCACATAACATAAGAAGCTCAAAAAAAGGAGGAGGAGGAGGAGGAGAAGGAGGAGGAGGAGGAGGAGGAGGAGAAGGAGGAGGAGGAGGAGGAGGAGGAGGAGAGGAGGAGGAGGAGAGGAGAAGGAGGAGGAGGAGGAGGAGGAGGAGGAGGAGGAGGAGGAGGAGGAGGAGGAGGAACAAGTGGAAGAGAAAAAAGGAAAGCCCAAAAAGTGGAAGCCTCTGTCCTTCTTAGAAAAAAAAAAATAAGTGTATAGCACCCTCTCAGAGTATGATACACCTAAACCTTAAATCATTAATAATTCAAGAGCTAAGATTGAAGCCTTGTGGCAATTCTTGATATTTAAAAATCATTATGTTTAATTTTTACAAGCCAATAAACCTGACTATTTCCATGTTACATTTTGTTTTCTGTGTACTTTATATTGATTGTCAGACTTTAAGGAATGTTATCAAACTTTTAAAAAAATCAAGTATTGACAAAAATATATTCATATAGTTTTATGAAAAAAATGGTGTATGTAAAACTATTAGATATGATTATTACGAAAAGTGATATTTCTAATGTTAACATGTCTGATTTATTTAAATAAGTTCATCTTTACTTGCATAAAATAGTATAAACTTATGATATGACTGAATCAAACAAAAGCATATAGGAAATAAATGAACTAGTTTTTTTTTTCTTGTTGTATGTATTATTGATTAATGAGTAAATGGCAAACTTTATTACTTAAATAAAGAGGACATCTTACTATATCATATTATTCTCACTTAATTTTAAAGAGTAATCTTATTTATCATCTTTAAATTGATATAAAACATATTGTTAAATATTATACCTTTAGAAATTAATTTTTACTTTATTTAACAACTCTTGGAATCAAACTTGGTATAGAGAATATATTAAAGCTTTAAAAATTGCCCTCCTGTTATGGTTGCTTTAGTCAGATATTATTATCTCAAAGTCTTTAAGAACGATTGATACCAATGTTAAACAGTCTTTCATCTTGAACTTCAAATAAAAATGGTACACAGAAAAGAAAAAATAAGTAGGGTATCAAGGCACCCAGTGAACCAGAAAGACTAAAATACTGAGTGAATAATAGCTTCAAAAATGATTAATAAGGACTATAACAGAACACCTCTAATGTTTATAGACTACCATAAGATTGCAAGAATTTTCGTCCTTAGTATTAAACCAATTTCTATACTTGCATAGACTTAAAACACTATTTCAAACATACATCATAATAAAATGTGATCTTCAGTCAGGCAATGGGTTTCTTACTGTCCAGAGATCCAAACTAAACTCCTTAAATAGAAACCAGTAAGTAAGCACACAACTGAAGTTGTCATCTGAGTAACTTGCTTTTACTTTGTAAGTTCTGCCAAGTGAAGTATTACTGATGATGATAAATACAACATTATGTTATGCATACAATAAATCGTGAATTTCTTCATGACAATAATTATAGTGATTCTTATGAATTAGGAAAGCAGCTATTATTACATAGTCTTGCAAATATGAAGAAATCAGTCATTCATAGGTGTCACAAAGCTTTTCAAGGATAAAATATTTGAGAAAATTGTAGTCACTGTAGTACAGGACTATAAAAATGTCATAATTGGATACAATAGCTATTTCAAAGGAAATGCTACATGACTCTGTAATAACCTGATTTTTCATTCAAAGGAAACATAAAAACTCAGTGTTTTTGACATCTTCCTCTTTAGTATATGTTTTAAATCCGTTTTGGAATTCCTAAAGGAAAAACTACATAGTTTAATGTTAACTTAATTTTATTTTATTAATTCTTTGCGAGTTCAATAAAATGTAGTTTGATTATACCCCATTAACATTTTTCCCAAGGTCATGCCCTGTTACTTGCACACCTGAAGAATATTGAGATCCTCCCTCCCACTGTGTTAAATGCATTTATTTTAATTTGAGCTGGGTGTGTACTGTTGGATATATGAATATCTATTGATGTGTAGACAACATACCGAAATACTACATACCCTGAGAGAAAATGGACTCCCTTCCTCCCAGCATCTATTAATTGTCACTAGTTTTTCTGCTAAGGCTAAGATTTATGATCTGTTTTCTACTTCATGCTGGGATATTCTCTACTCTGATCTTATGCAGGATTTGTGCATGCTGCCCTAACAGCTGTGGGATTACACGAGCCACTGTTCTGCTGTATCCAGCACACTGTTTTCTGGTCATCATCCTCTTACAAATGTTCTAAACGTCATTTCACAAGGCTTTCTAAGACTAGGGGAGAGATATGATATAGATATATATTTAGTACTGAACATTCCACCATCTCTTATTCTGTGCACATTAATTAGATATGGAGCTGTGTATGAATATCCACACATTTTTTAAAGGAATCTTTATTGGTGAACTTTCTAAGATTTATTGGCAATATATATATATTATATAATTGATTTATTTAATGTTATGTTCATTTAGCCAAACAATAGCAATAGTTTTTTTCCCTTGAGGTTATGGGACTTTTCTAGACAGAGGGTCCTGGTCTTAATAAGGTGGCAGTTTTGTTTTTTGTCTGCTGAGAACAGGCCTTATTAAATCTAACGCAAAGTCTGCCTGTGCCATGATTCCTATAGCTATTGCACTACAGGATATGTTCTCTGAAGTAATTCATTATTGTATAATACAGTATTCTTAGCTTGTGGAGACCTGTGATTACTTTTCTCTTTCAGTAGCATACATTGCAAAATAAAGCACCATGAAAGGTAACCAGTAAAGATAAAGCATCCATATCAGTGGCAGCATGATTCTTCAATTTCTTGTAAATCAAGAAAGTATTGTCTTCAAATAATTGAGATTTGTTCTTAAGTTTTGAGGGTAAAACAAAGAGAATTGACAATATCTTGTAATGTTTTGGAAACCTATTGACCCTCACTGGCCAATAACCATTACTGACATTATATTTGTTGGATTTTCTGTGGTGTATAGTAGAGTCACTATCACCTCATTATAGAATAAATAATTGATCTTATTTTAATCAATGTGTATGGATGAATCCAGGCAGTTTCTATAGTATTAGTTTTCCTTACAAATTTTTAAATTATTTGAAATCACTCAATTTTCTCTGTACTCTATACTCTATCTAGCATCCCTATACCCACTTCATTTGTTCTAATTTTCTCACTATTCCTTTTCCTTCTTCATACTACTTATTTCTACTTTCCTTAAATCAAAAGTCCCACCAATAAGCTTATTCTTATATTATGTAATCTATTGCTATTCCAAATTAAACACAAAAATTAGATAGAACAAATGAAATTAGAATATTTGTTTTTCTGAGTCTGTGCATATTACTGTAGAATTATTATTTCTACTTCCATTAATTTTCCTGCAGATTTTTTTTTTGTTACAGAGGCATATAGCTCTTCCTCCACAGCAAGTAGTGGATTTCCCAACACACCAGAAAAACAATATTTTGACTTAAAATCATACTACATGACGATGATGGAGATTTTGAGAAACAAGTGTATAACTACCTTAAACAATTACAAGAGAATGTGGATAACAAGTAGAAGCCCTTAAAGAGGAAACACAAAAATCACTCAAAGAACTACAGGAAAAGAAAATCAAAATGGTAAAGGAATTGAAAACTGAAATAGAAACAATAATGAAATCACAAAAAAGACAACCGTAGAAATTGAAAACCAAAGGAAAAAAAATAGGAGTCATAGCTGCAAGCATCACCAACAGACTGCAAGAGATTGAAGAGAGGATTTCAGAGACATAGACAACATAGAAAACATTGAAACAACAGTCAGAGAAACCGCAAAAACTAAAAAGATCTTAACCCAAACCATCCAGGAAATCTAGAAGACAAGGAGAAGAATAAAACTAAGGATAATAGGTGTTGAAGAGGGTAAAGACTCCCAACTAAAAGGCATAGTAAATATCTTCAACAAAATCATAGAAAAAACTTCTCTACCATTAAGAATGAGATGACCATGAACATACAAGTGGCCTACAGAACTCCAAATAGATTGGATGAGTAAAGAAACTCCTCCCGACACATATTAGTAAAATTACCGACTGTTCAAAAATGAAGAAATAATTCTAAAAGAAGTAAGGGAAAAGAACAAGTAACAAACACAGACAAATTAGAATTACACCAGACTTCTCAGCAGAGAATATGATAGGTAGAAGATCCTAGACAGATGTCATACAGACCCTAAAAAAACACAAATGCTAGCCAAGGTTACTATATCCAGCAAAACTCTCAATTGCAATATATGAAGAAATCAATATGTTTCAGGAAAAAACCAAATTTACACAATACCTGTACACAAATTCAGACCTACAAAGGATAATAGATGAAAAAATCCAACAAAAGGAGAAAAACTACAACCAAAGAAAAGCAAGGAAATAATCATGCAAGAAAAACAAAAGAAGAAAATCACACAAATGTAAGTTTACCTTTAACAATAATAATAACACCAATGGACTCAAATACACAATAAAAGACTTAGAAGATCAAACCGGATACATAAACAGGATTCAGCAATTTGCTGCATACAGGAAACTCATCTCAGAGACAAAGACAGACAATAACACAGAGTACAAGGCTGGGAAAACACCTTCCAAGCAAGTGGTTCCAGGAAGCATAATTGAGTAGTTATTCTAATATCAAATAATGTATATTTTCAACCAAAAGTTATCAATAAAAATAAAGGACACTTTTTACTCATTACAGGAAAAATCAATCAAGATGAATTCTAAGTGCTGAACATCTATGCTCCAAATACAAGGGCACCCACATTCCTAAAAGAAACTCTACTAAAGCACAATGCATATATTGTACCACACACAATAATAGTGGGAGACATCAACACCCCACTCGCATCAACGGACTTATCGTGGAGGCAGAAGCTGAACAGAGACACAATAAAACTTGCAGATATCATGGACCAATTAGAATTAACAAACATATACAGAATATTTCATCCTAAAAAAAAAGAATATTCATTCTTCTCAGCACTTCACAGAACCTTCTCCAAAATTGAGCATATAGTGGGTCACAAAGCAGGCCTGAACAGATATAGAAAGATCAAATTACTCCCATACATCCCATCAGACCACCATGGACTAAGGCTGGTCTTTAATAACAATAAAATAAAATAAAATAAAATAAAATAAAATAAAATAAAATAAAAAACCTATGTACACTTGGAAGCTGAAAAATCCTCTACTCAACAATAATGTGGTCAATTAAGAAAGAAATAAAAGGAAATAAAAGATTTTTAAGAGTTTAACAAAAATGAAATACAACAACCTAAACCTATGAATTGTGATGAAAGCAGTACTAAGAGGAAAAAGTATAGCTCTGAGTACTTCCATAAAGAAACTGAAGAGAGCATAAACTAGCAGCCTGATAGCAGAGGTGAAATGTCTAGAAAAAAAAAAAAAAAAAAAAAAGAAGCAGAAACACTCAAAGGAGTGAATTACAGGAAATAATCAAACTCAGAGAAAAAAATCAAACAAGTAAAAACATAAAGAACTATGCAAAGAATCAACAAAAACAGGAGCTTTGTTTTTTTTGTTGTTGTTTGTATGTTTTTTTTTTTTTTTTGAGAAAATCAACAAGCTCAATAAACCCTTGGCCATACTAACTAGAGGGCACAGAGAGAGTATCCAAATTAACAAAATCAGAAATGAAAGGGGAGACATAACAACAGAAACTGAGAAAATCAAGAAATGATCAGATCCTACTACAAAATGATATATTTTTTAAAAAAATGAAAAATCTAGACAAAATTTTAGACAGACACCAGATACCAAAGTTAAATCAGGACTAGATAAACCATTGAAACACTCCCATAATATCTAAAGAAATAGAAACAGTCATCAAAAGCCTCACAAGCAAAAAAAAAAAAAAAAAAAAAAAAAAAAAGCCCAGGAAGAGATGGGATCAGTGCAGAATTTTATCAAACTTTCACAGAAGACCTAATAGGAATATTTTCCAAACTGTACCACAATATAGAAACAGAATAAACACTACTCAACTCATTCTTCTACATCACAATTTTGCTCATACATAAACCACACAGAGACATTACAAAGAAAGAGAACTTTAGACCAATTTTCCTCATGAACGTCAGTGCAAATTACTCAACAAAATTTTTGCAAACTGAATTCAAGAATACATGGAAACAATCATTCTCCATGATCAACTCAGCTTCATCCCAGGATGTAGGTATGTTTCTATATAAGGAAATTATCAATATAATCTACCATATAAACAAACTCAAAGACAAGAAAAAAATAACATAATCATCTCATTAGATGTATTTAACAAAATTCATCACTCCTTTATGTTAAATGTCTTGGAAAGATCAGGAAACCATGGCCCATACCTAAGATTAGTAAAAGCAATATACAGCAAACCAGTAGCCAACATCGAACTAAATGGTGAGAACCTTGAAGCTATCCCACTAACTCAGGGTCTTGACAAGGCTGTCCATTCTCCCCCCACCTATTTAATATAGTACTAGAAGTACTAGCCAGAGCAATTAGACAACAAAAAGAAATCAAAGGGATACAAGTCAGAAAGGAAGAAGTAATAATATCACTATTTGCTGATGATATGATAGTATAGTTAAGCGACCCAAAAAATTCTACCAGAAAACTCCTATAGCTGATAAACAACTTCAGCAAAGTAGCAGAATATAAAATTAACACAAACAAATGAGGATAAACATGCTGAGAAAGAAATTAGGGAAAAGACACCCTTCACAATCATAAAAAAGTAACATAAAATACCTTGGTGTGACCCTAACTAAGCAAGTGAAAGATATGTATGACAAGAACTTCAAATCTCTGAAGAAGGAAATTGTAGAAGATCTCAGAAGATGGAAAGATCTCCCATGCTCATTTTTTTGAACTAACAAAAGTATAAAATTGGCTATTCTGCCGAAAGCAATCTACATGTTCAATGCAATCCCCATCAAGATTTGAAATCAATTTTTAATAGAGTTGGAAAGAGCAATTTTCAAATTCATTTGGAATAACAGAAAACCAGGATAACAAAATTTCTTCTCAACAATAAAAGAACTTTCAGGTGAATCTCCATCCTGACCTCAGGTGTATTAATTGTAATTAAAACCACCTGGTATTGGTACAGATGTAGGCAAGCAGATCAAAGGAACAGAACTGAAGTCCCAGAAATGAAACCAAACACTTTTGGCCACTTGATCCTTGACAAAGGAGCTAAAAACTTCCTTTTTTTTTTTTACTGAAATTAAAAGCAGTCTTATAATTGTAGACAATGCAAAAACTGAAAGCAAAGTACACCATTTCAGCATTTAATGAGCTTTAATGGCACATAGTATGTACTAATAATTAACAAGTGAGTAATGATTAAAATATCATAAAATACTAGCCCAAGGATACCAACCCTATGACTCTATGTCTGATGTCATAGATCCTTAATGGTTCTGAGATAACTGCTTTCTTGCTTGCAGCATTTGTCTCTCATTTCTATATAACTGTACTCGGATAATTTTATGGTTCTGCTCTCTTCATTTTGGGTTATCTTTTGTAAGAACTTACTTTCAAAAAATATGTTAAATCTTATCTTGAGAATATATTATTAGATTTTCAAGTGGAGGAAAATAAATATGACTTTAAACATTGCCTCAAGCAAAATCAATATGTTCTTTCTGTTTTGATTTTTGTTTGTTTGTTAGTTTGTTTAGAAATCTGCCTCAGGGTAGCTGTATACTGGACAGGCTGGTATTACAAGTAAATGTGGGATATAAAAGCTATCTGATAATCTGAAATCTGACTGCAGAAGTAATATTTTGAATTGGTGCATGTAACAATTTAACAAAAATTGCTTAGTTAAGCTTTTTTATTTGTTCCTCAAGAATTGCTATATGACAATTGTCAAATATCTTTGTGTGTGTGTTTGATCAGTTATGTAGCAATTCTTACAGAAGTACATAAGAAAGGATACATTTACCTTCTGAGACATTTAATTGCTTTTATTAGTACTTAATTGTTTTTAATTAATACTTTGGTTCAAATGAATTGGAAAGAATGAGAGATGGTCCTTAAATGCTATGCATTATTTTACTCAGTGAATACAGAAGTCTTATAAATCTCGTATATTGTTTGAGGATTTCTGGCCTTAAATGGACTTAATATTGATATTTCACTCTTCTTTCTCTTTAAGATGTCAGGATTTTGAAATTAATAGCCATCTTCAAATTCATATTAGTTAAAATGAAATCCATTAGTTCATTTTCAATGAAATATTATGTTGCTTGAAGTTACTGTTTATACTGCAGAATTCATTTTCCAAGTCTTATACAGAATTTTCTTTGTCTTAAAACCTATTTTATTAAGTTTGACCAGTTTGTCAGTTTCACCTTTCTGATTTACTTTTGGGTTAGTAGTGAACGAATAGCATGTGGGAAGCATTTTGCTTCTTCAAGATAGTATTTTTGTCAACATAGTCCTCTTCTTTATGAATGTGTGTTGTCCCATGTACTAAGAGATTTGATAAATTTTCTATGAAGTCAACACAATACATCTTAAAGGACACTCCAGTAAGAGGGTACTTTCTACTCATTTGTCACATAAATTGCATTCTAATTCCTCATTTTCAGTCCAACTTATATTGTTTACTATTTCTACATTATTTTAAAATTACTTGTCTCTGTATACAAGCATATGTAAAAACTTAACTCACTCTGTGATCATACTTTTCTTATTTCTTCTTCATATTAAATTCTTAATTCTTACATCACCTGTTTAAGAAAGAAATTATTATCCTACTGATTTTCATGGAGAGGAATATGGCTGATCTCAAGCACATGTATGTGCAGCCCTTTCCATGCAGAGAAGCAGGACTGTTCTCAAGCATATGTGTATGAATGCCTTTTCTTGTACTACTTATATTGTTCTTTACTTGTTAAAATTGTCACAAATGACTCTGACAGCAAAATAACATTCCAAAGTTTAAATTCCAAATGATATTCACATCAGAATTCTTTATTTACAAATGGATATTCTAAGAATTACCTTTCTGATGTGATTATTATGAACACTCATTAAGCTGACACTTGGGAGACAGAAGAGAAATCGTGTTTATATTATAAATGTATCTTCATGGCAGACTTTTTCTTTGTTGGTCACAGGCTCTAAGGGAGCCACGGCATACTGTGCAGACATGGCCAAGTCCAAAAGCCACACTACATACAACCACTCCTGCAAATGGAACAGAAATTGCATCAAGAAATCCTCATTACAGAGATATGATTCTCTTTTTTTCCCCTCTCTTACAACTTTATTTTTTAAAAAAGAGGGATACATACACCGATTTTTAAAAGTATTTTTGGTATAACACTATATGAAAAAATTTTGCCAGTATTTAATTCTTTTAGAGATTTGATAGCATGCATTGAAATCCCACTAGTTACCATAAGCATAAAGTACATGTAGGACAGAATGTAACATGGAAACAGTCAGTTTTCTTGTTGTGTTTAAATTAAACATGATGATCTTTGAATAACAAAAATTGCCACAAGGCTATATTCTTAGCTCTTGGATTATTAATGATTTAAGGACCAGGTGTACCACACCCTTAGAGGGTGCTATACATTTATATTTTTTTTTCCTAAGAAGGGCTGAGGCTTTCATTTTTTGGCCTCTGTTTTTCTTGAGCTTCATGTGGCCTGTGAGTTGTTTCTGGAATGTTCAGAGCTTTCTGGAGTTAGTATCCAATTATCAGTGACTGCATATTATGTTTGTTCTTTTTTGACTGGGTTACCTCAGTCAAGATGGTATTCTCTAGATGCATCCATTTTCTTAGGAATTTCATAAAGTCATTGTTTTTAATAAGCTGAGTAATATTCCACTGGGCATTGACCCAAAGCTCCTTGCACTTTGCCAAGAAGCACAATAAGAAAGGCCTGCATAAGATGTAAGACAATAATACAAAGGCAGTGAGTGCATACACAGAGGCCATTAAGGCCCTTGTAAAGCCTCAGACTATCAAGCTCAAGATGCCAAAGGGCCCTAGCTGCAAACTCAGCCATGTGACTGTCATTGCTCACCCCAAGCTTTTGTGTTCTTTTCCTTGGTTTTATATACCCCAGCCACACTTTTCCTTTCTTTATGATTTTAACTAGAAAGGTACTCACTGTGTACCTTGGTAAAACATTCTAAGTTACTATTTGAAGGTATTTCTTACTAAATTTTGGGGCTAAGATTTTCACTTTCTTTATACTTTGCAGTGACTTCATTTGATAGGAAGTGTGTTCCTAGTAGCTGGCCTTTGAAAAGAAGCTATCAAATACTGTTCATCTCCCGTGTCTTCTGCTGTCCTATGAGGCTCAGAATTATACCGTGACTGCCATCTAGTGATCAACAAATATCTAGTTCTCAGGCTATATATCTGAACTCGG
This sequence comes from Micromys minutus, assembly GCF_963924665.1. Classification (NCBI taxonomy): domain Eukaryota; kingdom Metazoa; phylum Chordata; class Mammalia; order Rodentia; family Muridae; genus Micromys; species Micromys minutus. The sequence goes on along the minus strand of NC_137981.1, from coordinate 39,080,444 downwards.
TATCAGAGTTGTACAAAAGAAGAAAATGCGAATTTAATAACTGAAATTTACTATTAAAAAAGACCTCTGCACTCTATGATCTGAGCCCAGTTTTTATTTCTACATTTGTGTTTCTTTATGCAAAAGTTTATACCAGGGCATATTAATTTTGGATATTATCAAAATATTGTTTTCAAATTATTTGTGTTGTTTTATTATCTTTGTGCCCGGGGTATTCTATGACAAAATAATGACTATTTTGTATGTTTTCCTAGGATGGATTTTTGTTTAGTTTTAGAAGATTATATCAGCAATTCAATTATCAACTAAAATCAAAATGTGTGTGTGTGTGTGTGTGTGTGAGAGAGAGAGAGAGAGAGAGAGAGAGAGAGAGAGAGAGAGAGAGAGAGAGAGAGAGAGAGAGAGAGTATTAATTATAGTGCAGATAGTGAGATTCAATATCAGAGTGCTGCTCTAGAAGAGAGGATGCCCCAATTTTGTCCAATATTTAGCACCACAATACAGCAAGGAGGGAGATATTACTATAGCAAAAATAAAATATTTAATGATGCAATTTATTTAAGTGTCTTTGAAACCATGAGGAATATTTTATGTGGGCTCTACTGTGTCCAGAAAAGTTACATATTTGTCAAGTATCATTTAAGTATGATCTATTATGCTTCAAAGGTTTTAGTGTTTGTATATTTCCAAGGGTGAAACTCAAACAAGTAAGTTAAATGGCACCAATAGTAACATTAAATCATATTTGGTTTGATGATTGCAGTTAGTTATGCAATGCTAGTGTACACAACACGTTGCGTTAATTTAGTTTTGAACTATATGTATTTTAAAGTGTCATAAGTTACTTTTTCTTAGACTTATTTGATGAAAGTTAGAGTTTACATACTAGAAATTTTGTCAGTTATTTTTTCCTGTACTTGAATCACTTGAAGTTATTCAGTGCTATCTAACACCACACACACACACACACACACACACACACACACACACACACACAGGAGAGCAAGACAAAGAGAATGAGAGAGAGAGACAGAAGAGAGAGACAGTCAGAGAGACAGAACACAGAAAAGGAGAGAGAGAGACAGAGAGAGAAAGAAAAAGACAGAGAGAGAAAAGAACATTTTGTACGTTTGCTGTTGATGTATAGAAAGGTTAATGATTTTTCTCAGTTGTTTTGGTAAACTACCAATTTCTCAAAATGTGGATTGAAGTGGAAATTGTTGGAGTTTTGTTGTTGTTTTTGTTTTTGGTGACTCAGTTGTCTCATGTAATGTTTTTCTGGAATTGACTTATGACAAGATGTATATGAAAGGATCGTTTGGTGGAACAGACACACAGAGTGTGGTTTTGCTAAAGCAGTCATGGAGGATATGTTGGTGAGGACAGACGTGGCAGTTTTTGTGGAAGCTGCCTGGAAAAGGTCATGTGAATTATTTGCTACAGTGGTGGCTTAAAGAACATCTAATGTTTAAAAAGTGTGTAAGGATAACACAACAGGCAGGAATCAGTGTTGTGACATTGATTAGCCTCCCCTTCTTCCTTGTTGGCCATATGCTGTGATTTCATAAAGAGAAACTCATAAAGAAACTCATGATATTTCAGCGATTCTTGCTGCTTCCAAGGACTCAGAATAATTGGCAGAGACTGGTGGTTTCTTTTGGGTCAAACTTTTCTTGCTGATTCGTGAATGATGGCTGCAAGTGGGTTGAGGGTTGAGCTACTAATGCTGATTCATGTGAACTGAACTACTAATATCCTGACAATAAAGTTTGGAATTGCTCAAAGGAACTATTTCTAAATAGTTTCACATCTTATTTTGCCCTACTAACCTTTTCTTAATATTACCTCTATTATGTTCTAGACAAGACATAATGGTAAAGCTTCTAAAATTTTCTCAGAAGTTTTGTTATTAAGTTATATTAAATATTATTATATTTTGTTATTAAAATTTATTTTGTTATTAAAAATATATATGGAATAAATACAAAGGAGTGTTTAGAGTTTGGAAAGAAATAAAGAAAATCACATAAGTATATGATAATATCACAAATAAACATTTTTAAGGATATTAAAAGAATGTTAACAGTGGGAGAAATATTTTAATAATATTCCATCTTTATTCTCCATTTTTCATTATGTTGACTGTGAGATTTTTCTATCATCTTTATTATAATGTATGTTCCCTCTAATTCAACTCTCTTTAAGCTTCTTTCATGGGAGCGTGTTGTATTATTTTCAAAAGCTTTTCATGCATTTTTAGATGATTAGGTGAAATTTGTCTTCTATTTATGTGACTTGTTATACTTACTGAATTACATTTAGTACAGTTTGCTCATTTCCAGATTAAAGATAATGTGATTATAGTGGATGATCTTCATGATTTGTGTCTATATTCAGTTGTCTAGTATTTTATCTGGGATTTTTGTATGTGTCTTCTATTATATTGGTTCATACCTTTGATTTTGCTGGGTTTTTTTTTTTTTTTTTTTTTTTTTTTTGCAGTTACCTGTTTTGGATATTAGAGTAATATTAGCTCAATCGAGTTCCAGTTGGAATCATTAAGATCAATAAAACAAAGAAATGTTAACAAGTTTGTGGGAAAATTTGAGCCTTCAATTACTATCTGAAAGATTGCAAATTGGTGCAGTTACAGTGAAAAGAAGTATGTAATATCCTCAAATTGTTAAAAAACAATTCTAACTCATGGTCCATCTACACTACTCTTTTGCAAATGCCCAGAGGATTTGACATACTATTTTCTCAGTAATAACTCACCAATGATCATTGCCATTTTTTTTTTTATTTTACAGATGCTAGGAAATAATAACCTAAATGTCCTTCAACAGATAAATAATGAAAATGTCATACACATACACAATGAGATACCACTCGGAATCAAGGGAAATTAAGTGAAGTCATGAAATTTGCAGATAAATAGAACAAAAAGAGATCATATGGAGAAAGCAAAACCATATGCCACATATTCTTTCTTATCTGAGATTCCTAGTTCAAAGTCTGCAAATGTGAGTAAACATCAGATGGAGAGGCTGCAGGGATCAGGAAATAATTAACATACCACGGTTGTATGTGAGTGGATAAGAATGGCAGAACACAAACAATAAGAAGACGGCAACAGAAAAATAGGTAAACAATTCCAAATGAGAAGAAACACTAAATGATAAGAAGTAACACTTAAACCAAACTTGTTTGGTAAAGCATCACCGAAGTCTTAACAAGCAGAGGTGAGCTATATAGTGTACCTTTACTTTCCTGAGCTCTGTCACCTTCTCTTGTCCCTCCAAGGAACACAGCCAGTTCCCAGGAACATCCAAATTAGACCTCTTTTTTATTTCAGCTATAATAGCAGCCAAATGCTTAAAACAACTAAGAGGAAATGGGAGACCATACACACTGGTACTGAGGATTTAAATGGGTTCAGCAACAGTGAAAGTCAGTATAGAGATCTCTCTTTTTGTTTTTTGTTTTGTTTTGTTTTGTTTTTAGATACTCTCTGTATTTACATTTCAAATGGTATCCCCTGACTCCCTCCCCCCTCTTGCTCCCATCCTTGATCCACCTGCACTTGTCTCCAGGAAGGTGTACCCTCTTCTAATCACCCTCTCCAACTCCCCTCTCCAACTCAGTGCCCTGGCATTCCCCTACACTGGGAAAATGTGCCCTCATTGGAACAAAGGCCTTCTCAAGGGCTTTGCCAGTCATACAGATAGAGCTGAGCATGTTTGCAGCTAACCATCAAATTGAACAAGGGGACCCCAATGAAGGTGCTAGAGAAAGGACTGAAGGAGCTGAAAAGATTTGCAACCACATGGGAAAACCATTATCAGCCAACCAAATATTACACAACTCCCATGGACTAAAACACCAACCACTGAGCATACATGGAAAGACCCATGGCTCCAGTTACATTTGTAGAGAAGACAGCAGTGTCTGGCATCAAATTAGACCTCTTAGTGTCAGTTCCCTACATTTCAGGTCCACATGGGAAACAGCAGGGGAGATTACCTTCTCTCTGTCCCCTACCACAGATTGTGAGTCTGCAACTCTTGTTCTTTTCCCATGGAGTTCTGTGGTACCCTGAGAACATTTAGTCCTACCTGGGACACAAGCAGCACAGATGAGCAGCATACTGTTCACTTGGAGCTGCTGGTCACCTAGTGAAGTTCTCTTACCATCAAGAGTATACAGCCAACACCAGGGCAAGCAAATAGACCTTACAATGAAGCTTGAGTATCCATTCCAATATTTAATAAAATAGACTTTTAACTAACATTAGCCATAGGAGATGAAGAAGAACACTTTATACCCATCAAAGGATAGATCCACCAAGACGTTATTTCAGTTCTGAACATTTTTGCCTCAAACGTAAGGGCACCCAAATTCACAAAAGAATTACTATTAAAGTTTAAATCCCATATCAAACCCCACATATTAATAGTGGGTGAATCTATTATCAAAATTTCACCAATGGAAAGATCATCCATTCTAATCCTAAACAGATAAATATTGAATCTAACAAATATTATGAATCAAATGGATTGAACATATATCTGTAGAAAAATTAACCCAAACACAAAAAATTATACCTTGTTGTCAGCACTTCAAAGAGCATTCTGCAAAACAGTTCATATACTCTATCACAAAGCAACCCTCAAGTGATTTTTCAAAAATATAAGTAACCCTTTATATTTTATCAGGTCATCATCGAATAACACTATACTTCAGCAATAAAAGAAACAACCAAAAGCCTACAAACTCCACAGAATCCTACAAACTTCTGGAAACACTACTAAATGACCACTGCAAATTTCATAAAATAAAAAAAAAGATGTTAAAGACTTTCTAGAATTTAGTGAAAATAAGGCACAACATACCAAAACTTAAGGAAAAGGATGGGATGTTATTTGGAGTGTTCATAGCACTAAGTGCCTTCTGGAAGAAATTAGAGAGCTCTCATACTAGCAATTTTAAAGCATATGTAATATATCTGGGAAAATAGGATGCAAACACAAGAGAAGTAGATTGCATGAAATAACTTATATTCTGGGCTGAAATCAGTAAATTAGCAACAATGAGAGCAGTACAAGGACTTAATGCAATCAAAATCTGTCTCTTAAAGAAAAATCAAGAAGTTATCTAGTGCTTTAGCTATTCTAACTTAAAGAAAAAGACAGTACCCAAACAAACAAAATAAGAATTTAATTGGAAGCAACCCAGATGTCCCTCAACAGAGGAATGAATACAGAAAATGTGGAACATTTACACATTGGAGTACTATTCAGCTATTAAAAACAATGATTTCATGAAATTGGCAGGAAAGTGGATGAATCTAGAAAACAGTATTCTGAGTGAGGTAACTCAGTTACAAAATAACACACATGGTATGTACTTATTGATAAGTTGATATTACACATAGGGCTTGGAATACTTATTATAAAACTCATGGACAACATGAACCTCAAAAAAAGACCAAAGAGTGGATGGTCCAGTCATATTTATAAAGGGGAACAAAATATTTAAGGGAAATAGAGGGTGGGAGGGTCTTGGAAGGAATAGAGGAGTGATGGGTAAAAACTGGACAGAGTCAGGTATGGGAAGATATGGAGATGCACAGAAGATCAGGAAATTAAAGAAAGGTGGTAGCAGTGGGGGATGGAGAACTGGGGGGAGGGGAGCAAACAATAGGTCCCAGATGCCAAGAAAGCAAGAGCCTTTCAGGACACCACAGGGATGGCATTAGCTGAAATACCCAAAAAAGGGGGAGGGAGAATCTGTAGCGACCATATCCAGAAGTTAGTCATGACCCGCCCCTTCCCCTCCATTGAGGGTTCGGTCCATCCACCCGTCTCCAAAATTCTAATGCATAATTGTTCCTGTCTAAAGAAATACAGGGACAAAGAGTGGAACAGAGGAAATGCTATCTAGGGACTGCCCCACCTGGGAATCTATACAACATGTAGACACAAAACCAAGACACTATTGCTGATGACAAGAAGTGTTTCATGACAGGAGAGTGATACAACTGTCTCTTGTGATGCCCTGCCAGAGCCTGACCAATACAGATATGGATGCTTGAAGCCTACCATCTGATTGATCAGAGGGACCCCAGTGGAGGAGTTAGGGGAAGGACTGAAGGAGGCAAAGGGTTCTTGTCTGACATAAATGGCAGGGGAGACCGATGGTTCTGTGAAGGCTTGATGATCCAGAGTAGAGGAATGCTAGGACAGTGAGTCAGAAAATGGTGGATAGGTGGGGGAGCATCGTCATAGAAGCAAGTTAACAGGGGATAGGCTGGGGGTTTGCAGACGGGAAACTGGGAAAGGGGATAACATTTGAAATGTGAATAAAATATTCACTTAAAAACGAAATTAAAAGGGGACAAAACAAACAGAACCTATAGAAATTCAGAGGAACAATTAGGTCTCATTTCAAATGCCTCTTTTTTACAAAATGGAAAAAATTAAAAGATATGGATGGTTTTTTTGATAGATTTCACATACCAAAGTTAAATCAAGATTACATATTTAAGGAAAATATTTCTATAATCCCAAAGGAAATAGAATCAAACATTAAATGTCTTTCATTAAGCAGTGGGAAGGGGGGATTTTTCTTTCTTTTTTTAATTTTTTTATTGGATATTCTCTCTGTATTTACATTTTAAATGGTATCTCTGTCTCCAACCCTGCTGCCATCCTTCCTCCCCTCTCCACTTGTCTTTACAAAGAAGGTGCACTTGCTTCTAGTCACCCTCTCCACCCCAGTGCCTTGGCATTCCCCAAGATTGGAAAAACATGCCCTCTCTGGATCAAAGTCTTCTCACATTGATGCTAGACACTGCTATCTTCAGCTACATATGTACCTGGATCCATAGGTCTCTCACTGTGTGCTCAATGGCTGGAGTTATAGTCCATGGGAGTTTCGGAGGGTTTGGTTGGTTGATAATGTTGTTATCTTCCCATGAGGTTTCAACCCCTTTCAGCTCCTTTACTTCTTTTTTTAGCACCTTCATTGAGGTCCCCATGTTCAGGCTGATGGTTATCTACAAGCATGCTCAGCTGCATTTGGATGACTCTGGCAAATTCCCTGGAGAGGCATCTCTGTCTAGTTTCTGCCAGTAACTACTTTTTAGCATCAGCAATAGTGCTTGAGGTTTGTGGCTCCATATTTGGTAGATCTTCGGGTGAGGGGCTTCTTAATGATAATTTCTTCAATCTCTTTTGAAAGGGGGCATTTTAAGGCTAATGGTTTTATTTGAAGTCTACCAGACTTTCAAAGAAGACAAAATAACAATAGCTATTTAAATTCTTTCACAAAATAAAAACAGAAGGAACATAGACAAACTCATTCTATGATGCCAAATTAACCCTGATACCTACACCATGCAAAGATTCAACAAAGAAAGAGAATTTCAGCCCAATTTCCCTTATGAACATTGATGCACAAAGACTTAATTAAATACTCATAAACTGAATCTGAGAGCTTATCAAAAACATCATTCACCATAATTATGTAGGTTTCATATTATGGATGGAAGGATAGGTCAACATATAAAAATCCATCAATATAATCCACCACATAAACAAACTAAAATAAAAAAATCCACATGATCTTCTCAATAATTATGAAACATGCCTTTAGCATTTAAGAATAAAAGGTTGGAGTGATCAGGGGTCCAAGTCCCAGAATTAAACACAATAAAAGCACTATATAGTAACCTGATAGACAACATCACATTAAATGGAAAGAAACTAAAACAACACTAAAATCTGGAATAAGACAATTATACCCATAAACAATATTTGTTCAATATAGTAATTAAATTTTATCTAGAGCAATAAGACAACTAAAGAGGAAAGGGGATTCAAATTAGAAAAGACAAAGTCAGGGTATAAATATTCACAGATGACATGATAGTATATCTAAATGAGTTGCTGCTTGTATTATGAATGCTGATTTTGCTCCCTTCAAAACTGTTTGTACATGAGTGTTGGCACATAGATTCTGGGAATCTGCCCACTGTTGATTTTAATTGTTAAATAAAAATGCCAAAAGCCAATTGGGGGACAGACAGATGCAGAACATTAGGATTCCCTGTCTTGAAATAGGGAGAAAAAGAGAATGGGGAGGATCTGCCATGTTGGGAGAGTATGAAGGAGAAGGGGCACACTATGCCTAAATTAGTGCAGTACAGAGATGCTAAGCTCCCTTGTGAAGAAGCCAGATGAACAGAGCCCAAAAGGTTGCCCAACTGGGTCTAGGACAGCAAAGACAGAACATAGAATTAGTAAGTAATAACAAGGGATTATTTGTAGGTAGTAGATGTTAACAGCCTAGAGGATAGACAATGGCCTAGCAATTGTGCATATGCCTTAAGGCATATTAAAATATAAAAAAATATAAAGGCTGTGTGTGTGTGTGTGTGTGTGTGTGTGTGTGTGTGTGTGTGTGTGTGTGTGTGTGTTTTATTTGGGAAAATTTATTGATAATTATTTCTACATAAATGACCCCCAAAATTCTTCTAAATAACATGTACAACTGATATCAGCAAAGTGACTAGATATAAAATCAATTTAAACAATGAATAACCCTCTGTAATACCAATGATAAATGGACTGAGAAACAAATTAGGGAAACACTACCCTTTACAATAGCCATAAATTTTATAAAACTTCTTGGTGTCGCTCTAACCAAGCTACTGAAAGCTACGACAAGAAATTCAAAACTCTGAGAAGAGAAACTGAAGAACATATCAAAAGATCGAACAGTTTCCCATGCCCATGAATCACAAGAATTAACATAGTAAAACTGACGATCTTACCAAAGGCAATTTATAGCTTCAGTGAAAATGCCATCAAAATCCCAACACAATTCATTATAAAGACTGAAAGAGCAAGTCTCAACTTCATATGGGAAAACAAACAAACAAACAAAAAAAATTCCAGGCTAGAGAAAACATTTCTATACAAGAAAATAACGTCTTCAAGAATCACCATTCCTGATTTCAAGCAATCACTACAGTGTGATTGTAATAAAAAGCCTATATTATTGGCATGAAAATAGACAGGAAAATCAAATAAATTACGAAGTAATTAGCCTACATATTTGCAGATGTTTGATTTTTGATAAAGAAGCCATACCATTGTATAGAGAAAATAAAGCATCTTCAACAAATGGTACTGGTCAATTTGGATATCTGCATGTAGAAGAATGCAAATTGGTCAATATTTATCACTATGTACAAAGCTCATATCCAAATGGAACAAGTCCCTGCACATAAAGCCAGACACACTAAATCTAATAGAAGAGAAAGAAATACCTTAGAATGCAGTGGAACAGGGAACATTTCCTGGGAAAAAAAATCTGTAGTTTGGGGTCTAAGATCAAGATTTGACAAATTTGACCTTATAAAACTGAAAAAATTTGGGAAGGCAAAATACACACTATCAATAGGACAAAACGACAACCCACGGATAGGTAAAAGATCTTCCCTACATTTGATAGTGATAATATGCGAAATATATAAATAATACCAAAAGACTCCTAAAACCCAAATAACACAATTCTAAAATATGGAATAGAACTAAACAGAGAATTAATAATAAAAAAAAGGAATCTCAAATGACTGACAACCATTTAAAGAAACATTCAACATCCCTAGTGACCAGGGAAATGCAAATCAAAACAATTCAGAAAATTCCATAGTGCACCCATCAGAATGGCTATGATTGCAAACAAGTGACAGAACATGCTGGCGAGGAAGTGGATCATGGAGAGCCGTCCTCCAATACAAACAAGTACAGCTACTCCGGAAGTTAATCTGGACTCTAACGCCATACCTTATAAACTTGTCATTGTATTGCTCTCACACATATAAAGAATAGTTGTTAAGGTTGTCATAACAATAACTACAATTTGATCCCTTTTAAAATATATCAAATGTAATATTCAATAAATTTAAAGATTTAAGGTATTTGCCAAAGTCTATATAATGCATATACTTTATTTCAATGCATACTATCAAACCTATAAAAAAACCAAGAACTGACAAAAATATATTCGTATAGTTTTATGCAAAAATGTTTTTAAAAATTTGTACATGTATCTTTATTTTTTTAAATAAAGTTGAAAAAACAACAAAAAATTAGAGGAGATAAAATTCAGTAGTAAAGTATGTTTTTAACAGGCACAATAACTTTAGTTTGGTTACCAACAATGCCAAATCATGCACATTTTTGAACATTTATATTTTCAAGAATGTGTCTGTATTTAAAATTCAATTGGAACATAGTAAACTCGATGCAGAATAAACTTAAATTGTTTAATTTTTCAAAAGTAACCCTAAATACTGATGTTAATTTATAAAATTGTTCCTTGTGTATTTGGTGTGCACATGCACATGCACACACACATGCACATATAACCACAAAGTTATACTAAAAAATTAATCTCTATTAACATATGTCTGCCTTCTAAATTTTTCCTATATATTTAGTGTTCAGGTTATGAAGAAATAAATCATTGCATTTCTGTAGCTGTAAAAAGTGAGACCGCTGATAATATGATATTTGTAGCCATAAATCACAGAAATAATTTTCTGCAGGAGTAAAAAAAGGAACATATAAAATGTAGTTTTATAATTTTAAAAAATAGCCCTTGAATTACATTTACTAAATTGAAAATACTGACCACTATATTTAAAATGTTAATCACTGTACATTAATCTTTCCAGGGCATTGCTAAATTAATCTCCATATATTGTAAAATCTTTACCTTTTAAAATTCCAAAGCTGACATAATTTTATCAGCTTCAGCATTTTATGACCTTAGCTAAACAGACATACTTCAATAAAAACAATCAAAACCACAACTCTTAATATCTGTTTGCTTTGTAATTGCATACTGTGATATTTTAGAAGCTAAATTAGAAGTGTAATATACTTAAAGATTCACGTTTCTGCTTTAAGCGAACAGTCAATGATTCTCTGGCACCCTTTTCTCTAAGACAGTAGAAGGCATAATCATCAATTTAATGGGTAGAAACTTATTATATAAAGACATTGGAAACCATTTAGAAAGGTGAAATCTGCTCTCTCTCTCTCAAAAAGTAGCAGTAATAACCTATCTTTAGACTGTGAAGATTAACTAAAGAAATAAAAAAAAGACTTCCCTTTGAAATACCTTTGACAGAGTAAGTGACAAATGCCCTTTTTACAGATGTTTCCCTAGTTATTAAAATGGAAATAAAGTATTTTGGCATAGCATAAATTAAATATTTGCAACACTGTCTTTACATTAATTTACATACTGTATGTTGACAGACATCCATTTTGCTTCATATGTTCTGCAGTATCTAAATCTCTGTGGTTACATATTCTAAGCCAGCATCATTTGTTGAATATGCTGTCTTCTTTTTCTCAATGCATGGTTTTAGCTTCTTTGCAAAGATCAAGTGACTGTAGTTGTGTGGGTTCATTTCTGGGTCTTCAATTTTATTCTATTGATCTGCATGCTTATCTCTATACCAATACAATGTAGTGTTTAACAATATTGCTCTGTAGATGAGCTTGAGGTTTGGGGTGGTGAATTGCCCTGTTCTCTTATCGTTAAGAACTGTTTTTGCTATCGTGTTTTGTTGTTGTTGTTGTTGTTGTTCCAAATGAATTTGAGAATTGCTCTTTTGATCTCTGTGAATAATTGAGTTGGAATTTTGATGGGGATTGCATTGAATCTGTAGATTGCCTTTGGTAAAATTACCATTTTTTACTATTTTAGCACTGCTGATTGCTGCTTGGGGGATCTTTCCATATTCTGAGGACATCTTCAATTTCTTTCTTCAGTGACTCGAAAGTTTTCTCATACATATCTTTCATTTGCTTGGTTAGAATCACACTATATTACTTATGACTATTGTGAAAGTGTTGTTTCCCTAATTTTTTCTTTGCCCGTTTATCCTTTGAGTACAAGAAGCCTGCTTACTTGTTTGAGTTAATTTTACATCTGGTCACTTTACTTATTTATTAGCTGAAAAAGTTCTGTGTTAAAATTTTTGGGATCACTTCAGTATACTATTATCATCTGCAAATAGTCATATTGATTTCTTCCTTTCCAATGTGTATCACTTTGTCCTCCTGTTGTGTAATTGCTCTGACTAAGACTTCAAGTAGTATATTCAATAGATAGGGAGGAAGTGGGCATTAGTCTCAAAATATTTAAATATATGGAATATTTGTGAATAACTAGAATTTTATTAATATTTAATATGATTAAGGAATCCATTACAGAAAAATTGCTTCAACTAAAATTGTATAACGAATAATATACTGAGTTCTCAGTTTTACATTAACTGGTAAAGGGATTTCATAGCATCTCTCAAGGATTAATAAGTAAATAATGATGTAGAATTAAGATTTTATGATTACGATAATATAAATATGGATTTACATATGGTACACAGATAGGTATGCAGAAAAACACATTTAACAATAATTTTATTGACTTCTTTGGGGTAGAAAAATGCTACATGCTAACATACTCAAAATTATATCAATGAGCATAAATAAATATTGATACATTTATCACCATTATTTAAACGTCAATATATCTCCAATCCATTATTTTAGAGAGGTATGCTGTTTGAATTGTAGATGTTAGATAGATAGTAAATACCAGCCCCCTTGAGAATTTTAAGTCAGGCAATTTACTAGAACAAAAATGGTACAAATTGAATTCATCAAGACTGATTCAAAGTCTTCAAAATAAACATGGTTGTGCAAGTGAATTCCCCTAAAGTGTGTAAAAAATAAATAAATAAATAAATAAATAAATAAATAAATAAATAAATAAATAATAAAACAAATAATACTGCTCTAAAATACTGTATAATTATTCCTGATTTTTTTATTTTTTTTTACCTTAAAGCTATAAATAAAAAAAAATGCTAACATATTTGTGGAAATTCTTTCATGAAAAACTTAATTTACTAACTTAAACTGAAAAAAAATCATGGTTTTCTCTAAAACAGAGCAAGTTTCTATAAGCATTTTAAGAGAACATACAGGCTATCAACCATATTATGCAAAAATTACCTAAGTAACAGTAATCATATTACAAGCAAATAAGTACATACTTACATATTAAATCGCTATACTGAAAATTGGCTAAAAAGCACAAAAGCAAAATAAAAAAGTGATTATGTTTCAAAAACTCATTCCATATTGGTGTTAGCATTCATAATAACCTGAGTTATTTTCTTTCTTTTGAAAACAAAACTTCAAGGCATAATATTCTATAGTAATTATAGAGTACTATTTAGGTCAAAAAATGAATGTTGATCTTGAAATATGTCATAAAATTGTATTAATATATTTCTTTTAATGGAATACTACATCCCCCAGACTAAGTAGCTAACTTGCTTCATTTTGTTTTCTTTAATCTCATTAAAAGCAAGCAAGGGTAAGTAACACTCAAGTAAATGATAAAGCACTATTGCTTATTTTCTATTACATTTTGACGATGTCCATCTCTGCAGCCTATGACATATTTTGAGTAGTTTTAATGTACAAACATTTTTGTGTCCTCAAACAATGCACTTGATATTTTCTTACACACAATGTGTTCTCAACCATAAAGTTCTTATGCAGAAAATACCTTTAGAGTGAAATAGTATGGAAACACTGGGTTCTTTACTAAGGCAAAGAAATAACACAGAACACATCTCCTTTTTTAAACTTGTAAAGGCCAAATGCTCTAACGAATTCAAATGTGCAAACTCTTCACATTTGGTCCATGCATTTATTTTCAGGACAGTTAAAACAGTGTAAAATAAATGAGAAAGAAAGTATAACTGTTGAAATTCTAAAGGTGTCCCAACTTTAAAAATTATTTTTGAACTTTTTGGCTAATATCTATTTCTCACTGAGTACATACCATGGGTGTCATTAGGGGTCTGGGTTTTCTCTCAGGATCATTTTGGAAATTTGGATACTGTCTCTGTGCCCTTTAGTTAGTTTGGCTCACCTTCTCCTGGTTTTGTTGATTGTATGTACTGTTCTCTTTCTTTCTAATTGTTTGATTTGTCCTTGAGTTTAATTATTTCTTACTTTCTACTCTACTTGGGTTTGTTTGCTTCTTTTCTTCTAGTCCTTTCAGGAGGTCTGTTAATTTGCTAGTGTAGAATCACCCCCATTTTCTTTATGAAGGCACTTATTACTGTAATTTCCTCTTAGCACTGGTTTCGTTGTCTCTCATACATTTGGGTATACTGCAGGACATTTTCACTAAATTTCAGAAAGTCTATATTTATTTTTCCCTGACTTAAGTTGTCATTGAGTAGAAAGTTGTTCAGTTTTCATGAGTATGTGAGCTCTCTGTTGTTTTGTTTTCATTGAAGAGAAGCCTTAGTCCATGGTGATCTAATAGGAGGCAGAGAATTAATTCAATCTTCTTGCATTTGTTGGGGCATGTTTGTGTCTGATTATATGGTTAGCTTTGGAGAAGGTGCCATACTGGCTGAGAAGAAGGCATATTACTTTGTTTTCCAGTGAAATGTTCTGTAGATATCTGTTAAATTGATTGGTCTCATAACTTCTGTTAGTTTTAGTGTGTCTCTGCTTAGTTTCTGTTTCTATGATGTGCCCATTGATGAGAATGGGTTATTGAAGTCACCCATTCTTAATGTGTTATGTTCAATGTGTATTTGAGCTTTAGTAAAGTTTCTTTTATGAATGTGTGTAACCTTGCATTTGAGGCATAGGTATTCAGAAATGAGACTTCATCTTAGTCTATTTTCCTTCTATAATGATGAAATGACTTTCTCCATCTTTTCTCAAAGCTTGTGCACCTAAAGTCTAACAGTTGGCCATTTAATCACCATTTACATTTAACTCAGAAAGTTTATAGGAATTTGTTCCTTTTTAAAAGTTATTCTAGTTCAGGATAAGTAAAATCTATATAATACTCTAAGCTAAATGTCTGCATTTCTAACTATTTTTGACTTACAGTTATTTTTGTAAATATAGTTGCCAATTTATAATTCAATTTCCAAAATATTTAATCAGTTATATTATTATTTGGGTATTTTTATTTTAAGTATATGCTTTTAACTTTATTTATTTATTTATGAAAGGATATCTTGCAGTGGAATACAGGTGGATGCCAAGGCAAAGTTTGAACACCAATCCTCTCTTTACTAAATCGTACTCAGGTGTGTAACAAGACTCTAAAGCAGTTGAGTATGGTATAATTAAGAATTATTGTTAGATGACTATAAATTCTTATTTTTAAAGTCCTTTCTAAGCTGTATTGTCCATATAAGATTATTGTCATTGTACAAGAATCACATCTCATTTTTTGGTTGTGAGCCTAGCCTTTAATGGCTGAGCCAGGCTGGCGATTCCTCAGAAAATTGGACATAGTACTACCTGAAGACCCAGAAGAAGCATATACCCAGAGAAACTCCAACATACAATAAAGACACATGCACCACAATACTCACAGCAGCCCTATTTATAATAGCCAGAAGTTGGAAAGAACCCAGATGTCCTTCAGTAGATGAATAGATACAAAAATTGTGGTATATTTACACAATGGAGTACTACTCAGCTATCAGAAACAATGACTTTATGAAATTCTTAAGAAAATGGATGCATCTAGAGAATATCATCCTGAGTGAGATAACCCAGTCACAAAAGAACAGACATAATATGCAGTCACTGATAATTGGATGCTAATCCCAGAACTCTCAGAACACCCCAGAAACAACTCACAGAATATATGAAGTTCAAGAAAAAACAAAGGCCAAAAAAAAGAAAAAAAAATGAAAATCTGTTATGCTTAATCTTTATACACCAAGAAAACTTTGACTAATTCCAAGTTACAACTTGTTTTACATGTACTTTCTGTTCATTGTAACTAGTAAGATCTTGATGCACACTATCAAACCTTTAAAAAAACCAAATACTGACAAAATGTATTCATATTCATTTATGCAAAAATGCTTAAAATCTGTACATTTATCTTTGTTTTTTAAAATAAAGTTGTTGAAAAAAAAAAAGAAGGACATCTCCACAATATCTGATTTCAACTGCTTGTTAGTCAAGAAAATCTATTATTGCTGGGTCTCTGAAACTTTTAATACATAAAATTAAAGGTATTAGTTTGTAAGACAATAAGAGACTTGTGATAGATTTTTAAATGAAATTTGCATAAAAGTATTTCTCTCTCTCTCTCTCTCTCTCTCTCTCTCTCTCTCTCTCTCACACACACACATACACACACACATGTGTGTGTGTGTGTGTGTGTGTGTGTGTGTGTGTGTGAACATGCAAATATGATGTTTTGTAAAGCATCCCTCACTCAAATCCTGCCATGGCTTTTATCCATGTTTTCATTATTTATATTTATTTTTTAATTGAACAACTTTATTTTAAAAAAGAAAGATAAATGTACAGATTTTAAGCATATTTTTGCATAGAAGTATACAAATACATTATTGTCAGTACTTGGTTTTTTTAAAGGTTTAACAGTGTGCATTAAGATCTTACTAGTTACAATGAGTGTATAGTACATGTAAAAACAACATGTAACTTGGAATTACTCAAAGTTTTCTTGGTGTGTAAAGATTAAGCATAATGGTTTTTCATTTTCTTTTTTTCTTTTTTCTTGAACTCCATATAGTCTGTGAGTTGTTTCTGGTGCGTTCTGAGCTTTCTGGGGTTACATTATGTATAAATTATGTATATAAGCATATATATGCATATATATGTATATATTTATGTATGTATGTGTATAAGATGTGTATATGTGTATGTGTGTATATAAATATGTTTAGGTGTGTTTTTATAACTAGATAAGTCTGGATTTTTCTTTGTTGACTATGTCATCTGTTTTATTTATTTGATTTCTTATTATTTATTGTGTGTGGTTGGGAGAGGAGGTTATGTGTGTGCAAGGATAAGAGCATTCCACATTCTAATGGAGGTTAAAGGATAACTTTATAAATTTAGTTATAGTCTTATATCTCCAATTCATTTTTAAGAATTAAGCTCAAGTTATCAGGCTTGTACAGTAAGTGCTTTAGATAATCACATATCTCATTGGCCCTAACTACACCACTAATTGACACTATGATTTTGCATTCTCTAATTTAGCTGGCTAGAGTTATAGAAACTGTTATGAAGCAAAAGTGAGAAGAAAATAATGACTCATTTTTTACATCATATATATATATTTATAAATTATTTGTTTCAAATAGATTAAAATGTAGTTCATAAGCAAGAAATGTCAGGAGGAATTTTTTTTCTGGTTCAACCTATTTGGAGTTCGGTAGGCTTGTGTTATGCTCATGGTCATCTTATTCTTAAGGGTAGGGAAGTTTTCTTCTACAATTCTGTTGAAGATATTTACTGTGCCTCTTAGTTGATATTCTTCACCCTCTTCTAATCCTATTATCCTTAGGTTTGTTCTTCTCATTGTATCCTGTATCTCCTGGACATTTTGGGTTAGGAGCTTTTTGGTTTTTGCATCTTTTCTGACTGTTTTGTTTTTGTTTTCAATGTTCTCTTCAGCCCCTGAGACTCTCTCTTCCATCTCTTGTAGTCTGTTGGAAATGCTTGCTTCTGTGACTCCTGATTTCTTTTTTTAGCTTTTCTACTTCTATGGTTGTCTCTTTTAGTGTTTTCTTTATTGTGTACATTTCGGTTTTAAATTCCTTCTTCCATTCCTTCATCTCTTTGTTTCTGTTTTCCTCTGGTTCTTTGAGTTCTTTGAGTGTTTTTCTTGTTTCCTCTTTAAAAGCTTCTCATTCTTGATACTTTTCCTCCTGTTCTTGTTTAAGGATCTCTATATTCGTTGTGAGGTAGGATTTTGAGTCTGAGACTTCTTTTTCTGGAGTGTTTGGCATTCTGCTGTTTGCTGTGATGGGAGAGCTGGGTACTGGTGTTGCCAGGTTGTCTTGGTTTCCCTGAGATATGCTCTTTTGCTTTCTTCTTGCCATCTTGTTGTCAGTGATTGGTTCTTGCCTTTCCCTTGTTTCTGGCCTATGTCCATGGATATATGCTATTCCTGGTGGCAGATAGTCCGAGTGCCTGTTCTGCACCCAAAATCTGCCGACTGGGAACAAAGAGCCCAATGCTGGGTTCCTGGTTCCCTAGATCAAACCGGGCAGGGGCACACTTTCCGCATGCTTGGCAAACATTTCTCTGCCACCTGGCTACTCAGAACGCCTTCTCACCAGGCCTGTGTCCCTGGATCTCCTCTGTTCCTGGTGGCAGATGGTCCGAGCTCTGTAATTTGGCTTTCTATTGCTTTTATTTGTCAAAACACACATGAAAATACATAAACACACACGTATATTTATACAAGTCCTTATTTGGGTATAAATGCAAATTCTTATTTTAAAATAATGATTTAATAACAAAAAGCTAATAACTACAGCACTTCTGCCACTTTTATAACATTTACGTATGTTTTATTGATAAATGAGAACTAATTAGTTGATAATTTTAAAAACCCCAATACATTTTCTGATTTTTTTTGGTCATGAATAGTTAAATCCTGTTTTTCTCCAGCTGTTTTATTTTTTTCAAGTACATACACAGCTTTATAACTTTTTACCTTTATAGTTGAGACTTCTCAGAAGAAACAATTAAAACATCTTTATTTTTAATAACAAAATAAAATGATTAAATATAAACCTCATAGTATATTGTTAATGATAAAATTTAATACAGGAATACAATCTAGAAACCTCTTAAGCCTTTCTTTAATTAAAATTTGATATTAATTATTAAATAGTAAAATCAAATTGTATATAAAATATTTAAAACAATTGTCATTTAAAAAGAGGTATGATAATACCGTATATGTAAGATGTACTTTTAAATTATTCCAATTAAATCTTTCAATATAGTTCAATTTAAAAGAAAAAAAAAACTTCAAAATTTTGCTTGGAACCAATTCGAGGTTATTTCTGATTATTTCCTTCCATCCTTTGTAAGATGAGGATATGGATTTAAGCTTTTCCCATGGTTTCTTTCCCCTGTCAGACTTTCATTTGTGGGAGATGTATTTATTATGATACATCAAGGTTAATTCTATGACAAGTACTCATGTAAAATTATTGTTCTCAAAGACAGGTTAAATGGCTTTAATGTTTTATATTGAACTATAACTAAGCGTGGTAATTGTGTTTCATTTTGTCCATAATGATAATTTTCAGGAGTTGAATAATATGACACAAATCAATGATGAATCTTAGAAATAATGGCATATAAAATCCTATTGTACAAAAAAATTAAATTATGCAGGATCTAAGAAGGAAAAATGGAGAATATGGTCTAATGAGTTATTATGAGTTTTGAATTTTAACAAAGCAGGATAGATGTTTGCCAGGATTGTCTTGGTTTCTGTCTTCTTCTTTAATTTCTTCTATGCCTTTATTCTGAATATTGATTGGATTAACTAATTTGCCTCAGTTTCTATTGGCAATTTTATAGATTGTTTATCCTTTTTATGTTACACAGTTAAAACATCAGTAAAATATTTTGTGATAAATTATATATTTTCTTCTCTGTTTTTTTGAAAGGTAAATATTTCTGTTCACTACTGCTGTAGCTGCTGTCTATGTGATTCGAGGTCTCATGAAAACAATTCTGAAACTAGCATGGCTTTACATACCATTAAATTCAGCACTCAGGAGGCAGAGGGAGGACAATGTCTTTAAACTCAAGGTCTAAACTGCAAATACCAGAACATCCAGGGTTATTAGTACCATACAAAAACCCTTTCTCTTGGAATAAAACATTACCCTGGGTTTATTCATTTTAATAATGCCTTCATCCAAAACAAAGTCTCTTGACAAAATGTTGAGAGTTTGAGATTATATGCACAGCTAGTGAATACTTTCATAATGCATACAGGTTCCTGGGTTTAATGCAAAGTGTTCTCAATTGAGGAATATCTAATGGCTGAGAAGCATCTAAGGAAGTGCTCAACATCCTTAGTCATCAGGGAAATGCAAATCAAAACAACCCTGATATTCCACCTCACACCAGTCAGAATGGCTAAGATCAAAAACTCAGATGACAACAGATGGTGGCAAGGATGCGGAGAAAAAGGAACACTTCTCCACTGTTGGTGGGGTTGTAAACGGGTACAACCATTCTGGAAATCAGTCTGGCGATACCTCAGAAAATTGGACATAGTACTTCCTGAAGACCCAGTTATTCTACTTCTGGGTATATGCCCCAGAGATGCTCCAACATACTACAAAGATACATGCACCACAATGTTCATAGCAGCCCTATTTATAATACCCAGAAGCTGGAAATAACCCAGATGTCCTTCAGTGGGTGAGTGGATACAAAATTGTGGTATATTTACACAATGGGGCACTACTCAGTTAACAGAAACAATGACTTTATGAAATTCTTTTTTTTTTAAAGTTTATTTGGATATTTTATTATATATAAATACACTCACTGTAGCTGTATTCAGACAAACCAGAAGAGGGCATCAGATCACATTACAGATGGTTGTGAGCCACCATGGTGGGATTTGAAATCAGTACCTCTGAAAGAGCAGTCAGTGCTCTTAAACACTGAACCATCTCTCCAGCCCTCAAGAACTCATTCTTTTTTTTTTTTAAACAACTTTATTTTACAAAACAAAGATAAATGTACAGATTTTAAACATTTTTTGCTTAAAATTATGCATTTTTGTCAGTACTTTTTTTTCAGATTTTAACATAATTTTTACATAAAACTATATGAATATATTTTTTAGTCAGTACTTTATTTTTTTCAAGGTTTGATAGTATGCCATGAAAACTTAATAGTTACAATGAGCATAAAGTACATGTAAAACAAAATGTAACATGGAAATAGTTAAAGTTTTCTTGTTTTGTAAATATTTTTTTTTTGTTTTGTTTTGTTTTCTTTATTTCTTGGACTTCATACAGTCTGTGAGTTGTTTCTGGGGGAGTGCAAGCCTCTGGGGTTAGCAAACCACTATCAGTGACTGCATATTATGTCTGTTCTTTTGTGACTGGGTTATCTCACTCAGGATGATATTCTCTAGATGAAGCCATTTTCTTAAGAATTTGGTTAAGTCATTGTTTCTGGTGGCTGAGAAGTATTCCATTGTGTATATGTACCACAATTTTTGTATCCATTCATCTTCTGAAGGACATCTGGGTTCCTTCCAGCTTCTGGCTATTATAAATAGAGCCGCTATAAACATTGTGGTGCATATATCTTTGTTGTGTATTAAAGTGTCTCTGGGGTATATGCCCAGAAGTGGAATAGCTTTAGTGGGATTGCTTCAAGTTTCTCGCCATTAAGTTTGATGTTGGCTGTTGGTTTGCTGTATATTGCTTTTATTATGTTTAAGTATGGACCTTGGATTCCTGTTCTTTCCAGGACTTTTAACATGAAGGGGTGTTGGATTTTGTCAAATGCTTTCTCAGCATCTAGTGAGATGACCATGTGATTTTGATCTTTGAGTTTGTTTATATGGTGGATTACGTTGATGGATTTCCTTATGTTAAACCATCCCTGCATCCCAGGGATGAAGCCTACTTGGTCATGATTAATGATGGTTTTGATGTGTTCTTGGATTTGGTTTGCAAGGATTTTGTTGAGTATTTTTACATCAATGTTCATAAGTGAGATTGGTCTGAAGTTCTCTTTCCTTGTAGGGTCTTTGTGTGGTTTAGGTAGGAGGGTTATTGTTGCTTCAAAAAATGAGTTGGGTAATATTCCATCTGATTCTATCTTTTGGAATAGTTTGGAGAGTATTGGTGTTATATCCCCAATAAATGTCTGATAAAATTCTGCACTGAACCCGTCTGGTTGCTGGATTGGGCAAGGCAGGGCTGGGCAAGTTAGGGTGTGCACTTTCCGTGTGCACTCCGCAGAGATTTCTCTGCTCCCCTGCAGCCTATGTCTCCAACTCACCAGATGTTCAGCCTTTACGAGCTGTCGTTTTGGGTGGCAGATAGGCCAGGTTCCACTCTGTGTCCTGAAGTCGCCGCTGGGTGGAAACCGAAGTTCTAAATTTCTGTTCCGGGTTGCTGGATCAGGCAAGGCAGGGCAGGGCAAGGCAGGGGGTGCACTTTCTGTGTGCACTCCGCAGAGATCTCTCTGCTCCCTGGCAGCCCAGGTCTCCTACCCACCAGTTGCTCAGCTTCTACAAGCCGTCGTTCCGGGTGGCAGATGGGCCAGGCTCCGCTCTGCGTCCTGAAGTCTACTTTATCAAATCATTAATAATCTAAGAGCTAAGATAATAGCCTTTTGGCAATTTTTGGTATTCACAGATCATTATGCTTAATATATATCCAACAAGAAATCTGTTTCCATGTTATGTTCTGTCCTACATGTACTTCAAGCTATGGTTACTAGTGGGATTTCTATGCATGCTCTCAAACCTCTAAAAGAATTACGTACTGACAAAAATATTCATATAATGTTATGCCAAAATGCCTTTGAAGATCTGTAAATGTATCCCTCTTTTTTTTTAATAAAGCAGTTAAAAAAAAAAGCTTACAACCAGGTGATCTTTTTTATCTGTGAAGCCAGACTTCGCTGTAATCCTCCAGAGTATTGTTTGCTTATTTCCGCTGTTCTCTTCTAAGTTTTGAGCATTGCTTCTTAGTTCACAAAACCCATCCTTCTGAAAGATACCACCTGAATTTTACCACAGCCTACCTAACTTCTCTATTAAATGAGGGCCACGCAAATCTTACCTTCTGCAGGTGTTTTGCTTTCCTTTGTCATTTTCTCTAGACCCTTATGTTGAGTGTTGGTTCTAGGTCAACAGAATTCATCTTTTTATATGAAGCCCTATGTACTTCATAAAGAATTTCAATCCAAGTGTGTCTTGAGCACTATTGTAGACATGGGAATGAGTCAATTGCCTTCAAATTATTTTTTACAAATTTGTGGTGTTCTTAAATAACGTGAAAATAAATAAGCTGTTGTCAGACTTCAGCAGCTTGACCAAGTTAAAACAAGGATTTTCAAGCTTAAGCAAGTTTATCCTTGCCTCTCTACAGATCATTTAGCTGCCAGCTATGAAACTTATGGGGTCTACTCATAGTTCTATAATTCAAGCTTACCATAAAGATAATTAAGTTCAGAAAATGATGTTTAAATTTTTACTTATTATTTATGTGGTAATTGTGTGTGTTATGTGCCCATATGTGTGAACATAAATATAAACTAAGTCAGAAAACAATTTATAGAAATATCCTTTCACTCTTCCAGTTCCAGGCAACAAACTGGGGTTATAAGCTTCGGTTAAAAATTACCTGCTTAGCCATTTTGCTTGTCGAAAACTAGCATTTATTTTAAATCCATAATAGTAGTATTTCATTTCCACTGTATTCTTAATACTGCAAGCTAAAAACCTCTTCATCTGTTCTATTCCACATTCTCAGATCTTTACGTCTCCCACTATGTCTAATTTTTTCTTCTTTTTCTTTCAGATGTGAGGTCCTTTGTAACTATAATGAATTTATGCAGATTATATAGGTAAATGTCCATACTTCAAATTTTTATTCACATATTCAAAGTATCTTTGTTCTTATAAGGTAATATATTTTCTTGCTTGAAGAACAAAAAAATTCTCAGAATTTTGCTTGCTGTTCAATAGAATTTTAATGAATCTCTCTATGTTGTTTTGATATTTAAGATTGTTGTTTGTCTTTAAAATAAATGACTGTGAGACACAAAATGACATAAAAATACTTATATCCTCTCCACAAATGGTAGTTATCACAGTTGCTTTAAAGATAAGGAAATATATCTCATTGATTTTAAATTTTGCATAAAGAAATGCACAATCTGAGCTAATATGTATTTTTTATATTCATATTCATGTTATTTTTATATTTTAAACACATAAAACTGGTTTTCATATTACTTATTTTAAAAGTTGTAAATTACTTATAAACTTTATTCAAGTAGAAGATTAAATAACCTAAATATAGCCAAGTTTAAATGCTTATAACTCCATAATAAAATATTTTCATAAAATATTTCTTAATATTAGCAAAAAATGAAAGAAGTAATGTCATACTTTATTCTGCTATTTCTCCTGATTCTCCTGAGCTTTGTCCTTGAACTCCATGCTGTCTCTTATGTAAATGCATTTCTGCTGGATCTGATTTATGAGTCACTGATGAATCTTATGACTGTGGCATACAACGTCAAGGTAATATCTTCTTGCCCATTTAATTCACAGAGGAATTTCAATACATAACATATGAATTTTAGATCCAAGGACATAAAAAACAATCAGGATAAACAGGAGTGCATACACTCATTTTTGTAATGTGCATTTCTTCCTTCGTATGGCAACTTTACTCTGGAAAGAATATATCAGTGATAAAATTCCCCTCAGTTTTTGATTTGCTATTTTTGTCTTCTTAATAAAGTAATTATTATACCAACTTCTTTTAAGTTACACCCTCCTATTAATTCCTATTTCTAATATTATTTTGGGTGGTTGTAGTGACCATTTATATACTCATTATGATTGTGCCTATTAGTCATTCCTATCTTTTTTATTAAAATTGTATTAAAATGTAATTGTTTCTTAGTATTATTTTTTGTTATTGTTGTTTTTTCTATAATTTATATATTTTTTTAATTCTGAAGAATAACACATTTTTCTCAGTTTATCAGTTTGTAAGATTTTGTTTACAACTTTCTTGTGAAATTTTTCTTTCTTAAAATGTAGAGAAGTATGAAAATCCAGAACATTTTGACTTATTCATTTATTTCTATCTCTACTATTTTTCCAATTTCTTAGATTATTACTAGTATTATTTTATAAGATATATATTCTGAGTTACTTCATACATTTTAATTATAGAGGCTTACTTACTTTTCTGTTACAATGTAAAAGAACTATGTCCATGTCAACATATAACAAATAAATAAACACATACACACACAAAAATCAAACTGTGGCTCTCCCCACACTGGGTAGGACAATCCAGTACAAGAGGGCAGTAGGAGCAGAGATGTTGATCGGGTGTTTCAGAAGCCCTGTGAGGACACACCAGTACCTGCTATTATTAGGCAGATCAACTTTACTCAAGGTTTACACAGTTTGAGCGAGGACAGACTGTGGGTAGGAACATCTAGGATGGTTAAAAGTCATTAGCTGGAGGTTTAGGGTACCTGGAATGCCTCATTAGCATGGGCAAGCATCTTAGTAATCTCAGGTACTAGCATAACAGTTTGATTAGTGGGGAGGAAATTCATTCTGTAATCAAACTGAAGCTCCGTGACATTCCACAGGTAGAGACCTGTGTGGAGGGTTAAAATGTCCCAGACTAGATCATAGAAGGAGAAGTCTGGTTAATGAAGGGAGTCTCCAGTACAGAGCTGAGCTGTCCAGCCATTGTGGGCTTTGATCTTAATTTGTAGAAATATTCCACATCTCCCCCTGATATATGTTTTAATGGAGAAATGTTACTAGAGTATTCAACCTCTATGTTGGGAGCAGCTTAATACTGACCCAGAAACTGATGAGCAGTAAGTTTAGCAATGCTTCTATCTGCTGTTTAAAAACTTCAATGAGGCGGCATGTAAGCATTGAAATAAAAGATAATGTAAACTACAGGGGCATTGAAGGTTGCAAGCCATGGAGACAAGGGATTATTGAACCAACTTAATTGCTCAGTTAATTAAAATCCAGAGCAAATCTCTACAGGGACTTTTGAGAGTATAAACATTGGTCTCAAACATTTGATTCATTTACATAAACATAACATTTTCTCTCTTCTTACTACCCTAAGTCCCTCAAGTTTAGTACCTATTAGGCCCCAGCAATAGCATTTATCTGCCTATAGTGGGACCTAAAACTGTCATCCATGGATGCTCTCATCGGCTTGTCCAGTCAGATATCTGAACAAAGGCAGCTTGGGGACCAGGCAGGTCCAAGGAAGGTGTTGCCGTCTGGCCTGCACAGGTAATGCTGCCTTCTTTTTCTCTGAGATATAGACCTATAGAATAATCATAATAGGGGTGCAGAACACTGGAAAAACATATCTGCACAAGATGTTATATATGTTGTTGTTGCTGTTGTTTTTGTTGTTGCTGTTGCAGTTGTTTTACACCAAGTGAAGAAAGTGATCAAGGAGAAAGGCAAGGGTGTTAAAAAAGAATAATCCTAGTTTGGGATTCTTTAAGTAGGAAGTCACCAGTGTTGTATTATGGAAAGAGGAGGAAGAGCTGAGGATTATGTATCCTGTCTGCATAAGATAGATGAGAACGAAAATGTCATGTTAATTATGTAACCGTTTGACTGTGAAAAATAAATTACCTTAAGTAGATGTTGATATTAAATGAATATTAAGTAATAGTTGTTAAGGTAGTTCCTTTGACCTGTGGGATGCCAGATGATTTTCCAAAGTTTAAAATAATTTTGAAGTTTATGAAAAGATATAATATTTTTAGAGATGTCCCCATT
Source organism: Micromys minutus (assembly GCF_963924665.1). Lineage (NCBI taxonomy): Eukaryota > Metazoa > Chordata > Mammalia > Rodentia > Muridae > Micromys > Micromys minutus. The sequence goes on along the minus strand of NC_137981.1, from coordinate 39,053,948 downwards.
ACCATTGTTTGTAATCTGTAAAATAGTTTGGGTTAAAAGCATGTTGTTTTAGGTATTCTTGTTACTAGGGGGAAACCTATAAGTCTGGGGAGAGCTGCTGTTGTTCCCAGCTATGTTACCACCACTATAAAAGAAAAGCTGTACCCACCGTTCTTGAGATTCAGGTTTGCAGCTCTGTGCACCAGCTGAGCTAACAAAGGACATTTTGTAATCATTCTGCCAAAAGCATTTAGCTTGGTCATTTGTGTCCAGTTGTCCCAAGGAACTGGTCCTCCCTACTTCTATCCTGGGGAAGAAACCCACTTTACCATTGTCTCCGCTGGTTTGCTTTGGTTTTTGTCTTTGGGACCCTTGCCATGCCTGCATACCTTTGCTGCCTGCAGATTTAGCCTCCTACCAGGCAGCAGTTGCTCCTGCAAAAGGTGTACTTGTTTCTCTCTATGCAGTCACCCATGAAAGCAGACTGCAGATGGACTCCCCTGAGCCACAGAGAAAGGCATTTCCATCTCAAGCCTGAAGTTTGCACAATCATTCTTAGATGTAGCCTCTTGCTGCCAGAGCTGTGAAAACACTGTTTAAAATAGTGACCTGCTGGTTTCAACTCCAGTAGGGTGCTCATCAACTGAGAATATCTGAAGAGTTAGTCTCCTGGCAGAGTCACAGCAGAGCTGAAGGATGAGCAGGCGCTCTTTCTGCCCTTGGTTGAGGTGTTTCCTCCCCAAAGAGCACTGCTTATGTGGCCTGAGCACGAAGGGGTGGGGCATGGGGAAGTAGATTGGATTGAGAGTTCCTGTGGTGTTCTGCTGAGTTTCTTTTAGGGGAATTTGATAGGGCTTACGTTTTGTTTCTAATCGAAGAGGGTCTTTTTAAGGATGAAATGTTAGCTATGGTGAACTCTCCTGAGGCGATCATACCACATGGGATTGGCATGCCCCAAAAAGCACCAGGCTTACTGCATAATTAAGAAACTGGCAACCATCTGTATTTGTGACTTTAGATGGCAGCTGAATTACCCGATTTTTTATAAGCGGTTCAAAGGCCATTACCTACACCCAATCAGGTTGTTTTCCAGGTGGATGGTGGGGGAACCTTTTCGGCTAATATTGGATGTGATGTGCTCTGACCTGGAAGCATCAATTGTTCCACAAACCTTTTGCAGTCCTACAGGAAAGCTGACACCGAATGTATAGCAAAGAAAGGGAAAAAAGAAAGCCAGATCATTGAGTGGGATGTTCCTGCAAGATCCCACTACCCTCCAGTGATAGGGAGTGATCTATGGATTCAGTTCCTGAAGGCAGAGCAAACAATTGTCAGGAAGCAGACCTGGTGGACTTCAACCTTAACTAACAAATTTTCCCACAGAAACTGTTCAACAATAACAATAACAAAAATAAAAAATAAAAGGTAATAGAAAAAAAAAAAGGTAAAAATTTAACTGAGGCCTTGCTTAACATTTCAGAGGATGGGTGCGTGACCATCATTAGGGTGAGCATAGCATCAGGCAAAAGGGCACTCAGATTTAGCATCCTGTCTGAAAGTTGGAGACAGAGAAAACACGGGCTTCGCTTGGGCTTTTGGAAGAGCAAATTCCACTCCCAGTGGAACACCTCCTCCAATAAGATATTATACATCAAAATAAGACCAAAAAAATCATAACAAAATATATCAAAACAAAACAAAAATAAAACCTACAAACATGGCGTTTGTTTTATGTTGGCAGACTAACCCTGGGCATTTGGCCTAAACTGATTTTTCATTCCTGTGAGGCATCTATGTAACTAGCTTCTTGGTTAAGGATGGGACTCTACCACAACTTTCCATTCCCTGCTCAGAGTTTCTCTTGTTGGAATTTGCACAGTTTGGGGGATCATTATTCTAGTCCCATCTTCCAGACACAACACAGCAGATTAAATCTTCCAGTGAACAATGCAATGCTTATAACTTTCTCCTTAATAACTTGAGTTTGTATTGCATATCTCTCACATACTTTTCCTTAAAGCAACTGTTTTTGCCACACAGCCAAAATTTTTAAATAACAAAAACACATTGTATCACCATAATTAAATGCTTAACAGAAAGCATATTACTCATGCTTCTGTTTTTGTTTTTTTCAGGTAGAGTTCATTATTCTAAGTTTTATCAACTTTAATAAAATGTTTATGTTAGAAAAGAATTTGTGAAATCATGCAATAAACAGCCGTAGGGAGCTTGGGATAAATAGAGTCATGAACTGTACTAAAACAGAGGCTCATACGGTTTGTCTGCTTTCAATTTAAAGAAATAATGTCAATTCATAGTAAAGGTCATTGGCCCTTTAACCAGTAACACAGAAGTTAGAACAGTAAGTGATCTACCATGCCTTGGAATTTGCTTCACAATTCAGACTATCTAAGTTTTATATATACCTGTCCTCCTAACAGAATTTGGAAGTTTTTAGAATTTTTCTTTCAAAATAAGTGAAAAAACTCGTTACCATTTTCAAATTAATTAACAATTCTGTGGTTAATACATTTGTTCCTTATGCCCTAATGCACCAAGGAATTACTAAAGGCATGTTGTAAAAAAATTACACTGTCAGGACTCTACCTCGCGTGGTTCATCTAAGACATTATCTGAATAAGGCAATATGACAGGAAATCTTACACAATGACCTGTGATTATTTCATTACTCTTAAATAAATAATGCTAATTATGAGTTAGCTATATCAATAATTCTAAATTTAAATAAAGGTGATAAATTAAATATATATTAAACATAAGTGGCAGAATAGATTAAAATATGAATAAATTTTTTCAGGGATTAAGAGTTCTTAGGCAGATTTCACTTGCTTGGTTAGAGTAAAACCTAGATATTTAATATTTTTAATGACTATTGTAAAGGGTGTTAGTTTCCTAATTTTGTTCTCGGGTAGTAATCATTTGTGTAAAGAAAGATTACTAATTTATTTAATTCTGAATCCAGCCACTTTGATAAAGCTGTTCATCAACTGTAAGAGTTCTCTGTTATAATTTTTGGGATAGACTATATATACTAGCATATCATTTGCCAATAGCAATAATTTGATTCGTTCTTTTCGGGTTTGTATCTCATATACCTCACTTAGTTGTTTTATTGCTACAAGTAGGATTTTAAGTGCTATATTACATAGTTAGAAAGAGAATATGCAGCCTTGCCTTATTACTGATTTTATTGGAATTGCTTCAAGTATCTCATCATTTAGTTTGATGCTGGCTATTGTCTTACAAAATAATTCTTTAATTATGTTAAAGATATGACTTATACCCCTGACTTCTCTAATACTTTTAACATGAAGGGGTGTTAAGTTTTTTTAACTTACTTTTTTATTAGATATTTTATTTATTTACATTTCAAATGTTATCTCCTTTCTATTTTCTCTCTGGAAAAACACTATCCTATGCAAAACATTTATTTAGTGGCTTCTCAGCCATTCAACAATCCTTAGTTCAGAATTCTTTGCTTAGCTCTGTACCCCATTTTAATAGGGTTACTTGGTTCTTTGGAATCTAACTTTTTGAGTTCTTTTTATGTATTAGATATTAGCACTGGGCCATATGTAGGATTGTTAAGATCATTTTCCAAACTCTTGATTGCTGTTTGGTCTTATTAACTGTGTCTTTTGCCTTACAAAAGCTTTAGACTTTATGAGGTCCCTTTGTAGTCTGTTGATCTTAGAGCAAGAAGAGCCTTTGGTATTATGTTCAGGAAAATTTTCCCTGTGGCATATGTTCGAGGCTCTTCCCCATTTTCTTAGTTTATTAGTTAGAGTGTATATGATTTTATGTGGAAGTCCTTGATCCATGTGGACTTGAGCATTGAACAAGAAGGCAATAATGGATCATTTGCATTCTTCTACATGCTGACAACCAGTAGAATCAGCATCATTTTTTGAAAATGCTATTTGTTTTCTACTGGATAGTTTTAACTTCCAAGATCAAGAAACCATAGTCATGAGACTTTATTACTGGGTCTTCAATATTTTATATGATGAATTGCATTGATAAATATATTGAAAATTTTCTGTATTCCTGGGATGAAGCCTATTTGATCATAGTGTTCCTGAATTCAATAGTTTTATATCAATATATATAAAAGAATTAGTCAGTAGTGCTCTATCCCTGTTGAGTCTGTGTGATTTAAATATAAGAGTGAATGTCAGGGTGAATGTGGTCTTGTAGAATGAAGTTGGCAGTGTTCCTCCCCTTTCTTGTTTTCTTTCCTACATTTTTTTAAAAAAAAAATCTACTTTAAAAAGTATTTAATTTAGCTCTTCTTTGAATGGCTGGTAGAATGGATGGCAATAAAACCATATGTTCCTTGGCTTGTTTCAGTTGGGAGACATTTAATGACTTCTTCAATTTTTGTCTTACTATAGGCCTGTTTAAATACTTTACATGAACTTGATTTAACTTTGGTAATTTGTATCTGTCTAGAGAACCATCCATTTTGTTGAAATGTTTCAATTTTTTGGAGCCTAGGCTTTTTCAAAAAGACCTAATGATTCTTTGAATTTCTTCAGTGTCTATTGTTTTCTCTTTCTTTTCATTTCTGATTCTATAATTTTAATAATGTCTTTCTGTATTTCGGTTAGGTTGACTAAGCAATTGTCTATTTTGTTAATATTCTCAAAGAACCAGCTCTTGGTTTCCTTGATTCATTGTATTGATTTGTTTGTTTCTAATTGATTGATTTTGGTGTTGATTTTGATTATTTCCTACTATCCTTCTTTTGTGTGTTTGTTTCTTTTTCTTGGTAGCTTCATCTGTACATTTAAATTGATGGTATAAGAATGCTCTAATTTCCTTATGGATGCACATAATGCTAAGAACTTTCATCTTAGAACTGCTTTCATTGTGTCCCATAAATTTGGGGATGTTGTATCTTTATTTTATTGAGTTTCAGAAAGTATTTAATTTCTTTCTTTCTTTCTTAATTGATCCAATGATTGAGTAGAATGTTCCATTTTCTTGGGTTGGAAGGCTTTCTGGTGTTTTTGCTGTTGTTAAAGTTCATAGACACTATAGATTTCTGTTACTTCCATGTCATTCATTAGTTTTGTTATTTCTGTGCTTTCATTTTGTCTCAATTACCTTACAGTTGTAAAGTCTCCCACTATTAATGTGTGGGTTTCAATCGAAGATTCAAGTTTAGCAATGCTTCTTTTTGAAATCTGGACCCCCTTTTATTTGTGGCAAAAAACATCAGAATTGAAATATCATTGTGTCTTATGTTTTCTCTGACGTTTATGGACATCAAAATCCTGAATAGAAAATGAAAGAAGATAAAAGGGAGATGTAAATATCTCCCATGCTGATGAAGAGGTATTATTAACATAAGGAAAATGAGCATTTTACTAAAAACAATTTACATATTCAATGAAATCCCCATCAAAATCCCAACGTATATTTTATAGATATTGAAAGAGCAGTTTTAAGCTTCATACAAGAAAAACCAAATACCTGGGATAGCCAAAAGAATCCTGAACATTACAATCTCATCTGAAGGAATTATCATGCCTGTCCTTAAGCTGTATCACAGAGCAATAATGTGACAAAAATTAAAAACTGCATGGTATTGGGACTGAAACAAACATGCTGATCAGTGGAATCAGATTAATGTCCCAAAAAAAAATTGATATACCTGTGGACAAATGGATTTTGCTAAAGAAGCAAAAACATGACAATGGAAAAGAAGAATGTATCTTCAAGAAATGGTCTTGTTCTCACTGGGTGTGTGCTCACCATTGAAGATGTGGAGCCTGAGAAGGTTTTGTCCTGTGCCCAGGCAGGAACCCCATTGTAGATATAGGGACACCAATTCTCCCTCAAAACTATTGACATAAAATTTATTCTGTCTACCAGAAATGTGAGGATTAGAGATAGAGCATAGACTGAGGGAACGGTCCCCCCAAAACTGCCCTAAACTGAGAAGCATCCCATGATCAATCACCAATCTCTGAAACTATTAATACTGTTTTGCTTGCAGTCAGGAGTCAAGTATGACTGTCTTATGAGTGGCCCCACCTACGAACTGACTCAAACAAAGTCATACACTCACAGCCTACATTGGATGGAGTTAGGAGACTCTTAGGGAAGAATAGGAAGAAGGATTGGGGACCTGGAAAAGGATAGGAACTCCACAGAAATACCAACAGACTAAACTAGCCTGGACCCTTGGGAATCTCAGAGACTGAATCACCAACCCAAGAACATGCAGGTGCAGTACCTAGGCCTCCCTGCATATTGGTGTACAGTTTGGTCTTTATGTGGGTCTGGAACAATTGGAGAGGAAGCTAAGACAAAAGTTGCAGCCTGCATGAGGGCTATGTTCTTCTAGCTGAAGTGCCTTGTCTGGCCTCACTGTAAGAGAAAGCCAAGACTCACAGAGACTTAAGGTACCAGGGTCAGGTGACACCAAATAGGACTCCTATCTGCACAGAGGTGAATGGAAGGAGGGAAATTTTTAGGAAGTGGTTACTGGGTGTGAGCAGTGAGTGGGATATAAAGTGAATAATTTAAAATATAAGTAAATTTTTAACATCTCAATTAAGACGAACTAGAAAAAATGTAGAGCATAATCCACCCACTAAAACTATTGACTTAAATATATCATATACCCTATTCAGATTTTCACAATGTTGTCTCAAAAGACTTTCAGAGTCAAGTGATTGCTGGCCAAGAAACAAAAACAAAATTGTCTTATACCTTGGTGGATTCAGATGAAAACTGGTAACAAAATCAGATACAACTCTAAGAGAAGATAGTCGACGACAACAAAACTAGGTCTGTAAGGATTCATATATTGGCAAGACTGGGGGCTTATAATGAATTGTGGTCATCAGTCAGTCCTAACAGATGGATTTAAGCATTTTTAGCCTCGATAGTTGCTCATGTCTACATTAGAATGTTTGTTCAGTAATAAAATTTAGAACCTTTCAAAAATCATATGAAAATATTTTTCAAGTGGGTAACTTTGAACTTTTATTAATTTAGAAAATAATAAATATATACTTCAAATATTATAAGAATGAATTAAATTGAAATATGAAATATTATTTGATAAAATAAAGCATTAATATAATAAACGTTATAGTTAGAGAATAAAAAAATAATTAGAAAGGTTTATATATGTGAGTTTATATGTTTATAGTATTTTCCATATAAAATTGACTTTTCTTAAGAACAGTTGCTTTATATTGAAATATCACTAATTGTACTGGTACAGAAATAGGCATGTGGATCAATGGAATAGAATAGAAGATCCAGAAATGAGCCCTCATGTATATGGTCACCTGATTTTTGACAAAGGAGCAGTAAACATTCAATGGAAAAAGGACAGCCTATTCAACAAATGGAGCTGGTCCAACTGGCACTCAGCATGCAAAAGAATGAAAATAGACCCGTTCTTATCTCCTTGTACAAAGCTCAAGTGTAAGTGGATCAAAGATCTCCACATTAAACCAGATACACTGAAACTATTAGATGAGAAAGTAGGGAAAACCTTAGAACACATAGGTACAGGAGAAAATTTCCTGAACAAAACACCAATGGCTCAAGCTCTAAGGTCAAAGATCAACAAATGGGACTTAATGAGATTGCAAAGTTTCTGTAAGGCTAAAGACATCGTCAAGAAAACAAAACGGCAACCAACAGAATGGGAAAAGATCTTTACCAACACCACATCAAATAGAGGCCTAATATCCAAGGTGTACAAGGAACACAAAAAGCTAGACACCAGAGAATCAAATAACCCTATTAAAAAATGGGGTACAGAGCTAAACAAAACGTTTTCAGTTGAGGAACACTGAATGGCCGAGGAACACCTGAGGAAGTGCTTGACATCCTTAGCCATCAGGGAAATGCAAATCAAAACAACCCTGAGATTCCACCTCACACAAGTCAGATTGGCCAAGATCCAAAACTCAGATAACAGCAGATGCTGGCGAGGCTGTGGAGAAAGAGGAACACTTCTCCACTGTTGGTGGGGTTGCAAGCTAATACAACCACTCTGGAAATCTGTCTGGCGATACCGCAGAAAATTGGATATAGTACTACCTGAAGACCCAGCTATTCCACTTCTGGGCATATACCCCAGAGACACTTTAATACACCACAAAGATATATGCTCCACAATGTTCATAGTGGCTCTATTTATAATAGTCAGAAGCTGGAAGGAACCCAGATGTCCTTCAGAAGATGAATGGATACAAAAATTGTGGTACATATACACAGTGGAATACTACTCAGCCACCAGAAACAATGACTTAACCAAATTCTTAAGAAAATGGCTGCATCTAGAGAATATCATCCTGAGTGAGATAACCCAGTCACAAAAGAACAGACATAATATGCAGTCACTGATAGTGGGATGCTAACCCCAGAGGCTTGCACTCCCCCAGAAACAACTCACAGACTGTATGAAGTCCAAGAAATAAAGAAAACAAAAAAATATACATATATTTACAAAACAAGAAAACTTTGACTATTTCCATGTTGCGTTTTGTTTTCCAAGTACTTTACGCTTATTGTAACTCATAGATTCTCAATGCATACTGTCAAGCCCTTGAAAAAAATCAAGTACTGACTAAAAAAATATATTCACACGGTTTTATGTAAAAATTATTTCAATGTCTTAAAAAACAGTACTGACAAAAGTGTATAATTTCAAGCAAAAAAATGTTTAAAATCTGTACATTTATCTTTGTTTTGTAAAATAAAGTCGTTTAAATAAAGAAATGTCACTAAAATAAATTTGCTATAATAATACAACAAAAATATCATTGAAAAGTTTCATGAAAACATAAAATAATAGAAAAAATATACTACTATCTTATGATATGAATAAACAACTGCTAAAGAGAAATATATTTACACATACATTAGCATCTAGGGCACACATTTCCCAGAATATCTATTCTATTTATAAAAACATTTTTGTCTTTGTTTAGGTATTTTTGTCAAGTTGTCATATTTAGTGTATACTGTATAAAGTTTAGTTAAAGTTTTAAAACATTTAATAACCAGAAATTAGACAGTATGTTACTAATATCTGATTGATCATTAGTTGAAGCATTATAATTTAATTGGGTGTCATATATCAATAGAAGACTCAATTATCTTCCATAACATTTGACAGTTTATATCACAAATGATGTTTGCTAGTTATACTGCTGTCAGAGAATTTTTGAAATGATTTTCTTCAGGATATGAATGGATACAAAATTTGTGGTATACCATGACTTTATGAAATACCTAGGAAAATGGATGCATCTAGAGAATAAGAACAGAAATAATATGTAGTCACTGAAAACTGGATACTATCCTCAGAAAGCTCTGAATACCCCAGAAACAACTCACAGGCCACATAAAGCTCAAAAAAAAAAAAAAAAAAAAAAAAACAAAACAAAACAAAGGACAAAACATAAAAGACTCAGTCCATCTTAGAAAAAAAAAATAAGTGTATAGCACCATCTCAGAGTGTGGTACACCTGGACCTTAAATCATTAGTAATTCAAGAGCTAAGAATATAGCCTTGTGGCAATTTTTGATATTCAAAAATCATTATGTTTAATCTATACACCAAGAAAACTCTGACTGTTTTCATGTTACATTCTGTTCTACATGTACTTTATGCTTATGATACCTAGTAAGATTTTAATGCATACAATCGAACTTGTAAAAGAATTAAGTATTGACAATCTGTACATGTATCTTTCTTTTTTAAATAAAGTTGTAAGAAAAAAAGAATTATCTAAAGGCCAACAGACACTTACATACAGGCTTTTCAAAAAAATACAGGCAGAAATTTTGTGAAATAATTTATCTTTCATTGAGAAATGTAGCTCTCTAGAATACTTAGCTTTTCAAGGATGCATAATTATTTTCCTTCTTGTAATTTCCTGCATTATTTTATTTCATATCGTTTAAACAGACTCTGGAATGTAATTACACCAGACCATCAGAGAGGATTCTAGAAACATGTCAAGTCCACCTTTAGATGAACTTAATTCTCCAAAAACTTAATCTTAAATCAGCACTTGATTTTTCATGCCATTCAATATCAAACCTTGGTAATGTCCCTCCACTTAATTTTATAAGACAGTAAAAATGAAACATTAAAATTAAAAAATTGAAATAAGATGAAAGTTTCCCATTATGACTTTCCTATTAATTAGATATTTTTATTTGCATTTCAAATTGCATTATCCTTTTTCCTGGTTATCCTCCAGAAGCCTCCTATTCCATCCCCTCCCCCTGCTTCTATGAGGGTGCTCCTCCAATCACCCAACCCTCCTACTTTCTAGCTCTGATATTAACCTACATTCATGCATCAAGCCTTAGTAGAACCAAGGACTTCTCCCATAGATGCTCAAATAGGCCATCCTCTGCTACATATGCAGCTGGAGCCGTGGGTCCATCCATGTGTACTCTTTAGGACATCTGATTGGTTGGTATGGTTTTTATGGGGTTGCAAACCCTTTCAGCTCCTTAAGTCTCTAACTCCTCTACTGGGTACCCATTCTCAGTTTAATGGTTGACTGTGAGCATCCAACTCTGTATTTGTTGGGCTTTGGCAGAGCCTCTCAGGAGACAGCTATATCAGGCTCCTGTCAGCATGCACTTCTTAAACTCCACAATATTGTCTGGATTTGGGTCTGTAGATAGGATGGATCCACAGGTGGGGCCAGTCACTGAATGGCCTTTTCTTCAATCTCTGCTGCAAACTTTGTTTCCCTATTTCCTTTTGTGAATATTTTTATTCCATTTTCTAAGAAGGACTCAAGCATACACATTTTGGTATTCCTGCTTCTTGAGCTTTATGTGGTCTGTGAATTGTATCTTGAGTAACCCAAGCTTTTGTGCAAATATTCACTTATCAGTGAGTGTATGCCATGTATGATTTTTGTGATTGGGGTACCTCACTGAAGATGATATTTTTTACTTCCATCTATTTGCCTAATAATTTCATGAAGTCATGATTTTTAATAGCTGAGTGGTACTCCATTGTTTAAATATATCACATTTTCTGTATCTATTCCTTGTTTGAATACATCTGGGTTCTTTCCAGCTTATGGTTATTATAAATAAGACTGCTATGATTATAGTAGAGTATGTGTCCTTGTTATATGCTGTAGCATCTCTTGGTTATATGCTCAGAAATGGTATATCTGGGTCATCAGATACTACTATGTCTAATTTTCTGAGAAACTGCCAGATTGTTTTCTAGATTGGTTCTACTAGCATGCAATCCCACCAGCAATGGAGGAGACTTGCTCTTTCTACATTTTCTCTCCAGCATGTGCTATCACCTGAGATTTTTGTTTTAGCCATTTTGACTGTTGTGAGACTTTCAATGGCTCTCCTCCATGGCCTTCTTGTGATGTCCAAGTGCATAGATTAACAGCCAGTAACAGGAAAAAGCTCAAGGAAATCATCCAAGAGCTCAGTAGTTAAGAACACTGGCTGCTCTTCTACACTGGCACAGAACAAATTCTCAGGACCACATGGCAGTTCACAACTGTCTATAACTTTATTCACAGGAGACCCGCCACCCTCACACCAATTTCCACAAAATAAAATAAAATAATAAATAAAAAATAAAGAATATTCAAGTCTAAGACATTAATACTAGGTGAATAATTTGATTTATTTTAACCCCACAGTATATATTTCCTTAAATACACATCCAGACCCAAGTAAGAGGTCTTATTTCAGAGTAGTAATGATGCAGAGGATACGTGATTTCTCAATGGGGAGTGCAAATGGTAATGGAGTCACAGAGTAGCTGTGGAATAATTGATATAGATGCTCTACTTTCATAACAGCGTTTGTAAAATATACTTCTTAAACCAATTGTATACCTAATGAGCTTGCACTGAGCTACTAGAACTAATCTTAAATTTCAGTTGACCATTATCTCTCTTACAGTCATCATTTTTCTTTTCAATTGTTCTTGCAATGCCACTGATCTTATCCGTACTGTTATAAAAATTGATAGTATAATAGCCATGTAATATCCTGACTTCCAAGTGAGAAATTAAGGTAGAAAGAAGTGCTATTAGTTGTTAAATTCCCAATCAATTTTACCTCACTTTAGAAGGAGAAAATGTCAGTGAGCTAAAGCCAGCATAAAACTTTATATGTGATGTTTCATTAATAGGTTGTAAGTTATTGTGTACCACTACAAAGTACTTTTTAGTTTACTGTCCTTTGAAGTGCAGTGTCCCATACTTTTAGCATTTTACAAATACCTTATTCTCTCCCACAGGGAAAACATAAAATCTCTCAAATAAGAAGTAGTCACATTCCTCATTTATTGAGGATACTAGACTATAGATCAAATTTTCTTCTTTCTAATTTGCATATACAAAGCTAGATTATAGATAGAAATAGAGATAGATAAAGATAGAGATAGAGGTAGAGGTAGAGGTAGAGGGAGAGGGAGAGAGAGAGAGAGAGAGAGAGAGAGAGAGAGAGAGAGAGAGAGAGAGATACCCCTGAGGTTACATGATCATCAGTGACATTAAGTTCCCATGATTATTCATGAGAAATAGTTTCTTGGCAATTAACTAAGCTATGTAATGGGCACTGGAACACTGTAATTAAGTAGAGCAATACCTCTCCAGAGTTTGCTTCTCTTCTTAGAGTCCTGGTTCTCTGACTCTCTGCTGCATTTCAGTAGATTCATTCATAGCAGATCAAACACCACTGGCAATGTGTTCTGAATCCTCAGCTTGAACTGTCTGTACTATGATTCCTGATAGTTCATGTGGTTCTCTTTCACAGAATATGTTACACTTCAAATTGTTGCTTAGGCTCTCATAAAAGTTAAAATAGTAATTATTTATAATTCTTATAAGGCTGGAACCTATTATCAAGGTATTATACAGTTTAGAATTTTCTTGAGTCTTCTTTCTTTGAGGTGGGGAGGCTGGTATTCTTTTGTGACTAAACTGGCATTTTCCTGCTAAGTTAAGGCTCCATCAGAACCACTTTTTTTTAACCTTGATTACCTCTCTAAAGACCTATTTCAAGTACAATCACATAGAATTGGAAAGAACAGAACTTATATATAATGATAATAAATAATGTATTTCTGTAATAGTTCAATTGAAATGATCATTGCTACTGAACTGTAAATTACTCGAGGGACCAAACCTAATCTACTTTAAGATAGTTGACCTTTATAAATTAGATTAGGACACAGCTCACATCAGGGTATATAAGAAATGACTCATGATAAGTAAATAAGTGAATTAATAAAAGTTAGGGAAGTTACATCATCAGAGATAACATCCATTTTCGATATATTTTTAAAATTTTATTTCAATATTCTCTTTATTTACATTTCAAATGTTATCACCTTTTCCCCCACTCCCATCCCTCTTCTCCCTCCACTTGTTTCCATGAAGGTGTTCCCTCTCCCAACCACTCTCTAGACCTCAGTGCCTAGGCATTCCTCTACACTGGGAAAATGCGCTTTCACTGGACCAAAGGCCTCTTCTCCCATTGATGCCAGACAATTCCATCCTCTGCTACATAAGGAACAGGAGCCATGGTTCTCTCCACGTGTGCTCAATGGTTGGTGTTTTAGCTCCTGAGAGTTCTGGAGGGATTGCTTGATTGATAATGTTATTCTTTCTATGGGGTTGCAAACCTTTTCAACTCCTTCAGTTCATTCTCTAGCTCATTCATTGGGGACTCCGTTTTCAGTCCGAGATTAGCTGTAGTCCTCCTCAACTGTATCTGTATGACTCTGGCAAAGCCTCTGAAGAGGCATTCATATCTTGTTCCTGCCTGTAAGCACTTCTTGGCATCAGCAAGAGTGCTTGAATTTGGTGGGTGCATATGGGGTGGATCCCCAAGTGAGGCAGCCTCTGGATGATCTTTTCTTCAATCCCTGCTTCTCTATTTGTCCCTGCATTTCCTCCTGTGAGTGCTTTATTCTACCTTCTAAGAAGAACTGATGCATCCACATTCTGGCCTTCTTTGGAGCTTCATACGATCTGTGAATTGTTTCTTGGGTATTCAGAGCTCGCAGTTGAGATCACACAAACAGAGGAACAGGCCCGCAAAAGGCTGGAGAGGAAGGAGGAGGCCGCAGAGCAAGCTGAGCACAGTCAAGTCACAATCACTCCCAAGAAAAAGCAAGTCGTGAAGAGCAAAGCTGAGGAGAAGAAGGATGAGGAGAATATCCAGATGGAGACAGAGGAGACACACCTTGAAGACCCAGCAGAGATCCAGCAGAATGATGAAGAAGGCACATCTACTCCTGGAGACAATGAGTGTGGGCAGGAAGGGGTTGACAACATGGTGGTGCAAGGGACCAGAGACAGAGACAGTAACACTAACTCAGAGAGCAATAGTGCCATAGTGGAGGAGCTGCTCACGGACCCAGTGCCAAAAGATGAGAAGTAGTAAATGTTGCCTTCTTTTATGTGACCTAAAATTTTTTAAAATAAAAAAGTGTTTCTTGTTGTTGTTTTAATATTCAAAACCATTAGTTTTTTTAGAATATTGGATGTCTGGACTGTTATTTTGAAATCAGGAGTAAGTAACATTTCAAATGTTTTTGGTAAAATATTGATGACCCAAGCACAGCTTTATTCTCATTAGAAGTCACCACTATTCCTACTAAAATAACTATTGAAAACTAGATAAATGTAGTGACATCTATATTACCATTTTAAGAAATCAGTACATCAGTTTTAGGTTATATTTTGATATAACCAAAATAAAAAATTACATATATTCGTTTAAAATTGTAATACTATAAATATAACTAAAGCATTATACAAAGTAATTCCTGTAAAAATAAGTTCATAATGGTTTTATGTGATAATCATAAAAAATATACTTTCGATCACACAAGCAAAATACCAGTAACGTGTTTAAAAATACCTAATCTAAACAATATTATACCAAAACAAAACAAAACAGCAACAAAAAAAAACAAACAGAAGATACCCTCAAAACTTCAAGTTTGTAGTTTGTTTTAGTTTGGCATCTGGTGATTGACAAGGGATCCATCCTTAAGGGTGCTTTTTGTACTTGTCAGATGTGTGTGAATGTATTGGCATGCATTTACTTTTCTCTGTATTTTTTGTTTTCCATTTTTTTGTTAGTGAGTTCAATTTGCTTTATCTTCTTTTCATGTGTCTTTTTAATTATATCTATTTTCTCTTGAAAGAGAAATATGGTGGGGGTATTAAGGAAAATTTTGTAGGAAGTGATGGTGGGTAGATATGGTCAGTATATATTGTATGAAAACTTTAACTTCACTTAAAAATTGAAATAAAATACGTTCAACTTAATTTTTCGACATAAAGATTTACTCAATCCACCTTTCCCAAAGAAGAAATATGCTTTCAACATAGAAGTTCCTAGTATTTAAATTTATTGTTTAAATTTGAATATGTGATTTAAATATTAATATATTTAAATAATCCAAAATAAACATTTTAATTTTTGAACAGAGTGTATATGCTTTGAAAGTATGTTTAAACTATATGTAGGCTTTCATCTCTCAATCAGTTACATGTTAGTATGTTTTGATCAATCAAACTATGCTTTTAAAACATGACCTTTTTCTACCACAAGCCTGCCACCAAGGGGTAAAATTTTCTCTGGTTAATGGTCCCTGCATCTTGACTGCTGTAGAAAAAAGAACTACAAGTTCTTTTAATTCAAGCAGGTGAGTTGAGTCTGCTTCATGTGTGAGTTGGATTCTTAATCAGTCATGAGTTCATACATCTCAGAACAACAGGTTTGAGAACATTGTGTTAGTATAAAACTTTGAAAACTCAGATGTTCCTTTCCATCCAGTATGTGGTTTGAAGTCAGGACCTCAGCCTTAAAGGGTACCATTTATGTTTGATTTGGGGTATTGTGTTATTTTCTTTGAAATCAAAATTTAAGTAATTGTGTAATTCACAGACATCCTTAATGTTATAATTACCTGTGTGTTTTAATGGTGTATATTGAAGAAAAAAATATGAATCTCTTACCATTGCCTTAATTTCTGTAGTTATTATTTTCAACCATAGGTAAATAAACTATCAAGGATTCTTCCATTTCCTCATTCTAATACCTTAATTTGTTTTATATATACATAAAAATTCCAAGTGATAGATTTCTGTATTTTGCTATTCATTATTGAGAGTTGACAACATTCTATATTTTCCCTTCTCATACTACAACTACCCTCTGATTTATATTCATCCAATTTCTGAAAATAATTATTTTTAAAAGCAAATAAATTCCAATCATTGCTACCTATTCATACTTGAATTATAGTGAGAAATGTCTTTCTTGTTAAATTCCCAGTTCTGCCTTGAACTCTATGTAGCACAGGGAAGCTTTGAGCTCTCTTTTGCAAACATTTCAAATTAGAATTCTAGAATCATAGGTGTACATTGCCAAAACACAATTTGAATATTTTTATCAGTAGTACAGGAAAGTATAAGAAAAAATAAATCACAAATCACAATAACCTAAGTCCTCATTAAAAAGCTTTTATATATCTTGTTGCAAAAACCTGTTTATAAAGACAGCCCAAAATTTTTTGACAAATGTATGAACACTTCAAATTTTTAAAAATGTTCACTAACTCCATGCTTTCAGCAATTGCCAGAATATGAGATATTGCTGATAAAATTTTGTATTTCTTGATTAAATATAATAATTTTTTAAGTTAAAGGGAAATTTTCATATTTAAAAGTATATTTTCTATAAAATACCATTGAGGATATAACAGAAAAATTAGAATATTTGTCTTATTATAAACAGCTAATAAAAGGGTTAAAAAAGTCCTAAGAGTCATTTTGATTTTCATTTCCCTGCTGGTTAATAATGTTGAATATTTCATTAAGTTTCCAGGCATTTAAAGCTCCTCTTTTGAGAATTCTGTTTAGATCTATACCCCATTTTTAATTGTCTAGTATATATATATATATATATATATATATATATATATATATATATATATATATATATACTATATCGTCCTTCATCCTATAAAAGATTTTAAGTTACATCAGTTACCGTTTATTCAGTGCTAGTCTTTATATATATATATATATATATATATATATATATATATATATATATATATATAAATGTACTCTTAGGATTATCAATTCCCTTTATTAATGTAAAAAAAAAAGTTAAGTGCCTATTGAGATGGCACTGAAATAGATAATATGGTCAGACAATTAATTTGAAATTGACAGTATAATAATAAATCTTTGTACTGACAAATGTAAAATTACTAAGGTAGTTTTTGCTAAGCCTCTAACATTATATAAATAGAATTTCTGATTTCATTATAATCTCTATTTTATGTAAAAGTTTTCCCAACCACCATATGTGTGGACAAAGAGATTATATTTTCCAGTCCTCAAGATCCATGAAAATTAAATGGCAACAATTATTTCTTTTTTTTTTTAATTTATTAAATTTTTTATTGGATTTTTTAAAACTTTATTTTACAAAACAAAGATAAATGTACAGATTTTAAATATTTTTTGCTTGAAATTATACATATTTGTCAGTACAGTTTTTTCAGATTTTAAAATAATTTTTAAATAAAACTATATGAATATATATTTTTAGTCAGTACTTGATTTTTTCAAAGGCTTGACAGTATGCATTGAAAACCTAATAGTTACAATGAGCGTAAAGTACATGCAAAAATAAACACAACATGGAAACAGTCAAAGTCTTCTTGTTTGGTAAATATTTTTTGTTTTGTTTGGTTTTCATTATTTCTTGGACTTCATACAGTCTGTGAGTTGTTTCTGAGGGAGTGCAAGCCTCTGGGATTAGCATCCCAATATCACTGACTGCATATTATGTCTGTTCTTTTGTGACTGGGTTATCTCACTCAGGATGATATTCTCTAGATGCAGCCATTTTCATACGAATTTGGTTAAGTCATTGTTTCTGGTGGCTGATTAGTATTCCATTGTGTATATGTACCACAATTTGTGTATCCATTCATCTTCTGAAGGACATCTGGGTTCTTTCCAGCTTCGGGCTATTATAAATAGAGCTGCTATGAACATTGTGGTGCATATATCTTTGTGGTGTATTGAAGTGTCTCTGGGGTATATGCCCAGAAGTGGAATAGCTGGGTAGTACTATATCCAATTTTCTGATTTTCAGAGTGGTTGTATTAGTTTGCAACCCCACCAAAAGTGGAGAAGAGTTCCTCTTTCTCCGCAGCCTCGCCAGCATCTGCTGTCATCTGAGTTTTGGATCTTGGCCAATCTAACTGGTATGAGGTGGAATCTCAGGGTTGTTTTGATTTGCATTTCTCTGATGGCTAAAAACGTCGAGCACTTCCTCAGATGTTTCTTGGCCATTCAGTGTTCCTCAACTGAGAACGTTTTGTTTAGCTCTGTACCCTATTTTTTAATAGGATTATTTGATTCTCTGGTGTCTAGCTTTTTGAGTTTCTTGTATACCTTGGATATTAGGCCTCTATCTGCTGTGGTGTCGGTAAAGATCTTTTACCATTATGTTGGTTGCCATTTTCTTTTCTTGACAAGATCCTTAGTCTTACAGAAACTTTGCAATCTCATTAAGTCCCATTTGTTAAACTTTGACCTTAGAGCTTGAGCCATTGGTGTTTTGTTCAGGAAATTTTCTCCTGTGCCTATGTGTTCTAAAGTTTTCCCTACTTTCTTATCTAATAGTTTCAGTGTATCTGGTTTAATGTGGAGATCTTTGATCCACTTACACTTGAGCTTTGTACAAGGAGATAAGAAAGGGTCTATTTTCATTCTTTTGCATGCTGAGTGCCAGTTGGACCAGCACCATTTGTTGAATAGGCTGTCCTTTTTCCATTGAATGTTTATGGCTCCTTGGTCAAAAATCAGGTGACCATATACATGAGGGCTCATTTCTGGATCTTCTATTCTGTTCCATTGATCCACATGCCTATTTCTATACCAGTACCATGCAGTTTTCTGCACAATTGCCTTGTAATATAGCTTGAGGTCAGAGATAGTGATTCCCACAGATGTTTTTTTGTTGTTGAGGATGGATTTCGCTACTCTAGGTCTTTTGTTATTCCATATGAAATTACACATTGATATATCCAATTCCTTTAAGAAATGTGTTGGAATTTTGATGGGGATTGCATTGAATCTGTAGATTGCTTTTGGTAGGATGGCCATTTTTAAGATGTTGATCTTTCGAATCCATGAGCATGGGAGATGTTTCCATTTTCTGAGATCCTCCTCAATTTCTTTCTTTAGGGGTTTGAAGTTCTTGTCCTATAGGTCCTTCACTTGCTTAGTTAGAGTCACACCAAGGTATTTCATAGTTTTTGTGACGATTGTGAAGGGTACCTTTTCCCTAATTTCTTTCTCCACATGTTTGTCCTTTGAGTATAGGAAGGCTACTGATTTGTTTGATTTAATTTTGTATCCAGCCACTTTGCTGAACTTGTTTATCAGCTGTAGGAGTTCTCTGGTGGAAATTTTGGGATCACTCAAGTACACTATCATGTCATCGGCAAAGAGTGATGTTTTTATCTCTTCCTTTCCGATTTGTATCCCCTTGATCTCCTTTTGCTGTGTAATTGCTCCAGCCAGGACTTCCAGTACTATGTTGAATAGGTAGGGGGAGAGTGGGCAGCCTCGAAAATTGACCACATAATTGGACACAGAACGAGCCTTCATCGATATAAGAAGATTGAAATACTCCCATGCATCCTCTCAGATCACCATGGTCTACGGCTGGTCTTTAACAACAACAAAGACAACAAAATGCCCACATACACATGGAAACTAAACAACGCTCTGTTAAAGGATAGCAGGGTCAAAGAAGAAATAAAGAAAGAAATTAAGGACTTTCTAGAATTCAACAAAAATGATAACACAACATACCCAAACCTATGGGATGCAATGAAAGCAGTATTGAGAGGAAAACTCATTGCCCTAAGTGCTTCCAAGAAGAAACTGAAGAGAGCTCACATCAGCAACCTGACAGCACAGCTAAAAGCCCTAGAACAAAAGGAAGCAGATATACCCAAAAAGAGTAGACAGCAAGAAATAATCAAAATTAGGGCAGAAATAGACCAAATAGAAACAAAAAAAAAACCATTGAAAAAAATCAACAAAACAAAGAGTTGGTTCTTTGAGAAAATCAACAAGATTGATAAACCCCTAGCCAGACTAACTAGAGGGCAAAGAGAGAGTATACAAATTAACAAAATCAGAAAGGAAAGTGGGGACATAACAACTGAAACTGAGGAAATTCAAGAAATCACCAGATCCTACTACAAAAACTTATACTCCACAAAATTGGAAAATCTGGAGGAAATGGACAAATTCTTAGACAGATACAAGATACTAAAGTTAAACCAGGACCAAGTAAACCATCTAAATAACCCTATAACACCTAAAGAAATAGAAGAAGTCATCAAAAGCCTCCCAACCAAAAAAAGCCCATGTCCAGATGGGTTCAGTGCAGAATTTTATCAGACATTTATTGGGGATATAACACCAATACTCTCCAAACTATTCCAAAAGATAGAATCAGATGGAATACTACCTAACTCATTTTTGAGGCTACAATAACCCTCGTACCTAAACCACACAAGACCCTACATGGAAAGAGAACTTCAGACCTATATCACTTATGAACATTGATGCAAAAATACTCAACAAAATCCTTGCAAACCAAATCCAAGAACACATCAAAACCATCATTAATCATGACCAAGTAGGCTTCATCCCTGGGATGCAGGGATGGTTTAACATAAGGAAATCCATCAACGTAATCCACCATATAAACAAACTCAAAGATCAAAATCACATGGTCATCTCACTAGATGCTGAGAAAGCATTTGACAAAATCCAACACCCCTTCATGTTAAAAGTCCTGGAAAGAACAGGAATCCAAGGTTCATACTTACACATAATAAAAGCAATATACAGCAAACCAACAGCCAACATCAAACTTAATGGCGAGAAACTTGAATCAATCCCACTAAAATCAGGGATTCAGTGCTAGTCTTAGTGCCTATACCATTGGTGTTATGTTCAGGAATTTGTATCCTGTGTCAATGAACTCAAGGTTATTCCTCATATTCCTATTTCACTTTTATATTTCTGGGTTCTTCATTAAAACTTAGTCTATAAGTATGTATATTTACATCTGGAATGTGCTGGGATAGATTAGTAGTATTCAAGTTGATGCACTTTGGGGGATAGTTAGAAACCTAGCGCAACATGGGAAAACCATACTAATTAAAGTCACAGTATACCATGTCTCTGTAGCTCCTCTGAGCTTGGAGAAAAATCAGGACTCCATTTACCAACTGGAATTCCACTTTTCTGACCTTGTCTGGGAAGACTGAATCTCCACAGCCTCTACCTGGGTAAGGCTTAGTAGTCTTGGCAGACCTGCAGGTCATACATACCTTTTTTTCCTCATTAGAACCTGCTCAGTGAGTTCCTGGGTTTCCTGGAATATCTCTATCTACAAATGAGACATTCATGATACTTTAAAACTCTAGGCAGTGATTTTACAATAACAATTAAAAACTCCTTACTCTCCAAAGTTTACATATAGCCTCTTTTCTACTATGAATAAAATGTATGCACACAAGCACACAAGTTATTTCACTGAAGATTATCTAGGAGAACTGTTTCATTGAATACTGTATAAAATAGTTGTAACACTAAAAACCTCAGACAAGGTTTTCTTGGAAGTCCTCTTCTCCCACACATTAACTACCAGCTGCACCTGGATCCTGAAGGTCTCAACCTTTCCAGACTCTACTTTATCCTGCCAGCCTAGTATGAGATGGCATGTGGATGCCCTGCAGGAGGAAATAGAGGATGTAAAACTACAGCTGGCTTTCATTACGAATACTATGGTGTAATGGAAATTCTCAGGAGTTTGTGATTTTCCAAGACTCTTAATAATAGAGGGTATGGAACCTGGGAAAGGCATTTTTCTGTAACTAGGCTACAATCTTCCATTGGCAGGATTGGACCAACAGTTAGCTAAATTACAAAACCTTTGATTCACAATTCATCTTGTATGCAAGATATGCTGATGTCGAGTTGGCATATTACTTGTAGTAGTGGCCAACCAATGGCCAGTCTAGCTCAAGACACATACTACAAAGAAATGGAAACCATCTGGAGGGCCAGAAAGAAATGGCTGGACAGCCCAGAGACTTACAACAGACCCAAAAATCTGGCAGAAAAAAAATTATTGAAATTATTCCTTAGGTTACTTTGTTATAAACTAGAGTCCAGGAAAATCATCATCAGAGAGGCTTTATGGTACTATAAATAGAAGCAAATCACATATTCTAATGCTTTTAGGTGTTTGGACCATAAAGAATGGAATAATTAGGAAATGTGACCTTGTTGGAGTAAGTCTGGCCTTTTTGGAAACAATGTGTCAGCATCAGGATTGGCTTGGAGGTCTCATATACTCAAGCTGGACCTAGGACAACATTCACTTCTGCTTCCTGTGCACCAAGATGTAGAATTTTCAGATTCTTCTCCAGCACCACATCTGCCTTCACCACACCATGGTTTCCATCTGAGACAAACTAAACTTTTCTATACCATCTCCATCTAAATGTTTTCCTCTATAAGAGTTTTTGTACTCATGTTTTCTCTTCACAATAATAGACACCCTAAGACTGAAGTTGATGCCAGGAAAAACATGGAAAAAGGTGATTCTGGAGATGATTTGAATTGTAGGGGCCTATTCCAGGAGGTTTTAGGAGAAAATAATTTTAATATATGGGCTAGAGACTATTCTTCTGATGTTTTCACAAAGAATGCAGCAGTACTTTGTCTGAAAACTGGCTGAGGCTAAAGTAAAAAGTTTTGCATTAATCCATTCTAAATTCTACAGGTATAGGATAGGTATAACTTATTTTTATATAATGTTTTGATTTGAATTTCTTACAAGAATACTTTTAAAGATAAATAATAAAATAATTACTAATTTCTTTGTGAAAGTACTGCTTGCCAGTGAAAATAATTACTTGTTAACACTCTGTTATTCTATAACAAGTTGCTTACTTGTGACTGTACATGGGTTTTTAGGAATGATTTATTTTGTTTACCTGTAGTACATAATATATACGTATGTATGCATGTATGCATATGTGTAAAGTTTTATGGGGGTTGAAACACTTTTCCTTCTACCCATCAACTACGTGTATGTATTTATATATGTAAATCCTATCTGGATGTGTGCTGCTCTATCTACCAATTGTTTATATATGTGGATGAATGTGTGCATGTTAAATGCTTGGAGGCTGTTTGTTGGAGCCTGGTCCTAACCATTCAAACTATGAATGTGTATATGTCTATCTGCAAGTCTCTATACATGTAGATATGTATGTATGAATGTATGTATGCATGTATATATTTGTATGTATGAAGTTATTGCACTCTATTTTTGTTCTACTTACTCAATGTGTGTGTGTGTGTGTGTGTGTGTGTGTGTGTGTGTGTGTGTGTGTGTGTATAAAGAGCACAGATTATTTTGCTAGACACAGAGAGTGCCATCCCCAGTAAATTAAGCTTTGAGCCCTCACAGAAAAGTCTATTGAGTAACTTCTCTAACTTCTGATATTCAAAGACTATAGCAACATATGGACCCACCCCTGTTAGTGGCTCTATGCACTTATTTCCAATGTTTATGTGCCTGAGTTTACCAATCAAACGGGTGCCACAGCTGGTGATTGGAAAAGATCTATGATTAAATGTAGCAAACTGAATAAGACAAAAACATGCAAAATATACAGTTCAAGATCAGTCTGGCCTATAGAGAATGTTCTAGGACAGCCAAGGTAAAGCAATAAACGAAACCATCAAAAACAAAAGCCTGGTGAACTTGAAATGTAATTGAATAAAGGGGTCATGTTCAGGCTCAGCAGGCAGCAGAACTTGGTTGTATTGGCTGCATGAATCTGACATTAAAGTCAATAATAGAGCAAAGGGTTATAGAATCTCCATCATGAACTAAGGAAAGACTTGGCAAAGGCCAAATATGTGTCAGGGTTTTCTCTTTTTTTGCAGTACCAGAGAGACAACTTCATGAATTTACGAAGGTAAATGTAGATTGCTCAGTAGACCCCAAGATGCTGGAGATACTGGAGTCATAATATTCCTACTAAGTAAAACTGCAAACAGGAATTTGAATGAGCCCAAGACAGAAATGTTCTTTAGGGGGGAAAGGTACTATAGGGTTGTAGACTTTGCCATTAGACATAGAGATGCAGAGCTCGGAATTTACCCAGCTACTTTTGAGTCTGGCTTAGGTTGAGTATTTCCTCACTATTTTCTCTCTTCTTCCTGCTGAATGGCAATGTATATCTGGTGCCACTATGTTCTGAATATATGAGATCTACTTTTTCATTTTGACTCTATAGAATGTTACAATTATTGAATACAATCTTTGTGTTTTGGAATTTTAAACAGGGAGGATACTGTTATAAACTACCTGGACCATTGAGAGTGGGCTTATTACATTTCTGTATTAAGGTATAGCTATAGCACATGTAGGCCAGCATATGGTAATTAGAATATGAATGACCTCCATTGACTCGTGTGTTTGAATGTTTGGGTCATATAGAGTAGCATTATCAGGAGTTGCGACTTTGTTGGCTTAGGTGTAGTCTTTTCACAGAAAGTGTGTCACTGTGGGAGCAGATTTAGAGATCTCAGATTCTCTAGACAGGATTAGTGTACCATTCACTTCTGTTACATATGGGTCAAGATTTAGGACACTCAACTCCTTTTATAGTATCATGTCTGCCTTTTTGTCAACTTCTTTTCTACCAGGAGAAAATGCAGTAGCATCTGAAATTGTACTTCAGCCCCAATTAATTCTTTTTTCTTCACAGGTGTTGGTGTGGTCATGGTGTCTCTTCATAGTAATAGAAACCATAAGACAGGCCTTATCTAGTGACTAAGGGCAGCACATGTGGACATCCACAGACAAACAATGTGTAGACTTAGAATCCTGTAAAAGAGCATGATCAAGGATTATAGGAGCCAGATGGGCCAAGGTCACCATAAACACAATTCATATAAGCAACTGACAAGGATTCCTAGAGGCTCAGACAGTTAAAACTGACAATCAAAAAACCTGTGTGGAATTACCATATGTAATCTGCATATATTCATGGTGGTGTAGTTTGTTGTTGTTGTGGGACTATTGAAGAGTAACAGATGCTCTCTCTGATATGTTTTTGAGCTTTTACGACCTTTTCGTCCTACTCAATTCCATTGCCCTACTTGATATTATATTTTGGAGAATGAAACATCAAGATACAACTCTGGCAAGACTGATTCTAATGGATGCTGAAATGATCTGCTGTTCCAGCTCCCTGCTTAACCTGATGCTGTTTCCAAAGACATACTCCCAAAAGAGTTTCAGGAATCGCTGCTGATTTCTGTTGACTTCAATTAATCCAGCCTTTCAATGATCCAGCTAGGACTTCAGTTAAGTCATAAATTTTCTAAGTAGACAGAGACTGGATTACAAATGCTAAAGTTAGGTTTCTTAGGTCTAACCAATTTTTCTAATTTTCTCTTCTTCCTCATCCCTTAAAATAATCCATCACTCCAATTGAGCAGGAAGAAGCTATGAAAATATATCATTCTAATTCCTGGGATTTTCTAGTCTGGTTATGGTTATTTGATATACTATACATACGTTGTCTTTTTAAGGGTTAGTTTGTATTTGGTCATAATTTAGGACTGAGAAGAACTATATAGAGAAGTTAGACTTAGTGATTTCAATATTTTTCTTCTTCTCTATCCTTTCCCTCTTAGGTAAGGGAAAAGGGTTGAAAAAAAATAAAGAGGGGGTAGAGAAACATAAGAAGTTTCATAAATAAGGATAGGTTATTAAATTTTCTCTTAAATAAAATATTTTATAGCCACAATATTACATTGGAGGAATCTGTATGTTTTCATACAGAATTATGTTTTGTTACATCGGTACAGGTTTAAAGTTTACATTGACAGAAATATCTATATATTGATACAAAATTCAAAAATAATTTTGTTACACTTAGATATCCATAGTGCCTATTCAACTAATTTAAATCATGGCTATATTAGGTTCTAACTTAGTTAATTACAATAAAGTATTTTCAATATTATTCAAATAGTAAATAGCTAGGAGTATTCAAAGTTTAACAGTTCAGATATTATATATGTACATAACATATGTAATTATATATTTATATATAGTCTTCAAAAGCATCAAAGATTCACAGAAATTTGCATTTAAAATCATTTTATTATTAATAGACTTTTTAAGCTAAAAGACGTATCTGCTCCTGACGGTGCCCATTCAATTTCAAAGAAGATATTGAGCATTACCTCCATATGCAGTTGACTCAATTGTGCTAAGCTATCCACTGGGCAAGAGTTGCATTTATTTAATCTACAGAGTACTGTCAAAAAAATGCTGGATACCCAACTACTAAGCTCTACTAAGACGGCACAAACTAAGGTCTGTCAGATGGTTCTGGGCCAGAAGGCTGATGACAGTTGCTCCAGCATTTTAAGGAATATCATGGAGTGTCCAGGATGTCAGGTATCTCTACAATTCATACAGGCTCTTAAGCCATTTCTTTGTGTTTCCTCCATATCCAGGTAAAATTTATCTCATTCTTAGAACTATGATGGGGTTGAAGACGACTTATTGTCTCATAATCAAACTTATGTTGCTTTAGAAACATTAGGAAAGATGATATAGATTTCAAAAGATGGTTTTCAAATGGCAATACAAGTCAAAATCAAGCTGAATCTAATGGAACAGAAAGCCAGAAAGAGTATTGGACCTGTCAGCACAGGGAATACTTTCGTGAACAGAACACTGATGGTTCAGATCTAAGATCAATAACTGATGAACGGGACGTTGTCAATCTTAAAGGGTTCCAAAAGGTAAAGGACACTGGCAATAGGACAAAACAGTAACCTAGAATCTGGGAAAAGAACTTTACTAACGCTATATATGATAGAGGGCTAATATCCAAAATATATAAAGAACTCAAGAAGATAAACTCTGAAAAAAATAATAACCCAATTGAAAAATGTGGAATAGTGCTAAAAATAACTCTCAACAAATGAATCAGAAAATAGAAGCAACTCAGGTGTCCCTCAAACAAAGAATGAATACCAAAAAAAAAAAAAAATGTGGTATATTCACACAATAGAGTACTATTTCACTATTTACTAGGACAACACAAATTTTGCAGGCAAATGGATGGAAGTAAAGTAATTCTGACTGAGGCAACGCAGATGCAAATGAATGCACATAAACCTATAGAATGTAAGAAATTTAACAAGGAAGGCCCATATTAGATATAGGAGAAAACAGAAACAGGATCAGGTATGGAGGTCGGGTTAAGGGAAACAGGAGCGAAACCCAGAGGGCAAGGGGGATGAACAGAAACACACAGCCTCAGTGGTGGCAGGTGGGGGGACCCTCTAAAATGTACCAGAGCCCTAGGAGGTGAAAGTCTCTCAGAACTCAATAGGTATGACCACAAGCAAATGTCCAACAATGCAAACAAGGAACTCGTCCAGCATAACTTGGGATCTATTTCATGGGGAGAAGCAGGTGATGTGGGGGACCAAGGCTTGACTCTGTTACTGGTGCTATGATATACTTAAATACCGGGAGCCTAGCATGGCTGTCCTCTGAGTTGCTACCAGTAGCTGACTTGAAACAGAGGCAGATATTTACACCATACCTTTGAGCTGAAGTATGGAACTCCTATGCTTGAATTAGGGAAAGGATTGAGGAAGCTGAAGAGGAGGGCAATCCCATAGGATGACCAGCAGTCTCAACTAAACCAGACCTCAGAGAGCTCCTAAAGCCTGAGCTACCAATCAGGTAGCATTCACGGGCTGGTCTCAGGCCCTTAGCACATATAGAGAAGATGATAGTCTTGTGTGGCCTCAATGGAAAATGTTCCTAATCCTGTAGTGATTTGAGACCCCATTCCCTGGTGAAGGGGGAAGCCTAACATTGGCTGGTGAAACATCCTCTCAGGGAAAGGGGGAAGTGGAATAGGATGAGGACCTGCTGGAGGAGGTGGGGCACAAAGGACCAGAAGCCAGGACAGTGGCTGCTTTTTTGGTCTTCATAGAAATTGGCTTCTACCCTGTAGGCTCATGGGCAGAGATAAGTCAGATTCTGCAAAAGAATGAGTATTGTTTGCCCTTTGCCCTTAAATCCATATCCCTGTCATGATTGGCTAAAAAACTTTAATAAGCTTATATGATAAACAATAAAGTTAGATGCTGGTCTCTGGAGTCTGAATCTAAGGAATCTTCATGGGCCTGGTCTCTACCCCTCACTTCCACCCAGAGTTTCTGTCCCCACATGTAACAATCTCAGAAATATAACTACAATTAAATAAATATAAAAAGTTGAATATGAACAAAAAATATGCCTATGATTTTCTCTTTCCACAAATTTTAAGTTCTGGCATGCCTCAAACCCCACTGAAGAGCAAGGGCTTAAACCTTTTCTTAAACAAATCACTTGTACTTCCACAGAGCTGCACTCCAGTACCCAACACTGCAAATTAGGATCTAAATTACTAAAGGGACATTGGATCTTTCTGTGGAAAGCACAAATTATCATCAACTCAGAAAGCACCATGGCTGTCAGGAGTGACGAGTAGTTCCCACAGTCATTATTATTAAGGCACTGGCCCTTAGCATATCTATGATTTTTTACAGCATCTGGAATGCTCAACTGTATTCCTGAGTTCCCTGTTTACAGTCCTTCCCAGACCTTCTGTTTACTTTTGTGTACAGCTTATGAGCATTCCAAATAAATACCTAAGTGATCAAAATGTTCATAGTTTAAAAATTATCAAATAAAAAACAACAGCAACTACTGAAACAAAAACTAAGACAGAGAAACTTGTCTTATGAAAGAAAGTTACAGGAAGCTTTTTATGGCCAAGAAGTCACAATCTACAATGATTCTTTCTAGTAGTACAAAAGCCAGTCAAAGATAAAGATCAATAGGACACACTTTTTAATGCGAAATGAAGATAACATCTCACCTTATTCTGAGGCACCATTGGTGACTTTCCACAAGCTACATTTTTTAAGAAAATCAAATTAACAACACTGTTTTATAAAATAATAAGCTTTCAAATTTTATAGCAATAATTGTGACTATTGTAGCCAATATATATTTTATATTTTTTTAAATATATTTTTATACTTAAACATTAAAATATATATCAAACATTTTTTAAATGATCGGAATTCAAACTAGCGATATATTCTGCTTTCAAAGGCCTTGAAAATAAAAGTTGAGCTATGACATTGAGGTATTAATAGTTTGAGTATGATAACTTGTTTTCCTTTTACTGATAATAGCTTTCTCTTACATAATATATAGTCTGATTGTGGCCCTCCTCTCTCACCCTCACCCCTGCCTTCCTAACTCCTTTATACCTACTCTCCTTTCCAGATCCTTTTTAAAATTAGAAAACAAACACTCTCCTCAGGTATAATAATAAAATGAATTATAATAAGATAAAACATAAAAGTAATACATCAGGAACAAGCAGAGACATATTAAATAGGTATCAAGTAATGATCACATTCATTTACCCACTCATGGATCCCATAAAAACACTAAACTAGAAGCCATAATACATATACTAAGAACATTTTTTCTGCCCCTCTTTCATGGGCTTCTTGATTTATGATGGTATAAATTTGATGGAGATGTTCCATTTAGATTTGAGTGTTTAAGGTCTTTTATTTTATGCACAGTGTCTGGTTGTAGAATTCTGCATTTGTTCTTTATGCTTTAAAAAGAAGTGTCTCTGCTGATAACTAAGAACTTATCTATGGCCTTATACAATGTTGTAAGAAATCATTATTTTTCTTTTATGTTTTGTGTGTGTGTGTGCGCGCGCGCGAGAGGGTGCGTGCGCACGAGCACGCGTGTGTGTTTGTGTGTGTGTGTGTGTGTGTGTGTGTGTGTGTGTGTGTGTGTGTGTTTAGAATTTGGTTTTAACCAAGGTTCTTGGGCTATCTAGTTTCAGCTTCTTGGTCACCAAGGCAATGTCAGGAATGTGTTTCATTTCCTGGAGTGGGCTTTATGTCAAATAATATATTGTTTGGTTACTTACTCAAGATTTGTGCTTAGCTTAACTTATAGGCAGGACACCATTTTTGATCAGAGGACTTGTGACTAAGCTGGCATTTACCTTTTGCATTTGATAATTTGCAAAGTCACTTCTGGTACCAAGAAAAACACAACCATGAGATATACGCTGTGTTTTCAAAGTATTAGCATCATTCATGGATAAAATATGTCTTAAAAAAACAAGTTAGCAAGGAAGAGATGGGAAATCATGTTAAGTGAAATCATTAGATTTTATAAAGACTAAATACCGCAGGTCTTCTATTAATGGGGAAGATACTGAGTAAAAAGCTTAATGGGTAAGAAATACAAATATAGAGGGTGAATGCAACTTGGCAAGAGGAATCTTGATGGCATAGTTCAGTTGTAAAAATATTTTCTTCTGTATAACTGCACAGACACAAGTTACGTTCTCAGCACTCAATGTAAAACATGTATGAAAATGTCAAATTTTATTCTCTTAAAAATGAATACAAACTACTAAAAATACTAAACTATTTTATAATATTTTGAATGAAAAAATTATACTTTATGATGCATCTTTATTGAAGAAAACACATAAATATATCAATTTTGACTTAATTCTATTTACCACTCCTTATATTAAATAAAACATTTGTTCACAACAAAGTAATTTTTTCCATATATGAAGCTTGTAGTAAGATAGGTAATTGGTTTATTACTTTTTTTTTAACTGTTTAGCTATTGGTACCCTCCTTGTTCTCTCTTCTACATTTCCTAATCACATTCTTCTTCTCCAAGTCACCAAGAGTCACCAAGAGTCACCTGGGGCCTAAAGTCTCACAATAGTTAGGCACATCTTCTCCTACTGAGGCCAGACAAGAAGCTCCTCTGTCATATATGTGTGGGCCTTGGATAAGCTCACCTCTGCTGCCTGTTTGGTGTCTTAGTGTCTCAGAGATCTCAAGGGTATAGGTTAGTTAAGACTGCTGGTCTTTCTATGTGGTTGTCCTCCTCGGTTGGTTGTGACTATCTATGTCTATCTCAGTCAGATGCTTGTTAGGCCTCTCAGAGGACAGTCATGCTAGTCTCCTTTCTTTTACCACATCATATCAGCAGTAATAGTATCAAGCCTTGGAGCCTACCTTGGGATGGATCCCACGTTAGGCCATTCCTGGACTGCCTTTCCACCAGCCTCTTCTCCATTTTTGTCTACACAGTTCTTTTAGAAAGGAACAATTCTGGGTCAAAATATTTGACTGTGGGATGGCAACCCCATCTCTCCAATTGATGCCTTGTTGTTCTACTGGATGTAGACTCTACAAGTTCCCACTGTTGAGCATTTTATCAACATCCCTTCCTTTGAGTTCTGTGTGTTTCTCAAATTCCAGGTCACTAGTACTTTCTAGAGGGTCCCTCCACAAGGTTACATATTTCCTTTTATTCTACTAAACATGAAGGATTCTCTCTTGTTTATCTCTCCTATACTTGATAATATTTCCCTTTTACCCATCTTCTTCCCTTCTTCCACCTCTCTTTCTCTGTCTTCCAACAAAATCAGTAGGAAACATAAAACTTCACTAACTCCATCTCCAATACAGGGATAATGTCTAAAACATATAAACAACATAAGGAGTTAAGCTCCAAAAAAACCAGATGGCCTAATTCAAAAAAAAAAAAAAAAAAAAAAAAATGGGAGTATAGAACGAAACAGAGAATTCACAACAGAGGAGTCTTGAATGGATAAGAATCACTAAACGAAATATTCTAAGTGATTCATCACAAGGGAAATGCAAATCAAAATGATCCCGAGATTTCAGGAATCAGAATCAAAATGGCTAAGATAGGAAACCAAGCAAACAAACAAAACAAAAACAACCAAAAAAACAAAAAACAAACAAACAAACAACAACAACAACAAAACAAAAACTCAGGTGGCAGGACATGCTGGCAAGGATGTCGAATAGAGGGAACACTCCTCCATTGCTGGCAGGACTGCAAACTGGTAATCAACTGCACTTTGGAAATCAACGTGCAGTTTCTTCAGAAAATTGGAAGTAGTTCTACCTGAAGACCCAGCTATACCACTCTGGGGCATATACCCAGAAGGTGCCCCACCCTACCACGGAGATATATGTTCTATGATGTTCAAAGTGGCTTTATTTGAAATATCTAGAAGCTAGAATCCACCTAGATGTTCTATAATTAAATAATGGATACAGAAAATCTGTTTAAAAGTGGTTGTTCCAGTCTGGCAGGTTCTCAATAAATTGGACATAGTACAACCTGATGACCCAGCTATAGCACTCCTGGGCTTATACCTAAAAGAAGCTCAAACATCTAACAAGGACACATGCTCAACAATGTTCATAGCAGCCTTATTTACAATATCCAGAAGCTCAAAAGAACCCAGATGTCCTTCAACAGAAGAATAAATACAAAATGTGTGGTAAATATACACAATGGAGTACTACTTAGCTATGGAAAACAATGACTTCATAAAATTCATAGGCCAATAGATGAAACTTGATGCTATCATCCTGAATGAAGTAACCCAATCACAAAAGAACACTCATGTCATGTACTCACTTAAAGTGGATACTAACCTAAAAATCTCAGAATACACAAGAAATCATCCACAGAACTAATGAAGCTCAAAGAGAAGAACAGAAAGTGGATGCCTCATTCTTTCTTAGAACAAAAAAAAAAAAAATCATGGGACAAATAGAGGAGCAGGGATTGGTAAAAATGATCATTCAGAGACAGCCTCACCTGGGGATACACCCCATATGCACCCAATAAACCCAAGCACTCTTGCTGATGCCAAGTAGTACTTTCTGGGAAGAACCTGATATGGATGCCTCTTCAGAGGTTTTGCCAGAGCCATACTGATACAGAGGGGGATGCTTGCAGCTAACCATCACACTGAACATGAGGACTCCAATGAAGGACTGAGAGAAAGGACTGAAGGAGCTGACAGGGTTTGCAACCCCATGGGAAGAACAAAATTATCAACTATCTAAACACACCACAGCTCCCAGGGACTAAAACTCCAACCAATGAGGTCACATGGATAGACCCATGGCACCAGGTGCATATGCAGTAGAGGATAATATTTTCTGATATCAATGGGAGCAGAGGCCTTTGGTCCAGTGAAGGCTCGTTTTCTAATTGAAGGGGAATATCATGGTGCTGAGATGAGTGAGGGTGGTTGGGAGGGGGAGCACCTTTATGAAGGTAATAGGAAGGGGAGGTGGAATGAGATCGTGAAAAGAGATAATATCTGAAATGTAAATGCAGAGAATATCAAATAAAAACATTGGAAGAAAAAATGTGTTTCATTTACATAATAAAATACTATGCAAATACTAAGAACAAGGACATCATGAGGTTTGCCGCCAAATGGATGAAACTAGAAAATATCCTGTGTGAGGTAGCTCAGACCCAAAAGGACATGCATAGTATGTACTCACTTAAAAGTGGATATTAGCCAAAAAAGTTTAGAATACCTATGATACACTCTACAGAACTCCAAAAGTTTAACAAGCTGAAGGGCAAAAGTGAGAATGACTCAATCCCACTAAAACAGATAATTTTAGTTTTAAATTTACAGTACTTTTGTTTAAAACAGTATGAGTCATTCATAATTAAATAGTAATTCATGACTAAATTGTTAAATGTTCTCACTGTTGCAGAATGAATAAAGGTGGCCTAGTAGAAAATAAAGAAAAGCAAAGCCAAAAAAAAAAGAGAAAGAAAATAACACTCAATTGTATAATTTATGAAAAAGCATACAACTAGCAACTAAAAATATAATTTTAGGACATGATTGATTGTTCATTTTGCTTGTTATACAATCATAAAGGCCTGCCTTCAGATGCCAGTCCACATACAGGAAGTGGCAGTCATCTCCTCTATTGTCAAAAGAGGGCATACAAAGAATAGAAGACACTGGCCCTCACTTGGTTGACAATATGTTCATATTGTTGATTTCCTGGCTCAGTGAGCGAGCACATCTTTGAGAATAAGCTAGAAATTAACTGAAGAATGCATCTATTACACACTTATGGGATTGATATGCATACATGTTCACAATGCAAATATGAATAGAGACATACAAAACACTAAGACAGTGAAAACAATCAAGTCCATTATCGCTCATGACTAGATAATAGAAAAAAGTACAGTTGACACAAACATTATAAAATTAATATAAAATAAACATCAAAAAATCAATTGGAGAGCTTTAAAGAATGAAATTTACTAGGGTCCATAAGAAACCCATATACACATCTATTTTAAGTTAGTTTTCTTCAGAGAATGAATTTATACTAGTTAATAAGTCATAAAGGTAAATGGCAGAAATTTGAGATTTAAATTTGGTACACGCTTTCTTTAGCATAATGGAGATAATTAAATTCCTGAAGTCATTATTTATTACATTTACATATTGTTTTCTTAGTTATGTTCCTTTTCTGAATGCAAACTTGAATGAATTGGAAAACATACAATCCATGAGTAACATGCTTTATTATACAAGATGCTCAATTCAACAGGGATGATTTCTTTAATGGTTTCAGTCTTTGACTCTCCGTCAAGATATTTTGATGAAAATCAATAAGACTAAAAAGTCTCATGTGTTTCTGAGGCAAAAGATGTCATCATTCTAAAATGCATGAGTGATGAAAACTGCTGTGCTTTATATAATTGGCCTTCTTAAAATAAATCAATGTAATTTGTATATCCTCTTAGTCATAAATTCTGAATATTAAAATCAGTTGTTTACTTTATCCTGTACCATATGGATTAGTCTTTATTTAAAAAAGGAAACCTGTAAATTTAAATAGCAACTTTCTCTGTTATAAAACAAAAGTGAAATGACTACTGTTATTTTAAAATATGTACTTAAGAGTTCCCTGTCTGTTGCAGTTAGTATAACAGCCATTGCTTACAATAAATAATTTTTTTCCTTGTTCTTAAGTTGTTTAGTCACTTTCTTTAATTTTTTCTTTTTTAAAAATTTTATTACTTTCTGGATTTACATTTGAAATGTTATCCTCTTCCCCCACCCCACTCCTATCCCTCCTCCCCCTCCACTTGTCTTCAAGAAGGTATACCTTCTCCTAATCACTCTCCACCCCATTGCCTTGGCATTCCCCTACATTGGGAAAACATTCCCTCCCTGGACCAAAGGCCTCTTCTCACATTGATGCCAGATACTGCTAGCTTCAGCTACATGTGTAACAAGTGCCATAAGTCTCTCAATGTGTGCTCAATGGTCGGTGTTTTAGTCCATGAGTCTTTTGGAGGATATGGTTGGTTGATAATGTTGTTCTTCCCATGAGGTTGCAACCCCTTTTAGCTCCTTCAGTCCTTTCTTTAGCACCTTCATTAGGGTCCCCATGTACAGTCCCATGGTAAGCTACAGGCATGCTCAGCTGTATACACAGTCTGTATAACTCTGCAGAGCCCCTGAGAAAGAATTTCTATCTGGTTCCTGACAGTAAGTACTTCTTGGCATCAGCAATTTGGAGGCTGCATATGGCATGTTTCCACAGGTGAGGCAGCCTCTCAATGATTTTTTTTTCAATAACTGTTCCTCTATTTGACCTTGTATTTTTCTCCTGTGAGTGTTTTGTTCCTCCTTACTAAAAAGGACTGAGGCATCTCCATTTTAGTTTTCTTCTTTTTTTCTTTTCTTTTTTTTTCTTTTGATTTTTTTTTTTTACTTCAAAGTTTTCTTTATTTCTTTTTTTCTCTCTTACACTTTATTTTTAAAATGAGGGATACGTATACAGATTTTCAAAGGCATTTTGGCATAACACTATATGAATATTTTTATCAGTACTTAATTCTTTCACAGGTTTGATATCATGTATTGAAATCCCACTAGTTACCATAAGCATAAAGTACATGTAGGAAAGAATGTAAGATGGAAACTATCAGTTTTCCTAGTGAGTATAGATTAAGCATAATGATCTTTGAATACCAAAAATTGCAACAAGGTTTAGCTCTTGGATTATTAATGATTTAAGGTCCAGGTGTACCACACTCTGAGAGGGTGCTATAAATTTAAATTTTTCCTAAGAAGAACTGAGGCTTTCATTTTTTGGCCTTTGTTTTTCTTGAGCTTCATATGGCCTGTGAGTTGTTTCTGGGGTATTCAGAGCTTTCTGGGGTTAGTGTCCAATTATCTGCCTTAAAGAAATACAGAAGAACACAGGTAAAAAGTACAAGTATTAAAGAAGAAGTACAAAAATCTCTTAGAGAACTACAGAAAAACATAAGCAAACAAATGAAGAACTTGAAGAAAACCATCCAGAATCTAAAAATAAAAATAAAAACAATAAAGAAAACATAAAAAGGGACAATTTTGGAGATAGAAAACCTAGGAAGGAGATCAGGAGTCATAAATGCAAGCATCACCAACAGAACACAAGAGATAGAAAACAGAATCTCAGGGGCAGAAGATACCATAGAAAATATTGACACACAGTCAAATAACATGCAAAATTCAAACAACATATAACTCATAACATCAAGAAAATCCAGGACAAAATGAGAAGTCTAAAACTAACAATAATAGGTATAGAATAGAGTGAAGATTCCCAAATTAAAGGGACAGTAAACTTCTTCAACAAAATATAGAAGAAAACTTCCCTAACCTAAAGAAAGAGATTTCCATGAACAAACAAGAGGACTACAGAACTGCAAATAGACAGGAGCAGAAAGAAATTACTCTTCTCACATCATAGCCAAAACACCAAATGCACACAAAAAAAGAAATAATATTAAAAGCATTATGAAAAAAATGTCAAGTAACATATAAAGGCAAACCTATCAGAATTTACTAGGCTTCTCAACAAAGACTATGAAAACTAAAAGATCCTGGTCAGATGTCATACTGACCCTAATAGAACAAAAATACCAGCACAGGTTACTATATTGAGCAGATCTGTAAATTATCATATATGGAGAAACCAAGTTATTCCAAGACAAAACCAAATTCTCGCAGTATATTGTCAGATACCAAGCCGTACAAACAATAATAAATGGAAAACTCCAACACAGCAGAAAAACTACATCCTAGAATAAAGAATAAATACATAAACAGCACCCAACATTTTCTTATATAGAGGAAATATGCTCAATGACAAAGACAGACACTACCTCAGAGTAAAAGGCTGAAAATTTGAGTAATTTGTCCCCAAGCCATCTTTAAGTAGCGATTCTAATATCGAATAAAATTGACTTCCAACTAAAAGTTATCAAAAAATATAAGGAAGGACAGACACGTCATACTCATCAACAGAAAAATCTACCAAGATTAACTATTGATTCTGCTCTAAATGCATGGGCACCCTCATTCATAAAAGAAACTTTACCAAAGCTCAAAGCATACATTGACAACACACAATGATACTGGAAGGCTTCAATACCTCACTGTCATCAATGAACAGATCATGGGAACAGAAACTAAAAAGAGACTAACAGAAGTTATGAACCAACTGGATTTAACAAATATCTAGAGAATATTTTATCCTAAAACAAAATAATATACCTTCTTCTCAGAAACTCCTGGTACCTTCACAAAACTGATCATATAGTCAGTCACAAAACAGGCCTCAAAAGATACCAGAAGATAGAAATAATCCAGTGCATCTTATCAGATCATCAAGGGTTAAGGCAGTTCTTTAATAACAACAAAATCGAACAGAGAGGCCACATACATGTGGAAGTTAAACAATGCTCTACTCAGTGGTAGTTTTGTCAAAGAAGAAATAAAGAAGTTAAAGACTTTTTTAGACTTTAATAAAAAACAAGGCACAGCATACCAAGCATATGTGATAAAAATGAAAGCAGTGCTAAGAGGAAAACACAGCATTGTGTGCCTCCAAAAAGAAACTAGTGAGAGCATGCACTAGCAGCTTGAGAGCTCCTCTAACAGCTCTAGAATAATAAGAAAAAAATATATACCCAAAAGGAGTAGATAGAAAGAAATAACATTTAGATTGTCCTGAATGTGTTTGTATTTTAATGTTAATTCCACTTCCCCAAGATGGGGTGCTTACTCACATGAGTCTAACTGAACCTTACCATTTTAATTAGTAAATAATAGAAAGCCAGTGATTGCACTAGGCAAGAGAAATACAGAGGGCTAAGAGGTCCAGAGGAGGTAAGAGGACAGAGGGGGAAGGTCATGGTGATATGGAGCTTCCCAAGGACCAGCTGGACCCAGGTGATATTGATTGGTTTTAAAAAGCTATGAACATTAAGGATTTTAGAGGTCTAGTATCTCATATAGAAGGGCAGTTTGTATCTTTGTCTATTTGATGTAATCTTGTTGGGTAGAGAGTTTATGGATTAGGAGTTGAACATATAAACCTCTATAAAAAGCTATCGGGCTGTAAAGTTGCATTTTTGCGTGATATTGGGGTACAGAAACACCCTAGGACAAAGGCAGAGACTAGGGGGTGGAAAACTCTCCAAGGAAAGGAGTTGTGAAAGCAAGTTGGGCTGTGTTGGCGCCTCAGACCGGGCTCCAGAGGCCTGAGCAGCTCTGTATCAGAGTCAGGCCTGAGGAGTGAGACCTCAGGATTGATAAAGAGATAAATAGCTTATTATTTTTTTAATATTTACTGCAACAATAACACAACTCAGAGCAGAAATCAACCAGTTAGAAACCAAAATAACTATACAAAGAATCTACAAAAAACAGGAATTGGTTCTCTGAGAAAATAAACAAGATAGATAAATCCTTAGCAGTTTAACCAGAGGGAACAAATATAGTATCCAAATTACAAAACGAAAAATTAAAAGAGAGACACAATAACAGAAACCAACACAATTTAAAAAAATAATCAAATCCTACTATAAAAGCAAATACGGAAAATCTGGATAAAATGCAGTTTTTTTTTTAGACAGATACCAGGTACCAAAATTAAATCAGGATCAGATAAACCATCTAAAATGTCCCATAACCACTAAAGAAATAGAAGGAGTCATTAAAATCTCACAACCAAAAAATAATAATATTAATCTCAGGAATAGATGGGTTTAGTTCAAAATTCCACGAGATCTCCAAAGAAAATCTAATACCAATGCTCTTCAAACTATTCCACAAAATAACTATTTCATTACATGAAGCCGCAATTATGCTTATACCTAAGCTCCACAAAGACTCAATAAAAGAAAGAGAACTCCAGACCAACTTTCCCTATGTATATCAATGAATAAATACTCAATAAAATTCTTGCAACCCAAATCCAAGACCCCATCAAAATTATCATCTGTCATAATCAAGTAGGCTTCTTTCCAGATATGTAGAAATGATTAAATATAAGGAAATCCATCAACATAATCGCCATATAAACAAAATCAAAAAAAAAAAAGAAAAACAAAACAAAAACACTTGATCTTTTCACTAGATGCTGAGAGAGCATTTGACAAAATTCAATACCCCTTCATGTGATAGGTCTTGGAAAGATCAGGAATCTAAGGCCCATACCTAAACACAGTAAAAGCAATATATAGAAAACCAGTAGCTAAGATCAAACTAAATAGAGGTAAACTTGAAGCAATCACACCATAATTAGAGACAAGACAAGTTGCCCATTCTTTCCTTACCTAATCAATATAGTAATTCAATTCTTAGCAGGAGCAATTAGATAATAAAATGAAGTCAAGGGATACAAATTGCAAAGAAAGAAAGCAAAAATATCATTATTTGCAGAAAATATAATAATGTACTGAAGTTACTCCCAAATTTCCATCAGAGAACTTCTTCAGCTGATAAGCAAT
This sequence comes from Micromys minutus, assembly GCF_963924665.1. Classification (NCBI taxonomy): domain Eukaryota; kingdom Metazoa; phylum Chordata; class Mammalia; order Rodentia; family Muridae; genus Micromys; species Micromys minutus. Next base: position 39,013,976 of record NC_137981.1, on the reverse strand, counting down.
GTCAGAAAATTGGTTGGATATAAATTTAACACCAACTAATCAGTAGCCTTCCTCTACTCAAAAGATAAACAGGCTGTGAAACAAATTAGAGAAAAGACACCCTTCACAGTATTCATAAATAATATGAAATACCTTGATTTGATGCTAACCAAGCAAATAAAAGGTCTGTATGACAATAACTACATTTATAATATAATTCATCTTTATTCACCTTCTATGGGTCCAGATGTGTATAGAACTTGTCATATATTTCAGAGTACAAACTTTCAATATAGTAGAAAGAACAAACACACAATAAATTGATATTGTGTTAACATTTATATGAATAAATTTAATGTATTAAAAGACATTGAAATAAAAAATATATGAATAATTTAATCTTTCTAAACCTTTTTGTGTGAGAACAGAATATTGTATATACATGGAATCTTAGAAATGCCATTATTAAAATCGATGAACACAGAGTTCTATATATCAACACAAAATTATGCATCTAAAGGATAACAAAATTTGTTTGCATATATTGATCTATATAGTAATTTTAAACACATTCAAAATAGATGTTTTAAAACACACAAGGCCTGCAAAATATAAAAGTAACTAAATACAGAAGTGGGAGATATGACTATCATTATGCAGAAACACATCAACTGAGTATCCATTTTCATATGCTCTGCCATGCATGCTTAAATGCAAATGGCACTGTATAAAGAAGGACCTAAAAACATGAATGGTGATAAAATGATTTAGAAATAAAAAAATGTTTAAGATAAACTATGTTTGAGGTTAGTAATTGTAGAGTCTAAAGTGATATTTAAGATTGAAGGGTCAAATACAAGTTATAGAAGTATAAGAAAATTATTTAAGATATATTTGAAATAGAAAACATTTCATACTTCTCCTCAACAATGTATTGTTATACAAAGATTTTAAAGTACAGAATTTAACATTGATCATTGTTGTTTCAATAAGCTAATGGAGCACTGGCTGCTTACAATTTACTCACAAGCTAAAGATTTTAAACTCCCTTTGATTTTTCTCTGAATATGAAATTAAGAGTGCTTCTGATCATCCTAAAAACTTCTGTGCTCAATCTGTATATTGCACTCCCTTGACTAGGAAAAAATATTTGATATCTTTTAGTCAAACCTACTGATTTTTAATAGCCATGTCTGATCATGTTGTCTTACAGACACCTGCTAACTACTTTTTATAAAATATGAATTTAAATACAATGATAACTGCTAACACTTATTCTTTTGTAAACTAAAATTCACATAAATTACAGAGGATCATACAGGTATAAGAGTTGAATGTACCTTCCACATATCTAATGAACTCTAGATAAATATATCCATTTGCTCTTGAAAATGGGATTTTCTCTTGGTCTTGAGATTTCTTACTGTCTCCAGTTATTAGACTGTCCAGTCTTTCTTGAATATGGAAAGGACATTGTGACATGGTTTCCTGTCTCTAAAGCAGAGGTTTAGACTCTTTAGACTCTTTAGGGCAAGGGACTTCAAAAGTGTTGATGCTTGCTGTGTGTATAGGATTTCTTTGTAGACTAATTTACATAATTTAGTTAATGTTCCTCCTTTGAGAAATAGTCTCGATGTAAAAGATGCTAGGGATTGTTCTCTCCAGAGTTAATGACTCCACAGTAATTAGATGCAGCACATGTTTGGGACGCAAAGTTATGTCTGTGTCTTTAGCATAAATGGTAAATGCTGTGACCTTCAAGACAACCCTTAAGGGTGTGGGAAAGTACTCTAAAACATGACTTCAAAATAAATATATAAATCTCAACTACACAAAATATATGAATACCATATGGATTAAAGTAGAAAATTCATGGGCCTAAACTAAATAAAACAAAGCAACAACAACAAAAAATATGTCAGTGGCACTAATATTCAAATTGTCAGAAAAATGTTAAGGAATGGGATAAAGAGATTTGGAGAATGGTGATTGCAGGACAATATCCCTCCCAGCTAAGATTATTGCTAGTGCTTACAAAAGCAAGCCTATTTCTGAGTTTGTCTGTGACAGAGTGAGATCATGCCAAGGCATGGTGGAAATGGCAATCTTAGAGCAATATCCCACCCAACTAGCATATTGCTTGTGCTTACAAAAACAGACAAATCTCTGAATTCATTTGCCATCCATTAAAAAAAAAATGTACTTTCTATCCTTTTCTAAGTATCAAATTGCTAAGGATGAATGTTGATTCACTTATCAAAATGAGATGATCAAATGAAACTTGAGGTGGCAGATTGAATTGATATGCAAAGAAAAAAATGAATCTTTGGTCTGTGAATGCCTAGCTATATGGAGGTACTGTCTAGAAGAGTTGTATGGGGCAGAATAGAAGGCTGTTAGCTGGCTTCCCACCTCGCTGTCAGTCATTTCTTTTGCTTCTTCTAAACACCCCTTCATTAGGACTCCTGACCAAGCTGAGGCTGCTCCTTAGAACTCAACAATATTAATTTCTATCTAATTTATATTTGTCCCAGAATATTTTCATTTAGCTAACAGACTCCATCAATCTATGGAGCTGCTAAACACTGAGTTGATGTAAGCTGATGTTAACTAATCCAGCTGATATGATTGTTCCATTTCGGTTAGATCAACAAATCAGATACTTTTGAAAAATGTCCCATTGCCTTACCGTTGACCTACATTTAAGCTTTTTTGGACCTCTCTGATGGCATTCTAATGTCAGAAGAAAAATATGGTATCCATTCTCCCACCTTACAGGCTGAAGTACTAAGTCAAAAATGAACCCTCCTAAACCTGTGCTGAAAAGGACCCCACATTCTGATCCTGACCACTCTGATCGCTATACAATATATTGGATCCAGTTCTGGATACATCACGTTTATCAGAATTTGGTCCAACAGATACATCAGAACCTACACCAGAAATAGGTCAGTGGACAACACTCACAGGACCAGATAAAATCAGATTGGTGTTGAGAATTCAGCCTTGAGTCAGAATTGGCACTCCAGACCACCACCCACACCCATATGCAGCTTGATGTCCAGGTGTTCTGACACAACCAGTCTCAAAGATGAGACAACACACACTCCAATACCTGACATAAATGGGACACCAATGGAGCCCAGCAGAAGTGTAACTCTATCTACTCTTCCCTGCCTGAGATATCTCCCTTTTGGCCCACAACTTAACATGGGGCAGAGCTGGTGTTCTAGATGTTCTTTCAAAGACAGAGTAACTCCAAGGAGCTCCTTTAAAACCATGCTCAAAGGCTCATAGGAGAAATTGGATACAACTTGAGACAGCAAGGCCAATTGACACCTAAGATAACCAGATGGCAAGAGGTGACCGCAAACATAAATGCAAGAAAATCCAATGTTAGTTAGCACCATCAGAACTTAGCTCTCTCACCAGAGCAAGCACTAGATACATTAACACACATAAAAAGCAAATGTCTAACCTAAAATCACATATAAAGATTATAGAGGACCTTAAAGAAGACATAAATAACTCCCTTACAGAAACACAGGTAAGCACACTTAAACAGGTACAAACCCTTAAATAGGAAACACATAAATTCTTCAAAGAAGTATAGAAAAACACAATCAAACACATAAAGAAAGTGAGCAAAACCATCCATGATCTAAAAATGAAAACAGAAACAATGAGGAAATCACAAGGGGGGAGGTTTTAACTCTGGAAATGTAAATCCTAAAAAAAATATATCAGTTACAGATGCAAGGGTCACTAACACAATGTGAGGGAGAGAAGACAGAATCTCAGGAACGGAAGATATAATACATAATATTGACCAGTCAAATAAGATACAAAGCATAAAATGCTCCTAACCCAAAGCATGCAGTAAATTCAAGATATAGTGAAAAAAACAAACCTAAAAATAATGTGAATAGAAGACAATAAAGAGTCTCAATGGAAAGTGCCAGGAAACATCTTCAAGAAAGTCAGAAAAAAACTTCTTTAACCTAAAAAAAAAAAAAAATCATGAACATAAAAGAAGCCTACAGAAGACAAAATCAATTCAGCTATAACAGAAATATACACATAATTGTCAAAACAATAACTGCACAGAACAAAGAAAAAATATTGAAAGCATTAGGACCAAATAGCCAAATAATATATAAAGGTAAACCTATCATAATTACAGCAGACTTTAAGAGAACACAAATGCCATCCCAGACTACTATAGCCAGCAAAATTCTCAATCCCCATAGATAAAGAAACCAAGATATTCCATGACAAATGAAAATTTAAACAATGTGTTTGTAAAAAGAAGTACTCCAGAGGTTACTAGAAGGAACAATCAAAAATAAGGAGAAAAACTATATTCAAGAGAACACAAAAGTTAATTATGCCTCATCAGAACTCAAATAAGAGAATCATATAAATATAACACTTCCCCTGTAAGCAAATATAATAGAAGCCAGCAATAATTGGTCTTTATTATCTTTTATTATCAATGAACACAATACAACATAAACAAAAAACACATAGGCGATGCACAAAGAAATTTCACCTCAGTGACAAAAGACAGACACTACTTAGGAATGAACAGGAGGTGCTGGCCCTGAGAGGGGAAGTGTCATTTTCTGCAGGGCTGGGGCTGGGGTGGGAGGAGTGGTAAGGACAGACACAATTGCAAATGAATGGGTGCCCCTATCATGCTGACCACTGTCTGCAGCCCAGGCTGTGCAGCATGGAGTCCATGCCTCAGAAATGGGCCTAGAGTTTGGAATGAGAACTGGAAAGCGGAGCTCTAGATAATAAGTGACCATGATCATAGTCTTCTCTCTGTATGTGCATAGCTTTCAAGTACTTTAATTTCTACTTTTGATTGACCTTCTGAGAGAAGGGCAAAGGAAATGCAATAAAACTGTGTACACATGCCCTCAAGATAGTAGGGCTCATGTCTTGGAGAAGAGGCGAATGCATGTGCTACATGCATTAGTATATAAAACAAGACATATTTGGTTGTAGTACTTCTGCAGAACAGTGTATGACCTGGAGTGATATAGCCAGAGTAACGTTACCAACATCTCTTTCAAAGTTTCTAATTGGCCCCTTACACATAGATTAAGATGTACATTCTCTGCTCTTATTGCAACTTTGCATAGACTAGATTTGAAAACTGTAAAAATATCAACTGGGTAATTTTTAATTTTATATATATATATATATATATATATATATATATATATATATATAATTTTTATCTATAATTTGCTGCTAGGAAACATGAGTGGTATCTCATAAGCATTTTATGCATCAAATAAATAAATATGAAGCTTTAGGCATATGAAAGAAAATAGCAGGTTAGAAAATAATATATATATATATCACTTTATATGAGCATATTATATGAATTTTGTGTATATTTCAGAAATTTTGTCAGTATATATTCTTATGATTGCTTCTAAGCTTGGAAAAAATTTAGAGAAATGCAAAGAGGCTTGATTTTTTAATACTTCTTATTTTCAAACCATTTTTATATTTACAGAAAAGTGTTTAAAAATACATGAATTTATCATAAACTATACATTTAAGTTCTCCAATTAGTAACACTTAATGTGTCTCTCTTGCACTACAATTAACCAGCCAGTATTTTACAGTATTTTTAACCAGAGTCCACATTTTTATATACAATATTTTTTGTTGAAATTTATTTATTTATTAATTTGTTTGTTTGTTTGCTTGTTTGTTTGAGACAGGGTTTCTCTGTGTATCAGCCCTTGTCTATCGTGAAACTCACTTTGTAGACTGGATTGTCCTGGGATGTACAGAGATCAGTCGACCTTTGTCTTCTGATGACTGTGATTAAAGGTATGTAACACCACCACCAGGCCTTTGCTAAATTCTTAATTCCATTTTCAAATGCAGTATCTTCTGCAGAATAGTGTATTACATGAAGTCTCCATATACTCCAACGGATCAGAACTTCTCAGGCTTTCATTCTTATATGGTGAATTTGAAAGCTTGGAGTAATAATTATGAGATCTTTTGTAGAATAAGCCCATGGTTAAGTACTAACATTCTCTTATTATTAGAAAAGACTTGTGAAGTGTGTAAGGGATGACAGAGTATCAAGGAGTCATCATCATTATAACACACAAAAGAGATGTTGTGTCAATACATTTAACCAATTAAAATTTATCTTTAAATAATAGAAAAATGTTACATCAGTGGACCGAAGTCCAAGTTTTCTGTGTTTTGTTTGTTTGTTTGTTCTCCCAAATTGTGGGAAAATGGTTTTCAGTGCAGAGATCTCTAAAATGTCTAGAAAAACACGTTGACTTTAACTATTTCTGGCTTGCTTTGTATGTCAAAAGTGACAAATTCAATGATCTTTATTTAGTTCAAGAAAACCTAATTGGTCATCTATTTGAATACTGAATGCTTAAGTTGGATTTTATGTTAAATAGAAAAAAATGGCCTTTTCAAACAATTTCTTTTCCACATGATTCCTTTTAAATACTCAAACAACAATTTCCTCAAATTCCTTTCTATTTGCTTTTATTTTTCATGTATATTATTTTCATTTAATGTACAGTATTTAACCAAGTCCTCTACTTACTGAGTTAACTGCAAAATTTTATAAGGTGGTACATTTCTATTTTTCAAATATAAATAATGTAAAATATCCAGAAATCTTCTACTTGCACTATTCTAGTGACTATTTAAAGTAATTAGTGTTTCCTTTCTCATAAGTGGCACTATATGAAATATGAGGCTATTTGATTTAATTTTTTTCGATAGAATGGTGTAATGTACTTAAGTTAGTGAAATCATTTGTAAGAAATGTTACATAATCATGGAAAAAGCTCAATAAATCAGAAACACATCATGTAAAAAAAAAGGCTTTTCAACAAACGTTTTTGGTCAAATAGATATTTGCATGTAGAATAACAAAAGTCTAGTTCAGGTGGATCAGACAATTTAAAACAATATCTGATGATTCTAATAGAAAAAAAGTAGGGAATAGTACAGTAAACTACTTTCTAAACTGTAAACCAACAGCACAGGCACTAAGATTAACAATTAATAAATGGGATATCATGATCTTAATTTTTTTCTGCAAGGCAAAGGCACTGTAAACAGGTCTTTGCAGGAACCGTGAAACAAAGGAAGAGGGCTCTGAGATGCCCCGCTATGCAAACAGAGAAGATAGCTGCTCTGAATCAGAGAGCCAGAGAATGGAAGATGTCTACTTCTTGGAGCACATAGTGATTAAGCTGTGAATTTATAAAATTGGGATTATTTGCTTTTAGGATAGATTTATATACAGATTTTGTCCTAATCAGTTAGGAAATTTTGCCTATGGTTCAGAACTAGGATAGGAAATATTAGTCACTGATTCCAAGTAGAGAGCAATAATAATTTGCCCGCTATGAACATATATTAATTAATAAAAGTCTGTGGTTCCAGGTAAAGAGCATAACAGATAGATGGCATATTAAAGTCTGCCAGAAACTCATATTCTTGAACATGGGCTCCACGGAAATTTTGGATTTGTATTCTGGCATGACAAATTAGAAAGGCCTAAATATGCTCGTATGATAATTGTTTAGTTTACTTTATTTCTTTAAATTGTTTTTTGTTTTTGGTTTTTTTTTTGTGTGTTTTGTCAAAGTGGGTGTGATTTTGAGTATTTTAGATCTTTTATTGCTACTGTGGGACAGAAGGCAAGCCACAAATTTTCCTGATTTCTGATTTGGGAAAAGTTTTTTTCTTTGAATTTTTAGAAAAGTTGCTTAGAGTATGGATGCCATCCAGAGTTATATGGATTAAATTTGATAGAGGGAGACCCTCATAAAAACTTTATTCAAGAAAACACAAAAAAAAGTAATAGAATTTCATTCTAACTAGTCTGTACACCCTACGCACACTGATACAATTCATACAGATATCTTGATGATACTTATATTTTGTTTTGAGATTTGTATATTGCAGAATGTACAGCTTTGGTAAGATTTATCCTCAGACACAATGAACTTAACAGCTTGAACTCCTGATCTCAGGTATTTTCAGCTAGATCCAGTCAGGATAGACATCAGAGACTATAACAATCATTGGTGTGGCCTTCTTAAATCCAAACAACACCCCTATTTCCCCTACCCTCTCTCCTCAAAGATGACCGAACATACCAGGAAGTGGTTTTGAAAAGTCATAACCCTGGATCCCTGGTTGGCTTTCTCAAGAATTTAGAAATGGTCATAATTTAACAGGGAGTAATTATCTAGAACAGATTGTGCAGCCATAATCTCACTAGGTAGAAATCCTTATAATTGTGGCTAAGTTGAAGTTATAATTTCTTACATCAGTACAGAATTTGTTTTGATGCACAATTAGAGTTTTCCTTGGCATAAATTTTATTTATTGTTACAATTTTAAAAGTACAAGGCTTGGACCCAATCCTACTATAAAAATCATTCCAAAATAATCCGAGATGATTAAGCATATGAATTAAGAGCCAGATACCAAACTCTTGGCTCTGAGTTAATTACTGGAGAGTTTGCAAGATATTTCTATTAGAAATAGCTGAACATAGTTACCAGACAACAATACAGTTACTTTATATGGTTTTTTAAAATATCAGCAATCCTAAGAATGTGACATTTAATATTATTCATTTATTTGCTTAGGCATATCTGCTCCTATCTGCTCCCCATTTGAGGATTCAAAAAAAAGCAACTGAGCATCTCTACCTCCAGGTGAGGTTGTACATTGTGGGTAGGTAGGTAGAAATTTCATATTTATCCTACAGAACTGTACTGTTCTTGATGGGACACAAGTCACTGGTTAGGACAGCTTAGTTCTGTGGAGACAGAATAAGTTAGTTCTTAAGCATTCCTTTTGTTCAAGGTCTGTCAGATATCTTGGACCAGAAGGCTAAAGATTGATGCTCCAACTTCCTGAAATTCTGGGCTTGTATAGGTAGGCAGCCCTCTCTACAATTTGTCTCAGTTCTGGAGGCCATGTTAGGTTTCCTATATTTTCAGATAATATTGAGTGTTCTTGGATTTTTGATGAGGTTGAAAGTCTAGTTATGTGATCATAGCCAATCCACACCATTTAGTATTGAGAGAATATATTAAGAGGATATTTTCAGATAATATAGATAGTATACAAGCGAACCAGGACATAACATATGGATTTTAAACTTTTCTTAGGATAGATAACAGGGTGTTATATTTCACTGAAAAAAAAAAAAAGAATGGACTGGGAATTTAGTGTATTTTGTACTTTGTAAATTACAGAATGGTAATAGTTGTGTTCACCTTATATTTGAGAGAACAGTTCTTTTTTAATTGAACAGAAAGTGTTAAATGTGGCAGGACCTTTACCTTTCCCTAATAAATAAAGATTTCAGGGACCAATCACTGAGCCAGGAATAGGCAGGACTTCTGGGTCAGAGAGGGGAAGAAAGAATGCATAATAGGTGACTTGCTTTGTACAGGGAGAGCTTAGAGGACAAGATGTAGCAAACAGGAAGCCATTGGTTTAGATGGTGGGTCTGCCCAGATTCACCACTGAAATGTTTAACTTAGAATGGCTTACAAATTAGAATGATAGTTGCTGTACCCAGTAATCGTGTTACCTGTTGATTCTAAACTAAAATAAATAAACAAACAAACAAACAAATAAATAAATAAATAAATAAATAACCAATAAAAATGAGCAAAAAGTACATTGTTTTCACATAGTTAAAGCCTTCCTGTAATACTGGAGTTTAATAATGTGTGTCTCCACAGTTGATTGTGCACATGCTTCTATGTGTGTATACAATTCTGTCTAAACAGTAAAGTTACTACATAACTAACTAACCAAGAAGGTATGATGGAAAGTCTCAAGGTTTTCTCAACTACCAGCACTCTCTTCTCCTTACTCATTTTTGAGAATCGATTTAATGAACATAGAACTCTAGGTAGAACATTCATTTCCTTTTTATGTTGTTATATTATTGTATTTACTCAACAGAGAGAAGTCGTGAAGCTAGTAAATGTGGTAATAAAAAAAAAGAAAAGAAACAGGAGTAACTAGCTCAAAGTGAATGAAAGTGTTTCTTACTCAGGGATATTGAGTACTCTTGCTGTATACAAAGTCTATAAGTTAGACTGGAAACTACATTAGATGAGAGGCTTAAACATCATGCTTTATAGGTAATTACATTCAAATGAAGATAGATTATTGTAGGAAATCTTAAGTGTCCTTTATCTTAAAGCAATCCATATAGAATGTAAATGAAATGTCCTTTAAAAAACGATAGCATATGAGGCTTCTTTTTATACAAGTTGTAGCTTTAATCTGAGAAAGAAACAACCTTAAGTTTATTAATAAACTCATTGATTTAATAAGGTGCATGTGAAGTTCGTAGCTCATCTATGTCCAGAGATTGGCAGTGTATTCCAATGTGACTACTTACAATGTATTTACAGACTATCATTGTTGCTGCCAGAAATCTGCATTGTTCAAAGAACATATGGAGACATGATCAGGTAAAAGAACACTTTGACTAGCTCTCTCTTTAGCATATTTATTTCTGGCTTCCTAAATTCACTTAGATTTTTAAATACCATAAACCAGCATTGTCGAAAGACAAGAACATTGCTGCATAGAAATAAATTTGTTCAATGTTATGGGTTTATAAAATAAAGAGATGAAACTGGTATCAAACATTCTCTTTCATGTCTCTGATTCTTTGAAATTCATAGGAAAACAAATGCATACTTCCTACCAGAAAACCACTCAAATATGAGGTGACTCGATAAGCTAAATGTTCCATAAAATTCATAAGTTTTACTTTCAGTGTGAAAATAATGCAGAATTTGGGAAACCTCTGGCCACTTTAATCCTGGCAATGGCATAGCTCCAGTATTTTTTCTTTTTGTAGTAGAGTTCTTACTTAATGTATTTTTATCTCATTTCTTCTTTCATTATTATTTTTGGCTTAAAATGTTCTATGACATGGGTGTCATCACTTTTGCCAACAACAGTAATGATTTAGCATAGGTATTCTGTGTTTTTGTTTTGCGTTAAAAACCTTTGTACTGTGTAATATAGCAACAAAGAAATAAAAATTCTGCTTAACTCATGTGAATCAGCCAATACCTTTAAGTTCCTTGATAAACGCATATTTTTAAAGATCCACGTTTATTATGCTTACTCAGCATATGGTATCATTGTAATTTATTACATCATAGATTTTTGCCATAAAAAAAAAAGTGTATCTATGTTTTAAAATGAGTATTTTTTTGCTCTTTTTAAAATTAGATAAATAAGTTATATTGGGAGCAGAAGAGAGAAATTATTCAGAACATTATGTGACATTAGGGTAATAGACAATTATGTGGATGCTGACGTCTTCATTGGGATATTAAATGTCAAAGGTACCGCAGGGTCTAATAAATATAAATAAAAGAGCTGACTTCAGCTAACGACTCACTTTTGAGCATGGCTCTCTGACAAGTTTTATTGGTAATTGAAAAAAAAATGGCAAAAGAATTTTATGGCTGTGCATGGAGAAAAGTATCCAGTCCATAACATGAAATCAGCCAGCAAAGCATTTTACTATAATTACTTGAAACCCCAAAGCAATAGCCCAGTGTATTTTTCAAAAGTTTGCTTCTTATTTATTTAGTTTTAAATTTTATTGGATAGCATCAGAGTCTACAAAAAGCTAGATACTGGTAACACACACAAAACGAATCATTAAGTAACAGAAAGGTATTAATTTTGTAACTATCAAGAAAAATTCTGGAGACAAAAAGTTTAAAACTTCTGAAGCATCTAGGTAGTTCCCCTTTATATTCTGGCTCTGAGATTTGGCTGACCTAATCTTTGATCTGAGAGTCCTGTGATGCCTCCTGATAAGCTCCTGGAGGGTTTGCCCAGCTGAGAGTGGCATCTTCAAGGGCATTGAAGGTGTGTCTTCTCCTTGCCATTATTAGCCCTGGGGAAGTTCTAGGAACCTTCATTTTGGTCTTTATTTGTGGAACACAATAGTGTCCCTTAGATGGCTCTTCTCAGCTTCATGCACTGATGCTATTGGCAACCTCGTCATTCAGGAGCTGAGGTAGCAAACCACCTGTGGGTATCTGCCAGAGACCTTAATAAGTCTAGAGTCAGCAAGTGGGAATTTCAGCTTGGTACAAGAATGTAAAAAGTATCACAGGCACGGCTGCTACAGGTTCAGTGGCTGGCATGTGGCTGGAGTGTAAAGTGTTTAACCTGTTTGGCACCAAAGTTCAAAGCCAGGCAGCCTTGAAGATGCTACATGTGTTCATCTAGCTCTGTCCAATGCAGGTTCTGTATATGGTTTGGGATGAAAAACAAGACAAGTGGCTCCTAGAAAGGGTCGAAAAAGCTGGAACAGTTTGTCTACCTGATCATCCTGTGAACAGCTTGTTTGACTTTCTGTTTCCAAATCACCTCCACTGCCCCCAGGAGCTGATTGTAAAAATGAAATATGAAGACCTCTTCAGGGTTAAGAATGCCATGCTATAACCCATTGTGAACATTCCCCTGGAGGACATCCCTCTGGTCTCCCAGTGTGACATTAAGAAACAAAGTCCCATGCTGGCCTTCCCAGTGCTCCGATCCTTTAGTAACCCTTTTCTCTGCACATCTCTCCTGTTGGAAAGAGAAAGAGAAGGAAAGGATGCATACCTTCAACTGAACTGGGAACACCTTGGTTCTGGAAAGTGACTTAAAAAGTGAGATTCAGGCTTAGGCTCCACTCAGCTTCATTTCTGCACATGGCAGAGAGTTTCCAGACTGTCTAACATCTGGATATTTGCATGAAACCATCCAAATTATCAATCTCATAACAAAAATTTAGAAAGACAAAAAAAGAAGAAGAAGAAAGAAAGAAAGAAAGAAAGGAAGAAAGAAAGAAAGAAAGAGCAAAAACAGAGAAAGATCAGAGCTATTTGATAGAGCTTACATTAAATAGAGATTTAAAACACTTTTCATAATGTAAGAAAGGAGAAAGGATCAGAGAAGCAAAGAGAAGGAGGAGAAGAAAGCAGGGATCGGAGGGTTATTAAAAATATAAAAAAATTAGGTTTCTTTTTATTGCATATTAAAAATTATGTGATTAGATACTTGACTATGTAAAATACAGAGAACACTTGGGCATGGGAATGTAGATTTATGCTAGTGTTCTTGTTTGAGATCCAGGAGGCCCTGGTATTCAACCATAGTGCCAAGAAAATGAATAAATTAAGCATAAGTATAATGAAATCTTTAACAAATAGGAGAAACATGCCTTACTCATTAGATGTCTAAAAATTGCATTATTTCTATTGATTTAATATTGGTTATGTGATTTACTTAAACCCAGAGTACATTTTTCTTTTCATAAAGAAGCAAATGTTTTACAAAATTCTAAATAATTGAGTGTTTTACACATTCCAATTCTTGCTTAAAACCAACTCTATATGATAAAAGCATGGACCATGATCATCTCCAATCTCTAGTTACTGATTTGTCATGGAGAACAGTAAATTTTATCTTCCACCTTTCTAGCTTCACTTTCTCCTGTGCTCTTGTTGAGACTTTCTAATTATCTACATGACCTCAGTCCAAGGTTCTGTACTTCCTTCTTTCTGCAAAGTAGATATACTGAGGTCAACTCTAAGTAAATTGGTCAAGACCTCAGCAAGCAACAAACTGAGGAATATGCTTTTCTCGGGAATATTCATGACTGTTGCCATAAATGAAATGTTACTATTTAAAATATTATAAACTATGAAACAAACAAAACTTTATAAATTTAATTTTAAATAATAATAAAATAAATTTTACTTCAAAGAAATAGGCTGCAAAAGAAATTAGAGAATTGACACCCTTAACAATAGCCATAAAGAATATAAAATACCTTGGTGTGACCCTAACCAAACATGTGAATGATCTGCATGACAAGACTTTAAGTCTCTGAAAAAAGAAATTGAAGAAGACCTCAGAAGATGGAAACATCTCTCATGTTCATGGATTAGAAGGATCAACTTTGTAAAAATGTCCATCTTGACTAAGGCAATCTACAAATTAAATGTAATCCCCATCAAAATTCCAATTCAATTTTTCCAGGAATTAGAAATAGCAATTTGAAAATTTATTTGGAATAATAATAATAATAAAACAGGATAGTACAATCCATTCTCAACAATAAAAAAAAAATTCGGGGAAATCACAATTCCTGATCTTAAACTGTATTACAGATAAATTGCAATAAAAACTGCCTGGTATTGGTACAGAGACAGGCAGGTTGACCAATTGAATAGAATTGAAGACCTGAAATGAACCCACACACTTATGGTCACTTGATCATTGACAAAGGAGCTAAAATCACTCAATGGAAAAAAGATAGCCTTTTCAATAAATGGTGCTGGTTCAACTGGCAGTCAGCATGCAGAAGAATAGAAATCAATCCCTTCTTATTTTCTTGTACAAAGTTCAAGTCCAAGTGTATCAAATGCCTCCACATAAAACCATGTACACTGATACGAATAGAAGAGAAAGTGGGGAAGAGCTTAAAAGACATAGGCACAAAAGAAAATATCCTGAAAAGACACGAATGGCTTTTACTCTAAGATCAATAATTGACCAATGGGCCCTCATGAAATTGCAAAGCTTCTGTAAGTCAAAAGACACAGTTAAACAACAAGAAAAACACCCAAAGGAACAGAAAAAAAAAACCTAGAGGAAAACAGAACCAAAGAGATGAAGTAATTGAAGAAGAAATTTAAAATGGAAATGAAAACAATAAGGAAAATACTAAAAGAGAGAACCCTAGAGGTAGAAAACATAAGAAAGAAATCAGGAGTCAGAGATGCAAGCCTCTCCAACAGACTACAAGAGAAGAAAGAATATCAAGGGGCAAAAACAACATGGAAAACATAGACAAAACAGTCAGAGAAGATGCAAAAGACAAAAAGCTCCTAAACCAAAATATCCAGGAGATCCAGGACACAATGAGAAGACAAAACCAAAGAATAATAGGAATAGAAAAGGGCGAAGAATATCAACTAAGAGGCACAGTAAATATCTTCAACCAAATTGTAGAAGAAAATTTTCCTACCCTTAAGAATGAGATGAATATGATCATAAAAGAAGCCTACAGAACTCCAAATAGAGTGGACCAGAAAAGAAATTCCTCCTGACACATAATAGTCAAAATGCCAAGTGCCCAAAGCAAAGAAAGAATAATAAAAGCAGTAAGGGGAAAAAGTCATGTAACATATAAAGGAAGACCAATAAGAATCACACCAGACTTCTCAACAGAGACTATGAAAGTTAGAGGATCCTGGATAGACATCATGCAGACCCTAAGTGAACACAAGTGTCAGCCCAAAGGTCTCAATCACCAAAGATGGAGAGACCAAGATATTCCAGGACAAAATTAAATTTAAACAATATCTCACCACAAACCCAGCACAATAATGATTTATAGGTAGAAAACACATTACTAGGAGGGAAAATGTATCCTAGTAAAAACAAGAAAATGCCAAAGCAAGAAAAGCAAAGTAAGAAAGACACACAGGCACAATTATACCTCTAAAAGCAAAAATATCAAGAAATAACAAGCACTATTCCTTAATGTCTGTTAACAAAAATGGACTCAATTACCCAATAAAAAGATATAGGATATCAGACTGGATACATAAACAAAACCCAGCACTTTGCGGCATACAGGAAACTCATCTCAGAGACAAAGACAGACACTATCTCAAAGTAAAAGGTTGGGAAAAAAACCTTTCAAGAGAAACTCTACTAAATCTCAGAATATACAATGCACCCCACACATTAATAGTGGGAGACCTCAACACCCCAATCTTATCAATGGACAAATCATGGAAAAAGAAACTGAACAAGGATTCAGTGAAATGGGCAAAGGTTATAAAGCAATTGGAATTAATAAACATCTACAGAACATTTCATCCTAAAACAAAAGCATACACCTTCTTCTCAGCACCTCAAGTTACATTCTCCAAAATTGACCATATAATCAGTCACAAAAAAAGCCTCAGTATTTATCAAAAGATTGAAATAATCCCATTCATCCTATCAAATCATCATAGTCTAAAACTGATTTTTAATAACAACAAAGACAACAAAGAGCCCCTATACATATGGAAAATAAACAATGCTCTATTAAATGATAGTATGGTCCAAGAAGAAATAATGAAAAAAATTAAGGATTTTCTACAATTTAATGAAAATGAAAGCCAGAACATACCCAAACTTATGGGATGTAACAAAAGCAATACTGAGAGGAAAACTAACAGTTCTGAGTGCTTCCATAAAAAAATTGAAGAGATCATACACTAGAAAATTGACAGCACAGTTGAAAGGTTAAAAACAAAAGGAAGCAGATACACCCAAGAGGAGTAGACAGCAGAAAATAATCAAACTCAGAGCAGAATGTGACCAAATAGAAACAAAAAGATCCATTTAAAGAATCAGCAAAACTAAGAGCTAGTTCTCTGAGAAAATAAACAAGATTGATAAACTCTTAGCAAGACTAAGTGGAGGGCATAGGAAAAGTACCCAAATTAACAAAATCAGAAAAGAAAGTGGAGACATAACAACTGAAATTAGGGAAATTCAAGAATTTATCAGATCCTACTAAAAAAGCCTATACTCAACAAAGCTGGAAAAATCTGGAGGAAATGGATGAATTCCTATAGAGATACCAGATACTAAAGTTAAACTAGGACCAGGTAAACCATCTAATAATCTGAAACACCTAAAGAAATAATAGCCGTCATCTAAAGCCTCCCAACCAAAAAAACCCAGGTCCAGATGGGTTCAGTACAGAATTCTATCACACATTTATTGACGACCTAATACGAATACTCTCCAAACTATTCCACAAAACAGCATCAGTAGAACACTACCTAACTCATTTTTCCAGGCCACAACAACGCTTGATCTGAATCCACATAAAGACTCTACAAAGAAAGAGAACTTCAGACCAATCTCACATATGAACATTGATGAAAAAAAACTCAACAAAATCCTTGCAAACCAAATCCAAGAACATAGCAACATCATCACTCACCATGATCAAGTAGGCTTCATCCCAAGGATATAGGGATGGTTTAATATATGGAAATCCATCAATGTGATACAACATATAAATAAACTCAAAGAAAAAAAAACACATGGTCATCTCACCAGATGCTGAGAAAACATTTGAGAAAATTCAACACCCCTTCCTATTAAAAGTCATGGAAAGAACAGGAATCTAAGGCCCATACTTAAGCTTTATAAAAGCAATATGCAGCAAATGAACAGTCAACATCAAACTTAAGGGTGTGAA
Source organism: Micromys minutus (assembly GCF_963924665.1). NCBI lineage: Eukaryota > Metazoa > Chordata > Mammalia > Rodentia > Muridae > Micromys > Micromys minutus. The sequence goes on along the minus strand of NC_137981.1, from coordinate 38,996,641 downwards.
ACTTGAAGCAATCCCACTAAAATCAGGGAATAGACAATGCTGCCCATTCTGTGCCTACCTATTTAACATAGTACTTGAAGTCCAGGTCAGAGAAATTAGACAGCAAAAGGAAATCAAAGGGATACAAATTGGAAAGGAAGAGTAAAAACATCACTGTTTGTTGATAACATGATCGTGTGCATAAGTGACCCCAAAAATTCCACCAGTGAAATTCTACAGCTGATAAACAAGTTCAGCAAAGAGGCAGGATATAAAATTAACTCAAACAAATCAGTTGCCTTCCTTTACTCAAAGGAAAAACATGCAGAGAAAGAAATTAGGGAAAGATATCCTTCACAATAGTCACAAACAATATAAAATACTTCGGTGTGATTCTAACTAACCAAGTGAAGAACCTGTATGACAATAATTTCAAATCTCTATAGGAGGAAATCAAATAAGATCTTATAAAATTGAAAGATCTCCTATGCTCATGTATTGGAAGGATTAACATTGTAAAAATGGACATCTTACCAAAAGCATTCTACAGATACAATGCAATTCCCATCAAAATCCCAACCCAATTCTTCACAGAGTTGGAAAAAGCAATGTACAAATTCAGCACACTGGAATAACAAAAGACCTAGAATAGCAAAATACATGCTCAACAAAAGAAAAACATGTGCAGGAATCACCATCCCTGTGCTCAACCTATATTATAAGACAATTGTGTTAAAATCTGCTTGGTAGTGCTCAGAGATAGGAACATGGATCAATGGAATAGAATAGAAGATCCAGAAATGAGCCCTCACATATATGGTCACTTGATTTTTTGACAAAGGAGCTGTAAACATTCAGTGAAAAAAGGACAGTCTCTTCAACAAGTGGTGTTGGTCCAACTGGCACTCAACATGCAGAAGAATGAAAATAGACCCTTTCTTATCGCCTTGTGCAAATATCAAGTGCAAGTGGATCAAAGATCTCCACATTAAACCAGGCACACTGAAACTATTAGAAGACAAAGTAGGAAAAACCTTAGAACACATAAGCACAGGAGAAAATTTCCTGAACAGAACACCAATAATACATGCTCTAAAGTCAAATAACGACAAATGGCACTTAAAGAGATTGCAAAGTTTCTGTAAGGCTAAGGACAATATCAAGAAAACAAAATGGCAGCCAACAGATTGGGAAAAGATCTTTACCAACCCCACATCAGATAGAGGCCTAATATCCAAGGTATATAAAGAACTCAAGAAGTTAGACACTAGAGAATCATATAACCCTATTAAAACTGGGGTACAGAGCTAAAAAAAAGTTCTCAATTGAAGAATATCGAATGGCTGAGAAGCATCTAATGAAGTGCTAGGCATCACTAGCCATCAGGGAAATGAAAATCTAAATAACTCTGAGAATCTACCTCACACCAGTCAGAATGGCTAAAATCAAAATTTCAGATGACAGCAGATGCTGGCGGGGATGCATCGAAAGAGGAACACTTCTCCACTGTTGGTGGGGTTGTAAACTGATACAACCACTCTGTAAACCAGCTGGCAGTTCCTCAGAAAATTGGACATAGTACTACCTGAAGACCTAGTTATTCCACTTCTGCACATTTACCGCAGAGATGCTCCAACATACAACAAAGTCACATGCACCACAATATTCATAGAAGCTCTATTTATAATAGCCAGAAGCTGGAATGAACCCAAATGTCCTTCAGTATATGAATGGATACAAAATTTGTGGTATATTTACACAATGAATTACTACTCAGCTATCAGAAACAATGACTTTATGAAATGCTTAAGAAAATGGGTTCATCTAGAGAATATAATTCTGAGTGAGGTATCCCAGTCACAAAAGAAACAGTCATAGTATGCAGTCACTGATAATTGGATACTAACTCTAGAAAGCTCTAAACACTCCAGAAACAACTTATAGACTATATGAAGTTCAAAAAAAACAAAGGTCAAAAATAATGAAAAATCATTGTGCTTCATCTTTACACACCAAGAAAACTTTGACTTTCCAGTTTACATCTTGTTTTACATGTACTTTATGCTCATTGTAACTAGTAAGATTTTAAGGCATACTATCAAACCTTTAAAAAAATTCAAGTATTGACAAAAACGTGTTCATATATTGTTATCTAAAAATGCTTTTAAAATCTGTACATTTATTCTTGTTTTTTAAAATAAAGTTGTACAATTTTTTTTAAAAACAAGCTTCCACCTCACACTATTTGAAATGACTAATATCAAAATCTCAGGTGACAGCAGATGCTGGCGAGGATGTGGAGAAAAGGAACACTTTTCCACTGTTGGTAGGACTTTAAACTGGTACAACCACTCTAGAAATCATTCTGCAGGTTCCTCAGCAATTTGCACATAGTACTACCTGAGGACACAGCTATACATCTTCTGAGCATATACCCAAAAGTAGCTCCACATCTAACAAGGACACATGCTCCGTTGTGTTCATAGCAGCCTTATTTATAATAGTTAGAAGCTGGTAAGAACCCAGATGTTCCTCAAGAGAGAAATACATACAGAAATTCTGATACATATACACAGTGGAGTACTGCTCAGTTATTAAAAACAACTAGTTCATGAAATTTCTAGGCCAATGAATGAAACTTGAAGCTATCGTCCTTAGTGAGTTAACCCAGTCACAAAAGAACACTCATGGTATTCACTCACTTATAAAAGGATACTACCCCCCCCCCAATAAAAAACTTGAAACACCCATTAATCCATCCACAGAACTTATGAAGCTCAAAAAGAAATAAGTCTAGAATGTGGATGCCTCAGTCCATCTTGAAGGGGGAACAAAACAGGAGCAAATCAAGGTTAAATAGAGGAGCAGGGATTGAATAAAAGATCTACAAAACTACCTCACCTGGAGAACCACGCATATACAGCCACCAAACTCAAACACCATTGCTGATAAAAAGAAGTGTGTATTGGCAGGATCCAGACATGGATGTCTCCTCAGAGGCTCTCCCAGAGTCATACAGATATAAATGAGGATGGTTGCAGCTAAACATCAGACTGAACACAGGGGCCCTAGTGAAAGAGTTAGAGAAAGGACTGAAATAGCTGAAATATTTGTACCCTCATGCGAAGAACAACATCATCAAGAGCCAAGGCACTGAGGTGGAGAGGGTTGTTGGGAGAGGGAGGACCTTCATGGAAGCAAGTTGAGGGGGAGGAGGGAGGATAGTGTGGTGGGGACGGTTATAACGTTTGAAGTGTAAATTCAGAGAATATCCAATAAAATTAAAAAAAATATTTTATTACATACTCATATATACACATATATATTTTGTATATATTAAAACATATAAATAAGTTTTTTTCTGTGCTCAAGCAGAATTATTTCCCATTCAGAAATCAGAACCTAGAAACTTGCCCCAAAAAACTTTAAGGTTTTATATCTTATGTTAAAATGAGATTCTACTAATTTGCCATAATATTAAATATATTGCCCAGACTCTAATCTGCAACTGGAGTTATATGTTTATTGAGATTTTTGTAGTTATGTCTGAATATTAGTTTACAGAACATATACATCTGTGAAAATTAACAATGATATTGACTAGAAACATAAACTCAATATTTCACTCTAATGCTTTAAGTAAATGGTATTAAGTGAAAATATTAATGACTGATCTAAATCTCATACAACTTAGTTCCCACTTATATATTTCCTAGCAACTCTATGCAATAGGCTACAATTCTGCCTCTACTGGTTTTTCAAATGTAGCCCTGAAAACTTGAAATAATTTTAGTTTGATATATATGTGGAGTGAAGGGTGGCATTTAATAAAATATTTATCTTTGCCTTAAATGTAACAATTTTACCTAAATTATTATGAATTGTATTTGTACATGTGTGGAGAGAGAGTGGGAGGGAGGGAGAGAGAGAGAGATAGAAAGAGGGACGGAAGGAGAGAGAGAGAGAGAGAGAGAGAGAGAGAGAGAGAGAGAGAGAGAGAGAGAGAGAGAGAAAGAGAGAGAGAGACAGAGAGAGAGAATAACGTGTAGTAGTTTGGACTGTTTTCTTGGGTTCTGGGGACCAAACTCAGATCACCAATCTTAGAGACAAATTCTTTCTAAATAATCTTGATGACAATAATTGATATTACACTATTTATTCATTTTACATCTATCAAATAGAGTATGATTATGAAATATGCCTCCTTTTCCATTCAACACCCTTTCATCCCCTGTCTCCTTCCCTTTTATATTTATTATACTTAAAATAGATTCTATTTAAAATGTTATGAACTGTGTAATAGATTGAATTGAAAAATTAATTTTATACTTTTGTTATTTTTATGTATTTTTTGTGCATTGAAGAGGGGAGAGCGGGATTTTGTCAGTCTGCTGAATATTGCTTATATTGTTAAAAGAATAGTCCAAATGTGAGTCTTTCATAAAAACAATTAAATAGATTAAAATAAATGAAAGAGACTGTACTCATAAAATACTATGAGGACCGAGACATAAAGCATATATTTAATAAAATATTTCATTACAAATTTTAATCATGATAATTTCACCTCCTCAAAAATTAATCATTTCATCAAATACAGTGTGAGCACATGCAAATTATATGCTGTGGTTAGCAGTATTTACATTTTAGGCAGGCTATAACTTAAGAATTTTGTATTAATCTTTTGTGTATTGATCATGGTTCTTCCTGAGGGGTTCTCATATATCTTTGTACAAATTATATAATTACAAACAAAAATGCTTCCAGAATATATGTTTGGCTACAAAATATTTATAATTCAGGGTCTGATTTTAATTTTTGGCAGAAGTATTAACAATTATATATTTTTCAAAGAGAGTCCCTATATGAAAGATCCGAAGTTTAATTTATACTCTAAAATTTAAGCTATTTCCCAAATTATAAGCCATCACTCAAAAATAATCATTCAATCTTATACATCTAATTAGCAATGTAGAACTTTAAACTTCCTCAAATTGAGTAATTTCTGCCACCAGATTATATATACTGTAGAAGGACCAGCAGTCTCAATCAACCTGGAACTCCAGATACTAGTTCTCCCTGCCCCCCCCCCAAAAAAAGAGCTCAAAATACCCAAGAAACCATCTACAGAACTTACGAAGCTCAAAAAGGAGGAAGACCAGAATGTGGATGCTTCAGTCCTTCTTAGAAGGGAGGAAAAATTGGGGAGGAAATACAAGGTGAAATAGAGAGGATCAGGGATCTACAGAGACTGCCTTGCCTGGGGAACCACTGCATATGCAGCCACCAAACCCAAGCACTATTGTTGATGCCAAGAAGTGTTTACTGGCAGGAACCAGACAGGGATGTCTCCTCAGAAACTCTCCCAGAGTCATACATAAAACAAATGAGGATGCTTGCAGCTAAACATCAGACTGACCCCAGTGAAAGAGATAGAGAAAGGACTGAAGAAGCTGAAAGATTTGCACCTTCATGGGGAGAACAACATTATCATCAGCCAAGGCACTGAGGTGGAGAGGGTGATTGGTAGAGGGAGCACCTTCACAGAAACAAGTAGAGGGGGAGGAGAAAAGGAAGTTGTGGGAGGAGGGTATAACATTTAAAATGTAAATACAGAGAATATCCAATAAAATTTTAAAAAGACATAATAAAATTGAATATTACCTAATATGACTATAATGATATTGATGTTTACAAACTTTAGGTACAATTACAAAATCTGAGTTCTGGAATTGTTATTAGTTTCTATAATTGTTATGTAATTATTTGTAATGAAGGTGACTCAAGTGAGTGATGGGTGTCACAGTATACCAATAAAATGAACTTTTATAATGGATTAAAAATTTATTACACATACTCATTCAAGGTATGCATAAAATTGTGTTTGTGTATATGTACATGTGCACTAAAACATTTTGTTGGTGTCAGTAGAATATTCATGGGTGGGTACACCCAGACCTTAAATCATTAATTACTCGACAGCTAAGAAGATGGCCTTGTAGCAATTTTGGTATTTAAAAATTTTTATGTTTAATCTTTACACACCAAAAATCTCTGACTATTTCCATGTTACTTTTTGTTCTACATGTAATTTATGCTTATGGTAACTAGTAAAATTTCAATGCATGCTATCAAACCTTTAAAAATAATCAAGTACTGACAAAAATATCTTCATATAGTTTCATGCCAAAATGCTTTTAAAGATCTGTACATGTATCTCTGTCTTTTTAAAAAAAAATAAAGTTGTAAAAAAAAATACTCATGGGAGTCCTTTCCTTTTTACACAGGTGTGTTCTGGAAATTGTAGTCTAATCAACTCGCTAAGAGGCAAGTAATTTTCTTGTTGAACTATTTGTCTCAGTAATTTCATTTCAGATCAGCAAAAAAAAAAAAAAAAAAAAAAAAAAAAAAAAAAAAAAAAAAAAAAAGACCGCTTTTAAATTAAATTATTTTTCAACTTTGTCTAAACAATAGGGAAAGGAAAAGTCACTGAAAAGAAAAGTCACGGGCACCAATGTTCAAATGTTGAGAAAAGATGGCGTCCCGGATTTCAGCACCAATGTTAGGGGAAGGATGAAGAGAGTGGGGCATACGGCCCATGGAGGTATGGCAAGGCCTGGGGGCAAGGGAGATGCCTCTGACGGGCACATGTTGGGAATCCCTTTCCCCTGAGGGACCAGCCATACAAGGTATAGTACAGAATAGAGTTTATTCAGGTCATGGGAGAGTTAAGAGTGTAGTAGAGGGAGATAGAGAGAGAGAGGAGTAGAGGAATAGAGCCAATGAGCACATGGAGAAAGAGCGGGGAAGGGAAAGGGAAAAGGAGGGGTAAGGTTAGGAGAGCAAGAGAGCCAGGAGGAAAGAGAGGCCAAGAGAGAGAGGAAGGGGCAAGCAGCCCCTTTTATAGTGTCAGGTTACCGGTGCTGAGCATACATGGCTACTGCCAGGTAATTGAGGGATCGGGTTTACAGAATCCCAACAAATAGGAATTTTGATTCTCGTTTTTGGTTCCATTTTAGCATATTTTAGTTTTTCTCCATTAGTTTAATTTTTATATTATTGCATATTTGAGATATATGTTATTTATCTATAGTTCGATAAAATATGAAATGACCATATGATGTACAATATGCTTGTACACACACACACACACACACACACACACACACATACACACACACACGTAGCTAAATCCTCCTGGGAAAGAAAAGTCTCTCTTTTTAATGGAGTAAGCACTGGTTTATTAACAACATTATTTGACAGAGACCCAAACACAAAATTTGGCTCCATGGAATAAAAAAAAATAGATGCTCAAAGTTGCATGGGAAAGGATATGAGTGTGGGTCTAAGAAGGGTTGGAAAGAAGAGTAAACATGATACAAATGTAGAATTAGTAAGATTTTTAAAAGAAAGTTAAATTTCACAAGACCCAGCTTTAGATTATTATCTGCAAACAAAAATTGGTTACTGAAAGAGGGAGTATCAGTGTTCCCAGTGAGGGGACCCTCTGAAACTTTATGCATGACTAAACACAAATGTCTACATGAACACTTAATGAACTAAACAAGTTTAAATTAATGGAATTATCAGATTTTAATATATATAATTTATTATGACATAAGTTATTGTGACAAATAATACATTTGCAAAGGTTCTTTTATTTTACAAGCAGTATATATGTTTCTGCTAAGGAATAAAAATTCAGATAATATTTTTTACATAGTTAGAACTCAGAATTAATTGCAAGTATTTTTGGAAAGATTGTCATGATTTTACTTAAATTATGACAGCACACAACTTTTACTCAAAATAATAAGAAAGAAATAATTATGAGACAACATAAAATTTTAAGAGTTCTGATATATTAGTAGAAGTATAATATAAGTGGATGAAAACTCAGCACATGTCTTTTCTTTTCATGGTATATAAAATTTTTTCACCCTTTCTTAATAATCTAAAGGTATACATCACTCTAAAAGCATTTGTATTAAAATTTTGATATCTTTATACTGATAGTTTGCTAATATACTGTTATGTTCACTAATGCTTATTTGATTACTAATTAATAAGAAACAAAACAAAAAATTTAATAGGGCTAGTCATATCAGTCCACTTATATAAGGTAAGTTTCAGTTACATGTATTTGATTTAGAAGACAATATTTAGCATTTACATTTATTAGACATAGATAAAAATCATAGTTCATTTGTTCTATATTATACAAAGACATTAATGAAGTAATATAACCTAACAAATTATCAGAGGTAATGACTGTGGATTATTTACTTCACGTAGAGCAAAGGCTGGAAAAAGTATGTTCTAGTTTAGAAAATGTTTTAAAATATGTTTTAACCTCTGAACCTACACAGTGTTTGTCATATTCACTCAGCTCAACTTTTCAAATAGGCAAGGGAACAGTCATTGTGTATGTATAAAAATGAGTACAGACCTACTGCAGTTAAACCATGCCAGCATGTAAATGGTTTACTAATAAAAATACTGCCTATGAATAATTTTAATTTACACAACATTTTATATTTATACTAAAGGATAACAGATAATATTCATTAAGTATAACACAAAGATATTGCTAAATATCTATATATATAAATACACATATACACACACATACACACACACACACACACACACACAGAGAGAGAGAGAGAGAGAGAGAGAGAGAGAGAGAGAGAGAGAGAGAGAGAGAGAGAAATCAATATATATTGATTACTAACCACATGTGCAGGCTTGACTAGGAATGGCTCCCACTGATTCATCTACTTGATTACATAGTCATCAGAACTACTTAGGATTGGAAGATGTAGCCTTGGGGTAAGTGTGACAATGATGGAGAGTATATCACTGGAAAAGTGTTTTTGAAGTTTTAGAAACTCTAGTCAAACCCAATGTCTCTCGCCCCCTCCCTCCTTCCCTCCCTCCCTCCCTCCCTCCCTCCCTCCCTCTCTCTCTCTCTCTCTCTCTCTCTCTCTCTCTCTCTCTCTCTCTCTCTCTCTCCCTCTTTCTGCTTCTAGCAGATGCCGACGTGAAACTCTACTTCTCCATCATTAGGTCTCCTCCCTTGTATGTTGCCACACTTCTGCCATAATGACAACAAACGAAACCTCTGACACTGTAAGCAAGCTCACAATAAATGACTTCTTTAATAGTAACTGCCATGATCAAAGTCTCTTTACAACTATTGAATAGTGACTAAGACAGAACTTGGTACAAAAGAGTTGGGTGTTATTGTGACAGGCCTGACAATGTATCTTGTTGGTAAAACATAGACCTGGCAACTTTGATTTAAAAACATAGTTGAATGCTTTAAGCAGGGCTTAATAAGCCACTCTAGTAGAAACAGAAAAGAAGGTTCAGAGAGCAATGGAAAGTATGACATTCAAGGTAAAGGGGCTTCATAGGATAATATTAGTAAGTGACTTCAAGTCTGTTCTTATGATATTTTGGCAAATAATGTGGCTACCTTTTACCCTTTTCTAAAGAAAATGCGAAGCTGATTTACTACTGCTACTCCTACTCCTACTACTACTACTACTACTATTACTACTACTACTACTACTACTACTACTACTACTACTACTACTATTAATGGAATTGGAGAAGAATTTCAAGGAAACCTAGTATTATCTTTGTTATGTGGTTGCTATTGGATACTTTTATGCAAATATATAATGAAAAGGAGTAATTTGAGCAAATAAAAATATAAAACCTATAGTCAGAAGTTGAAAGGATTCCAGGAGTGCTTAACAGATGAACAGATTAAGGAAAAGCCAGATGCTAAATGGAATAAAATTAGTTTGACCTGCAGTGAAGACCCTCCTCATATTAGCTTCCAATATCTCAGATGGAATTAAAGAAAAGTTTAGTAGTGAAGTAAAGCTTTGCAAAGAGAAAAATGTTGTAGCCCTAGCAAGCACTAGAATTTGGCATCAGATGATTCTGACTTTCAATTCAAGTATACAATGAAGGGGTTATGAACTCTCCATCCAGAACTAAGTAAAGACACAGAGGTCACATCTGTCAGGGGTGTCCTTGCATGAAGTCTCAGAGATACAAGTACAAGAAGTTCTAAAAGTGAAGTTGGATTGCCTTGGAGACCCCAATAGTTTAGATTCCAGAATCTTGGCATACATGTTGAGGAAACCCGTTGTCTGTGTGTGCAACTAACCAAATAAGAGAAGTATGTTGCCGTTAACAGAGCTAAAAAGAATTAGATATCTGAAGTTTGCTTTGACATCATACATGTAGATATAGAGGGTAGAACTCACCTTGTTGTTTTTATGTCTTCCTTTAGTCCAGTATTTACTCAGTAGGCTTCCTTTTCCCAATCCTGGAATCGTAATGTACATCCCGAACCATTGTATTTTTGAAGTGGATGATCTGACTTTTGTCAGAGTGCTACAATTTAGAGATTACCTTGAGTCTCCGAAGAGAATTTCAACTTTGGATTTATAAGCCCTGTTGAGACTATGGGCACTTCTGAAGTTGCACAAAATGCTTTTTTTTTGCATTGTGATATAGCATCAATCCTATGGCCAGGGAAAGAAATGAAGTGGTGTGAACAAAAACAGCCTCCATAAGCTCATATATGTGAATGTTTAATCATTAGGAATTAACATTATTTCAGGATAGGAAATATAACATAATTTGGATAAGATTAGTTTTGTTAGAGAAGATATGTTACCCAGGGAGGGCTTTGCAGTTTCAGCAGACCAAAACTACTCCACTGCCTCTCTCATCTCTTTCTGCTCCCTGCAGATAGAGATGTAAAACTCTAGAGCTACCTCTCCAATACTGTCTTCCTGCGTGCTGTCATGTTTTCTGCCATCACTACGCTCACAATGGACTAAATCTCAAAACTGTAGGCAAGCCCCCATTAAGTGGTTTTATTCAATATGAGATATCCTGATAGTGGTGTCTACTCACAGCCAAACAACACCAAGACAAAAATATTATTTATATATTAATTGTTTCCCAGTGTTACTTTGTGTGATAAGACTGCTTAAGGTTAATTTTCACAGAACATACATTTTATCATTTTACCTATGTTCACCATGTTATATATTATGCTTACAGAACTTTTATACTATATTTGGCTCATTGACCAATGTTGATATTTTTATGTCTTTACTCTGTTAATGCAGCTACTTTCTCTTTATGTGAATCCAACACTTAGGTTTTACATATTAATAAGAGCTTGCAGTATACATTTTATGTATTGGTTTATTTAACTTAGTATGATATGTTTAATATTTAGTTAAATGTTTAATATTTATATTGAATATAGTTTAAACACTGAATGGGGAGCATCTCTCTCTTAAAATCTTTATCTTCAGGGTTACCTACAAGAGGCAATGCTTACACCTGATTAATTGTTGACTACTAATTAGACATCACAGCAAAATAGAAATGATTTCCAAAAGACAAGGTACTTACCTCCACTGCACTTAGATACTTGGAAATGATGTTGATGGATGGCTATAATTGTTAACTTGCCACAATCAACATTTACTTGGGAAGGGAAAATGTTGTTAGGTTGTAAAAAATCTAGGTGGTTTATTCTGATTATTTTAAATGAGTTTGAAAAACCCAAGTAGTGTTCCATTGCCTATTCCTCAGGCAGAGGATTCTGAACTGTAGAATTTTAAAAATGAGCTGAATATGTGCATGGATGCCTTAATATTTTATTAAAACAATGAGTGTTTTGTTTGTCTTTAAGGTTTCTGCCTCCTCGACTGACATTCAGTGATGGGCAGTAATCGGAATTTAGAGCCAAATAATACTTTTAGTTTTAAGTTGCATTTACAAGCATATTCTATTACTGAAAAAAATAATAAAGTCATCTAAGACATAAGCTAAGCAGTTTGAATCACTATGATGTATTGCTTCATCACAAGAAGCAATACCTTGGATCAATGAAGAGATTACTTAGAACCTCACGACAAGCATTGAATTGAGTTGAATGAGTATTTATATGTTAATATAAATGTTATTATTATATGTTAAAATAATATGTTATTTTTAAAATCATAATATTTTTTAATTATATTCATTTTTATTCTTTAATCCTTTTATATAGTACAGACTTCATTCCCCTCCTGGTCTGCATGCCCCCAACTGACTGCTCCTTATCCCAAACCTTCTTCCCCACACTGTCTCCAAGGAGATTTCAACATGCTCCCACCCCACACCACATGGTCTCCTTACATTCTAGGGCCTCAAGTCTCTTGATAATTAAGTACATCTTCTCTCCTTGAAAACAAGCAGTCCTCTACCTTTGTCAGTGGCCTCGTATCAGCAGGTGTATGATGCCTGGTTGGTGCTGTGGTGTCTGAGAGATCTCAGGAGTCCAGTTCAGTAAAGACTACTGGTCTTTCCATGAGTAAAACCTCCTCCTGAGTTTCCTCCATCCTTTCCTTAGTTCAGCCACAGAAGTCCATTGGTTGGATGTTAGTATCTGTATCTGACTCAACTATTGTTGGCCCTCTCAAAGGGCAGCCATGCTAGGCTCCTGTCTACAAGCCTACCACAGTATTAGTGACAGTGTCAGGGCACAGGACCCTCCCTTGAACTGGATCCCAATTTGGGCCTGTAATTGGACCTTTTATCTCTTATGCTCCAAATTAAAGAACACATCAAATCAATCATCCACCATGATCAAGTAGGCCTCATCTCAGATATATAAGTTCGGTTCAATTTTCATATATAATGATAATTTATTCTACTATATAAACAAACTGAAAGAAAAAATATCACATGCTCATCTCATTACATGCTGAAAATTTATTTGACAAAATAGAATATCCCTTCATGTTATAACTCTTGGAAAGATCAGGAATTCAAAGCAAATACCTAGACATAATAAAAACAATATGCAGCAAAATAAAAGTCAATACAAAATTAAACAAAAATATACATTAAGCAACTTCACTAAAATCAAAGATAAGCAAAGATGCCCAATCTCCCCATATCTATTGAATATTGAACTCAAAGATCTAGATCAAACAACAAGACAGCAAAAGCAGATCAAGGGAGTACAAATTGGCAAAGAAGAAATCAAGGTATCACTATTTACATATTTGCAATCCTACCAGAAAACTTGTATACCTGATTAACAACTTCAGCAAAGTGTCTGGATATAAAATTAAGCCGAACAAATCACTAATCTTCCTGTATATAAATGATAAATGGGCTGAGAAAGAAATTTGAGAAATGACACCCTTCACAATAATCACAAATATTATAAAATATCTTGGGGTAATTCTAACCAAACAATTGAAAGACCTGTATTACAAGAATTTTAAGTCTCTCAAAAAAAAATAATTGAAGTAGAAACCAGAAAATGGAGAGATCTCCCATGCTCACTGATTGGTAGAATTGACATAGTAAAAATAGCCATTTACCAAAAGCAATCTATAGTTGCAACAAAATCCTATCATAATTCTTCAAAGATATGGCAATAGAAATTCTAAAATTGACCTTGGAGAAAACAAAACAAAACCAACCAAAACAACAAAAACAACAAAAACAATATCGAAAACAATGCTTGATAATAAAAGAATTTCTGGGTGAATAACCATCCCTGTCCTCAAACTATACAGAGCAATAGTGGTAAAAACAGCATGATATTGGTATAGAGAAAGAAAGATTGATCGATGGAATAGAATAGAAGTCCCAGAAATAAAACACACACTTACAAACACTTGGGCTTTGACAAAGAATTCAAAGATTCACAATGGATACAAAAAAATCATCTTCAATAAATAATGCTTTCTAACTGGTAGTCTCTATGTAGAAAAAACAAACAAACAAACAAACAAAAAAACAGATACATATGTGTCACCTCACAGAAAGCTCTAGTCCAGGTGGGTCAAGAACCTCAATATAAAGCCAGAAACACTGAATGTAACAGAAGAGAAGATGGAAAAGAGACTTGAACTCATTTGCACAGGGGCAAATTTCCTAAACAGCACACTACATTGCCTCAGGCTGTAAGACCAAGAATTGATAACTGGTTACTCAGGAAACTAGAAAGTTTCTGTGAGACATAGGAAATAGTCAATAGGATAAACTGGCAATCTACAAATTTGGAAAAAATACTCACTTACCCCTTATCCAATAGAGGGTTAATATCCAAAATATATAAAGAACTCAAGAAGCTAAAACTGAAAAATCAAACAATCCAATCAAAAATGGGCTATAGAAATAAACAGATAAATCACAACACAGGAATCTTGAATGGCTGAGAAGCATTTAAAGAAATATGCAAAGTCCTCAGTGATCAGGGAAATGCAAATTAAGATGACCCTGAGATTCCACCTCATACCAGTCAGAATGGCTAAGATCAAAAACTCAGGTGACAGTAGATGCTGGCAAGGAGGTGCAGAAAGAGGAAACACTCCTTCATTTTTGGTGGGATTGCAACCTGGTACAACCACTCTGGAAATCAATCTGGCGATTCCTCAGAACATTGTAAGTAGATCTACCTGAAGAAACAGCTATGCCACTCTTGGACATAAACCCAAAAGATGCCCCACCATGTCATAGGGGCATGTGTTTATTTGTGATAGTCTGAAGCTGGAAACAATCCAGAAGTCCCACAATGGAAGAATGAATATAGAACATATGGTTCATTTACACAATGGGATAATATTCAACTATTAAAATGAAGACATCATGAGTTTTGCAGAGAAATTGATGGAATTAAAAATATCATCCTCGGCGAGGTAACTCAAACACATAAGGACATTCATGGGATGTATTAACTTTAAAATGGATATTAGCCCCAAGATACAGTACTGAAAAATTTGACAAGCAGAAGAACCTGAATGAGGAGTTCTCAATCCCACTTCTGAGGGGGAAATAAGGCAGTCATGAGTTGTTGGATTAATTTTAAGGATTACATGTTTGCTCTGCCACAGGGCTTGGGCCACTGGAAGAAGCAGGACATGAGTAGTTGGACCATTCTAACTCAACACTGTCGCGGGGAAGGCAGGTGTCAGGCCATAAGCAGCTGCAGGGCACAGTTCCTAAGATGGGGAAGCACAGTCTGAGGTATAGGACAGGTAGCTGGAGTTCACACCAGGGTTCCAGGACATGAAATGAGGTCTAGGCAGTCTGGACCACAGGCTCTTAGAGACTCAGGTGCTGCTGGATGTCCTGGTGGAGTTAAGAATGAAGTAGGGACCAATGAGCTGTGTCTAGCCCGGGGCTGAGGAGGAAGAGAGGAGCTCTGGCTGGTCCACTAGGGAATTCCTTGTCTTGTGGGTGTTTGGATTCAGGCTTGGGCATGATGGCAGCCACTGCAGGGACTATAGAGTGGCAGGAAATTAAACTGCATCTCTGTAGGCAAAGGGCTTCTCTACAGCAGATCCTAGTGATAAGAGACAGTCTGTTTTATAAGCTATACATGGTCATGCCCACTTCTTTTATAAATTTTAACCTAAATTTTAAAAATTTATTTATTTATTATATATAAATACATTGTCGTTTTCTTCAGACACACCAGAAGGTGGCATCAGATCTTATTACAGTATTTAGTGAACCACCATGTAGTTGCTGGAATTTGAACTCGGGCCTTCTGGAAGAGCAGTCATTGCTCTTAACCACTGAGCTATCTCTCCAACGTACTACCTGAAGAATGAGCTATTCCACTCCTGGGCATATACCCAAAAGACGCTCCGGCATATAACAAGGACACATGCTCCACCATGTTCATAGCAGCCTTATTTAAAATAGCCAGAAGCTGGAAAGAACCCAGATATCCTTCAACAGAGGAATGGATACAGAAATTGTGGTACATTTATACAATGGAGTAGTACTCAGCTATTAGAAACAATGACTTTATGAAATTCCTAGACAAATAGATGGACCTAGAAGCTATCATCCTGAGTGAGGTAATCCAGTCACAAAATGAGACACAGGTATGCACTCACTGATAAGTGGATACTAGACCAAAAACCTCGGAATACCCAAGAAACAATTCACAGATCTTACGAAGCTCAAAAACAAGGAAGGCCAGAATGCCTCAGTCCTTCTGAGAAGCGAGAACAAAACACTCATGGGAGGAAATACAAGAATAAATAGAGGAGCAGGGATTAAAGAAAAGATCATTCAGAGACTGCCTCACCTGGGGATATACCCCATATGCCGCCACCAAACCCAAGTACTACTGCTGATGCCAAGAAGTGCTACTGGCAGGAATCAGATTTGGAAACCTCTGCAGAGGCTCTGTCAGAATCATACAAATACAGTTGAGGATGTGTGCAGCTAACCATCAGACTGAACAGGAGGACCCCAATGAAAGAGCTAGAGAAAGGACTGAAGGAACTGAAAGGGTTTGCAACCCCATGGGAAGAACAATATTATTAACCAGCCAAACCCTCCAGAACTCCCAGGGACTAAAGCAGCAACCACTGAGTAGACATGGAGTGACCCAGGGCTCCAGTTGCATATGTAGCATAGGATAGAGTTTTCTGGCATCAATGGAAGGAAAGATGTTTTTTCCAGTGAAGGCAAAAGTCAGTAACCTAATTAAACAGAATTGTAAAGGGTGCAGTAGATATTTACAGTTCGGTAAAGTCTTTGTTTAGCTTGCAAGACACTCTGGGTTGCAGCCACTTGCAGCATAAAGTAAATTCACTATGCATATCATGCAGTAGGAATGCAGATTAAGGAGAGTCAGAAGTCATCTCTGCATGGTGAGTTTAAGGAAATCCTAGAGCACATGAAACTAAGTTCAATTTTATTTTACTTTACTTTGTCAAATGATATGAAGAGAGACTGTGATTTTAAAGGATAGAAAAATGTGTCTTCATTGAAAATCCCACATACTCTTGGATGTTGTTTGGAAAAACAAACACAAGGAGTTAAATTAGATGTCAAATATGCACTAAATATTTGCCTTGAGTGTCTTTATATTTCGTTATTGATATTTTTACAGTACAATATGCATCTTATTCTTTCTGAGAAAAGAGAGTGTTTTAATTTCCCCAAAGTTTTATGAAGCCAATATACTTTGTGCTGAGTTTATGAGATGTTGAGGAAATGCAGAGAAAAGTTGCTGAGACTGCAGTCTGGTGATATTTGTGGTGTGCTGACAGAATGATTTACTCGTTTAGGGTCTGGCAAGTAGCTGCAAGCTGATCTCTCCCTCCTTCAAACTATGTGTGGTGACTTAAAATGATAAAATCTTGTTGACATAGCAACTTCAGGTGTAGCTGTAGATCTCTTTTGACCCCTGTCTCTGCTCTTTTAGATTCTCTGTTTATTGCTCATGTCACTCGTGTATCATTCAGTTTTGTAATATCTGTTCTTTCAATGCAGTAAATTGATATTTTTTGTAGAGTTTGAGTATTTGACTCCACTTAATTATTGACTATTCAACTGTTCAATGATGGTATTAGAAATCCCTGAATCTAGACTTTAATTTATAGGAAACTTGCCATTCATGTGTATTACTATGATAATGATTAGCTATTTTAAGCTTGTCATTTAATATGTTTTAACTATTTCCAATTATTAAGATGTGCTTCATTTATCAGTATTTTAATATTGAAATATCATCAATGTACAACAGTTTGGTAATCACCAAATGGAATTAGTCAATCTTAAATTGCAAGATATAATGTGTAAAATAAAATATGATAATTACACAAAATAGTTTCTCATAAAACCAGATCTTGTTTTATAGAATTCTGAAGGATTGGTAGATTCATTCTATTCACATTTACATGTGTTCATCATTTTGACACTGCAATTCAATGGAGTTATTTACACGTTCCACATTCAAAAATCAAGAAATCTAGTTACCAAGGAATTTAAAAAAAAGAGTGTATAATGACTTAAAGCATTTCATTTTGTAACATTTATTGCTATCCTGGTCCATATACAATCTTGAGTGACCACATGCAGATACCTCAAGGTGTAAGAACATGCCTCCTTTATTTTCTTCTCCAAAGCTATTTTTCACAAATTGTATGACATAAAAATTATGTTCACTAAGGTGAGGCAATTGCTATTTCTAGCTTTTATTGAAAAAATGTTTTAGAAGTGATATCATGATCAAAAGTAAAAAGATGATAAATATTGTAAGTCTTACAGTTTCTTCAAATTGTAATGTACAATACAGTATGATTCATAAATGTGTATGATCAAAAGAAACCATATAGCCAAGCAGTGGAGGCACACATTACTAATCTCAGTACTAAGCTGGCAGAGATAGGTAGATTTCTGTGAGTTTTAGGCCACTCTAATCTACATTGTGAATTCAAGGACAGACCCCAAGAAACCCTAACTCGAAAATGTAAAGGAACAAAGAAAAAAGGTTTCCATAAATATTTAAAATATTTTGAAATATTCATGCTGTGTATTCCACCTGTTTAATATATCTATGGCTGAGATTATATTAATGAAAAAAATGCAAAATCTCAATGCCATAATAAATGTCCCTTAGTATAAAAATCAAATTTGAAATTGCAAACATAATAATTTCCTTGACAAAATAGCTCATGCCAACAAATATTTCACCAGTAACATCTAAAATAAATTATGTAAGTTCCATCATAATCTATGGTATATAGAACCCTTTTCCAAAGTAGGGCAATGCATGTTTCATCCCATTCATGCTGGATTATTATGAAGGTTGTATCTTGAATACATGAGTAAAGAAGATAGAAAAACAGCATCTTCTGTATTTCAACATGATTTTTTTTTGCCTTGTGATTTTTTAAATAAAGCAGACAAAATTATTTATTATTAAAAAAATCTAGAGTAATAAAATTTGTGACAAAAGTAGAAAACTGAAGTATGATTTCCTAAAAGATATTTAGTCATTAGAATTATCAATCAGAAAATATTTCTGTTTTTTCATATTGAGCTTATTATGATAAGTTCACTATCAGTAACTTTTCTGTAGTATGCATTTGTAATTTAAAACCTAAGTAATTAATGTAAATCTAAACGTTTTTTAATGTCCTTTAACTTTGAAACCCATTCTTATTATTCCAATGAGAATAGATCTGTATTAATATTCCACTCTATTTCAATCCTGTAATGAGCCTAAAATAGCTGCCAGCTTGTAGTTCTAGAATTAATGATAACTAAATGTAACACAAAATGTATTTCCATATTTTGTATTGCTCAAATAATTTCATCTCAGAAGTAGTATGATTCTTTTCAGAGGTGACTATTTCTACATAATATTTTACCCACTTTTAATTTGAATTTCATATTGTTCCTGACTGTCTAATGTATATTTGGGGAGATGGGCATAATGTTGTTAATTATGCTGGAGACCGAGAAAAATTAATTCTTTTGAACCTAAAGTCAGCTAGTTAATCGATTTCTGATGAAACTGGAGTTAAACACAGATAGTTCCCCTCTTCCATCATTCATTTTAATTCTGCTCTGTTTCAATTCAGTCAGACTACATCAGGAGAACATTGCTGAAAAATCAATTTTGGAGGAGTATTGGACATTATCCAGACGCTGATGGACGGGTGATCTTTTCTGTCAAGGCATTTTCATATTGATTTCTCAAAATGAAGAATTTTTAGTTTTAGCTATTAAAAAGTAAAAGACTCATTGTAATTTGTTATCTATATCTAAGTAATTTGTAATTGTCTATTAATAATTGGCTCTTGTAATCACACACAAATGTTGGCATGTCATTCCAAATAATAATGAAAAGGTCAGAGGTAGAGAGAAAGTTTTTAAATGTGTATTCTCTAACACATTTCAAGCTATAGATCATATACTATATTTAAGGAATTGAGAAATAGCATTCACATTAACTTTTTTATGTTCTCAATAATTTTAAAGTGATGCACTATGAGAAGCAGATTTTCTGTACCTAGTTTTATACTATGAATAACTTAAAAATTGAAACACAACATGACAACAATGGCATGCCATGGTTCCTTTTAGTTGGTAAGTATAATTGTGAGAATTTTCTACATGTTTTGTATTGCAAGGTATAATTTGATGTATTATGGAATATATTGTAATATATAAAAAAATGAAATGCCCAAATAAGAACATTAGCTCACTGTATTGATTTCAATGTACATGTAATTACACTTAACCTATTTCTGCTATCGAAGTGTATTACAGCAGAAATTGTAATTATTGACAATATACTTCAAAAAACTAGAAAACAACTTTTGGTGTGTGTACTTCAAATCATTTTCTCATATTTTCAATTTCCATTGAGAATTATATGAAAGTCCAAGTAACATAATGGAAAGTTATTATAAATGTGTAATTTTAATTCTGAGCTCCTATAATATATTATTATCTGGATAGTTCATGAGAACAGAATTTTTACTCAAAGATCTGGTAGAGGGGCCCAAGTTCGAGGCACTGAAAAGCATGTATCTATTACAAGGACTTGACCCCTTCCAAAATTGTGTCTTGAATTGTGACTTTCTAAAAAGCACTGCATCAGAGTTATAAAACAAAGAGTAATTCCTCTCCTTAAATTTCCTTTTCTGAAGTGCTTGTTAATCAGCTAGTGAGAATACGTCTTTTGTAACATATATATCATATTAGTGATTTTCTCCCAAATCTTGGCAAGTAAGTTTCGACATTTTTACATTTGGTAGAAAGAAAAATATTGAAAATGTAGCAAATACAATCCTGTGTGAACTGAATATTGAATTTTATTCTGGGTAATTAGTGTCAATGTCACACAAATATAGACATATCTTGGAAGAGAGAATATAACTAGAAAAACAACTCCATTAGACTGACATATAGGTAAAACTGTAAAGTATTATCTTAATTAATGAATGGAGTAGGAGGTGAAACCCTTGGTGGCTCATGTTATTATTTATCACGTGGTATAAATAATATTTATATTATTTGAGGAAGCCAGCAGAGCAAGACCTGAGTAGGGTCAGTAAGAAAACTCTCTGTGGTCTTTGCAATAAGTTCCACACCCAGCTTGCGTCCTTGAATTTCTACCCTGACTTCAGTTCCTGGTAGACTGTGATCGAGACAGATAGAGTTAGATAAACCATCTTTCTTCAAGTTTTGTTTCATAATATTTTATCACAACATGACCATCTTGTACAATATTTTACTGATAAGCTTATGATAGTGTTGAGACTTTGACTGTAGGACAGAGCGCAGGTGAAAATCCACTTTAGAAATAGGCAGGCAGATCTCTCAGTTGGAGTGCATACTCATATACTTTGTAAATGTCAGGCATGACAGGGCTACAATGTAAGACCATGTATGAAACAGCAAGAAAAAGACTAAAACTCAAGTTATTTCCTAAGAAGCGACTTTATTCACATAAATAAACTACTAGACACACATGTTTTACTGAGCCATACCATGTAGCTTGAATTTCTGCATGGTATAAATCAAAAAAGATTTTACATTTTTTAAACAGAAAGTCATTGCTATTCTACATATCAAATATTTTGAAGGAAAGTAAAAATGTGATATAAATTAATTATGAGGGTTTGTATCTGAAGGCAAATAAATATAAGTATTCTAATTACAACTATGGATTTCTTTAAAAGAATTTGACTAGCATCAGTCAACCCAAATTGATTAGTGTTCTAATTTTATCAATATTTTCCAAGAAAACTTACAAAAATTATTATTAAAATAGGACTAATGATATTTCTTGTTTCAGAAGGCTGGCAGTTGTTTCTCCAAAATACAGTTCACATTAGCATTCTAAATTTTTTTTCATGTCATAGATGCATTTAGAAACTTCCTTGTGAACCTATTTTATTTCCTTTTACAAATTGAACTTTTCAGTAGATAGTAATAGTTTTGCATTGATCGGGTATTTAACAGATCTATTACAAAATTTCTAGTCATTTTATGGAAGTATTGGGAGAAAAACAAAAAATTCTAGTATTCACAAAGCAGGCTGGAAGGAAAGAAAAACATGTTGTGAATTATTGAAAGAATATTATGAATATATCTGATGGATGCAGTAGACAAAGAAAGCGAAATGAGTGATCCAGGTGAACACTGACTGTGTCAAAAGGTACAAGTGACCATCAGGGAAAGTGAGTGAAACACTGACTTTATCATGCACATCCCTTTCTCCTTTAACATGTTCTCCCTGCTCTGTCTGAAACAGCAATAGCTCTGAGTTTCAGTAGATGAGTTTCTTTCCCCCCTAAAAGTGAAAAAGAGAGAAAGAGAAATGTGAGAATAAATGGCTGTCAGAACTAGAATTTGATAAACATATTTACATTCATCACCTGGAAGTTTTCCCTGACTGCACAGCAATATATTAGCATCTTTTAAGGGGAAAGGGAGTAACTCCATGGAAACTGTATAACTGGCTATGATGGCACCATGCATCTGTCTTTATGACACACATGTGAATGTTATCTAATTCACATCACAATGGACTCCAGAGAACAAGTAGAATTCTGACTTGAAACTGGAAGCTTAGAGTGGAAAAAAAAAAAAGCACTAGAGTTTAACAACAGTGTCTTGCTTTATATTCATGGTAGTATTTTCTACCACGTTGACATCCTTATATAAAACTTTTATTTACAACTATGGCTAGCATGTTTATTCTAAAAACCTAAATATAATGTAATTTTGTTGGCAATCACAGTAGTCTAGATTCATATATTTATATGGAACAGTAGTATTTTATACTTAGCTTGAGTCATTGCCTGATTTTGGAAACAACTGTAGTTAGCAGAAATATGTTTATACTCACCAAGACTGGCTGTGAAGTTCACTACGGCAGTTCTCTTGTAAGCATGATAACAACATAAGTGACTTTTGTTGAGGACATTAGTAGGATTTATTGACTTGTCAATGTTGAAATTTAAAGGTCAAGGAGATAAAAGATTGACACAAAAATGTCAGCTTCATGAATTTGTTGTCAGACATAGGGTCACTTTGAAAAGACAGCCTTAATTCCTTGTATACTTGCAATGTATCACCCTGGATGGCCCTTCATCTTTCTGCAGTAAAGACATCAATGTCTCATGCGATATTAATGCTTTCTGACTGAAAGACAAGATAAATCCATGAATTGAATTGTATTTTTTGTGGGTGAAGTAACAATATTATCAAACCTGTATTTATTTTTACTTTTATAAAATTTTAAAATCAAATGATCTACTATCCAATACAATTAATCATTCAACTGTAAAAGTACCTAAGTGTCATGAGGCATATGGTCTATATGTTTCGTGGAAGTAACTAAACTGAGCAGAAATGTCTTATGCTCACCCATTTTAAACAAATGTACATGAAATTTCATTATAAGAAAGATAATATGAGGAAATTTCTAGATTATTAATGACAATAAATTTATTTCACTCATAAAAATAGTAATAAGTAGCTCAAAGATCGATGCTATTCAAAAGACACCAGAGTATACAAGATACAAAATATACTTTTATTATCTTTTTTACGATGTATTCATTTGTTTTCCAGTGTCACTGTCCTCAGACACAGGACAAGGTGGCATCGGATCTCAGTACAGACAGCTGTGAGCCACCATGTGGGTTCTGGGAATGAAACTCAGAACCTCTGGAAAAGCAACCAGTGCTTTTACCCTCTGCACCACTTCTCCAGCCATGTTTTATTTTTTTTTTTTTCTATGCTATGAGATTTTTTTATTCGTTTTGATATTCACTTTATTCTAGCTTTCTCAAACCTAATATCATTACACTAACCAATTTATTGATTGATTTAGTTGCATAACTATTTGGAGGAGTGAGTAGATTGTGGTGTGTTTCTTAAGGGACAGAGAACATTTTCCTTTCTTTCTTTTTTTTTCAATATTTTTTTACTTACATTGCAAATGTTATCCCCTATCCTGGTTTCCACTCTGGAATTCCCCTATCCCATCCCTCTTCCCAAGCCTCTGTAAGAGTGTTGACCCACCCATCCACTCCCTCCTTCCCACCTCCCTGCCTCACATTTTCCTACACTAGGGCATTGAGCCTCCACAGGATCAAGCACCTCTCCTATTTTCATGTGTTGAAAGAATTGTGGCCCTGGGAATAATCTCTGTTCCTCAGGCTTTAATTGACTTTTCCCAAGAAAACTTCTTGACAGCCTCTTCTGTAAAATCCTTCCCAGTTTTAGTGAAGATATTGACTTACTTTATACTTCTTATTTCTTATTTTGCCACAATGTCTAAATTGAAATATTGCTTTAATGAATTGCTGAGGATAATTGTGATCATGTACTATTTAATATATAATCATATTTATTATCTTGCAATGATATCTTTTAATGAACATAACATACTTCTAAAATTTTTGAGAATTCATTATAACAAGTGCATTCCACCATCCACGTTAATGAATATCTACCATGATAAAAGAAATATAATTGTATATTAATAAGCACCAGAGGTTTTATTTCATTTTTAATTAATTATTTTATTTAGTTATCACCTCTCCTGGTTTCCCCTCCCAGAGTCATTCACTCCACATCCTCCTTTAGCATACAAAAGAGTGATCCGATCCACTCATCCCCCTTCTCTGGGGTACCAAGTCTCCACACAATTAGGTGCATCATCTTCCACTGAGCCAAGACTAGCCAGTCCTTTGCTACATATACTTTCTGGGCCTTAAAACAGCCCATGTATGTTCTTTGGGTGCTAGCCTAGTCTCTAATAGCACCCTGCAGTCCAGGTGATTTGACATTTTGTGCTCTGTAAGGTGTTGCCATACCTTTCAGTTCCTTCAACCATTCCTTTAACTCTTCCATAGGGTTCCCAAGCTTAGTCCAATGTTTGCCTGTAAGAATTACTGGAATTGGTCTCTTTAGGTTCCTTGTCCCCACTGTTGAACATTTTGGATAAGGTCATTCCAACTATGTTCTAGTATCCTCTCACATCCCTGGCATCTGGGACTTTCTAGAGGTTCCCCCTGTTCCTAACCAAAGGTTCATATTTCTATTTATTTTCCTGTCCCTCGGGGCTTCTCCCCTGTTTCCCTACATTCCTGATCCTGACCTCCTTTTATCCTCCCTCTCTCCTCTCTCACCCATGTTTCTTCTTCCTCTGCCATTAGGAATTCTTTTTTCCTCCATCTAAGTGAAATTAAAATATAAACACTCTGTCCTTCCTTCCTGTTAAGCTTCATATGGTCTGTCAGTTTTATCATGAGTATTCTGAAATCTTTGGCTAATATCCACTAATTGCTGAGTAAATACTATGTATGTCATCTAGGGTTTGGGTTGCCTCACGAAGAATGATAATTTTCAGTACTATTCATTTTCTACAAATTTCATATGTCCTGGTTTTAATAGCTGAGTAGTATTCCATTGTGTAAACATACCACATTTTTGGTATCCATTTTTCTTTGGTTGAAGGACATCCACATTCTGACCTGGGGCCACCCACCTATCTTCAAAATTATTTATTTTAATTAATCATTCTATTAATTTGTATATCAAATGGTATCTGCCTTCCCGGTTACCCCTCGACACACACACACACCCATCCTATTGTTCCTCTTCTTCCTCTCCTTTTGCCTCTGTGAGGGTGCTCCCCATTCTTACCACACAGCATCTGCATCTCCCTATGCTAGGGCATCAAACCTCCTTAGGACCAAGGGCCTAGACTCTCATTGATGTTGGACAAGGCCATTTTCTGCTGCATATGTATCTGGAACCATAGATCCTTCCCAATATACTCCTTGGTTGGTGGTTTAGTCTGTGGAGCACTGGGTAGTCCAACCAGCCAATATTGTTCTTGTATGAGGTAGCAAATCCCTTATGCTCCTCCAGCCCTTTTTCCAGCTTCCCAATCAGGGTCATCAGGCTCAGTCTGATGGTTGGATGTGAGCATCCACATTTGCATTGCTCAGGTGCTGGCAGAACCCTCTAGGAAACAGACACATCAGGTTCCTTTCACCAAGTGACTCTTGGCAACAAGAGTGTCAGGGTCTGGTATCTGCAGACAGGATAGATTCCCAGGTGGAGTAGTCCCTATATACACCTTTCTTCAGTTTCTGCTCCATTTTTGTCCCTGCCTTTTCTTTGGACAAGAAAGTTTTTAACCCAAAATTGTTCCTATCTAAAGGAAATGTAGGGAGAACAATGGAGCAGAAATTGAAGGAAAAAAATATTCAAAGACAGACCCAACTTGGGGTACATCCCATGGGCTTTCACCAAACTGGACAATACTACTTATGGCATGTGGTGCTTGCAGACTGAAGCCTAGCATGGCTGTGCTCAGAGATGCTCTGCATCCACCTGACTGGACAGAAACATATACTTATAGCCAATGGTTGGACTAATGTCAGGGATCCCCTATGGAAGAGTTAGAGGGTGAACTGAAGGAGCTGCAACAGATTGCAAGTTCATAGAAAGAACAGTATCAACTAACCTGAACCCCTCAGAGGCTAAGCTGCCAGCCAAAGAACATACCTGTGCTGGTGGGTGGCCACTGCTACTGACTTGTCTGGACTCAGTGAAAAAGGATGTTTGCAGGGCCACTCACAGTGGCTAGGAGAGTGGGGGACTATCCTCTCAGATGCAAAGGGGAAGGGGGATAGAATAAAGAAGTCATGAAGAGGAAACCAGGATTAGGGGAGAACATTTGTAATATAAATAAATAAACTTATAACATAAAGAATCTGCATCAGTCTTAGTTAGTTGTTCGTAGAGTCCTGCACAAGACAACCTTGGAAGACCAGAGCTTTCAGAAGTGCTGTTAAGTTGCAAGTTTAGGATCATTCCAGTTTCTTTATGAAAGCACTTAGTGCTATGGTTTTTTTTTTTAAACATTGCTTTCATTATGTTCCATAAGTTTGGTATGAGTGCTGATAAGTTTCAAGTATAGGATCTCTCCAGTTTCTTTATGAAAGCACTTAGTGCTATGATTTTTTTTTTCTTATCACTGCTTTCATTTTGTCCCATACATTTGGGTATGGTGTATAATTATTTCCATTAAATTCTAGAAAGTCTTTAATGTTGTTATTTCTTTCTTTCCTGATCAAGTTATCATTGATTATGGAGTAATTCAGTTTCAATGACTATGTGGGCTTTCTGTTTTTTTGCTGTTATTGACCAGGTATAGTCTATAGTGATCTGATAAAATACAATGGATTATTTCAAATTTCTTGTATCTGTTGGGGGTTATTTTGTTTCTGATATATGGTCAGTTTGTGAGAGGGTTCCAGGAAGTACTGAGAAGGAGGTATCTTCTTTTGTTTTGGTGTAGTATGTTACATACATATTTTATAAATACATTTGGTTCATAAATTTTGAAAGTTTTATTCTCTCTATTTACTTCAGTTTTAATCTCCTGTCCATTGGTGACAGTGGTGTTAAAAAGTCTCCCACTATTATTGTAAAAATATTAATGTGTATTTTTCATTCATTTATGAATGTTGTTGAACTTGTATTTGGGGTATAGGTGTTCAGAATTGAGACTTTATCTCGATGGATTTTTCATTTGATACCTGTGAGGTTTCTATCCCCATCTCTTTTGATCACTTTTGGTTGAAATTCTAATTTACTGAATTTTTTAAAGACTATTCTAGTTTGTTTCTTGAGACCAGTGACTTGAAAACCATTTTTTCCATCCATTTACACTGAGGTAGTTCTGTCTTTGTTGCAGAGGTGTGTTTCTTCTATACAGCAGAATGATCCTGTTTAGGTATCCAATCTATTGCATATGTCTTACTTTTGGGGAATATAATCTATTGATGTTGAGAGATATTAATGATTAGTGATTGTTAATTCTTATTATTTTGATGTTTGTGGTGGTATTGTGTGTATGTGTGTGTGTGTGTGTGTGTGTGTATGTAATTCTCTCTCTTCTTTTGAGTTTGTTGTGTGTTTATTAATTTATTGTGTGTCTTGAGTATAGCTATCCTCTTAGTATGGTACTTTTCCCTCTAGAACCCTCTGTGATGCTGAATTAGTGGAAATCTCTTGTTTGTATACAGGTTACTCATGAAACATCTTGTGTTTTCATCTATTGTAATTCAGAGTTTTGCTGAGTATAGTATCCTGCGATGGCATCTGTGGTCTCTTAGGGTCTGCATGACATCTGTCCAAGATCATCTGGCTTTTAGCATCACTCTAGAGAATTCTGGTGTAATTTTGATAAATTGCTGTAGCTGTAATTGGTCTGGTTTTATTACTTGAGCAAATTAACACATCTCGTGATCTAGCATTTGCCTTATTCTCAGTACCTGTCCATGAGTACCAGCAGAATCAATATGCTTTCAGATGGCAAGGAAAGCAGTATACCTTTATAGATTTCTCTCAACAATATAATAACTCTCTTGTGTTGTGTAATAACATAGTTAAAAAGTGATCTTGATCGTCTGACAAAATATCACATCGGTACCTTATATTAATAACTTTATGCTGATTGGAACGAGCGAGCAGGAGGTAGCAACAACTTTGTATTCATTGATAACACATAAATTTATCAGAGGATGGGAATAAATCCAAAACAAATTCAAGGACCGGCTACCTCAGTAAAATTCTTAGGAATCTAGTTGTATGAGGATATTCCTTCTAAGGTGAAAGATAAATTCATTACATCTAGAACTTTCCAGTACCAAGTATGAAGCACAAAATTTGCTCTGTATATTTAGAATCTGGAAACAATATATTCTCACTTGGGTGTGTTACTTAGCCCCATTTAAGCAGTGACTCTGAAATCCACTGGGTTTATGTGGGTCCTGGAATAAGAGAAAGCTCTTCAACAGGTTCAGGCTGTTGTGCAGGCTGCTCTACCACTTGAACCATATGATTCTGGCAGACTTGGGGCTGGAAAAGCTTAGAGTTTTACATCTTGCTTTGAAGACACCTAGGAGAAGAATAACTTCCAGGCAGCTAGGACACAGGTTTAAAGCCTAAACCCACAATTACACACTTCCTTCAACAAGGCCATATATACTGCAATAAGGCTCCACCTCCAAATAATGTCACCTGTTAGGCCAAGCACATTCAAACATCCACAGACAAAATCCTCCCATTAGAGCTCAGATAAACTGAGATCAAGTAGATGGACAAGTAACCAAATTGTGAGCATTGAGCATATTAACCCCTGTCCCAATTTCTTCCTAACTCACTCCTTCCTCAATTTTTTTTCTTTCCTACCTAAAACCGACCAAGTTGAAATTGTGTTAAGCATTTTTTCTTTATTTCTTTAGTTATTTATTATTATGTATGGCATCCTGAATAGCCGTTTTGCTTGCAACTAAATCATTGGGAGTTGAGGATTTCTAATTAACATTCTTGCCCACGAGCTTCTTTATTTTTAAAGTACTTTTTCCTTTAATTTATTCTGATCTCATACAAAAATCTTCCTGACCATTTCTCTCCCTCCACTCTTTTCAGGTCCTTCACAATGTCACTCTCCCCCAAAATGAACGCCTCCTGTTTTTTTTCAGATGAAAGCAGGACTCTTAGCAATATTAACAAACATGGCAAAAGAAGTTACAAAAAGACTAGCACAAACCCTCATATCAAGGCTGAATAGACAATACTGTAGGAGAAAAAAGGTCTTAACTAAAGAAAAAATAATTGAGACTCCCCTACTCACACTATCAGGCATTTGACAAGGACACCAAACTACACAACGTATATGCAGATGACCTAGCTCAAACCTATAAAGCTTTTCTGATTGGTACTTCAATCTCTGAGAACACCTATTAGCTCTGCTTAGAAAACTCTTTGGGGCACATTATTCTGGAATCTTTGGTTCCTCTGCTCCAACAATCCTTTCTCTACATCTTCTACAGGGTTCCCTAAGGTCCTTCTAATGTTTGCCTGTTTGACTCTACCCTTCCATTAACTGGTGAATGAATGTTCTTTCTGATGATAGAATCCATAGGCCTTGGCTGTCTAGCTCCTTAATCTGGTTGTTAAGACACAATCAAGAGAGGGCCATGCTATTTGTATACATACCAAAAAGGTTTGGGCCTTCCGTTTTGAATTGTTTGGTTCTGCTGTATTTAGATGACCTTCAATGAGTAGCTGCTATCCAGTTTCACAAAGCTCAAAAAGTATCTTGAACCACAGGCAGGGTAAATGTTTAATACTTTTCATCCTTTTTCTATTGAGTTTGCTTATCCACAGACTTCCTCTGAATCATATGTATTTCCTACTATACTAGTCCTTCAATTCAAAATCTATACAGACTTGGATTTTCTAGAATGATTTCCTACCATTCAGGAACTGATATAAAAAAAAAAATACTTGGGCAATTTTTTCCTACTGCCAACTTCAATTTACTTTGCTCTTATGATATTGAGTTTCTGCAGCTACTTCTAGAGATCTGAGTTCATCTCCATTTCAAAACGTGTCTGAGAGACGCACATAAACTAGGCCTTTTTTACTTTTGCCCCAGTTCAACACAGTGACTCTGAGACTTAATAATTCTTGAACAAATGTCAAAAGCTTGGGTTGTCCCATGACTAGCTTATAAATTATAAAAACATATATTTTATTCTATGTGTATAACATGGCTGGTTACTTCTCAGCTTAATGAATCTCTTTCCTCAGAACATGGGAGTTAAATATTCTCAAACCTCACTCAGACTTCTAATAACTCTACATACTGGATGTCTTACCTTCTTATCCTGCATCAGCTCATTAGATAAAAGGTTTTTATTGAGAGATAATGTTTTCACACAATACACAAAGGATCTTGTCTACTCTTTCCCAGTTGTAACTTGTCTAGCCTCTAGTCATTTAATTCTGGAGCTCATCCTGGCCTCACGCTTACAGAAGTAGGCTTAGAAAGAGGACAAGCTCTTTCAAAATGTTGCATATTATCTATTTTTTTTTTGATGTTTGATCATACACTGGAGTCTGTATACCATAAGCTACTCTATAAAGATCATAAGTAAATATAACAATATATTTAAATAAATTTGACAGCATTATTTTTGATTCTGCAACAGTCTTTGCTGATGTGGAGAAAACTCTCAGCTATTTTATAGAAATGATGAGCTGTTGGGTGAAGCCCTGGCAGGGAAAGACATTCAATTATTTTCCACTAACCAAAGAGCAAACAATATTATTCACTGTTTGAAGAAAAATGGCAGAGATTTTCTTGCTCTTTTTCAATCTTCATAGAATATTCATCCATAAACTTGAAAGATACTTTAGTTTATGAATCTATTTGGTTTCAGAACTAAAAAATTTCATAAAAGTATTTCAGTCTTTAAACAAAAAGTGAAAGCTTTGTGTCTTATTTTCAATTGTGGTGCTCAACAAAGACTTTCAAAGATGAGAGGCTTTCTTCAAAGAAGGTACCTCGGCATCCTCAGCAAGTGCCCACAAGTTCATTTTGTACATCCTTCTTTTGGCTTGCTTATGTGAATGTTTATTTTCTTCTAGTGCCTGAACCTTATTTTGATTTAATTGACAGATCCATGATGTATTTATGCTAATTTATTATTATATTTTTATTTACATTTACCTGTGCTATTTTTGGGATTATTTGATTTCTATATATGTCTTTATTCTATATTATTTAGAATTTTCTCCCCTTCCCATCATTTACAATAGTCCTATGGTATTCTAATCATAAGAATATCAAAGATAAGAGGCAATTGTTCTCTCCAATTAAGCAAGATAATGGACGGGAAAAATATTCTCTACAAAATACACAGAGAGAGACAGACAGACAGACAGACAGGCAGGCAGGCAGGCAGACAGACAGGCAGACGGGGGGGAGAGAGGCAGAGAGGGAAGGATAGAGATGCCTGAAAATACACTACTCTTTCAGATATTTAAAAAATGTATTGGCTAATACAAAAGGATATACATAAGATGTGCTGACTTTGTGTCATATGCCACCTCATGTTTCTGCAGAAAACATAAATGAGAAACCTGAACCTAAGTGGAAAGAATTAACTTCATAATACTATTTGAAAGCACATGAATATGAGCCAAACCACAAACTTCAAATCCCACAAAGTACCATATATTGATTGAATAAAAATGGGCAACAAGATTTTAAAAAGGATTAAATCTCAAGTATTCCCATGGAGGTTGTTTCTACTGTTGTATTTTCTAAATAACAGAAGTTGTGGGAAATAGTGCTTGAGAAGAAATTATATACAAGGTATGACCCAGCAACAGAATGTCCATAGTGCAATACTGAAGTACCATGAAAATGTGTCTACTGGTATACTACTGGCAAAACTGTGATGAGATAATTAAACATGATCTAATTGGACTTAATGTCTGATCCAAAAGAGGGATTTTTATGTCTAGTATTATAATCATGGCCAAAAGTACATGGTAATATTCCCCAGGGTAGACTTTTTTATTAATATTTTTAAATGGCCACAGCATCACTTTTTCCTTCTAAATATTAATGAATACATCTATCTACTAACTTTCAACTAACACTGATCACATAAACTTCTTTTGTCAGTGAGTAGCAGATAATAGAAATATATATTACTTGAAAAATTATTTAGAATAAGAGACAAGCTATTTATTTTTTGAATAGGAAAACTATATAGACTACCTTCTTGAAACCAATATGCATTGTTCAATAAGGAAGTTAAGGCAGAAAAATCCAAGAACTAGAAGATGGGAAGGAAGAAAGAAATGCTGTGAATATTATATTCTTGAGATGGCATGGTCATCATCCTCACAAGTGCACAGCAGCTGAGGTGACCTAAATAAGACCTTTATTAATTCAACAACCAATATCCCCTCATTTCTGAGGTGAATGACTTACAGATCCCACAATTTACTGGGCACATATGGGCAACTAACAGTTGAGGGGCTAAGGAGAAAATCTTTTTCTTTTCTATGTATGTAAATGCTGATAAGATTCATATTAACCACTGAACAATTCTATATCCATGAATATATGGCCTTAATAATTAAAAGCAATGGATTGAATATTTTTCAATTTAATTAAAACATGTATTTGATAAGGGGATCAAAATGTGGTGAGGTGAATATGAATAGAAGTGAAGATGAAAATGGGAGATAAGTATAATAATATTTCATTGTTTATATGTTCAAATGACTGAGGAAAAAGAAAAATAGTTTTTCTTTTAAAAGAGTATGTTCTTAACATAAATTGTGAACAAATTAACAGATTGGTGGAAGTCAAAAAATAATACTGCTCACTCTTGCTAAAGTGTATTTAGTGCAGTTGATGGTGTTTTAGTCTTTATTTAATATGGCTGTTACTAAATTTATACTAATAATTTTATATCATAAATAAAATTTTTATCTCCTTACATAATAATTATTTCAATAATAAATATATGTTGTATTATAAATAAATGTTCTCTCAGTAATTTTTAGAATGGTGCTAAAGTTTTTGAAATTAC
Source organism: Micromys minutus (assembly GCF_963924665.1). Taxonomy (NCBI): domain Eukaryota; kingdom Metazoa; phylum Chordata; class Mammalia; order Rodentia; family Muridae; genus Micromys; species Micromys minutus. The sequence goes on along the minus strand of NC_137981.1, from coordinate 38,963,357 downwards.
CAAATGTAGTTTCAGGGTGAAGAAAAAAACTGTCAAACACTGTTTTTCTATCAGCACATTAACCTTAATTGCATTAACCAAAAAAATGACTCTAAGCAGACGAGTAAAAATAACTGATTCAGCACCTATTGTCTGTCACAAACATTTCTGCCACTGCTTTCTATCTATCAAACTGTTTAATCTACTAGGTATTGATTCAAATCAGGTCTCTTAGAGAAATTTTAAAAATGTGGTACTCCCATTTGCCAAGAGATGGGAGTGCCACTCCACATAGGTCAAGGAGTCAAACACATGAATCTACGGAGGCCAATCTAATTCAACCCATCATAGTACATTCTAAAGTTTTGCAGTGTGTGATCATTTTAAGTGTATTTCCTGGCTGTTTCCAATCAACTAATTTTAAAAAATTGCGTCTTTAAATCCATTAAGTTTTTGCAGAATATTTTATGATTGCATGTTGGTGGTTCTGATAATATGCAAACAATCTAATGCTTTACAGTAAGTATAATTCTATAGCTATAGAAAACTACTTAATTTCTCAAATGTATGCACAGTATACCAAGCCCACATGTTTTTTATTTTTATTACAAAACTTATTTTATTGGATATTTTATATATTTACATTTAAACATTATCCCCTTTCTCACTTTTCCGTCTGGAAACACCCTATCCCATCCTCTATACCACTGCTGCTATGACAGTACTTCCCACATACATATCAACTCCCACATCAGCTTTGCCATTTCCCTACACTAGGGTATCTAGCCGTCGAAGAACCAATAGCTTCTTCTCCCACTAATGTCCAAAAGTGCCATGCTCTGCTACATAAGTGGCTGGAACAATGGGTACTCATTGGTTGGTGGTTTAGTCTCTGCAAGCTCTAGGGGTCTGGTTGGTTGATATTATTGTTCTTCCTATGGGTTTCAAAGCCCTTCAGATCTTTCAGTCCTTTCTCTAACTCCCCCACTGGGCACCCTGTACTCCGTCCAGGGATTGGCTGCAAGCATCCACTTCTGGGTTTGTCAGACTCGGGCAGAACCTGTCAGAAGACAGCTATTTGAAGTTGTCACCTAGCAGTTCTTGGTATCCCCAATATGGTCTGAGTTCGGTGTCTGTATATGTGACAGATCTGAATGTGGCAGTCTCTGGATGACCTTTACTTCAATCTCTGTTCCACACTTTGTTCTTTGTTTCCATAGTTCCCTACTTGAGTATTTTGTTCCAGCTTCTAAGCACAACTGAAAAACCTATATTTATAAGGAAAATTGGTTTAAATTTCTCCTTGGGTAGGTCTTTATGGGGTTTAGGTATAAGCATAATTATGGCTTCTGGGAATAATTTGGGTAGTGTTCCTTCTGCTTATATTTTGAGTAGGAGTTTGTAGAGGATTGGTAATAGGTCTTATTTGAAAATCTAATAGAATCATGCACTAAACCCATCTTCATAGATTGTTGTTGGTTGGGAGAGTATTAATGACTACAAGTGTGTTTAGGTAGTTTACCTCATCCTGATTTAACTTTGGTACCCAATATCTGTCTAGAAAATTGCTTATTTCCTCCAGATTTCCAGATTTCTTGAGTATAGGCTTTTTGTAGGCTCTGATTACTTTTTTTGTATTTTCTTAGTTTTGGTTGCTATCTCTCCCTTTTCATTTCTGAGTATAGGAAGACTACTGATTTGTTTGAGTTGATTTTGTATCCAGCCACTTTGCTGAACTTGTTTATCAGCTGTAGGAGTTCTCTGGTGGAGTTTTTGGGGTCACTTAAGTACACTATCATGTCATCAGCAAAGAGTGATGTTTTTATCTCTTCCTTTCCGATTTGTATCCCCTTGATCTACTTTTGCTATCTAATTGCTCCAGCCAGGACATCCAGTACTATGTTGAATAGGTAGGGGGAGAGTGGGCAGCCTTGTCAAGTCCCTGATTTTAGTGGGATTGCTGCAAGTTAAGTTAAGTTTGATGTTGGCTGTTGGTTTGCTGTATATTACTTTTATTATGTTTAAGTATGGACCTTGGATTCCTGTTCTTTCCAGGACTTTTAACATGAAGTGGGATTGAATTTTGTCAAATGCTTTCTCAGCATCTAGTGAGATGACCATGTGATTTTGTTCTTTGAGTTTGTTTATATGGTGGATTACATTGATGGATTTCCTTATGTTAAACCATCCCTGCATCCCAGAGATGAAGCCTACTTGGTCATGATGGATGATTGTTTTGATGTGTTCTTGGATTCATTTTGCAATGATTTTGTTGAGTATTTTTGCATCAATGTTCATAAGTGAGATTGGTCTGAAGTTCTCATTCCTTATAGGGTTCTTGTGTGGTTTAGGTATAAGGGTTATTGTAGCCTCAAAAAATGAGTTGGGTAGCATTCCATCTGATTCTATATTTTGGAATAGTTTGGAGAGCATTGGTGTTATATCCCCAATAAATGTCTGATAAAATTCTGCACTGAACCGACTAGACCTTGGCTTTTTTTTGGTTGGGAGACTTTTGATGACTTCTTCTATTTCTTTAGGTGTTATAGGGGTATTTAGATGGTTTACTTGGTCCTGGTTTAACTTTGGGATCTTGTATCTGTCTAGGAATTCGTCCATTTCCTCCAGATATTCCAATATTGCGGAGTATAAGTTTTTGTAGTAGGATCTGATGATTTATTGAATTTCCTCAGTTTCAGTTGTTATGTCTCCACTTTCCTTTCTGATTTTGTTAATTTGTATTCTATCTCTTTCCCCTCTAGTTAGTCTGGCTAGGGGTTTATCAATCTTGTTGATTTTCTCAAAGATCCAACTCTTGGTTTGTTGATTTTTTTCAATGGTTCTTTTTGTTTCTATTTGGTCTATTTCTGCCCTAGTTTTGATTATTTCTTGCCATCTACTCTTCTTGTGTATATCTGCTTCCTTTTGTTCTAGGGCTTTTAGCTGTGCCGTCAGGTTTCTGAAGTAAGCTCTTGCAAGTTTCTTTTTGGAAGCACTTAGGGCTATGAGTTTTCCTCTCAGTACTGCTTTCATTGCATCCCATAGGTTTGGGTATGTTGTGTTTTCATTTTCGTTGAATTGTAGAAAGTCCTTAATTTCTTTCTTTATTTCTTCTTTGACCCTGCTATCATTTAACAGACCGTTGTTTAGTTTCCATGTGTACTTAGGCTTGTTGTTGTCTTTGTTGTTGTTAAAGACCAGCCGTAGAACATGGTGATCTGAGAGGATGCATGGGAGTATTTCAGTCTTCTTATATCGATTGAGGCTTGCTCTGTGTCCAATTATGTGGTCAATTTTTGAGAAGGTGCCATGGGGTGCTGAGAAGAAGGTGTATTCTTTTACTTTAGGATGATATGTTCTGTATATATCTATTAATTCTAGTTGGTTCAAAGTCTCTGCTAGTTTTGCAGAGTCCTTGTTCAGTTTCTGTTTCCATGATCTGTCCATTGGTGAGAGTGGGGTATTAAAATCTCCCACTAATATTGTGTGGAGTGAAATGTATTTTTTTGAGCTTTAGTAAGGTTTGTTTTATGAATATGGTTGCTTTTTTATTTGGAGCATATATGTTAAGAATTGAGAGTTCCTTCTGACAGATGTCCCCAGTAATGAGTAAAAAGTGTCCTTCCTTATCTTTTGTGATAACTTTTGGTTGGAAATTTACTTTATTCGATATTAGAATAACAACTCCAGCTTGATTCTTGGGGCTGTTTGCTTGGAAGTTTTTTTCCCACCTTTTTACTCTGAGATAATGTCTGTCTTTGTCTCTGAGATGAGTTTTCTGTATGCAGCAAAAGGCTGGATTTTGTTTATGTATCCAGTCTGATAGCCTATGTCTCTTTATTGGGGAGTTGAGTCCATTTATGTTAATAGATATCAAGAAATAGTTTTTTCTGTTTCCTGCCATTATTGCTTTTGTGGGTTGAGTTGTGTATGTGTCTTTTTCTTCTTTTAGTTTTCTCGTTTAGGAGTTTTCTTGTTTTCAGTAGGCTGTATTTTCCCTCCTTGTATTGGGTTTTCCACCTATAATTCGTTGTACTGCTGGGTTTGTGGTCATATATTGTGTAAATTTTGATTTGTCTTGAAATATCTTCATCTATCCATCTATGGTGATTGATAGTTTTGCTGGGTATAGCATCTTGGGCTGGCACTTGTGCTCTCTTAGGGTGTGCATGATGTCTGTCCGGGCTCTTCTAGCTTTCATAGTCTCTGTTGAGAAATCGGGTGTGATTCTGATTGGCCTGCCTTTATATGTTACCTGACCTTTTTCCCTTACTGCTTTTAGTATTCTTTCTTTGCTTTGGGCACTTGGTGTTTTAACTATTATGTGTTGGGAGGTATTTCTTTTCTGGTCCAACCTATTTGGAGTTCTGAAGGCTTCTTTTATGCTCATGGTCATCTCATTCTTGAGGGTAGGGAAGTTTTCTTCTATGATTTTGTTGAAGATATTTACTGAGCCTCTTAGTTGATACTCTTCTCCCTCTTCTATTCCTATTATCCTTAGGTTCGGTCTTCTCATTGTGTCTTGGATTTCCTGGACATTTTAGGTTAGGAGCTTTTTGTTTTTTGCATCTTCTCTGGCTGTTTTGTCTATGTTTTCAATGTTGTCTTCTGCACCCGAAATTCTCTCTTCCATCTCTTGTAATCTATTGGAAATGCTTGCTTCTGTGACTCCTGCTTTCTTTCTTTCTTTTTTTTCTTTTTTTTTTTTTTTTTTTTTTTTTTTGGTGTTCTGCCTCTATTGTTATCTCTTTTAGTGTTTTCTTTATTGTGTCAATTTCCGTTTTAATTTCCCTCTTCCATTCCTTTATTTCTTTGGTTCTGTTTTCTTCTAGTTCTTTGAGTTCTTTGAGTGTTTTTCTTGTTTCCTCTTTAAAAGCTTCTGAATCTTTTTCCTTTTCCTCCCTTTCTTGTTTAAGTATCTCTATCTGCATCTTGAGGTATGATTTCAGGTCTGCGTCTTCTTTTTCTGGAATGTTTGGAATTCTGATGTTTGCTGTTACGGGAGATCTGGGTTCTGGTGTTTCCAGGTTGTCTTGGTTTCCTTGGGATATACTCTTTCACTTTCCTCTTGCCATTTTGTTGTCAGTGATATGTTCTCACCTTTCCCTTGTATCTTGTCTGTGTCCCTGGATCTCCACTGGTCCAGGTGGCAGATGGGCCCAGCCCTGTTCTATGCCTCAGGGTCGCCGGGTGGGAACAGAGGTTCCAAAGTTCTGTTCCTGGTTTCTGGATCAGGCAGGTCAGAGGGTGCCCCCAGAGTGCGCAATCAGCAGAGATCTCTCTGCTCCCCGGCCACCCAGATCTCCCACTCACTAGTCCCTCAACCTTAGGGGATGGCAGTCCACGTGGCAGATGGGCCAGGCTCTGCTCCGCGCCCTGAAGTTGCCGCCGGGTGGAAACAGAACTTCCAAAGTTCTGTTCCTGGTCCCTGGATCAGACAGGTCAGAGGGCGCGCTCCGTGTGTGCACTCTACAGAGATCTCTCTGCTCCCTGGCTGCCTAGATCTCCCACTCACCAGTTTCTCAACCCCTAGGGGCCGGTGGTTTGCATGGCAGATGGGCCGGGCTCTGTTCTGCACCTTCTCTCTATTTTAAATAACTGGGGAGAAAGTGGACATCCTTATCTAATCCCTAATTTTAGTGGGATTGCTTTTAATTTTTTTCTTTTTTTTAATTTAGTTTGATATTGCTTACTGGTTTCCTTTTACTATGTTTATGTATGGGCCTTGAGTTCCTGATCTTTCCAAGGGGTTTTGAATTTTGTCTAATGCTTTTTCAGCATCTTATGAGATGATCTAAGCAGGAAGTCCGAATCCTGGCCCCAGAGTAGATGACATCTTCAGCTGTTGTTTGAGTAAATTCTTTGGATGAGACAGGAGGATTGGATCAAGAGTAGAAGGGGGTAAGAAGACCTGCCCAGTGCTTTACTTTCTAACAATAATTCTTGTAAACTTTTAAAATTCCTTTACCTCTTTCTGGTAAAGAACAATATATACTCTATTCACTATTTTTTATAGCTTCCTGTTTTCTCTACTCCTCCTATTTCTCTTGTTCTTCCTGTGTCTCCTGCTTCTCTAGCCCCTCCTGCTTCTTTAGCCCCTCCTGTTCCTCCAGCCTATCCTGCTCCTCCTGCTTGGTTTCCTATCATTTTACTATCTTACTCATTTCCCTTCTCAAATTTTTGTTGTCTCCTTGGACTTTACTGTTTGAATCCTTGTCTTCTTCACCATTTTGTCCCCAAATTATTTTCCTCCACTACAAGTAGTCTTGTCAATAATTCCTTCATAGATCAAGATTATTAATTAATTAATATGAATAGGTATTTGAAACGGAGTTTTGACTCCTACATGAAATCACTTTTCACTTTCAGGTCATGTTCTGCAAGTCATGACTTTAACTATATTTCTGAGCATTTATTAACTCTTATTACCAATTTGATTTTATAAATCAGAGTTGACTTTTATTATCTAATCAACTTTACTTTTACTATTGACAAAAATATTTATTTTTTATATTTTCATTTTTCTACGAGTCTACAAGATATTTTGTACTCTTTATGTGTAAATTATAAAATCAAAAATTATCTGGAACCCCACTTCCTGTCAAATGAATATGTACCAATGATAGTCAATTTGTTAATTATATTATTCATACTTTGATGTTTAATTTTCTGGATATTTTATTTAGGACTTTGTGATTTTACTATATTTATTTTCCTTTGTGTGTGTGTATGTGTGTGTTTGTGTGTGTGTGTGTGTTTGTGTGTGTGTGTGTTTGTGTGTGTATGTGTTGTATGCATATACATGTGCATGCCCATTGCCTAAGTCAGGGTTTCTACTCCTGCACAAAACATCCAGTACCAAAAATCAAGTTTGGAGATGAAAGGGTTTTATTCAGCTTACACTTTCGCATAACTGTTTTTCACCAAAGAGAGTCAGACCTGGAAATCAAGCAGGTCAGGAAGCAGGAGCTGATGCAGAGGCCATGGAGGGATGTTGTGTACTGGCTTGCTTCCCCTGGTTTGTTCAGCTTGCTTTCTTATTGAACCAAGGTCTACCAGCCCAGGGATGGATGGTACCACCCACAATGGGCCCAGCCTTCCTCTTTGATGACTAGTTGAGAAAATGGCCTAAAGCTGGATCTTGTGGAGGCATTTCTGCAACTGAAGCTCCTTTCTCTGTGATAACTCCAGATTGTGTCACATTGACAACAAAACCAGTCAGTATACCCACCCGTGTACATGAATTCATGAAGGTAATATATAAACTCAGCATAAGGAATGTCATCTAACCGCTGTGCAAAAAGATCTATCAGTGGCCTGGTTTTTATTAATAGAGCAAAAATCCCTGTTCAGTGATCTCTGGAGCACCTCATACTTATGCCATTCCAGTGCTAGGTTTAAAAGAAATGTAGCATTTCACTCAGCATTCATTCAGGCATTAGTTGGTTAAACTCATATGCCTGTGCTTGGAGTAATATTGTTTTACTCATTGTATTACTCTTGTACCCTAGCTCCTCTTTTCTCTGCTGTAGAGTATCAATGGCAATGTCTTAAACACCAAGGAAAAGCTCCACCCAACTGATAACATCTGCAGTTCTAAATGAAGGAGTTCAAGTGGTTTGTGACTCGATCAGTAGAAAAACAATATCAACCAACAAGATACCCCAGAGCTCTCAGGGATTAAACCATCATCCAAAGGGTAAAATTAGGGAACCCATAGCTCCACCTGCCTATGTAGCAAAGAAGACATTGTTGAGCATCAATAGAAGAAGAGGCTCTTAGTCCTGTGAAGATTTGATACCATAGAATAGGGGAATGCCACAGCAGCAAAGCAAAAACGAGTGGGTGAGTAGGGACGCACCCTCATAGAAGAAGGGGGAGGGGTAAAGGGACAGCAGTTTTTTTGGAGGGGAAACTGGGAAAGGGTATATAATTTGAAAGTGTAAATATAAAAATGTCCAATAAAAATATAGAAAAAATAATTTAAAAGTTTTTAAATTTCTGAAAATTTTATTGTGAATTTACATGAATAGGCTCATTGTATATAAAAGAAAAGCAAATCACAAAGCAAATTGAAGGTAAATTAATTTATTTTGAAATAATAAAATAAGCAGTTCTCTAGTTGAGAACTACTACAATTCACACTCTAAGCTATCAATATTTCACTGTAATTATTTTGAATAGAATTTCACAGAATGAAAATCATCCAAAATAAGGTATTTTTTTAGAGTCCAAATCTGATCAGAAGGAGAAAAGGGAACTCTTACAGGAGATAGTATTTGAAAATAGTGGGTAGTCATATGGCAGACCGTAGGTACCTGATTATTGACCTTGGATTTTATAAAATAGTAATTTATGGTTAATCAGAGTCATAAACATAAAATGCAAGTTTATAAACCGTTGAGAGGAAAAGGTAGACATCAATTAGCTTTGTAATTTGAGTTTACATTCAGTAATTGTTCTCAGCTTTTAGCCTGGTTTGATAGCGCACATATAATATATGGTATAAATGGTTTGCAGAAATTATATCCAAAGACATTTTGCCAGTTGGATTTTTTTTATTTATAAGGGGAATATGCTGCATAAGTAATATTAGATTAAACAATTACCCTGAGTCAATATGAGATTTAAGATACATGGCTTTTATATTTGTTCATTTTACTTAATGTAATATTAGAATTCGACAAGAAAAATTGTCATATAATAGCCACAGAAGGCTAATCAAATGAAATTTGTACTCAAATATATCTCTTTTAATTTATTAATTTACCTTTAATTATTTTGAATTTGGTCTTCTATAACTATGATTTTAAAAATGCAATATTTCTAAACTAAAATCAAAATATTCTTTAAATACTAATAATATATGTACCTGTTATGATAATTTGTTGTTGCTGATGTGAGATATTAAACTGGCAAAACTACTTTACTCAGACTAAGTTAAAGTAGTCCAGTGTTGTACTAAATGAAAAAAAATCTCCTGATGCAGCATGTTTTTAGTTCAATATAAGACAGAAAACCTTAGGGTAAAGGATTATTGCCTTTTGCCAGAGAACTATATTGGATTCTTCCTGTTCGTTACTGAAACTGGCCTGGACAGTAAAATTGCTCTTTTAAGAACTGACGTTCTAAGTCATGAATCAAAACAGTGGCAAGCAAGAAAGCATGTATGCCAGCAATTGCAGCAAACATGATGAATAAAAGGTTTTTACTGATTGCATTAACAAAAAGCATTCTCTGAAAACCAAGTTTTATATGAAAAAAGGAGGAAATTTTAAGTAAAAGGAAAGCAAAAAAAAAAAAACATTCTTGAGGTTACATAGAAAAGAATTATTTAACTTTCAGAAATATACAAGCATATTTCAGGTTTTAGATACTTCGTGTGAATCACAATGGGATTTGAGGATGTATTGTGATGATATGAAATACCTATGTGTGACTCTAACCAAGTGAAAGAGCTGTATGACCAAAACTTCAAGTCCCTAAGAAAGAGATTGAAGATTTCAGAATATGGAAAAAAAAACACCCATAATCAAGGATTGGCAGGATAAATATAATAAAAAAGGTCATCTTGCTGGAAACAATCTACAAATTCAATGCAATACACATAAAAATTGCAACTCAATTTTTCATAGATTTATAAAGAGTAGTTTTTAAATTCATTTGGAATTAACAAAACACCCAAATTAGCAAAAGTAGTTCTCAACAATAGAAGAACTTCTGGAAGAATTTTTGGGGTCACTTAAGTATACCATCTTAGCAACTGAAATAGTGATGTTTTTACTTCTTCCTTTCCAATTTGTATCCTTTTGACCTCTTTTTGCTGTATGATTGCTCTGGATACTACTACCAATACTATAATGAATAGGTAAGGAGAGGGTAGGCAACCTTGTCTAGCCACTGACTTTAGTAGGATTCCTTTAAGTTTCTCACCATTTAGTTTGATGTTGGCTATTGGTTTGCTGTATATAGCTTTTACTATGTTTAAGTATGAGCCTTGAATTCCTGATCTTTTCAAGACTTTTAACATGAAGGGAGGGGCGTCTAATTTAAGTTCAGGATAAGAATCTATCAACAATTAATAGATGCTTGGAAAGTCCATTTTCTTTTGGGATGGAGCCTCTTGTAGGTTGACCAGGGACCAATGGAAAGCCATAGAACTAAGCATATGTAGACATCACAAACTGAACATTTTAAGCTAAAATTGTAGAAAGATGGGCATGAATTTTGTGGGAAGATATGTAAGCTGAATGTGGGAGGAGGTAAAGGAGGGACCTGAATAGAATCTATAAACATGGAATGACATTCTCTAAAAATTATGAAAAATATAGATCAAAACTAAGTAGATGGTCCATATAATAAAATTTCTTCTACCTTCTGCTTTAGCAGAAACTGTCAATTAATCATAATTGGGAATATTTCATTTGCTTTAAAATTATTTAAAAATGTAAAGAAGTTTTTTAGGTATATGTTTCTCTTGAAGGCATACTTACACTGTATTTACATTATGAATAGAAATGTTTTGAATATTTGGATAAATCTTAACTATGGGGAGTACCTACTCATTAATTTATTTTTTTTTTACCTGTCTCATGTGTGCTACTTTATTTCTTATTTCAGGCAATTTGACTCACCCAATCACCTGAATGGAAGGGAATTTAGAAGCATTACAGTAGGAAAAAAATGAAAATGTTCAACTAGTGATATCAGTTTTTGAGTTCTATCGGATATGACAGGCTACTCTTTAAATCTGTAGCTCATCCTCATTAATATTTCTTAGCATTGACTGGAAAGATGAAATTTTATAGTATCTAGTAAGACTATTTTTCTCTACATAAAATGAGCTTTTAAAATTACAGCCATTGTTAAAAATAGTCTTAATATATATGGCATTTCCACAGGTTACTCTGTTCATGAGCTTAAATATTAACTATTGCAAAAAAATTTCTGCTTAATTTACATTTCTATTGAGTCAGTTTTTATTCACTCACTACAGTTAGATGATGGCAATCTTAATGCTCAAAATGAGAGTCATGAACTTCTCGGCTTTCTCAGATAAAAGGTTAACTATCATTGGTTTAATATAGAAAAGGGCATTCTAATTCTTAGATATTTCATTTGTATGGCTTCAATGATTTTGAATTTAAAGCACACAAATATATATATATATATATATATATATATATATATATATATATATATATATATATATTCACACACAATGTGACTTGACTTAATTGCTATTTGGTAAATTTTACTGTTCTTGAAGTATTAATTTTAGTAGAAAATTCTATACATACTTATTATAAATGTTGACACAGGATAAATGCTCATGAACATTTTGTTAATTGAATAAATTGGATTATGTCTCTTGTACTTCACAGCTTTCTGGTTGACATATGGCCCCAATGTAAAGGATAGTAAACTGTTTATATTGCATGCAGTTGCACACAAAATTAATACAGTAAGTAATGCTTCATGTATAAGTAAAGTCCATAAATATATCAAATGGACAAATTATGCTACCTTATTCTTAAAATTAAAAAAAAATCTGCACTTCAAGGGTCCCTTTACTTTTTGGTTCTATATACATTTTTCTCTAAATAAATCTATGATCATGGACAGATGATTTAAAAATTTTATTTCAGCTCTACATCAACATGCTGAAAATTATATAAGTAGTTCTACATTTAATAATATATACCTAAGTATTTTCTTCTTCTTTATCTTTGGAAAGTTAAATGTTGTGGCTTTGTCACACATTCACATTTGGCTACATACTGTAGTAAAATTGCTCAATAAATTTATATTCATAAAAATTTCCTTATATTTATATTTAATCACTATATATTACCACATATTGCTGGTTGAAAAACAATGACGTATTAGCTCTTTAATCATAATCTTATGTCAGTATTTTTATGTGCTTTGTTGAATTTTTCTCTACATTTTGAAAGAAAAATTCCCAATACAAAATGTTACTCTTTCTGACACTGCTCTTGTTTGTGTATCATGAATAGTAGCTATTGAACATCTTGATAGCTCACATAGTTCAGGAAATAGTTATGTGCTCAGACTCAGAGTAGGAAACAAGAGTAAACCAGAGTATGAACAGTCCTTTATAGAATATTATGAACTCTTGGGAAATTGCTTATACTTATGCTGCAAATACTTTCATGTTGAATTAATCTATGTCAGTGATGAATGAATCATTCCCTTTTTGATGCTTTTTTCCTTGTGTTCTATCTCCACACTCAGATGTTATTACTGTTTCTCTTATTAAAGAAAACAAACTGTATTAGCATCACAGCTTATCATGGAGGATTTGGTGAACTCAATGTCTAAAATAACAGAAAAGCACATATGATGGAAAGGCAGCAGTTGCTCCCAGCTAGTGCTGTGACTCCAAGTGTTTATTGTGACATGAGTAACCTCCAACACAAATAAATTAATAAAATGACATTTTAATAAAAGTAATTGAAAATACTGGCATGAATTAATGGCATGTAAAATATTCTGAATGCTTCATCGTACCATCTCTATTAAAATGATTTACTGGTTTATAAATACCAATCAGAAACTTCCCAAATATCATTCAGAGACATTTTTTGAAAAAATTTTATTTTAAAAACCAAAGATAAATGTACAAATTTTAAGCATTTTTGCATAAAAGTATACAAATACATTTTTGTCAGTGCTTGGCTTTTTTTATTAAAGGCTTGATAGTGTGCATTAAGGTCTTACTAGTTACAATGAGCAAAAAGTACATGTAAAACAGGCTGACAATTTACAGATAGTATAAATCAAGAATTAACATTTTTTACATCCCATATTAGCATTTACTTTATATGTATAGTTAATAACTCTTAATTAATATTCATTTGGCCTAGTACAAACACATTAAATTTGAATTTTTAAAAATAGTATTGACATATTTTATGTAAATAATTATAGTACTGTGAAGGTTATAAGTCTACTAAAGTTAGGAAACTCTAAATTATCACTAGAAAGCATGTGTACACAACCATGTATATAATAGTAATGTATTTTATTCTTTTTGACTTTTTATTGATTTATCCTTTGGTTGAAAATCTGTTTTATTTGATATTTGAATGGCTACTCCAGCTTTTTTTTTTTTTTTTGGGGGGGGGGGACCATTTGCTAGGAAGGTTTTTCTGAGTCTTTTACTCTGAGATAGTGTTTGTCCTTGTCTCTGAGATGAGTTTCCTGTATGCAGCAAAATGCTGGATCTTGTTTTTGTATCTAGTTTGATAGTCTATATCTCTTTATTGGTAAATTGAGTCTATTTATTTTAACAATTATTAAGTCATAGTAATTATTTTTTCCTGTTATTTTTGTTATTAGAAGTAGAATTTGTGTGTCTTTCTTCTTTTGGTTTTTTTTTGCATAAGTATCTTCTTGCTTTTTCTAGGGTGTAGATTCACTCGTTTTGTAGAATTTTCCATCAATTATATTTCGTAGGGTTGGATTTGTGGTCAGATATTGTATAAATTTGGCTTTCTCCTGGAGTGTCTTGGTCTTTCCAAGGTAACTGAGAGTTTTGCTGGATATAGTAACCTGGGTTGACATTTGTGTTCTCTTAGGGTCTGTATGATGACTGTCCAGAATCTTTTAGCTTTTATAGTCTCTGTTGAGAAGTCAGGTGTAATTCTGATTGGTCTACCTTTCTATGTTACATGTCCTTTTTTTCTTTATTGCTTTTAGTATTCTTCTTTGTTTTGAACATTTGGTGTTTTGACTATTATTTGTTGGGACAAGTTTCTTCTCTGGTTCAATCTATTTGGAGTTTTGTAGGTTTCTTATATGTTCATGGTCATTTCATTCATAAGAGTAAGGAAGTTTTTTTCTATGATATGTTGAAGATATTTACTCTGTCTTTAAGTGAATATTCTTTGACCTCTTCTAAACCTATTGTCCTTAGGTTTGGTCTTTTCATTGTGTCCTGCAACAACTGGAAATTTTGAGTTGGAAGTGTTTTGGTTTTTGCATCTTTCCTGACTGTTTTGTCTGTTTTCTATATTGTCTTTGGCACCTGAGATCCTCTCTTTTATTTCTTGTAATTTGTTGGCGATGCTTTTATCTATGACTCCTGATTTTTTCTTAGGTTTTCTACCTCCATGGTTGTCTCTTTTTGTGATTTCTTTATTGTATCTATTTTCATTTTCAATTCTTTCACCTGTTTGGTTTAGTTTTCCTGTATTTCTTTGAGTGATTTCTCCTGGTTCTCCTGGAATTGTTTATGGAAGTTATTCATGTGCTTGTTGACGGTCTTCATCATCATCATGAAGTATGATTTTCAGTCTAAATCTTGTTTTTCTGGAGTGTTAGGAAATCCATTTCTTGCTATGGTAGGGGAACTGGGTTCTGATGTTACCATGTTGTCTTGGTTTCCATTGCTTGGATTCTTATGTTTTTCCTTTTCATAGGAGAGAAATACAAGTTTAGGAAAGACCATATGTAAACATAACTCAGTAAAGTTTCTTGTGTCATGTTCAAGACACCAGAGTCATAGGGTAATAAAAAATTTATATCGAACAGGGTGTTTTTCTTGGTTGTTTCTTAACACTATGAGGCTCTGATGGCCTATTAATAACCTGGGATAATAGCCACAGACAAAATAAATTTGATACAGAAAAATGAGTTAGAGCAATAGGTTTCATGGTTAACACAGTTATTAAATTAAGAAAAATATGGGTATTGATTTATGTTTAAATAATACATAGATCAAATCACAGATATTAAACACAACTAAATTTTACACTTCTAATTAGTAAAAAATAGTGTATTTCAGAATGCCTCAACATTCCTCAAGGTCCATAAGAGGAAGTACTTAGGTTAATATAATTATCACAGTATGTAGATTGTCCTGAAGCTGTTAGTATTTTAATGTTAATTCCACTTCCTCAAGAAGGGCTGCTTAGTCACATGACTCCAATTGAACCTTCCCATTTTAATTAGTACAATAAAGAAAAGCCAGTGACTGGGCAGGATGAGGGAATTAGAGAGGGCTGAGTGGTCAGAGGAGGTGAGAGGAGGTCAGACTGTGGAGGGGGAAAGATCAGATCATGGCAACATGGTGCTTCCCAAGGACCAGCTAGATCCAGGTGAGATTGTTTGGTGTTAAAAAGCTATAAACATCTGGGTTCCTTCCAGCTTCTGGCTATTATAAATAGAGCCGCTATGACCATTGTGGTGCATATATCTTTGTTGTGTATTAAAGTGTCTCTGGGGTATATGCCCAGAAGTGGAATAGCTGGGTCTTCAGGTAGTACTATATCCAATTTTCTGAGGTATTGCCAGACAGATTTCCAGAGTGGTTGTATTAGCTTGCAACCCCACCAACAGTGGAGAAGTGTTCCTATTTCTCCGCAGCCTCGCCAGCATCTGCTGTCATCTGAGTTTTGGATCTTGGCCAGTCTGACTGGTGTGAGGTGGAATCTTAGGGTTGTTTTGATTTGCATTTTCCTGATGGCTAAAAATGTCGAGCACTTCCTCAGATGTTTCTCGGCCATTCGGTGTTCCTCAACTGAAAATGATTTGTTTAGCTCTGTACCCCATTTTTTAATAGGGTTATCTGGTGTCTAGCTTTTTGAGTTCCTTCTACACCTTGGATATTAGACCTCTATCTGATGTGGTGTTGGTAAAGATCTTTTCCCATTCTGTTGGTTGCCGTTGTGTTTTCTTGACGATGTCCTTAGCCTTACAGAAACTTTGCAATCTCATTAAGTCCCATTTGTTAATCTTTGACCTTAGAGCTTGAGCCATTGGTGTTTTGTTCAGGAAAATTTCTCCTGTGCCTATGTGTTCTAAGGTTTTCCCTAATTTCTCATCTAATAGTTTCAGTGTATCTGGTTTAATGTGGAGATCTTTAATCCACTTACACTTGAGCTTTGTACAAGGAGATAAGAACGGGTCTATTTTCATTCTTTTGCATGTTGCGTGCCAGTTGGACCAGATGTCCTTCAGAAGACGAATGGATACAAAAATTGTGGTACATATACACAATGGAATACTACTCAGCCACCAGAAACAATGACTTAACCAAATTCTTAAGAAAATGGCTGCATCTAGAGAAGATCATCCTGAGTGAGATAACCCAGTCACAAAAGAACAGACATAATATGCAGTCACTGATAGTGGGATGCTAACCCCAGAGGCTTGCACTCCCCCAGAAACAACTCACAGACTGTATGAAGTCCAAGAAATAAAGAAAACAAAAAATATACATATATTCACAAAGCAAGAAGACTTTGACTATTTCCATGTTGCATTTTGTTTTGCGTGTACTTTACGCTTATTGCAACTAGTAGGTTTTCAATGCATACTGTCAAGCCCTTGAAAAAAATCAAGTACTGACTAAAAAACATATTCACTTGGTTTTATGTAAAATTTATTTTAATGTCTGAAAAAACAGTACTGACAAAAATGTATAACTTTAAGCAAAAAATGTTTAAAATCTGTACATTTATCTTTGTTTTGCAAAATAAAGTCGTTTAAAAAATAAAAAAAAATTATATAAAAAAAAAGCTATGAACATAAGGATTTTACAGGTCTAGTATCTCATGTAAAAAGGCAGTTTGTATCTTTGTCTATTTGATGTAATCTTGTTGTGTAAAGGTTTGTGGATTCAGAATTGAATATATAAACCTGCCTGAAACCTATAGGTTTGTGGGATTGTGAGGTACCGAAACACCCCTGGACAGAGGCAGAGAGCAGGAAGTAGTAAACCACCAACGGATGGGAGTTGCGAGGACAAGTTGGGCTGTGGTGGCAGCTCAGACCAGGCCCTAGAAGTGTGCTCAGTTCTGTATCAGGGTTGGGCCTGAAGAGTGAGACCTCGGGCAGTAAGAGAGATAAGCCTTATTTTATTTTTTAATATTTACTGCAACAACAGTAAGCATAAAGTTAACAATAAAAATTTAAATGAGAAGCATAAGGATATTTAAGGATATAAAGAATAATAAAATATAGGTAGTAATGTACTAATACCAACCTTTAATGCCAACAATACTGGCATACATTGCAGTATTGAGGTTCTTATAATAAACAAAAATGAGAAATGAATATGCATGTACATTTTAAACAAGTAGCTGGGTAGGGACTATTGCATATAATAAAAACAAAATACTTGAGGACTCAGAGCAGAGCCTGGCCCAACCACCAGCCGGAAAGGCGGCTCGTACAGGCTGAGCAACTGGTGAGTGGGAGACCTAGGCTGCGGGGGAGCAGAGGGATCTCTGCGGAGTGCACACGGAAAGGGCACCTCCTGCCCTGCCCTGCCCTGTCCTCCCCGATCCAGTGACCAGGAACAGATCTTAGGAACTTCTGTTCCCACCCAGAGAGGACTTCAGGACGCAGAGCAGAGCCTGGCCCAACCACCAGCCGGAAAGACGGCTTGTACAGGCTGAGCAACTGGTGAGTGGGAGACCTAGGCTGCGGGGGAGCAGAGGGATCTCTGCGGAGTGCACACAGAAAGGGCACCCCCTGCCCTGACCTGCCCTGTCCTCCCCAATCCAGTGACCCGGAACAGATCTTAGGAACTTCTGTTCCCACCCGGAGACGACTTCAGGATGCAGAGCAGAGCCTGGCCCAACCACCAGCCGGAAAGGCGGCTCGTACAGGCTGAGCTACTGTGACCAGGAACAGATCTTAGGAACGTCTGTTCCCACCCGGGGGTGACTTCAGGACGCAGAGCAGAGCCTGTCCCAGCTACCACCCGGAACCTGGGCTGCTGGGGAGTAGAGAGATCTCTGAGGAGTGCACACGGAAAGTGTACCAGGGACACAGACCAGATACAAGGGAAAGGCAAGAACATATCACTGACAACAAAATGGCAAGAGGAAAGAGAAAGAGTATATCCCAAGGAAACCAAGACAATCTAGCAACACCAGAACCCAGCTCTCCGATAGTAGCAAACATAGGAATTCCAAACACTCCAGAGAAAGAAGACACAGACCTGAAAACATGCCTCAAGACGCTGATAGAGTTACTTAAACAAGAAAGGGAGGAAAAGCAAAAAGATTCAGAAGCTTTTAAAGAAGAAACAAGAAAAACACTCAAAGAACTCAAAGAACGAGACGAAAACAGAACCAAAGAAATAAAGGAATGGAAGAGGGAAATTAAAACAGAAATTGACACAATAAAGAAAGCGCTAAAAGAGATAACCCTAGAGTCAGAACACCAAAAAAAGAAATCAGGAGTCACAGAAGCAAGCATTTCCAACAGATTACAAGAGATCGAGGAGAGAATCTCGGGGGCAGAAGACAACATTGCAAACATAGACAAAACAGCCAGAGAAGATGCAAAAAACAAAAATCTCCTAACCCAAAATGTCCAGGAAATACAAGACACAATGAGAAGACCGAACCTAAGGATAATAGGAATAGAAGAGGGAGAAGAGTATCAACTAAGAGGCACAGTAAATATCTTCAACAAAATCATAGAAGAAAACTTCCCTACCCTCAAGAATGAGATGACCACGAGCATAAAAGAAGCCTTCAGAACTCCAAATAGGTTGGACCAGAAAAGAAATACCTCCCGACACATAATAGTAAAAACATCAAGTGCCCAAAGTAAAGAAAGAATACTAAAAGCAGTAAGGGAAAAAGGTCAGGAAACATATAAAGGCAGACCAATCAGACTCACACCCGATTTCTCAACAGAGACTATGAAAGCTAGAAGAGCCTGGACAGACATCATGCACTCCTTAAGAGAGCACAAGTGCCAGCCCAAGCTGCTATACCCAGCAAAACTATCAATCACCATCGATGGAGAGACAAAGATATTTCAAGACAAATCAAAATTCACACAATATCTGACCACAAACCCAGCACTACAACGAATTATAGGTGGAAAACCCAATACAAGGAGAGAAAATACAGCCTAGTAAAAACAAGAAAACTCCTAAACAAGAAAACTAAAGAAAAAAACACAGACACAACTCAACCCAAAAAAGCAAAAATGGCAGGAAACAGAAACAATTATTCCTTGATATCTATTAACATAAATGGTCTCAACTCCCCAATAAAGCGACATAGACTATCAGACTGGATACATAAACAAAATCCAGCCTTTTGCTGCATACAGGAAACTCATCTCAGAGACAGAGACAGACACTATCTCAGAGTAAAAGGGTGGGAAAAAAACTTCCAAGCAAACAGCTCCAAGAAGCAAGCTGGAGTGGCTATTCTAATATCAAATAAAATAAATTTCCAACCAAAAGCTATCAAAAAAGATAAAGAAGGACACTTTTTACTCATTACCGGGGAAATCTGTCAGGAGGAACTCTCAATCCTTAACATATATGCTCCAAATAAAAAATCACCCACATTCATAAAAGAAACTCTACTAAAGCTCAAAAAATACATTTCACCCCACACAATAATAGTGGGAGACTTTAACACCCCACTCTCACCAATGGACAGATCAGGGAAACAGAAACTGAACAAGGACACTGCAAAACTAGCAGAGACTTTGAACCAACCTGAATTAATAGATATATACAGAACATACTATCCTAAAGTAAAAGAATACACCTTCTTCTCACCAACCCATGGCACCTTCTCGAAAATTGACCACATAATTGGACACAGAACGAGCCTTCATCGATATAAGAAGATTGAAATACTCCCATGCATCCTCTCAGATCACCATGGTCTACGGCTGGTCTTTAACAACAACAAAGACAACAAAATTCCCACATACACATGGAAACTAAACAACACTCTGTTAAAGGATAGCAGGGTCAAAGAAGAAATAAAGAAAGAAATTAAGGATTTTCTAGAATTCAACGAAAACGAAAACACAACATACCCAAACCTATGGGATGCAATGAAAGCAGTATTGAGAGGAAAACTCATTGCCCTAAGTGCTTCCAAGAAGAAACTGGAGAGAGCTCACATCAGCAACCTGACAGCACAGCTAAAAGCACTAGAACAAAAGGAAGCAGATATACCCAAAAAGAGTAGACGGCAAGAAATAATCAAAATTAGGGCAGAAATAGACCAAATAGAAACAAAAAAGAAACATTGAAAAAATGAACAAAACAAAGAGTTGGTTCTTTGAGAAAATCAACAAGATTGATAAACCCCTAGCCAGACTAACTAAAGGGCAAAGAGAGAGTATCCAAATTTACAAAATCAGAAAGGAAAGTGGTGACATAACAACTGAAACTAAGGAAATTCAAGAAATCATCAGATCCTACTACAAAAACTTATACTCCACAAAATTGGAAAATCTGGAGGAAATGGACGAATTCCTAGACAGATACAAGGTCCCAAAGTTGAACCAGGACCAAGTAAACCATCTAAATAACCCTATAACACCTAAAGAAATAGAAGAAGTCATCAAAAGCCTCCCAACCAAAAAAAGCCCAGGTCCAGACGGGTTCAGTGCAGAATTTTATCAGACATTTATTGGGGATATAACACCAATATTCGCCAAGCTATTCCAAAAGATAGAAAAAGATGGAATATTACCCAACTCATTTTTTGAGGCTACAATAACCCTCGTACCTAAGCCACACAAAGACCCTACAAGGAAAGAGAACTTCAGACCAGTCTCACTTATGAACATTGATGCAAAAATACTCAACAAAATCCTTGCAAACCGAATCCAAGAACACATCAAAACCATCATTCATCATGACCAAGTAGGCTTCATCCCTGAGATGCAGGGATAGTTTAACATAAGGAAATCCATCAATGTAATCCACCATATAAACAAACTTAAAGACCAAAATCACATGGTCATCTCACTAGATGCTGAGAAAGCATTGGACAAAATCCAACACCCCTTCATGTTAAAAGTCCTGGAAAGAACAGGAATCCAAGGCCCATATTTAAACATAATAAAAGCAATATACAGCAAACCAACAGCCAACATCAAACTTAATGGCAAGAAACTTGAAGCAATCCCACTAAAATCAGGTACTCAACAAGGCTGCCCACTCTCTCCCTACCTATTCAACATAGTACTGGAAGTCCTGGCTGGAGCAATTAGACAGCAAAAGGAGATCAAGGGGATAGAAATCGGAAAGGAAGAGATAAAAACATCACTCTTTGCCGATGACATGATGGTGTACTTGAGTGACCCCAAAAATTCCACCAGAGAACTCCTACAGCTGATAAACAAGTTCAGCAAAGTGGCCGGATACAAAATTAACTCAAACAAATCAGTAGCCTTCCTATACTCAAAGGACAAACATGTGGAGAAAGAAATTAGGGAAAAGGTACCCTTCACAATAGTTACAAAAACTATGAAATACCTTGGTGTGACTCTAACTAAGGAAGTAAAGGACCTGTATGACAAGAACTTCAAACCTCTAAAGAAAGAAATTGAGGAGGATCTCAGAAAATGGAAAGATCTCCCATGCTCATGGATTGGAAAGATCAACATCTTAAAAATGGCCATCCTACCAAAAGCAATCTACAGATTCAATGCAATCCCCATCAAAATTCCAACCCAGTTCTTCATGGAATTGGAAAGATCAATGTGCAATTTCATATGGAATAACAAAAGACCTAGAATAGCGAAATCCATCCTCAACAACAAAAAAACATCTGCGGGAATCACTATCCCTGACCTCAAGCTATATTACAAGGGAATTGTGATGAAAACTGCATGGTACTGGTACAGAAATAGGCAAGTGGATCAATGGAATAGAATAGAAGATCCAGAAATGAGCCCTCATGTATATGGTCACCTGATTTTTGACAAAGGAGCAGTAAACATTCAATGGAAAAAGGACAGCCTATTCAACAAATGGTGCTGGTCCAACTGGCACTCATCATGCAAAAGAATGAAAATAGACCCGTTCTTATCTCCTTGTACAAAGCTCAAGTGTAAGTGGATTAAAGATCTCCACATTAAACCAGATACACTGGAACTATTAGATGAGAAAGTAGGGAAAACCTTAGAACACATAGGCACAGGAGAAAATTTCCTGAACAAAACACCAATGGCTCAAGCTCTAAGGTCAAAGATTAACAAATGGGACTTAATGAGATTGCAAAGTTTCTGTAAGGCTAAGGACATCGTCAAGAAAATAAAACGGCACCCAACAGAATGGGAAAAGATCTTTACCAACACCACATCAGATAGAGGCCTAATATCCAAGGTGTACAAGGAACTCAAAAAGCTAGACACCAGAGAATCAAATAACCCTATTAAAAAATGAGGTACAGAGCTAAACAAATCATTTTCAGTTGAGGAACACCAAATGGCCGAGAAACATCTGAGGAAGTGCTCAACATCCTTAGCCATCAGGGAAATGCAAATCAAAACAACCCTAAGATTCCACCTCACACCAGTCAGATTGGCCAAGATCCAAAACTCAGATGACAGCAGATGCTGGCGAGGCTGCGGAGAAATAGGAACACTTCTTCACTGTTGGTGGGGTTGCAAGCTAATACAACCACTCTGGAAATCTGTCTGGCGATACCTCAGAAAATTGGATATAGTACTACCTGAAGACCTGGCTATTCCACTTCTGGGCATATACCCCAGAAACACTTTAATACACAACAAAGATATATGCACCACAATGTTCATAGCGTCTCTATTTATAATAGCCAGAAGCTGGAAGGAACCCAGATGTCCTTCAGAAGACGAATGGATACAAAAATTGTGGTACATATACACAATGGAATACTACTCAGCCACCAGAAACAATGACTTAACCAAATTCTTAAGAAAATGGCTGCATCTAGAGAAGATCATCCTGAGTGAGATAACCCAGTCACAAAAGAACAGACATAATATGCAGTCACTGATAGTGGGATGCTAACCCCAGAGGCTTGCACTCCCCCAGAAACAACTCACAGACTGTATGAAGTCCAAGAAATAAAGAAAACAAAATCTATACATATATTCACAAAACAAGAAGACTTTTACTATTTCCATGTTGCGTTTTGTTTTGCATGTACTTTACGCTTATTGCAACTAGTACGTTTTCAATGCATACTGTCAAGCCCTTGAAAAAAATCAAGTACTGACTAAAAAACATATTCACATGGTTTTATGTAAAATTTATTTTAATGTCTGAAAAAACAGTACTGACAAAAATGTATAATTTTAAGCAAAAAATGTTTAAAATCTTTAAAAAAAATAATAAGCTGTTAGTCTTTTGTATAGATGGAAATATCTCAAGAAACACTTCTTGTTATGATTAATAATTTGAGTCTTATTTGTAACAGATAAGAGACCAATGTATTTTCCATGTATTTTTATGTTTAAAAAAAATAAATCTTTTTTTGAAGACAAAAAAAAAAAAAAAAAAATACTTAAAATACACTATATTGGAAGAATTATTTTAGTAAGCTTAGACATATGGTAAGTATATAATCAAAATATACAACAGAAGTAGAGAACCATTTTGGGGGACACACACATACACAAATGCATATACATATACAAACATATACAAAGCAATGTACATGCTCTCACACGTTACCTCTGCACATACAGACACATACATGTACACCCAAAAGCAAAAGCACAAATATACACACTATCACACAAATAATCACTCACATAAACTCACTAAACTTACAGCAAAACACATATATTCACTTACAATACACGAATGGACACAGACACATATACACATATTAATATGCACATATATGCATGTAGATATGAACACATGCAATCACATATATTCACATACTAACACATATTGTAACACAAATACACACCATACACATATACACATACATACAAATTCACAAATACTCAAACTCACACACATAATCACAGGCATATATGGACACACAAAATTAAACAAATACACAGACAAATACTACATATGTCTACATACACATTCACACAGAGAGACATATACACACACATGCACACATATATATGTACACACATCCACAATATACATATGTATTTATGAAAAGACACATATATTCAAAGTGTGATGAATTAATACAAAGTCGTGCTAAGTAGACATCCTACAAAGGAGTTACAGTATTAACACTTCAAAACTCATCAAAGAACATACACTTTTCCTTGTAGTTCTAAGGAGAAAAGCAAGCCTAGATATCTATCAACTGATAAATAGATCAAAACATTAGGTTTAGTTCCACAATGGAATATTATTATCCAGCTAATAAAAAATAAATTATAAAGTAAATTGATATTTATCATAACAATTATTGAGAAAACTAACATCCAGAAACATAAACATTATGTATACTTTCATTTATAAAATACCTTTGTGTCTTCAGATGCATATGCTTCATTTGGAATAACAATGGAAGCTAAGAATGACTAGTAGTCATGGGAATTCTGTCAAGGGAGTAGAGATACAAGACATTTTAAAGGAGGTTAAGGAAATGGGGTTAATGTAGTGTGGAAGATGGGAAGGCAGAGTATAAAAACTAAGAAAAAGAACAGATAACCTCATCTAGTAAACAAAAGCTGAAGTCATTTGTTACAAAGATTATTATGAAATTTAATTAAAATGCTATTTAAGAAAGGGAAATGGATGGAAGCCATAGACTCCTAAAGATTTATTGCTCTAACCATAGATCAGAACATCTCTTAGTCCTCATTAGAGAATCTTATCCTTGTTGTAGCTGGCAGTTAGCATGGAGACAAGCAACTGATCAACATGCAGTGAATAAAAGGGCTATGAAATACACAGCCCAAGCATGACATACACATCACCAACATAAACACAAGCTCACTGATATAGGAAGAGGAAAACTGTACGAGTAAGAGATATTTGATGACATTAAGGACATAGTGCTCTGAAATGTCAGGGACACTGTACATATGAAATCACATAATCAGTCAGACAACATAACTCACCAGACAACATGCCAGTGTAGAGGTGGATAGGTGATCAAACAATCCCACTTTTGACTGTCACTGGCTGAAAGGGAGAAAGTCTATTTTCTTTAAAGATGTAATACCTGGGGGGATGATTTGTCATGAAAGCAAGCCCGTGACCCAAGACAATCTGAGCAACATAAACCGGAAAAAAAAAATCGTGCATTCTCTATATAGGGTAGGAAGTGGTGAAGATTGTTTAGGTAGTGCTAATTAGAGTAGTGGAGATGGGAAAATTAATATATACAAAATGGTTAAAATAGTTATTTAAAGAAAGGAACATAGTTATTAGAAAAATGTGGATATTTGATTCACTATTAGTCTACATTGATGATCTCTCTACAGCAGAAGTATTTGCTAAATAGTTCTTGAGTAATAGAGGAATATTAATATACTAGAATGAAAATAAAAAGAAAATAAAAAGAAAATAAAAATAAAAATTTGTCATAGTAGCAAATACACTAATGGTCATTTGTCCTTTCTGTGTGATATTGTTATTACTGTTGAGAAAGGTTCTCTTTACATAGCGCTAACTGTCTTGTATCTCTTTATGAAGAATAAGATGTCCTTGAAAATTTGAAAATCTACCAGCTTCTGGCCCTATATACTGAAGTTAAAGATTTCATCCCTATTTTAGGATCAATTATTCTTATTATCAATAAGGTATTGTCTGCTTTCTGACATTAAAAATTATTAAAAGTTAATCAGACACTAAGTAAAAACTACTTAATTAGTATAAAACTATAATTAACTAAAAAATTTCTCAAAATAAAGATGGTACTATTATTTTGTGGAACAATTTTCAATAATGCATAAAACAACTTGTATATTTTCAAACTGCAACTTACCCATTTATAATGATTTTTCATCAGTGTGTCCAGGGAGATAATGAGAAAAATGTCGATATAAAAGGAATACAAATTTAGCTTGTAGTTACATCTCTTATATTGCATAATTAAAGTGAAATCCTCAGGCAATCTATTATACTGAGAATTTTAAAAGATTGCTGTGGTTCAGGTTTGAAGTGATTTAAGTAAATTATATTCTTCTTTCATATATACCTTAAAGTTAACAGAAAGGCTGCTGAGCTGAGAGTATATTTACTCTCCTATATAAAGGAGTCATACTAACATGAACTAAAATAAAATTTGTAATTTTTTAACTATGATAAATTTACATTTTTTTGTATATTAATTTCTCAGCACACTAGCTTAAGTTGACTTTAGATGAAATGTTGTCTTTTCACTCATTTTATAAACTTGTTAATAAGATGAGCCACATAAATCTTTTGTTTTCATTGCTCTGCAATAGATTGTACATTGTTACCAAAAGTACAGTGATATGTGATATAAACCAGCAAGATATTTAATACATTTTTCTAAATGTAGAGAGTCAAAGACTTTATGTAATGTGAGATTTTACTGTATTAGTACATTTGCAAAGTAACCTATAGCACAGCTTTTGTGATATTTCTATTTTCCCTTCATCACTTTTAAAATATCTCATTTCCATTCCATAACCGAGTCAGTTACTACTTGGTGCTACCACCTTTTATTCACTATCAGATTATTGTACACTTCAAAGTTATTCAGCTCTTAAAAATTATCTCTATTTTTATAGATTTATTCCAGTAGAATCTAAAGGATATTACTTAATGCCCTGACCAACTTATATGAATGATAATGCCTGAAACATACTGCTCAACTTAGTGGATGTTACTAATGTGACGTACCATGAAGAACCTGCCAAGTGTGTGTTTGTGTGTGTGTGTGTGTGTGTGTGTGTGTGTGTGTGTGTTATAACCAGTGTCCCAATTATTACTTAATTTTCACTGAAAAATAAAGAATAGAATTATACTTTATGATTATATCTCCTGAAAAGTACCAGAGTTGTGAGACCAGTATTCTTTTCTGTACAATAAAAATACAAATTCAGATAAAGATACACAATTTCCACCTTCATAAAGTGACCTTTTAAAATATTACAAATGCTACAGCATATTCATTTAAAATTCTACTTGGCAAAGTTTAGAAGCTGATGTAGTCAGAATCAGAGAAGCAGCAGGAGAGAGATTATTAGCTTCAATAAGAAAAGCAATTTTTAAAGTTCTGAATGTGTAGGTCAGTATGAATTTGAGATTCTATTAAGGTAGATAATGGTGAATATACTTCAAAAAGGAAATAGAGAATATGTGATTCAGATTCAAAGATGCCCTTACTTTAACTATCTCATTAACTTACACTGTATCTTTGTTATTAGTTTAATTACGGTCCAAGGTCAGCTGGTCCTGGCCATCAGTCATGGTTATTTTCCTCCATGGTCAAAATAGCATCCTGTCTCTGAATCATCCATCTTACCTGAGAGGAAAGCAACAGCAGGGAGACTATGTAAAACCTCTGATTTTTCTTCCTTGCCCATGACACACAGTACACTTGTCACCACACAATTGAAAAGGTCACAGGAAAAGTTCTGACACAAGTACTTTTTAGAGAAGGATATACCCTTTCTTTCACTATGATTTTCTGTAATATAGCCAATTTGTCTTTCTCTATCATTATTGTATTCACAGAAAAAATGTATCCCATGACTATTTAAAAAAAAAAAAAAAACTTGAATAAACCCAAGCAGATAGCAAATTTGTGTTTCACTTAGAATTTAAATGTATAAAATTAAGTGTTCTATCCATACATAAGTATATCTATCTCAGCAGATCAAAACAAATATTTTAAACATTGTAAACTATGAACACTTAAAAGAAGAGCATGCCTTCATGCTCCATTTTAAATAAAAATTTACTTTGTTGAAATCATAATTGTCATTTAAATCATTTTAAAACTTCCATGTGTGTGAGTGTAGTTTTTTATTTTTTATTTTTCAAAGAGCCAATACATGGATATGGTTCAGAGACCTTTCAAAAGCTGAATTCACTGTATCAATAAACAAGTTATAGAAAACATAGAATTAATTATCCATTTGACACAATCTGGAATCTTCTGGGAAGCTTGTCTCTGGATCATTTATCTTGATTATGTTAATTGAATTTTGGAGACCCACAAGCTGTGGATGGAGTTATTTTCTGGGGAGAATACTTGAACTGTAAATTAGAGATACAGCAAGTATGACTCCTCCCTATTTACTGATTATTTTTATTGTTTAACTGGAGCTTCAGTGAAATTCTAATGCCTTGACTTCCCTGCAATAATGCAGAGTTCCTTGTATAACAAGTTAGAATAAAACATTTCCTCCCCCAGTTTTTTATTAACATAGCCTTTTATCAGAGCAAAAACAAAAGTAATAAGATAAAACAATTTCTCTGTTTTTCAGTAATTTACATATTTTATTAACTTTACATCCTGATCTTAGTTGTCCTCAATCCCCTCCTCATAGTATGTCCTTGAAATCTCTCACCTATTATTTCTCCTCCCTTTTCCTCAGAGAAGGGCAAACTCCCTTGGGTACCACCCACCATGAGATATTTAGGAATTCGATCTAATGGTAGGCAACAGAGTCAGAGACAGTTCTGACTTTCAATGTAAGGAAACACACATGAAGACCAAGCTACACAGATGCTCCAAATATTTAGAGGATTTAAATAACTCTATCCCCCATTTTTCTATAAGACTCCCCAAATTTTGCCTAGTGTTTGACAGTATGTCTCTACATCTTGTGACTCTGCTCTTGGATAAATCCTTTCAGGAAACACCTATGTTATGTTTCTATCTGCAAGCAAAGCAGACTATCAATTATAGTGTCAGTGGTTGGCTCTCTCACATGGGATGGGTCCCAAGTTGGGGACAGTAATTTGTTGATTGTTCCCTCAGTCTCTGCTCCATGCTTATCTCTGGACATCCTCTAAAAAGGAAAAAAAATATAGTGGAGCTTTTTGAACAG
The DNA here is from genome assembly GCF_963924665.1 of Micromys minutus. NCBI lineage: Eukaryota > Metazoa > Chordata > Mammalia > Rodentia > Muridae > Micromys > Micromys minutus. The sequence goes on along the minus strand of NC_137981.1, from coordinate 38,934,626 downwards.
AGCAATGTCCTGCAATATCTACTGGAAATTCTGCCTGCTACAGGAGGCAGCCACTTCAGTCTCTGTATCTCTCACTGTACAGATTTAGGCTAGTGTTATCACCATCAACTCATCACAGACTTTCACATATAGACTGCTAGGTAGTCCCTGATATGTTCTCTCCATCCCTTACCTATGATTGCAATTCTCATTCCCAGGACTTTCCCACATCCTTCCCCTTCCACACCCCATTGCTCACCAAGTTCCCTCTCCATCTACCTCTGATCACTTTTTGGTTCCTGTTCTAAGTAAGATTCTGACATCTTCCTTATTATTCAATTACTTTAGGTCTATAGATTGGATCATGGTTATCAGAAACTTTATGGCTAATGTCCACTTATAAGTGAATACAAATCATAGGTGGTATTTTGGGTCTCAGTTTCCCCACGTGGTATAATATTCATAGGTGCCATCCATTTGCCCACAATATTCATGTCTTTGTTTTGAATATTTAAGTGGTATTCAATTGTGTAGATGTACCTTGTTTTCATTATCTATTCATCAGGTGAGAGACATCTGGGTTGTTTCCAATTTTTGGTTTTATGAATCAAGCTTCTATAAACATATATTTGAATAATTCCACAACACCTAAAGAAATAGAAGACGTCATCAAAAGCCTCCCAAACAAAATAAAACCGAAGACCAGATGGGTTCAGTGCAGAATTCTATCAGATATTCATATACGACCTAATACCAGTACTCTCCAAACTATTCCACAAAATAGAAACAGAAGGAACACTACCCAACTTGTTCTTCAAAGCCAGATTTACTTTCATTCCTAAACCAAACAAATAACCTACAAAGGAAGAAAACTTCAGACCAATCTCCCTCATGAACATTGATGCAAAATACTCAATAAAATTCTTGCAAACCAAATCCAAGAGCACATCAAAACAATCATTCACCATGCTCAAGTAGGCTTCATCCCTTGGATGCAGGGATGGTTCAATATATGGAAGTCCATCAAGGTAATCCACTATGTAAACAAATTCAAAGAACAAGACCACATGATTATCTCACTAGATGCTGAGAAACCTTTTGAAAAATTTCAAAACCCCTTCATATTAAAAGACATGGAAAGAGCAGGAATCCAAGGCTCATATCTAAACATAGTAAAAGCAATATACAGCAAACCAATAGCCAACATCAAACTAAATGATGAGAAATGTGATGCCATCCCACTAAAATCAGGGACTAGACTAGGCTAGCCACTCCCTCCCCCACCTATTCAATATAGTACTGAAATCCTTGCCAGAGCAATTAGAAAAAAATGAAAGTCAAAGGGACAGAAATCAGAAAGAAGTCAAAATTTTACTATTTACTGATTACATGATAGTATAGTTAAGTGACCCCCAAAATTCCACCAGAGAATTTTTACAGCCAATAAACAATGTGACTGGATATAAAATTAACTCAAGCAAATAAGTAGCCATCCTCTATGCAAATGATAATAATACTGAAAAAAATTATTTAAACACAACCTTCACAATAGTCACAAACAATATGAAATACCTTGGTGTGACCCTAACATTGCAAGTGAAAAATTTCTTAAAGATTTTTAAAATATGGCTTTTTTAATTTGATATTTGTTTCTACCATTCAGTCTGTTATGCTATGTGATATATATTGCTATGCACTAAAAATTAGTATAATTAAACTTTTTTTATTGCTACTATAAACATACTGTTAGAATATGTTTCTTTCATTATTGGAAGAAAATTTTAGTTCATTCTGAATTTTTTGTGTATGGTTTTGGTAAAAATTTAAAAAATATCTTTAAAAAATTGTGATAATATGACTAAAATAATCTAGAAAATGCAATAATGTTCAGCTCTTAAGAAATAAATTCCCATCAAATACAATTCAATCTATTTTGATATATATAATTATATAGTAATCTACGTGTTTATACGTAAATATTCTTGTCAACTGTTTTCTCAAGAAGAACACAAAATATAAAGTCATTCATGATGATTACCATAACTTCCATGCATGTAAACAAATATTTCTCTAAATTATCTCCAGTTTTAATGCACTGAGTAAACTGAAAACTGTGTTCTTTGCCCTCAAACAGCCAGGAATGTATACTGTAAACCCGAATGATAAATATAGATGATTAGGATAGATGTGTTATGTGTACAAGCATTTTGCAAGAACATTTACTGTCCTTAACTCTATTATGATTTATTACATTTATTAAATTGTTTATGTTTATAATATTCCTGCCTCTTTAGGATAAATTTAAGTTAATCATAGAATGATGATTATTATAATATTTCAATAGTATATTTGTAAATATTTATTGATAGTTTTCTAAATAAAATATTTTTTGCAACATATTATGATCTTTCATTTTTTCCCATCATCAAGGACCTGTGAGAATATTTCCAAACTCTTTATATAACTTTTTTGTGTATCTATATTCAGAAAAGATATTAGATCTTTGTTCTATTTCATTAATGTGTCTTTACTTGGTTTTAGTATAATAATAATAATAATAATAATAATAATTATTATTATTATTATTATTATTATTATAACAATAAAACAAAATTTATCAATAAAATTTGGAAGCTTCCCTTCAGTTTCTATTTAATATCTGAAGTTTAATAAATAATTGTTTCAGTTCTTTAAAATTCTGGTAGAATTTTGCTATGAATCTGCTCTTACTTAGGCATTTTATAAATGAGAAGACTCTTCATTACTCTTAAATCTTTGTTTTGATTCTACTTAAGGGTCTCCCTAGCTCTTCTAACACAAAGGTTTTAAAGGATCCCTAATAATGATTTACATTTTTGTTTATCTCTCATTCTGTTAATTTGGATGATATCTGTATGTATGTGTGTGATATATATATAGTATTAATATACAGATTATATATATACATATACATATGCACATATCACATATGTACATATGTGTAATGCATATACAAATTATACATAATTTTATATGTAGATTACATATAAATAAATTAACTGTATTAAAATCTATCACATTTATATTAAATACCAAAAGTACTGCTGCTGTGTCCTTGTTAATCAGCAAATAGTTGTAAGAAATATGCTAAGCAGGATATATAAACACTAAAACTTTTTATATTCTTTTGAAATTTATGAAGTACTCTGAACCAATAAGTCTATATTGGCAAATACAAACCATATTGCTAGATGTCATCATTTGCAGAATAAGAATAATTTTTGTAACTGATGTGCTTTATGTCTTGGTTACTAAAATTTATTTATGTCTATAGATACTAGCTATAAAATATTGTGAATGTACCTCTGAGCTAATAATTTTAAATTATTTTTACATTGTGTGGACTTAATTTCAAAGACTGACTTATTATAATCCTTTAATATTTATTTTTGATTTTACAAAAATTTTATTAATAATCTCTACCCTTAAACTATAGAAAATTATCTAGTCAATTTGTGTTTTCATGTTGACATATTTATCATTGTTCAACTCATGCTATTCTCTCAATATATTTATTAAATAAAATATACTAGCCAATCCCCGAAATTTATTTCAAAAAGTTTAAAATATCTTTCTTATCCTGAGGATGTTAGAAAATGACAATAGTAAATACCACTTCAGATAATGTACATTCCTTCTGCAGAAACTATTATCCGACTATAATTTAGACTCCTAGCACGGGAAGTAGGATTGTTTCTGATACTTTAGGGATGCTTTTCTTCAGACTGGAGTGCCTGGTCCTGCCTTGGTATAAGGGTTTGTTCCTGGGTTTATAGTAATTTGCTCTGCCATGTTCAGTTGATATCCCTATGAAGCCTGCTCTTTTCTGAAGGAAATAAAGAAGTGCATCTTGGGAACAGAACAAGTCAAAGGGCACTGTGAACAACTCAGAGAGGGAAAAGTGAAATGAATAATAAAATTGCATACGAAAATATACAAGCACTGCTTCCTGACAGGAATGTGATATGGATGTCTGCTCAGAGGCTCCGCCCAAGCCATACTGATACTGTGGATGCTGCTTGCAGCTATCCATTGGACTGAACACAGGGAGCCCAATGAACGAGCTAGAGGAAGGACTGAAGGAGCTGAAACGGTTTGCAACCCCATGGGAAGAAAAAAAATTATCAACTAACCAAACCCTCCTCAACTCCCAGGGATGGGTTGTTATGGAGAGACTCATGGCTCCAGGTGCATATGCAGCAGAGGACAGCATTCTCTGGCATTAATAAGGGGAGGGGACTTGGGTCCAGCAAAGGGTCATTTTCCCAGTGAAGGGGAATGCTGAGGTAAAAGAGGGTTGTTGGGAGAGGGAGCACCCTCATGGAGCCAATGGGAGGGAGAGGAGTCATAGGATTGGTGGAAAGAAGATAACACCTGAATTGTAAATACAGAAAATATCCAATAAAAATAATTTGGGAAAAACAAAGTCAATACAAGTATCTATATTTCATCAACAACAACAAAAAAAACTAAAGTGTCTGTGTGTGTGTGTGTGTGTGTGTGTGTGTGTGTGTGTGATTTTCCAAAGACCAAGCTTAATGTCCCTTCTTCCTTATTAATTTTTCAATAGGATTATTTAATAAGATGTTCAGAAATTCATGAAAATATAAAACTAATGCACCCCTTTTCAAGATATTTGTGCACCTTTAATTGTTTTATATTTGATAACATTGCTTCAAACTGGGGTTCAAATTTTATAGTCCAACTTTTAAAAATTGTTTGGCTTATCAAAATATAATACCTAATAAGGTGGAGCCATTTTTGCAGTTTTTTCATCTACGTGACCCCAGCTATTCATGTAGCCACATACATCTGATTGAATGGAAAACAAAGGTATCAAATTTTGCTTAAATATATTCCCATTAATAGAAATCAGTTTTCTAGTGTATGAGTTTAAAAAATATTAAGTTTTATTTTTACAGTACCATCCACACTCTTGAGGAAAAATACAGAGTTACCTTCTGGCCTGTTCACTTATGTAATTCAAATGCTATCCTTCATATCTGGCAGAAGCCTCTATTTTATGTATGTATGCATGTGTATATGTATATTAAGTATTTCATTATATACATTCAAAAGGTTGCCACCCTTTCCTAGTCTTACATAGTTCTTTAACCCATCCCCTTCCAGTTGCTTCAGAGAAGGTAATCCCCAACTCACCTACCTACTCAACCTCACCAGAATAGCATACCCCTTTCACAGGGCATCAAATTTCTAGAGGTTTAAATGTATAATTTCCCATGGAAGCCAGAAAACAAAATCCTCTGATACACATGTAGCAGGGGCCACTGACCAGCCCATGTATGCTCTTTGGTTGGTGGCTTAAAAACTGGGAGCTATGAGGGGTCCAGGTTAGTTAATAATGTTCTTCCAGTGGGGTTGCTATCTCCTTCAACTCCTTCAGTTCTTACCCTAAATTTTATTAGAGGTCTTTGACCTCAATTCAATGGTTGGGTCTAAATATCTACATCTGTCTAAGTAAGCTGATGGTAGATCTTCTCAGAGGACAGCCATGTCAGGCTCCTATCTGCAAGCACAACATGACATCAGTAGGTCTGACAGTTGTGGGAGAGCTAGTAATTGGTATTTTAAAGCCTGCTGGTAGATATAGGCAAATACAAGCAATGTGACAGTAATTTATGTTCATATGTATGTTTGTGTTGTTTTGTGTTTGTGTACAATATAAGTAAAATTGTATGAGTTTGTTAGATGAAGATCTACCTATGATGGCATCAGATACTTAGAAAATAAAGCCCAAAAGCTTAGAAACAAACTTATAAATATTTAATAAATGTTAATTTAAGGTTATATTTTTGTCAGTGCTTGGATTTTTTTAAAGGTTTGAAAGTGTGCATTAACATTGTAACTTACTAGTTACAATGAGCATAAAGTACACGTAAAACAAGATATAACCTGGAATTAATCAAAGTTATCTTGGTGTATAAGGATTAAACATAATGGTTTTTTCTTTTCTTTTTTTTTTCTTTTCTTGACCATCAAGTAGTCTGTGACTTGTTTCTGGGGTATTAAAAGCTCTCTGGGGTTAGTATCCAATTATCAGTGATTGCATATTATGTCTGTTCTTTTGTGACTGGGTTATCTCACTAATATTCTCTAAATGCATCCATTTTCTTAAGAATTTCATAAAGTCATTGTTTCTGATAACTGAGTAGTACTACATTGTGTAAATGTACCACAATTTTTGTATGCATTCATCTACTGAAGGACATCTGGATTCATTCCAGCTCCTGACTATTATAAATAGAGCTGCTATGAACATTGTGGTGCATGTGTCTTTGTTGTATGTTGTAGCTTCTCTGGGGTTTATCCCCAGAAGTGGAATAACTGGGTCTTCAGGTAGTACTATGTCCAATTTTTTGAGAAAACCCCAGAATGATTTCCAGGGTGGTTGTACCAGTTTACAACCCAACCAGCAGTGGAGAAGTGTTCCTCTTTCTCCACTTCCTTCCCAGCATCAGCTGTCATCTGAATTTTTGATATAGGCCAATCTAACTGGTGTGTGGTGGAATCACAGGAATGTTTTGATTTGCATTTCCCTGATGGCTAATGATGTCTAGCACTTCCTTAGATGCTTCTCAGCCATTCAGTATTCCTCAATTGAGACCTTTTTGTTTAGCTCTGTACCCCATTTTTAACAGGGTTGTTTGATTCTCTGCTGCCTAGCTTCTTGAGTTCTTTGTATACCTTGGATATTAGACCTCTATCTGATGTGGGGTTGGTAAAGATCTTTTCCCAATCTGTTGGCTGCCATTTTGTTTTCTTGATATTGTCCTTAGCCTTACAGAAACTTTGCAATCTCTTTAAGTGCCATTTGTCGATATTTGACTTTAGAGCATTGGTGTTCTGTTCAGGAATTTTTTCCTGTGCCTATGTGTTCTAGGGTTTTCCCTATTTTCTATTCTAATAGTTTCAGTGTACCTGGTTTAATGTGGAGATCTTTGATCTGCTTGCACTTGAGCTTTGTACAAAGAGATAAGAGAGAGTCTATTTTCATTCTCCTGCACGCTGAGTGCCAGTTGGGACAACACCATTTGTTGAATATATTGTCCTTTTTCCATTGAATGTTTACAGCTCCTTTGTCACTTTGATGTGTTTTCGGATTCAGTTTGCAATGGTTTTGTTGAGTGTTTTTGCACTAATGTTCATAAGTGAGATTGGTCTGAGGTTCTCTTTCCTTGTAGAGTCTTTGTGTGGTTTAGAAACAAGGGTTATTGTAGCCCCAAATATTAGGTTAGGTAGTGTTCCATCTGATTCTATTTTGTGGAATAGTTTGGAGAATATTGGTATTAGGTCATCAATATATGTCTGATAAAATTCTGCACTGAATGCTCTGGACCTAGCCTTTTTTGGTAGGGAGGCTTTTGATGAGTACTTCAATTTCTTTAGGTGTTATGGGATTATTTTGAAGGTTTACCTTGTCCTGGTTTAACTTTAGTATCTGGAATCTGTCCAGGAATTCATCCATTTCTTCGAGAATTTCCAGCTTTGTTGAGTATAGGCTTTTACAGTAGGATCTGACGATTTCTTGATTTTACTCAGATTCAATTATGCCTCCACTTTTATTTCTGATTTTGTTAATTTTGGTACACTCTCTTTGCCCTCTAGTTAGTCTGGCTAAGGGTTTATCAATCTTCTTAATTTTCTCAAAGAAACAGCTCTTGGTTTTGTTGATTCTTTCAATGGTTCTTTTTGTTTCTATTTGGTCTATTTCTTCCCTAAGTTTGATTATTTATTGCCATCTACTCCTCTTGGGTGTATCTGCTTCCTTTTGTTCTAGAGCTTGTGCTGTGAAGTTGCTGATGTAAGCTCTCTCTAGTCTCTTTTTGGAAGCACTTAGGGCTATGAGTTTTCTTCTCAGTACTTCTTTATTTGCATCCCATAGGTTTGGGTATGTTGTGTTTTCGTTTTCCTTGAATTCTAGAAAATCCTTAATTTTTTATTTTTGTTTTCTGACCCTTCCATCATTTAATAGAGCATTGCTTAGTTTAAATGTGTATATGGATTTTTGTTGCCTTTGTTCTTATTAAAGACCAGCCTTTGACCATGGTGATCTGAAAGGATGCATGGGAGTATTTCAATCTTCTTATATCTACTGAGGCTCGTTTTGTGACCAATTATGTGGTAAATTTTTGAGAAGGTGCTGTGAGGTGTATTCTTTAATTTTAGGATGATATGTTCTGTAGATATCTATTAATTTCAATTAGTTCATAACCTCTATAAGTTTTACAGTGTCCTTGTTCAGTTTATGTTTCCATGATCTTTCCATTGGTGAAAGTGGAGTATTAAAGTCTCCCACTATTATTGTGTGAGGTGAAATGTATTTTTTGAGCTTTAGTAGGGTTTCTTTTATGAATGTGGGTGCTTTTGTATTTGGTACATATATGTTAAGGATTGAGAGTCCCTCCTGACAGATTTCCCCTGTAATGAGTACAAAGTGTCCTTCCTTATCTTTTTTGATAACTTTTGGTTGAAATCTACTTTATCCAATATTAGAATGGCCACTTCAGCTTGCTTCTTGGGGCCATTTGCTTGGAAGCTTTTTTCTCACCCTTTTACTCTGAGATAGTGTCTGTCTTTGTCTCTGAGATGAGTTTCCTGTATGCAGCAAAATACTGAATTCTGTTTATGTATCCAGTCTGATAGCCTATATCTTTTTATTGTGGAATTGAGTCCATATATGTTAACAGATATTAAGGAATAGTGATTGCCATTTCCTGATATTTTTGCTTTTGTAGGTTGACTTGTGCTTGTGTGCCTCTCTTCTTTTGGCTTTCATGCTTAGGAGTTTTTTTGTTTTCACTATGATGTAGTTTCCCTCCTTGCATTTGGTTTTCCACCTATAATTTGTTGTAGTGCTGGGTTTGTGGTCAGATATTGTGTAAATTTAGTTTTGTCTTGGAATATCTTAGTCTCTCCATCTTTGGTGATTGAGTGTTTTGCTGGGTATAGCATCTTGTGCTGACACTTGTGTTCTTTTAGGGTCTCCATGATGTCTGTCCAGGCTCTTCTACTTTCATAGTCTCTGTCGAGAAGTCAGGTGTGATTCTGATTGGTCTTCCTTTATATGTTACATGACTTATTTCCCTTACTGCTTTTAGTATTCTTTCTTTGCTTTGGGCACTTTGTGTTTTGACTATTATATTGGTCCAACTTATTTGAAGTTCTGTAGGCTTGTTTCATACTCATGGTCATCTCATTCTTAAGGGTAGGAAAGTTTTATTCTGCCATTTTGTTGAAGATATTTACTGTGCCTCTTAGTTGATATTCTTTGCCCTCTTCTATTCCTATTATCCTTAGGTTTGGTCTTCTCCTTGTGTCCTGGATCTCCTGGAAATTTTGGGTTATGAGATTTTTGGTTTTTGTATCTTCTCTGACTGTTTTGTCTATGTTTTCAATGTTGTCTTCAGCCCCTGAGTTTCTCTCTTCCATCTCTTGTAGTCTGTTGGAAATGCTTGCATCTGTGACTCCTGATTTCTTTTTTAGGTTTTCTACCTCTAGGTTTGTCTCTTTTAGTGTTTTCTTTATTGTGTCCATTTCTGTTTTCAATTCCTTCTTCCATTCCTTCATCTCTTTGGTTCTGTTTTCCTCTAGTTCTTTGAGTTCTTTGTGTGTTTTTCTTCTTTCCTCTTAAAAACTTCTAATTCTTTATGTTTTTCCTCCTGTTCATGTTTTAGGATCTCTATCATCATCTTGAGGTATGATTTCAGGTCTGAGTCTTCTCTTTCTGGAGTGTTTGGCATTTTGCTGTTTCCTGTGATGGGAGAGCTTGGTTCTGATATTGCCAGGTTGTGTTGGTTTCCCTGGGGTACATTCTTTCACTTTCTTCTTGCCATCTTGTTGCCTGTGTCTATTTTCAGTGATTGGTTCTTGACATTCTCTTGTACCTGTCCTCTGTCCCTGGATCTCCCTGTGTTCTTGGTGACAGATGTCCTGAGTGCTTGTTCTGCACCCAAAGGCTGCCGGCTGAAAACAGACAGCCCAATGCTGGATTCCTGGTTCCCTGAACCAAGCAGTTGAGGGCGCACTTTCTGAGCGCTCGGCCGATATCTTTCTGCTCCCTGGCTACTCAGAATGCATTCTTACCAGGCCTGTGTCCCTAGATCTCTGCTGTTCCTGGTGGCAGATGGTCTGATCGCCTGTTCTGCACCAAAATCCCACTGGCTGGGAACAGACAGCCTAATGCTAATCACATAAGCATTTAGGTTATAATATCACCTATATCTGTTACTATGATTTTTATGCATTGATTATATTATTCAAATTAAATTTCAAAATATTAGATAATATTAGTTTTATTAAACATAACTATATAAAAACATTTTTTCTCCTATTGGTCACCGCCAACAATTTGTTAAATTATCTCAATTTCTTGAAATAACTAGCTTAAATAACTTAAATTGCTCTTTACAATATACTATGAATATTATCTGTGAAAAATGTTGGTTATATGATCTAGTAAATAAATGATGAAAGATTGAATTCTGCTTGAGATGTTATGAAAACACAAACATCATAAGCTTTGCTTCTGCCATCTTGTATCTCCTCGTTTATAAGCAAACAGAATAAGTAATGACTTATACCGACTGTTCTAATAGTCTGTATAAATATCTCATTTTCGCTACAGCCCTGACAATTCCCTCCTTGTTATTATGTTGTAAGGATACAAAATTGTCTCCTGAATTAATGGCAACTATATCAGAACCTTTATCCAGCCCACTGTTTGAAATGATTAAATTCATGTATATTTGCTTAAGCTATTTTCTTTTCTTTATTCTATGGCTCTTGCCTGAGGCAAACCTATCTAATAATTTTCAATTGAACAAAACCATAACTCATGACCAAATAAATTATTAAGTAAAGTTGCCTTACACTCAATTTATCATTCAACTTACAACAATGACAGGAGGCCTATTAAAATATCACAGATTCTTGGCATGATAAATAGTTTCATTTAAATGTAGAAATACAGTCATATATGTTTATTCTGTGTGCATTTTCTTTAAAATTATTTGTAAACTAAATTCCTTTTGCTAAACTTCAAAGCCATAGTAATTTATTTTTGCATAGTTTTGTAATCTAGTAGCATTGCTTGTACTGTTTCTTAACCTTGAGATTCCTCTATGAGTAATCATTACTCGTTCTTTTAGATGCTGTTACATAAAATGATCTGTAGACTTTACAATAATACATTCTGTCCTCATTTTATCACTACCCTCTTTCTTATAAACTGATACTCCAAAATGGCTTATGAAGAGGGGAATGTCTTTTCATTATTGTTTTGATTATTTACATCCCAAATCTTGTCCAGGCACCTGGTCCTCCCTGCAAGAATTTCCCACCCCTTTACCTTTCCCAGAGTTCTCTCCCTTCTCTGGGACACCTAGGCTCTACAGGAATAGCTGTATTCTTTTCCCACAGACAAAGCAAAGCTACATTTGTGCCAAAGCCCATGGAGCAGCCTATAGTCTTTGTTTGATGACTCAGTCTTGGTGGCCAACCATGTAATCCAGTTTAGTTAACCCTGTTGGTCATCCTTTGGGCTTGACATCTTCTTTATTTTCTTCCATCCTTCCCCTAACTCTTCCAAAGAAGTCTCTAATCTCAGTCCAATGGTTGGATGTAAATTTCTGCATCTGTCTCAGTCCGTTGCTGGTAAAACTTCTCAGAGAAGAGCCATTTTAGGTTCCTGCATCTTTTAAGTGGGCTTGGTATTGAATGATGCTATTAGTACATAATGATCAATAATATATAAAATGGGTGTGATAAAGTTTGTTCTGGGCAATAAGATAAGCTTTGATTAATGCTGGAAGCTGATCTTAAAATTATAGGCTAATGAATAATTTCCAAAATACAACACCTATTGTAAGAGTTACTAATGCTATATCATTTAAATTTGAAATCGTTAACAATAAAAAGTATAAAAATAAATATGATTTTAGATACACTGTTATTATTCTTCAGTTATTATATAAATATTCTGCTTACAACAAAAATAGAGTATTTGAGAATATCAAAATATAGAATCAGAGGTGACTGCCATCAAACCTTGAGTCCACCCACAGACAGCTGAGATTCCAAAACAGCCTTGCAAGTGCTCTTCTGCCTGAGCCCACAGAGAGCTTGCCATACACCCTTCAGGCTGTCCCAGGAGGAATAGCCTAGAGCTCCTGGAGGATACCTAGCATAATGCACTCTGGGATCAGGTCCTTTTCGGCACAGTGAGAGCCATCAAGACTCAGAACTCACCTGCACAAGACTGAGCCCCCAGAGAAGCCTTGCAAGCACTCTTGAGGAGCCCGTGGAAATAGAAAGGAGTCACTGCAATCAGAACCCACTACCTGCCTCCAAAGAGACAAACACCCAGAAGGAATTTCCTTCCTGAGCCTACGGCCCCTCAGATCCACATGAAAAACAGGGTCCAGTCAGAGAAAACAAGATCACCTATAATCACAGATAACAAGATGGCAAACCAAAAAAAAAAAAAAAAAAAAAATCAGGAGTAACAGATGCAATCATCACCAACAGACTACAAGAGATGGAAGAGAAAATCTCAGGGGTCAAAGCCAATATATAAAACATAGACAAAACAGTCAGAGAAGATGCAAAAACCAAAAAGCTCCTCAGACAAAAAAAAATGACCAGGAGATCCAGGACACAATGAGAAGACCAAACTTAAGGATAATAGGTGTAGAAATGGGCAAAGAATATCAACTAAAAGGCATGGTAAATATCTTCAACAAAATCACAGAAGAAAACTTCCCTGCCCTTAATAACAAGATGACCATGAACATACAGAAAGCCTACAAATCTCCAAATAAATTAAACCAGGAAAGAAACTCCTCCCGACACATAATAGTCAAAACACTGAATGTGCAAAACAAAGAAAGAATCCTAAAAGCTGTAAGAAAAAAGAACAAGTAACATATGAAGGCAGATCAATCAGAATTCCACCAGTCTTCTCAAAAGAGACTATTAAAGCTACAAGATCTTGGACAAACATCATATAGACCCTAAGAGAACACAATTGCCAGCCCAGGTTACTATATCCAGCAAAACTCTCAATCACCATAGATGAAGAAAACAAGGTATTCCAAGACAAAATCAAATTTATACAATATCTATCCACAAATCCAGACCTACAAATAATAAAAGATGGAAAAATCCAACACAAAGAAGGAAAATACACCCAAAGAAATGTAAAAAATAATCACAAAAGGAAACCAAAAGAAGAAAAGTACACAAACATAAGTCTTACCACTAACACCAGAAAACAGCAGAAAACAAGAACCACTATTCCTTAATATCTCTTAACATCAATGGACTCAACTCCCCCTAAAAAGACATACACTATCAGATTAGATCTGTAAACTGGATCCAGCATTTTGTTGCATACAGGAAATTCATCTCATAATTTTTGCACACGTTGAGTGACCTATTGATCCAGTTGCACCTGTAGCTGAAGATAGCAGTGTCTGGGATCAATGTGAGAAGAGGCTTTTGTTCCAGGGAAGGCATTTTTCTCAATGTAGGGGAATGCCAAGGCAATGAGGTAGACAAGGTGATTAGGAGGGAGTGCACCTTTGTGAAGGCAAATGGAGGGGGAAGAAGGATGGGAACTAGGCTGTGTGGGGAGAGCGACAACATCTCAAATGTAAGTACAGAGTATCTAATAAAAATATAGAATCAACTTCTTCAATTGGGTGTCTTAAAACTGATATGTATAGAACATAGAACTTATTACATTGCAGGTTAGTTCACATCTTCAAAATGTAATTATTCTTTTAAATTTGTAAACTATTGATTTAACAACTCGGAAAATAAGTCAAAATAAAAGTAAATCACCTACTTCGCTGCAGATATTCAACATCATATTAACTTCCACTATTGTTTTCTGTCACTGTTGATCACAAAAATTAAAAATGACAGGTTATTTCTTTCAAATGAACATATCAGCTTTATTTAATATTTAAGTTACTGGTTTGGATTGCTGTAGGTTTTATTATAAGGTCCCAGATACTTTCATCTGAGGACTTCCAAGAGCAAATTCAATGTATCGTTTCATTTTTTGAAAAGTTTTGACTTAATTTTAAAAAAAAATCTTTGCAAGTTTTTAAATTGTCAAATTGTCTTCATTTTACTGCTAAGAATACAAAGAAACAAGTTCCTTTTTGTGAGTTTGATGAAAGGAAAAAGAAAATAATTCTACATACATAGTGACCACCAGTTAGACCACCACCATTTAATGAAGATGCTTTCCTTATTTTCCACTGTATGATTTTGGATTCTTTATCAAAGATCAAGTGTCCATAAGTGTGTGAGTTCATTTCTGTGTCTTAATTCTTTTTTATTCATCGACCTATCTTTCTCTGAAGCAATACCACATGGTTTTTAATCACCATTCCTCTGTAATTCAGCCTGATGTCAGGGATAGCGATTTACCCAGAAGTTATTTTATTGATAAGAATTGTTCTCTCTATCTTGAGAGTTTTGTTTCCATATGAAATTGAATATTTATTTTTCCATATCTGTAAAGAATTGTGTTGGAGTCTTGATGGGGATGGAGTTGAATCTGGAGATTGCTCATGATAAGATGACAAATTTTTTTTACGTTAATCCTGCTAATATATTATTACAAGAGATCTTTCCATCTTCCAAGGTCTTCCTCTATTTTTTTTTTAGGGACTTAAGGTTCTTGTCATACAGATGTTTCACTTGCTTAGTAAGAGTTAAACTAAGATATTTTATATTAATTGTGGCTATTAGAAAAGGTGTTGTTTCCTTAATTTCTTTCTCAGTCAGTTTATCATTTGTATAAAGGAATGCTACTGATGTGTGTAATTTTATATTCAGTCACATTGCTGAAGTTGTTTATCAGCTGTAGGAGTATTCTGGTAGACTTTCAGGCATCCATTATGTATATTATCATATCATCTGCAAATAGTGGTGCCCTGACAGCTTTAACAATTTTCAATTTGTACCACCTTTATCTACTATTCTTTGTCTTATTGCTCTAGCTGGAACTTCAAAGATATGGAGAGAGTAGACAACCTTGTCTTGTCCTTGATTTTACTAAAGACATTGAAACAAGGAGCTATAACATTGAAGTTTCCTTGGAGACCCCAAGATTTTAAAGATGTCAGAGCTCAAGGCTATATCTTGAAGAAGGCTGCTAATGGGAAGTAGAACCAGCCCAGGATAATGAAGTTTGTTGCAGTTAACAAAGATGAAAAAGAGTTGGTGATCTCAAGACTGCTTAGACATCAGATATAGAGATACAGAATGTGAAATTTGTACACCTATTTTCCTTTCTTTTTTTGGAGATTACAGCTAAGTGATTGGGCGAATCTCAGAAGAGACTCTGAACTTTGGACTTTTTTTGTTTTTTTATAAACAACTTTATTTTACAAAACAAAGATAAATGTACAGATTTTAAACATTTTTCGCTTAAAATTATACATTTTTGTCAGTACTTTTTTCTCAGATTTTTAAATAATTTTTACATAAAACTATATGAATATATTTTTTCGTCAGTACTTAATTTTTTCAAAGGTTTGACAGTATGCATTGAAAACCTAATAGTTACAATGAGCGTAAAGTACATGCAAAACAAAACGCAACATGGAAATAGTCAAAGTCTTCTTGTTTTGTAAATATTTTTTTTTTGTTTTCTTTATTTCTTGGACTTCATACAGTCTGTGAGTTGTTTCTGGGGGAGTGCAAGCCTCTGTGGTTAGCATCCCACTATCAGTGAATGCATATTATGTCTGTTCTTTTGTGACTGGGTTATCTCACTCAGGATGATATTCTCTAGATGTAGCCATTTTCTTTTCTTTTTTTTTTTAAGTTTATTTTTTTTAAACGACTTTATTTTGCAAAACAAAGATAAATGTAAAGATTTTAAACATTTTTTGCTTAAAATTATACATTTTTGTCAGTACTGTTTTTTCAGACATTAAAATAAATTTTACATAAAACCATGTGAATATGTTTTTTAGTCAGTACTTGATTTTTTTCAAGGGCTTGACAGTATGCATTGAAAACGTACTAGTTGCAATAAGCGTAAAGTACATGCAAAACAAAACGCAACATGGAAATAGTCAAAGTCTTCTTGTTTTGTGAATATATGTATATTTTTTGTTTTCTTTATTTCTTGGACTTCATACAGTCTGTGAGTTGTTTCTGGGGGAGTGCAAGCCTCTGGGGTTAGCAAACCACTATCAGTGACTGCATATTATGTCTGTTCTTTTGTGACTGGGTTATCTCACTCAGGATGATCTTCTCTAGATGCAGCCATTTTCTTAAGAATTTGGTTAAGTCATTGTTTCTGGTGGCTGAGTAGTATTCCATTGTGTATATGTACCACAATTTTTGTATCCATTCGTCTTCTGAAGGACATCTGGGTTCCTTCCAGCTTCTGGCTATTATAAATAGAGACGCTATGAACATTGTGGTGCATATATCTTTGTTGTGTATTAAAGTGTTTCTGGGGTATATGCCCAGAAGTGGAATAGCTGGGTCTTCAGGTAGTACTATATCCAATTTTCTGAGGTATCGCCAGACAGATTTCCAGAGTGGTTGTATTAGCTTGCAACCCCACCAACAGTGGAGAAGTGTTCCTATTTCTCCGCAGCCTCGCCAGCATCTGCTGTCATCTGAGTTTTGGATCTTGGCCAATCTGACTGGTGTGAGGTGGAATCTTAGGGTTGTTTTGATTTGCATTTCCCTGATGGCTAAGGATGTCGAGCACTTCCTGAGATGTTTTTCGGCCATTCGGTGTTCCTCAACTGAAAATGATTTGTTTAGCTCTGTACCCCATTTTTTAATAGGGTTATTTGATTCTCTGGTGTCTAGCTTTTTGAGTTCCTTGTACACCTTGGATATTAGGCCTCTATCTGATGTGGTGTTGGTAAAGGTCAAGAAAACAAAACGGCCATTTTCTTAAGAATTTGGTTAAGTCATTGTTTCTGGTGACTTTGGACTTTTAACACAGTTGGTACTGCTATAAACTATGAAGACTTCTGAAGTTGGACTAAATGTATTTTGCATCATGCTATGTTTAGATATGACCCCCATAGTCTCATGTGTTTGAACAACCCTATGGAGTCCAGAAAATGGAATAGAATGGTTCAACTATGCTTGAGCCAGGGACTGGCACTGTTAGGAGGTGTGGCCTTCTTAGAGTAGATATGTCAAAGAGGATGTGGGTTATAAATACCCTAGTCTTAGCTGCCTGGAAGCCAGACTTTACCTAGCAGCTCTGGCTGCAGCATGCCTGTCTGGGTGCTGCAATTCTCCTGACTTGATCATAATGGACTAAATCTCTGACCTGTAAGCCAGCTCCAATTTTATTATCCAAGCTAAATATAACTATGAGTTATTCTATGGCCTTTCAGTCTTTGTTTTCTTATATTCTTCCCCCTGTAATTAAGGAGTAAGTCATAAAGTAGTTATTTAAAACTCATATCAATAGTTCTACAAATGAGTGTAGGAATCAGAAGTTTAAATTAATTAATCAAAAATATTGTGAGTACTTTGTTATTTTCTGTATCTTATGAATATGTAATTGAATACCTTTATTAAATACCAAACTGTATTTAATACCAAAATAAAAAATTGTATTAAATACCAAACACTACCAAATAAAGAGTCCAAGCCCTGTCAGCTGATTGGTGCTCTCTCACTTCGAACTTTTACATAAATTACTACTATAGATTTTTTTTTCAAGAAAATTTTTAGTGTTCAGTAAAAGGAATGACATATGGATGCAATTTACATAGGAAAGGTAATTTTACATTTACTTATGAATTATTGTATATAGAAGAGCCTTGTAAAGAAAATGTCGTGGATACTTCTGATTTCTATGCAATGCTCAGTGTACTGAGATACATATGAAGGATGAGACTTATGCATATAAATATATAATATTTATACATTTTAAATATTTCTTTAACGTGAGGGATCACCTTTTTCAAATGATATTAGTCTCATTTATCTCCATGATTCCATTAGTGTTGTAAAGCATTTTAGCAGCTTTTCTAACTTCTGAAGGCTTTATCAGCTGTTAGCTACTTGGTTGCATTATTAGATTGTCAGTGTAACTCAGATATCTTATATAAAAGGAGCCAACCCACTGTGTATGATGCTTTATGAAGGAGTTTGCTGATGTAGTGGCTCTGAACATTTTGAGTTTTTTTTTCCTGTTTCTGGGCATATGGAACTGTCAGAATAATTTCAATGCTACTTAGAACATATACTGAAGCTTTACACACTTGATGTTCTAGATTTGTGTTCTACACGCAGGTATAACAAAATCTCTAGTTACTCCTGAACACATGAAGATGGAAGAGATATTTTATGTAATAAATTTCACTTCGATTTACTAATTAGTGTTACTGAGTAACATGTCTTCATTTACTTTTCCAGTTAAGGGCTTCAGGTCTCAAATATATATTATTTAAATACGTTTCACATGGGTTCCAAAGAATCAGTTCCAGTCCCCTGTGCAGAAACATTAGTACCCTAACCATTTATCCACCTACCTACAAAATTTTCTAATTCTTCATTACCCATCTCTTCAATGGTATAAAAAAAATGATACTGATATCTTTTATGATATGTTATACTTTACAAGCCTTCCATCCTTCATCAACAAATGCTAGATGGTTTTCTCAACATAGAAGTTTTGCTGGATTCAATAGATCAATGCTAAAATTTCTCTGTTTAATTATCTATTTTCAAGGAGGAAACAGGCTCAATCAACAATTTTGCTTCTAGGCCCTATTCAATATTTAAAATGTTATTTAATATCTATCAGAATAGCCATACATTTTCAAATCTAAATGGCAGAATTGCTCAAGTAGATTATCACTTGCATAACCCTTAAGGTGATTAGAAGTGGCTACTTTTCTATTAGCAGACATTTAAGGTGTCTTACTACTAAAAATCATATTTCCACACTTCTGTGCATCTTTTCTGAGGAGATTTAACCATCTACTTATCCCAGACAGAATCCTAATAAAAGAACAAATTGATACAAGTGGAATAATGTATCAGTACTTGGCATACTGAATGATTTTGTTTATGGGGGTTACTTAAAAGAGTACAGGTGAAAGGTTGAAACATTGTTAATTCAAAGGCACCTGCACTATTGAAATGCCCACTACACCCTGGATGGTGATTCATAAAAAATATACTACCAGAATTAATTTCTAGTCTCATAGGCAGCTCAGCTTTTCAGTTACTTCTGCTTTGGCAGTTCCTGGTTTTCATGACTGTGGATGGGAATTCTTTCTTATCTCATGAGTTTAAAGAACATCTAACCGCATAAGCTTGATTACTTCCTGAACTGTGTAGGTTTATTTTATTTTCTGACTCCTAAAGAGTCTCTATCCAGGAGAAAATGATTGGTTCAGAGGAGTGAATGAGAGAATTGTTTATAGTAGGTTATAAAAGAATACAGTTGACTATTTTTACCTAGATGTAGAACATTTTAGTTTTACCCTGACATTTCTAATTTTTGAGTATAGTGATTCTTGTACTTTGGAGGTGTTAGGTCAAATAGTGACTATTTGAACACAAACATTGCCACATTACAGCAAACAATCTGGTAAACTTTAAGCCACTGACAGATGTTACTGCATGGATACAGAACAAAAGATGATTCATTAAATGTGGGCAGAGCATCACATGTGCAATTTTATCACAGTACTTAGAAAGACAGGAATGATAAAAGCATATTTGTATCTGAAATTTTTCTTCTGTTGCTCTCATATTGGTAGCATTTGCTTATCCATAAATGGCTTTAAAAATAGCAGTTTCTAGCTCTCCCATAATTGTCAGCTTTAACTGATGCTATGTTGTGCTTACAGACAGAAGTCTAGCATTCCTGTCCTCTAAGAGGTTCTATCAGCAGCTTAGTCAGTAAGATGCAGATATTTACAGCCAACCAAGAAACTGAGTTTGGAGACCTTTATGGAAGAGTTAGAGGAAGGATTGAAGTACCTGAAGGGGATTGCAACCCTATAGAAAGAACAACAGTATCAACTATCCTAGAACCCTGGGAGCTCACAGAGTCTAAGCCACCAACCAAAGAGTATACATGGGATGCTGGTTTGTGGCCCTTGGCATATATTTAGCAGAGGACTTTCTTGTCTGGTATCAGTGGGAGATAATGCACTTAATCCTATAGAGACTTGAAACTCAAGAGAAGGAGGATGGGGAAATAGTGGAGTAAGGAAGATGGGTGAGGTGGGGTTTGGTGGGTGAAAGGAGCTGGTAGGTAAGTGGGTGGTGTGGGAGCATTCTCTCAAAGGAAAGGGAGAGAGGGTATCAGGTGAAGAACTCTTTGAGACAGGCCCGGAAGGTGACAACATTTAGAATATAATTAAATAAAACAATTTACAAAAAGCAAAATTTTTATTTAATATTTCAGATCACAAGCACTGAAAACTACAAGAAGAAATTAACTTCATATAACAGAACACTACAGAATTTATAAGCATATTTATTTATACATTATATATAATATAAAGCTTAACTTATTCATATTAGAAGTATGCATATATATGTAAATTTTATTTATTATTGATAATATCAATTCAATATGTACTTTTTATTATTTTGTGTATATCTCATTCAATATGAGTATAGAAAATCCTCAGTATTCAAATTAATATCACTATTGGTTTCCATTTAAATAGGTACACATATGATTTACTACTAAATAAAAACCAGTGGAATTCAAATATTCAGTTTTCTCACTGAATGAATACAACTGAAAATATAGTAAGTGTCATTTCTTTTTTTAATTTTTATGTATAAAATTTTAAATTTTATACATAGATTTGAGTAGGAAGACTTTTTTAACTTTATTTTAAAAAACAAAAAAAAGTACAGATTTTTAAGCATTTTTGCATAAGAGTATACAAATACATTTTTATAAGTTTGTAATTAAATATTTGTGGGTACATATACATACACATATGTATATATGTAACAATAATATAGGAAAAGAGGTTATTAATTTGAGGAGATAGGAGAGAAACTGGGAGGGGCTGTAGGAAGGAAAGGGGGATGTGATACAGTTCTATTTTGATTAAAATATATTCTTTTTTTTCTTTTTTCTTGAACTTCACACAGTCTGTGGGTTGCTTCTGGGGTGTTCAGAGCTTTCTGGGGTTAGTATCTGTTTATCAGTGACTGAATATTATGTCTGTTCTTTTGTGACTGGGTTATCTCACTCAGGATGATATTCTCTAGATGCATTCATTTTCTTAAGAATTTCTTTAGGCCATAGATTCTGATAGCTGAGTAGTAGTCCATTGTGTAAATGTACCATAATTTTTGTATCCATTCATCTACTGAAGGACATCTGTGTTCTTTCCAACTTCTGGCTATTATAAATAGAGCTGCTATGAACATTGTGGTGCATGTATCTTTGTTGTATGTTGGAGCATCTCTGGGGTAAATGCCCAGAAGTGGAATAACTGAGTCTTCAGGTAGTACTATGTCCATTTTTCTGAGGAACTGCTAGACTGATTTCCAGAGTGGTTGTATCAGTTTACAACCCCACCAGCAGTGGAGAAGTGTTCCTATTTCTCCACATCCTTGCCAGCATCTATTGTCATCCGAGTGTTGGATCTTGGCTAATCTGACTGGTGTGAGGTGGAATCTCAGGGTTGTTTTGATTTGCATTTCCCTGATGACTAAGGATGTTGAGCAATTCCTTAGATGTTTCTCAGCCATTCGATATTCCTCGATTGAGAACCAATACTCTCCAAATATTCCACAAAATAGAATCAGATGGAAAACTACCTAACTCATTTTTTGAGGCTACAATAACCCTCATTCCTAAACCACACAGAGACCCTACAAGAAAAGAGACCCTCAGACCAATCTCACTTATGAACTTTGATGCAAAAATACTCAAGAAAATCCTTGCAAACTGAATCCAAGAACACATCAAAACGATCAATCACCATGATCAAGTAGGCTTCATCCCTGGGATACAGGGATGGTTTAACATAAAGAAATTCGAGCCAGGGAGCAGAGGGATCTCTGCGGAGTGCGCACAGTAAGCGCACCGCCAGGCCTGCCTGATCAAGGGACCAGGAACAGAACTTTGGAACTTCTGTTTCCACCCAGCGGCGACTTCAGGGTGCAGAACAGGGCACAGCCCATCTGCCACTCGGATCAGCAGCTCCTAAAGCTTTAAAGATTGATGAGTAGGAGATCTGGGCAGCCAGGGAGCAGAGGAATCTCTGCGGAGTGCACACAGTAAGCGCACCCCCAGGCCTGCCTGATCCAGGGACCAGAAACAGAACTTTGAAACTTCTGTTTCCACCCAGAGGCGACTTCAGGATGTAAAACAGGGCCTGGCCCACCTGCCCCCCCCCCAGAAGCAGCTCCTAAAGGCTTAAAGACTGGGACCAGGAACACAACTTTGGAACTTCTGTTTCCACCTGGTGACTACTTCAGGGCACAGAACAGGGCATGGCCCATCTGCCACTCGGATCAACAGCTCCTAAAGCTTTAAAGACTGGTGAGTAGAAGATCTGGGCAGCAAGGGAGCAGAGAGATCTCTGCGGAGTGTGCACAGTAAGCACACCTCCCAGCCCTGCTTGATCCACAGACCAGGAACACAACTTTGGATCTTCTGTTTCCACCCTGCGATGACCTCAGGGCGTAGAACAGGGCTTGGCCAATCTGACACCTGGACCAGTGGAGATCCAGGGACACAGACCAGATACAAGGGAAAGGCAAGAACATATCACTGACAACAAGATGGCGAGAGGAAAGCAAAAGAGTATGTCCCAAGGAAACCAAGACAACCTGGCAATACCAGAATCCAGCTAGACCATAACAGCAAACATTGGTATGCCAAACACTCCATAAAAAAAAGACGCAGACCTGAAGTCATACATCAAGATGCTGATAGAGATACTTAAACAAGAACAGGAGGAAAAGCAAAAAGATTCAGATGCTTTCAAAGAGGAAACAAGAAAAACACTCAAAGAACTAGAGGAAAACAGAAACAATGAGATGAGGGAATTTAAAACAGAAATTGACAAAATAAAGAAAACACTAAAAGAGATAACCCTAGAGGAAAAACAACAAAAAAAAAATCAGAAGTCACAGAAGCAAGCATTTCCAATAGACTACAGGAGATGGAAGAGAGAATCTGGGGCAGAAGACAACATTGTAAACATAGACAAAACAGCCAGAGAAGATGCAAAAAAAAAAAAAGCTCCTAACCCAAAATATCCAAGAAATCCAAGACACAATGAGAAGACCTAACCTAAGGATAATAGGAATAGAAGAAGGAGAAGAGTATCAACTAAGAGGCACAGTAAATATCTTCAATAAAATAGTAGAAGAAAACTTCCCTACCCTCAAGAATGAGATGACCACGAGCATAAAAGAAGCCTTCAGAACTCCAAATAGGTTGGACCAAAAAAGAAATACCTCCCGACACATAATAGTCAAAACACCAAGTGCGCAAAGCAAAGAAAGAATACTAAAAGCAGTAAGGGAAAAAGGTCAGGTAACATATAAAGGCAGGCCAATCAGAATCGCACCCGATTTCTCAACAGAGACTATGAAAGCTAGAAGAGCCTGGACAGATGTCATGCACACCCTAAGAGTGAACAAGTGCCAGCCCAAGCTGCTTTACCCAGCAAAACTATTAATCACCATAGATGGAGAGACGAAGATATTTCAAGACAAACCTAATTTACACAATATCTGATGACAAACCCAGCATTACAAAGAATTATAGGTAGAAAGCCCAATACAATGAGGGAAAATACAGCCTAGTGAAAACAAGTAAACTCCTAAACAAGAAAACTAAAAGAAGAAAAAGACACAGACACAACTCAACCCACAAAAGGAATAATGGCAGAAAACAGAAACAACTATTCCTTGATATCTATTAACATAAATGGACTCAACTCCCCAATAAAAAGACATAGGCTATCAGACTGGATACATAAACAAAATCCAGCCTATTTATGCATACAGGAAACTCATATCAGAGAAAAGACAGACACTATCTCAGAGTAAAAGGGTGGGGAAAAAACTTCCAAGCAAACAGCCCCAAGAAGCAAGCTGGAGTGGCTATTCTAATATCGAATAAAGTAAATTTCCAACCAAAAGTTATCAAAAAAGGTAAGGAAGGACACTTTTTACTCATTACCAGGGAAATCTGTCAGCAGGAACTGTCAATTCTTAACATATATGCTCCAAATAAAAAATCACCCACATTCATAAAAGAAACCCTACTAAAGCTCAAAAAATACATTTCACCCCACACAATAATAGTGGGAGACTTTTATACCTCACTCTCACCAATGGACAGATCATGGAAACAGAAAGTGAACAAGGACACTGCAAAACTAGCAGAGACTTTGGACCAACTAGAATTAGTAGATATATATAGAACATATCATCCAAAAGTAAAAGAATACACCTTCATCTCAGCACTGCATGGCATCTTCTTGAGATTGACCACATAAATGGACACAGAAAGAGCCTCAATTGATATAAGAAGATTGAAATACTCCCATGCATCCTCTCAGATCACCATGGTCTACGGCTGATCTTTAACAACAACAAAGACAACAAAAAGCCTAAGTACATATGGAAACTAAACAATGCTCTGTTAAACTATAGCAGGGCCAAAGAAGAATGAAAGAAAGAAATTAAGGACTTTCTAGAATTCAATGAAAAAGAAAACACAACATACCCAAACCTATGGGATGCAATGAAAGAAGTACTGACAGGAAAACTCATAGCCCTAAGTGCTTCTGAAAAGAAACTGGAGAGAGTTTACATCAGCAACATGACAGCACAGCTAAAAGCCCTAAAACAAAAGAAAGCAGATATACACAATACGAGTAGACAGCAAGAAATAATGAAAATTAGGGCAGAAATAGACCAAATAGAAACAAAATGAATCTTTGAAAAAATCAACAAAACCAAGAGTTGGTTCTTTGAGAAAATCAACAAGATGGATAAACCCCTAGTCAGACTAACTAGAGGGCAAAGAGAGAATATCCAAATTAACCAAATCAGAAAGGAAAGTGACGACATATCAACTGAAACTGAGAAAATTCAAGAAATCATCAGATCCTACTACAAATACTTATACTCCACAAAATTGGAAAATCTGGAGGAAATGGACGAATTCCTAGACAGATACAAGATCCCAAAGTTAAACCAGGACAAAGTAAACCATCTAAATAACACTATAACACCTAAAGAAATAGAAGAAGTCATCAAAAGCCTCCCAACCAAAAAAAGCCCAGGTCCAGACGGATTCAGTGCAGAATTTTATCAGACATTTATTGCGGACATAACACTAATACTCTCCAAAGATAGAATCAGATGGAATACTACCCAAATCATTTTTTGAGCCGACAATAACCCTCATACCTAAACCACACAAAGACCCTACAAGGAAGGAGAACTTCAGACCAATCTCACTTATGAACATTGAGTAAAATACTCAACAAAATCCTTGCAAAACGAATCCAAGAACACATCAAAACGATCATTCATCATGACCAAGTAGACTTTATCCCTGGGATGCAGGGATGGTTTAATATAAGGAAATTCATCAACATAATCCACCATATAAACAAACTAAGAACAAAATCACATGGTCATCTCACTAGATGCTGAGAAAGCATTTGACAAAATTCAACACCCCTTCATGTTAAAAGTCCTGGAATGAACAGGAATCCAAGGTCCATACTTAAACATAATAAAAGCAATATACAGCAAACCAACAGCCAACCTCAAACTTAATGGCGAGAAACTTGAAGCAATCCCACTAATATCAGGGACTCGACAAGGCTGCCCACTCTCCCCCTACCTATTCAACATAATACTGGAAGTCCTAGCTGGAGCAATTAGACAGCAAAAGGAGATCAAGAGGATACAAATCAGAAAGGAAGAGATAAAAACATCACTCTTTGCCATTTCATGGTAGTGTACTTAAGTAACTCCAAAAACTTCACCAGAGAACTCCTACAGCTGATTAAAAAGTTCAGCAAAGTGACTGGATACAAAATCAACTCAAACAATTCAGTAGCTTTCTATACTCAAAGTACAAACATGTGAAGAAAGAAATTAGGGAAAAGGTACCCTTCACAATCGTCACAAAAACTATGAAATACCTTGGTGTGACTCTAACTAAGCAAGTGAAGGACCTGTACAACAAGAACTTCAAACCTCTAAAGAAGGAAATTGAGGAGGATCTCAGAAAATGGAAAGATCTCCCATGCTCATGGATTGGAAAGATCAACATTTTAAAAATGGCAATCCTACCAAAAGCAATCTACAGATTCAATGCAATCCCCATCAAAATTCAAACACAGTTCTTCATGGAATAAGAAAGATCAATGTGCAATTTCATATGGAACAACAAAAGAGCTAAAATCCATCCTCAACAACAAGAAAACATCTGTGGGAATCACTATCCCTGACCTCAAGCTAATACTACAAGGCAATTGTGCTGAAAACTGCATGGTACTGGTACATAAATAAGCATGTGGATCAATGGAATAGAATAGAATATCCAGAAATGAGCCATCACATATATTGTCACCTGATTTTTGACAAAGGAGCCGTAAAGATTCAATGGAAAAAGGACAGCCTATTCAACAAATAACGCTGGTCCAACTGGCACTCAACACACAAAAGAATGAAAATAGACCCTTTCTTATCTCCTTGTACAAAGCTCAAGTGTAAGTGTATCAAAGATCTCCATATTAAACCAGATACACTGAAACTATTAGAAGAGAAAGTAGGGAAAACTTTAGAACATATAGGCACAGGAGAAAATTTTCTAAACAAAACACCAATGGCTCACGATCTATGGTCAAAGATTAACAAAAGGGAATTAATGAGATTGCAAAGTTTCTGTAAGGCTAAGGACATTGTCAAGAAAACAAAACGGCAGCCAACAGAATGGGAAAAGATTTTTACCAACTCTACATCAGATAGAGGCCTAATATCTAAAGTATACAAAGAACTCAAAAAGCTAGACACCAGAGAATCAAATAACCCTATTAAAAAATGGGGTACAGAGCTAAACAAAACGTTCTCAGTTGAGGAATATTGAATGGCTGAGAAATATCTTAGGAAGTGCTTGACATCCTTAGCCATCAGGGAAATGCAAATCAAAACAACCCTGAGATTCCACCTCACACCAGTCAGATTTGCCAAGATCCAAAACTCAGAGGACAACAGATGCTGGCAAGGTTGCAGAGAAAGAGGAACCCTTTTCCACTCTTGGTGGGGTTTCAAACTAATACAACCACTCTGGAAATCAGTCTGGCGATACCTCAGAAAATTGGACAAGAAACTACCTGAAGACTCAACTACTCCACTTCTGGGCATATACCCCAGAGACTCCTTAGTACACAACAAAGGTATATGTTCCACAATGTTCATAGCAGCTTTATTTATAATAGCCAGAAGCTGGAAAGAACCCAGATGTCCTTCAGAAGATGAATGGATAAAAAAATCGTGGTACATTTAGACAATGGAATACTGTTCAGCCACCAGAAACAATGACTTGACCAAATTCTTAAGAAAATGGCTGCATCTAGAGAATATCATTCTGAGTAACATAACCCAGACACAACAGAACAGACATAATATGCAATCACTGATAGTGGGATGCTAACCCCAGAGGCTCGCACTGCCCCAGAAACAACTCACAGACTGTATGAAATCCAAGAAATAATAAAAACAAAATAAAACAAAACAAAAAATCTTTATACAATAAGAAAACTTTGACTATTTCCATGTTACATTTTGTTTTACATGTACTTTATGCTCATTGTAACTATTAAGTTTTTAATGCATACTATCAAACCTTTAAAAATATCAAGTACTCACTAAAAAATATATTCAAACAGTTTTATGTAAAAATTATTTTAAAATCTGAAAAAAAGTACTGACAAAAATGTATTGTATAATTTTATGCAAAAAATGCTTAAAATCTGTACATTTATCTTTGTTTTGTAAAATAAAGTTGTTAAAATAATTTAAAAAAATAAAATATTTGGAAAAAAACATAAAGAAATTCATCAATGTAATCCACCATATAAACAAACTCAAAGAAAAAAACCATGTGGTCATCTCACTAAATGCTAATAAAACATCTGACAAAATTCAACACCCCTTCATGTTAAAAGTCTTGGAAAGAACAGGAATCCAAGACCCATACCTAAACATAATAAAAGCAATATACAGCAAACCAATGTCTAACATCAAAGTTAACATTGGGAAACTTGAAGCAATCCCACTAAAATCAGGGACTTGACAAGGCTGCTCACTCTCTCCCTACGTATTCAACATAGTATGGAAGTCTTGGCCTGAGCAATTAGATGGCAAAAAAAAAAATCAAAGGGATACAAATTGGAAAGGAAGAAGTAAAAACATCACTATTTGCAGATGACATGATACTGTACTTAAGCGACCCCACAAATTCTACCAGAGAACTCCTACAGCTGGTAAACAAGTTCAGCAAATTGGCTGGATATAAAATTAAGTCACACAAATCAGTAGCCTTCCTATATTCAAAGAACAAACATGTGGAGAAAGATATTAGGGAAAAGGTACCCTTCACAATCATCACAAAAAGTATGAAATACCTTGGTGTAACTCTAACTAAGCAAGTGAAGGACCTGTATGACAAGAACTTCAAAACTCTAAAGAAGGAAATCGAGGAAGACCTCAGAAAATGGAAAGATCTCCCATGCTCATGGATCGGAAGGATCAACATTTTAAAAATGGCCATCTTACCAAAAGCAATCTACAGATTCAATGCAATCCCCATCAAAATTCCAACCCAGTTCTTCACTGAGTTGGAAAGAGCAATGTGCATTTTCATTTGGAATAACAAAAGACCTAAAATAGCAAAATCCATTCTCAATAAAAAGAAAACATATGCAGAAATCACTATCCCTGACCTCAAGCTATATTACAAGGCAATTGTGTTGACAACTGCATAGTTCTGGTACAGAAATAGGCACATGGATCAATGGAATAGAACAGAAGATACAGAAATGAGCCCTCACCTATATGGTAACCTGATTTTTGACAAAGGAGCTGTAAACATTCAATGGAAAAAAGGACAGCCTATTCAACAAATGGTGAATGTCCAACTGGCACTCAGCATGCAGATAATAAAAATAGACCCTTTCTTATCTCCTTGTACAAAGCTCAAGTGCAAGTGGATCAAAGATTTCCACATTAAACCAGGTACACTGAAACTATTAGATGAGAAAGTAGGGGAATCCTTAGAACTCATAGGCACAGGAGAAAATTTTCTTAACAGAACAACAATAGCTCGAGCTCTAAGGTCAAAGATTGACTAATGGTACTTAATGAGATTGCAAAGTTTCTGTAAAGCTAAGGACACTGTCATGAAAACAAAATGGCAGCCAACAGAGTGGGAAAAGATCTTTACCAATCCCACATCAGATACAGGCCTAATATCCAAGGTATACAAAGAACTCAAAAAGCAAGATACTAGAGAATCAAACAACCCTTTAAAAAAATGAGTTACAGACTTAAACAAAAAATAGGTGTCATTTCTTAAACTCACTAATGTTATTTCTCCATAATTTAATTAAACATTTATGTGGTATTTGGTTAAATTTCTTCATTTGTTATCTTTACACAAATTAAAAGATGAATTTATGATTTTGGGGGTTTGGTTCTCTTATCAATAATGTTTAATGCATTATATCAATTATATGTATTAATTTTGGCAATTTATACAATATTTTCAATAAACTGTTTACTTATAATTTTGCATTGCTTCGACAGTTTTCTATTCCCTC
Organism: Micromys minutus; assembly: GCF_963924665.1. NCBI lineage: Eukaryota > Metazoa > Chordata > Mammalia > Rodentia > Muridae > Micromys > Micromys minutus. Next base: position 38,904,729 of record NC_137981.1, on the reverse strand, counting down.
TTTGTAGAGTTGTTATCTTATTATTTTATATATTATTATATATGATTATTATATATATTATATAAGTTTATATCTTACTATTATAATATGCATTCAATATATCTTCCTTTGTTAGTTCCCCTCAACCTCTCCACTAGCTCTTCTTGCTCTCTTTGAAATTTCTGAATTTTAACCTTAATTATTCTCTATGCATATGGATTTCTGAAATTTTTATTTGACTTTACAATATATTTTTATTATATTAATTCCTTTCTCCTAGTTATGTGGTGTTTTAGACATTATTTAAGTATTTGTTTGTGAAACAAAAATCTCATTGATTGTTTCTCTTCTTTATATGCATCATACTGTGATTTTCTTACCCTTTACCAGCTAACACTGGCCAGTATATCTGTTTTCTCACACATGTCTGGGGACTTCCTGTGAAAACATGTTTGACTGCAAATTTCTCAGTATATACAGTTTTTATTTTCTTTTCCCAGTGCAATGCTAGTGTGTTATTCTCAGTTGAAAATCAGGTTAGTTATGCAGAAAACAATATAGAAAAAATAGGGTTTATTCTAATCAGTTGTACTTGGTAATAGTTTTCTAACTCTCTATAGCTATAGTCACTAATGTTTATTTATAATTCCTGCATTAATAAGACCTTGTATCTCAACACTAAGTATTGTGAATATGGTATGATTTTGTGCCTACTAAAAGCTTTAATTCATGTAAATACTAATTTACTTCCAGTTGGAGCCTATAATGCATGACTATCTTATTGGATATGAGTGTGCACAATTTAATAGTTCTTCAAGGGCTATGAGCAGTATCATCTTGGCCAGGATACAGAGAACATAATTTAAACCTATAATTACCCACTTACTCTGTTGTAGTTCTGGGCACTGGCATCTTCCTTCATCTCAATGCTGTCAAAGGCTAGTTTCTGGCTCTTGAGCATAAGCATGGCAATAGACAGATAAAAAGCCTTAGACTTGAACATTTTACTCCTTTATCATTAACTTTTCATAAGTTTCAAGAAGAAGAGATTATATTATCTTCCACCTAAGGAAGTCATCTGCACTTTTAGATTCATTCCTGGCCAGAAAACAAATCTTTTAGCATATCTTACAAATGGGTTATAGTAACCAAAAAATCTGTTATTTAGATTATTACAGTGTTTCCAGGATTTGTTTCAAGCATATGAGTTCTACCTCTTAATCTTCACAATAGACTTCCAGGACATTTATATCTTTCTTTTAATAAATTATGGATTTATTATATCTTAGAACTCATGTAATACTCTCATGATTTCCAGGTAATGATAATGAAACAAAGAATCATAGTGCTGAAAAGTTTTGAGTGCTGTATGTATATTTTAACACCCCAATTCATCCTGTAAGCCTTGTGGCAATTTTTGGTATTCAAAGATCATTATGCTTAATTTATACAATCCAAGAAAACTGACTGTTTCCATGTTACATTCTGCCCTACATGTATTTTATGCTTATGGTAAATAGTGGGATTTTAATGCATGTTATCAAACCTCTAAAAGAGTTAAGTACTGACAAAAATATATTCATATAGTGTTATGCCAAAATGCCTTTAAAAATCTGTACATGTATCCCTGTTTTTTAAAATAAAGTTATAAGAGAAAAGAATCAAGTAATCACACATACAAAATATTTGTTGGGATTTCTGGTATCATTTAGTTACTAAGATTTGAAATTAACAATTTCAAAAGATAAATGTACTAATATCAGGAATTTATTCATAGGCTTTGCTTCTGGTGTGAATAGTCATTTCTATGCTAATCAACTATAATCCTAAAATAATCAGTAAACAGAATTATACCAAACTTTACTTTATCAAAAATATCATGAATTTTTACATTAATTAATAACTTTGAGTCCATATGTTACAATGTAATATTTTGTGGGTTTTATTGTCCTCATTTATTTAAGTACCCACTAAAAATATTTTATTTACCTCATAAAATACTCATCCCTGGAAGCAAGAAAGAAGTTTGAAGTTGAAAAAAACCATTATAAAACTTACCAAATAAGTATCTACTCAAACATAACAGTCCTCAAACACAAAAAGAATCCAGAAGTAAGAACTTCGTCTTTTGAATCTTTCAGAGCTATGATGTTAAAACCATTATTGAAAGTGAAAAGTTGAGGTGATATTCCTCACTTCTAACTAGACTCAATACCAATCTCTTGAACACATTAAAAAAAGTAAAAGGTATAGAGCTGTTTATTTTTTTTTTTATTTTTTTTTTTGATGATCATAGAATAGCTTTATATTTTTAATTACACAACCATCTTTTAATCCATTAGTTAGGAAAAAATCAATTATTATTAAAATAGACTTTTTAAAGGAGCTATTCTGTTTTCCTACTTAACAATTATTTTCATAAAATTAATAAATATTTATTTCTTATAATATCTTGTCAATGAGTCAAATTAGATTATATATGTTCAGTTTAATATAATTAGAAGAATAAGCATCTAAATCCAGATAATTTGGTTATGAAAATGTATGTGTTCTATACCACATAGGAAGAAAAATCAGAAGGGTAGAAAAGAGATGAAAAATAATAGAAATACAGACTACAAAGAGAGAGAGAAGGAAGGAAGAGAACTGGATGTTTTAGGGAGTATGAACAATGGAAAAGAAATAGGGTTGAGAGTGAGGAGTAAGAGAGGGCGGGGGAGAGAGAAGAGTAAAGGAGAGGCATGTTCATGATCTTTCATGTTTGTTTTTTTGTTTTTACAATCTGCATTCCTAGCAAACACTTGCAAGGTTCTCTTCCTTTCACATTTTCACCAACTAATTAACTTCCATTATCTTGATGAATCCATTTTGGGAGGTGTGAGTTAGTACCAAATTCTTGTTTAAATTTTCATTTTTCCAAATTATTAGTACTGCTCAGCCTTTCTATATATTTACTGGCCATATTTATGTTGTATTTTCACAGCACTGAAGATATTTGTTTAGGTGCTTTGCTCAGTTTTCAACCACTTTACCTGTATTTTCCTATTTTTGTATAAACACATAATTAGTATGTGACCCAGGTATTGCCTAAAATATTGAGATCATTATGCTAAAGATATGGAGATATTTAGAGCTGTTTATTTTATTCACAAGGCTTTGGAGTTTTCTCACTTAATGAATCCATGTGGACAATTTTATTCTCTTACGTGTTCTTAAGTATTAATAAAGATAAAAAAAAATCTATGGGGCTGACAGGAAGATTAATGTGAGTGGAGCAACAATATTATTTGACAATAAAGTTCATGCAACAACTAATATTAGAGAATTGAGATTTCTAGTTTTTCTATATTTTTTAAAAATTCATACTTAAACACAATGAGATATGATAATGTTTAACTCTCATTTCACATTCTAAATCACCCATATTCCTATACCCCACTTGAAGATATATTGACAAGTAAATATATATAATTATTTATGTAAACAATATATAAATATATTAATACACAGATAAATATATTTTCATATTTATATTCTATGGATATACCTATATTTATACCACATAAAATGTGATATATAAATATATACATATATATATACAAACACCAGCACAAACACACATATACACACATGTACACACATATAGACACTATTGGAGTATAGGAACTATCCACTGCATACAGGTCTTCAACAAACAGTAGGAATTGAAAAGCATCTTAAGCATCTCTGTGGGAGTTTTAGGTGGCTTGATTTTCTAAGTCATGACCATCCTTCTCTTTTTCTTTTTTTAACTTAACACTGAAATTTTATTTAGTTCTTTTTTTTAGAAAAGTTGAACTAAGATATTCTGCCATTGAAATGAGTGACAATGTGCTACTTTTCAAGAGGATATCATTATATTATTTTTCTCATTTTTTTATTAGATTATTTTACTTATTTACATTCCAGAAGATTCCCTCCTTCCTGGTACCCACTTCCTGATTTCTTCACCCAATAACCTCCTCTCCACCTCTGAGAAGATGCTCCGTTACCTCACCACCACCAGTATCCCTCTTCCCTGAGGCATCAACTTTTACAGGAAACTCTCACTGAGGCCATACAAGGCAGTCTTGTCACATAACTTTCTTCATTCATTATACTATAGTTTTATTTCAATAAAATAAACCAGCAAAGTGGTGTTGGACTTTTAAAATTATTATTAGATACTCTGTATTTACATTTGAGACATTATCCCTCTCCCCTCTTGCTCCCATTCCCCCTCCCTCTCCATTTGCCTTCACAAAGGTGCACTCCCTCCTAATCATCCTCTCCACCCCATTTCCTTGGCATTCCCCTACACTGGGAAAACATGCCCTCTCTGGGTCAAAAGCCTCTTCTGATATTGATGCCAGACACTGCTATCTTCAGATACATACGCAACTGAATCAATAGGTCTCTCAATGTGTGCACAAAGGTTGGTGTTTTAGTCCATGGGAGTTTTGGAGGGTTTGATTGGTTGATAATGTTGTTCTCCCATGAGGTTGCAACCACTTTAAGTCCCTTAGGTCCTTTCTTTAGCACCTTCATTGGGATCCCTGAGTTCAGTCTGATAGTTATCTGCAAGCATGCTCAGCTGTATCTCTATGACTCTGACATAGTCCCTGAGGGGGGTATCTCTGTCTGCTTGCTGCCAGTAAGTACTTCTTGGGATGAGCTATAGTGTTTGGATTTGGTGGCTGCATATATGGTGGATCCCAAGGTGAGGCAGCTTCTGAATGATCTTTTCTTCTCTTCAATCCCTGTTCCTCTATTTGACTTTGCATTTCCTCCCATGAGTGTTTTGTACTCCTTTCTAAGAAGGCCTGAGGTATCCCTATTGTGGCCTTCCTCCCTACCCCCCACCCCTGCCTTGGGTATTCAGAGCTTTCTGGGGATAGTATCTGATTATCAGTGAGTGCATACCATGTTTGTTCTTTTGTGACTGGGTTACCTCACTCAGGATGATAGTCTCTAGTTCCATTCATTTTCCTACAAATTTCATGAAGTCATTGTTTCTAATAGCTGAGTAGTACTCCATTGTGTAAATGTACCACACTTTCTGTATCCATTCCTCTGTTGAAGGACATCTGGGTTCTTTCTAGCTTCTCACTATTATAAATAAGACTGCTAAAACATGTTGGAGCATGTGTCCTTGTTATATGTTGGAACATCTTTGTGGTATATGCCCAGGAGTAGAAAAGCTGAATTTTTCAGGCAGTACTATTTCCAATTTTCTGAGGAACTACTAGACTGAGTTCCAGAGAGGTTGTACCAGCTTACAACCCCACCAACAGGGGAAGAGTGTTGTTCTTTCTCCACATCTTCTCCAACATCTGCTGTCACCTGAGTTTTTGATCTTAGCCATTCTAACTTGTGTTTCTTCCATTTTCTTCAGTTCTTAGATTTTTTTATTTTTTTGTATTTTTTTCTTCTATGACACATTGTGAGCCTTGGCTGGAGAAAGATCTTATATATTTCTCTTTGGCTCTGACCAGTCAGTTTGCTATAATCAGAAAGAGAGCCAATTATATATCCCTTTGTTGATTCCTGCATACCAACCAGACCCCCCAGAGCTCCCAGGGACAAAACACCAATGAAAGAAAACAGATGGAGGAATTCATGGCTCCAACCTCATATATAGCAGAGGATGGACTTGTTCAACATCAATTTTAAAAGAGGCCCTGGTTCCTGTGAATGCTTGATTTCAGTGTAGGGAAATGCTGGGGAAGGAAAGCAGAAGTGGGTGGGTAAGTTTCTCTGATTAAAAATAAAAGCAACTCATGTCTACTTAATGAACTAAGTTTTAAAATATATAATGACAACGTTGCTATTTAACAAATGAAAATTAAAAGATTTTACCTTTTAATGTGTGAGTTGCTCGTCATTGGATTTTAACAACGATAGTAGCAGACATTATATCTGTACCATGGAGCAGTCTCAGAAAAAATGAGAGATCAGATACACATGCATAAACAGTCATGTCTCTATTGTAGTAGTAGGTATACCTTGTGATGTTGGAACCAGCAATCAGTATCATTGTTGATGTCTTTTCTCCCGTAACAAACTCCATTGCACCCCTAACACATGTTATTCCTTCTAAGCCATAAGAAAGTTTAGTATTCAACTTGTGATTTCTTCAAATATAAGGTTTTATCATGTTCTTAAGGAACATATGTATGGTGATTTGAAAAAGATCGGTTCCCATAGTCTGATATATTCCAATGCTTGGTCCTTAGGAAACTGTGCTACTTGAGAGAGATTAGGAGGGATGTGATCTTGTTCGAGTAGTTGGGATATTGATGAAAAAAGTGGTTCAAGCAAAATGAAACAGATTACTAAATATCTACAAATCAAGGTATTATGAATGTTATAATGTTTTGTTACATTTAAATGTTTTTGGATATTATGGCCAGATAAAAGTGCAAAAGTTTCACTCATATCCTGGTAATAAACAACAGCTATTTAGTTAGACTTAAGTCACACTCAACAGGAGCTATACCATGCCTGGTACTGAAAATTTAGTCAACTAGCCAGAGCTAGTAAGATTATAGATCTCAGAAGAGAACCTACTACTAACATTTTGTTAAACTAGCATAATTCCTACCTACATTATAAATACTTATCCTTATCCTCACTGGTAAGTGTAATTCTCACCCTGTCAAACAAGATTGTCTTTGTAGCATATAAAGCCTATTACAAAAATTCACTCTTTCTCAAAATGCATAATAAAATTGATCATGTGCTCACAGACCACTTCTACAATACAACTACAATAAAATTGAAATAAGGACATCACCTTAGACAAGCTAATATAGAGGGGTGTGGTCCTCAAGGATTCTACCCACAAATGAAGAGCTACTGGCAATTAAGTGATTTTGGGAGATGGAGAACAATAATTTTGGGAGATGGAGAATAATAATTATTTCTAGGGATGTGCCCTCTAATTAGTTATTTAGTACCAACTAGATATATAATAAAGAAATTCAAGCAACAACAAACAGACTTTGTGGGTTCTGTGGGGGGGGGGGTGGGTGGATGTGTTTGTGTGTGTGTGTAATAAAACCTGTAATGAAAAGTTTGACTTCATTTTATACATCTTCAGTGAATCCTAATAAGTCTTCATTTTCATCTGGACATTTTTCTACTCGAAGGCAAACTAACAAACTAGTTTATGCTTTCTTCATTTGTACCAATGGGAAAGTTTTGTTATTAAATTAACTTTGAGTGTGCATGTGTGTGTGATTTGTGTTGATATTTTTCTCCCCTCCATCTCCTCCTTCATAATCTTTTTATAAGCCCCTTGCTCCAGTTCAAATCTCAAACCAATGGCCTCATTTCTGTTTTTATTGATATAGGATTAAATATATAAATAAAGTTTGCACAGCCCTTTTAATTTTGCTTATATAAATATATTCTTAATCTTATCACTTGTTTGCTTGATAACCAATTATGAGCTCATCTGTGGAGAGCTCTGGGTGTCACTTCAGAAAGATCTGCAAGAATATTTAACACCAGTAGAGGACAAGGGAGTAGGCAGAAAGAAAGAAAGAAAGAAAGAAAGAAAGAAAGAAAGAAAGAAAGAAAGAAAGAAAGAAAGAAAGAATGAAAGAAAGAAAGAAAGAAAGAAAGAAAGAGATAAAGGAAGGAAGGAAGGAAGGAAGGATGGAAGGAAGGAAGGAAGGAAGGAAGGAAGAAAGAATACTCCTAAAAATGTGTTCATGTGTTCTTTTTATGTTTACAGCATTCATGTGACATTTGTTTATGTCTCGTTTGTCCTTGAAAAAGAATTGACCCTGTTCTTTGCATGTACTTTGAATGGTATAAAAGCTGCTTGTAAAAAAAATTAACTGTTGTGAGTGCTTGTTGGAATAATGTTACAGTGTTATCTAATTCTCTTTTCTTTCATTCTCACTCCCTCCCCTGAGACTCTGCTGAATGACTGAGTTGGTTTTGTCACTCATCCATTAATTTCCTGTATCATTTCTTAGATGGGTGGAATCTTCTGTGATTCTTCCATCTATGTTTTCATATCATTGGTGTTGTCATTGCCAGGACTTGGTTAGACTACCGAATTATTGCCATTTCATGAAATTAACTGTATTTATATCATTTCTCCCCACTTACTATTACTTAAAAGCCCCAGTCTTGAAGCAGACAATTTATTGTTCTTACTGTTTTTTTTTCTGCTCCACTTTTGTGATGTTCCCTAAGTATTACATGTAGGATTTACATTATACATATATATGCATACATGCATACATATATATATATATACACATACACACGTGTGTGTGTGTGTGTGTGTGAGAGAGAGAGAGAGAGAGAGAGAGAGAGAGAGAGAGAGAGAGAGAGAGAGAGAGAGAGAATTTGCTCTTTTTATTTGACCAACTGTGGTTTCTCTAATGGTTTATGTCTACTCAAAAAACAACCTTTTTTCTTCTTTGTAGGGCGAGAGCTACACTTATCTTCTAGTATGTCTCTGTAGTTGAGAATAATTGCCTATTTCTAATGATACTATGTACTATGGACACAGACTTGAAGCAACTGAGCAGTATGTAACTCACATAAGCCTCCTCCCTGAGGAATAACTGTCATAGATAGTATTAGCAGCTGTTGTGAAAAAGTGATCAATTGTCCTACTCAGCTCTTAAGTCTATGAAACACAAAAGTGAACAGAATAGAAAGTCTCCTGACCTCATCCTCTCATTTCAGAATTTTCTCACAAAAAATGTTTGCATAATATTTATGTGTATATATTTATATTTCTTACATTTATTTCCATATTTATCATTATTTGTGAGAATATTTTATATTATTTTCTTTTCTGTTTTTTGGTATATTAAGTGTAAGTTTCCCTTTTCATGCTCTTATCAATAGAATTTGGTAGTCTCCTCATCCCATATATTTTGCTGAAGCCTTGGTTGTTTTCCTGCCTATAAATTTTGGAATCATATATATGTCATTTATACATCTACCCACTTAAATAACAGAATATTTTTTATATTTTTCATTTTTAGACTGTTTCTAAACTTAACAGAAAATGTTAGATAGAATATATGACTTTAATATTTTACAATCCCTTTTCTTCAAGAGAATTTTTTTTAAAAAAAACATATGGTTGTTAGATTTATTTTCTGGCTTTGCTTTATTTTCTTTTATAAGATGTGATGGTTTGATTATTAATGACCCATATAGGTTTTTAGATTTGAATGCTTGTTTATTAACAATTGGTAATACTTGACTGGAATTAGGAGGTGTGGCCTTTTTGGTGTACACTTTTTAGTGAAGGCATGGTCCTGTTTTAGGAATTGTATCACTGGGTGTGGTTTCAGGATTCAAAGTCTCAAGCAATTCTTTGTTGTCTTGCTGCTTTCTGACACAGATGAACACTCAGTTAACATTTTTGCCTGTGTGCTACCATATTTCCTGCAACAGCAGTAATGAAATAAACCACTGAAACTGTTTGCTCACACCAATTACATGTTTTTCTTTTAAGAACATTGATGAAAGCAATACTAAAGACTTTTTATTATGGTCCTTACTTACTACAGTTTTTGAACATTACATTTTTTCCTTTTTTTACACAGATATCCAAGACCAGCTTGGTCAAACAACAGGTTCACAGGACCTGAGCAAGGATTGAAAGGAAAAAGAGACAGTCAAAATTGTAACATGACTTAGGCCAATCTTGAGGCTAGAGTGAAGCCTTGTTTATTATGTACTCTTTTAAACCACTTTAATTACATGCAGAAGGATAACATCAGTTCTGAGTCAGTGAACAAGCAAGTTAACAATCAAAAATTCTGCAAACATCTTTCTGGCCAGGGACAAAAGGGAATCCCAAGAGACAGAGACTGCAGAGCTTACAGCTGAACCTGCCCTGCCCTGAGCTACATTTTTGATTATTTCTTGCCATCTTTCTTCTTTTGATTTTTTTTGTTTGTTTTTGGTTTTTTTCTTTTTTGGTTTCTTTTGTTTTGTTTTGTTTTGTTTTGTTTTGTTTTGTTTTTTTGCTTCAGTATTTTCTTGTTTTTACTATGATGTAGTTTTCATTCTTGTATTGGGTTTCCCACCTATAATTTGTTGGAGTGCTGGGTTTGTGGTCAGATATTGTATATATTTAGTTTTGTCCTGGAATATCTTGGTCTCTCCTTCTATGGTGATTGAGAGTTTTGTTGGGTATAGCAGCTTGGGTTGACACTTGTCTTCTCTTAGGGTCTGCTTGAAGTCTCTCCAGGATCTTCTAGCTTTCATAGTCTCTGTTGAGAAGTCGATGTGATTCTATTTGGACTGCCTTTATATGTTACATGACCTTTATCCCTTACTGCTTTTAGTATTCTTTCTTTGCTTTCAGCACTTGGTATTTTGCCTATTATGTGTCAGGAGGAATTTCTTTTCTGGTCCACTCTATTTAGAGTTCTGTTGGCTTCTTTTATGCTCATGGTCATCTCATTCTTAAGAGTAGGAAAGTTTTCTTCTACGATTTTTTTGAATATATTTACTGTGCCTTTTAGTTGAGATTTTTGCCCTCTTCTATTCCTATTATCCTTAGGTTTGATCTTCTCAATGTGTCCTGGATCTCCTGGATATTTTGGGTTACTAACTTTTTGGCTTTTGCATATTATGTGACTGTTTTGTCTGTTTTCAATGTTGTCTTCAGCCCCTGAGATTCTCTCTTCCGTCTCTTGTAGTCTGTTGGAGATGCTTGCATCTGTGACTACTGTTTCTTTTATAGGTTTTCTATCTCCAGGATTGTTTCTTTTAGTGTTTTCTTTATTGTTTCCATTTCCATTTTCAAAATCTTCTTCAATTCCTTCATCTCCTTGGTTCTGTTTTCCTATAGTTCTTTGATTTATTTGAATGATTTTTGTGTTTCCTCTTTAAATGATTCTATTTCTTTATGCTTTTCCTCCCATTCTGACTTAAGGATTTCTATCATCACCTTGAGGTATGATTTTGGTCTGAGTTTTCTTTTTCTGTAGTGTTCGGCATTCTGCTGCTTTCTGTGAAGGGAGAGCTGGGTTCTAGTGTTGCCAGGTTGTCTTGGTTTCCATTGGTTACGTTCTTTCTCTTTCCTCTTGCCATCTTGTTGTCTGTGATTATACATGTGCTTGTTGTTAGTGATTGGTTCCTTTCTCTCCAGTATACGTTGCCTGTGTCCCTGGATCTCCTCTGTTCCTGGTAGCAGGTAGCCTGAGTGTTTGGTCCCCATGCACTGACCCTCTGGATGGAAACTGAGTCTCTATGGCAGAGTTTCTGCTTTCCTAAACCAATGGGGTGGGAACACTCTCTGCGTGCTAGGCCCAGACCTCTCTGAGCCCAGACTACTGGCAGAGCAGTCTCACCAGGCCTGTGTCCCTGGATTTCCGCTGTACATTTGGTCTGTGTACAGGGGCCCTCCAGGTGGAAACCAAGTCCCTACGGTAGAGTTCCTGCTCCCCTGAACCAATGGGGGTGTGCTTTACGTGTGCTTGGCCCAGATCTCTCTATGCCCTGGCTACTCGCAGTGCAGTCTCACCAGGCCGTTGTCCCTGGATATTCGCCATTCCTGGTGGCCACAATTTTATTTTTTTAAGGAAATATTACTAAAGATGTTAAGGCAGTGAAATTCACATCTCTTTAATAACTTGTATTCTAGGTAATTAAATGAATCTCCAATTTCTTTTATAAAAATTAGTCGTAACACCTGTTTGAAGCTTGAATAGTTTCTAGCTATAGTGAGCTCAACATGTCACCCATCAGCAAATAACAATGATGGGCAGTTCTTCTGCAATAACTAAATGGGAGGAGATATGGCAATACACTATAAGAAACCAGCCAGAGTTCACAGTCTGACAGGTACAAGCTGAAGATTTGCTATGCAAACAAGCAGGAAAAGCTACAAATGGAATGTAGAAAATCCTCTTTCACATATGCCAATCTTCATAATAATTGCCTATTTGACCAATTTAAAGGGTGAGCAGGGGATATCGACTCTATTATTAACAAAACTGTCACAACTAGTCTAGGATGTTTAAGAAAATAATTATGATTATGGTACTTACACGGTGTTTCTAACATAAACTTTAAAAACCACTGTTAAAGTATAAATTTAAAACTTTGTAACTTACTGAATGATTATACCTACAATAAACCTTAAGCTACCACTGCATTATATGTATAAAATCAATATTATAGGTCTAGATCTGATACCAAGAGAGAAAATAATGCCATAAAAATTAAAAATACTATGTTTTAGAAGAGATATTAGTGAAAATATAATTTATTTTCTTTATTTTACTTTATATCCCCAAGACAGCCCCCCCATCTCTTCCAAGTTCCACCCTTACAAATCACTAAAACATTGGCCCTTCGATTTCTCTGCAGAGGAGTCTCCTTTAGTTATCACTCCATCCAGGAGTATCTATTCCTACCAGTCATAGGTACATCCTTTCCCACTGAGGCCCTACCAGACAATCCAGGTAGGGAAAATGGAATCCAATGTAAAGAGACAGATACTGAGACAGCCCTTTCTCTACTTCTTAGGAGACCCACATATACTCCAAGCTGCACATTTGCTACAAATGTGGAGGGATCGAGGTCCATTTCCTGTGTGCTCATTGGTTCATGCCCCTAGGCTCTGTGAGCCCCCATGGTGCCAGGTTAGTTGACTCTGTGGATCTTCTTGTGATATCCTTGATCCTACTATCTTGCTCTAACTATCTTTCTCTAACTCTTCAAGAATATTTTCAGGGTTTCACATGATGCTTGGCTGTGGATCTCTATATCTCCTCCACCCATGCTAAATGAAGTATTTCACAAGATAGTTATGCTAGGTTCCTGTCTGCAAGCATAGCAGAGAATAATTAATAGTGTCAAGGATTGGGTCTCTTACATTGAATGGGTTTCAACTTGGCAGTCATTTGTTGGCTCTTCCCTCAGTCTCTCCTTCATCTTTATCCCTGCATGTCTTGTAGGCAGGAAAAGAATTGAACGTTTTCTGGGTGGATTGATACCCTCTTACCTCTTCATGTAGTCTTACCTAGATACCAGAGTTGGCCACTTCAGTCTTTTATTGCCTCAGGTAGAAATTCCACCTATGGTAACCCCCATTAACTTCCCAGATCCTCTCTCATCCTAGTCCTCCAGCTACTCACAAGAGATGCCCCACTCTAGCCAATTTCTATTCTCATGCTTAGCCTTCTCCTACCCCCTCCTCTCATACCAGATCTCCATCCCATTCTCTACCTCACATCCTCTCCTTTCCAGTTTCTTCTCTACGTCCACATCTAATGATTTCAGTTTCCCATTCTGAGTGAGATTCTTGTGTTATCCCCTGGAACCTCTTTGTTACCCTGTTTCTTTGAGTCTATAGATTGTACCATGGTTGTCCTGGACTTTATGGCTAGCGTTCACTTTAAGTAAGTACATATCATATGTGTCTTTCTGACTCCATGTTACCTTACTCAGGACAAGGGTCTCAAATTCCATCGATTTGCCTTCAAAACTCATATCTTTTGTTTTAATATCTGAATAGTATTTCATTATGTAAATTAACCATATTTTCTTTTTTTTCTTTCTGCATTGTATGAACATCTAGATTTTTTCTAGTTTCTAGTTTTCTAGTTTCTGAGTATTACGAATAAAGCTGCTCTAAACATATTTGAGCAAGTGTCCCTGTTGTATACTGGGAAATCTTTTGGGTATGTGGTGAAAAGTGGTATTGCTGTGTTTAAGGTAGAATCATTCTTAGTTTTCTGAGAAAATGCCAAACTGATTTTCAAAGTGGTTTTATACATTTACAATCACTCCAGCAATAGAGACGTGTTCTCCCTTTTCCACATCATAGCCAGCATGTGCTAACACCTTGAGTTTTTTATTTTAGCCATTCCGAGGGGTATAAAATAAAATCTCAAAGTCATTTTTATTCACTAATCCCTAATGTCTAAAGACATTGAAAATTTCTTTAAGTGTTTCTCAGCCATTTGAGATTTCTCTTTGAGAGCTCTTTTTTTAATTAATTGATTAATTAATTAATTAATTAATTAATTTAGCTCAGTGCCCCATTTTCTAATACGGCTATTTGGATTGTTGGTGTTAAGCTTTTATAGTTTTTCATATATTCTACACACTAGCCCTCTGTGAAAGTAGGGTTTCTAATCTATAGGTTGCTGTATTGTGTCCTTTGACTTACAAAAGCATTATCATTTTAGGATGTCCCATTTATCAACTGATGATGTTGGAACCTGAGCCACTGGTGTTTTCTGAAAGAAGTCACTAACTGTAACAAATAATTAAAGTTATTTCCACTTTCTATTTTACTAGATTTGGTGTATCTGGTTTAACTTTGAGACCTTTGATCCACTTGAGACTTTTACATGGTGATAGATACAGATTTATTTTTATTCTTCTACATTTCTAAAGTGCTAATGTAGAAATGTTGTCATTGTCTAGCATGCTTGTAGTACTGAGAGTCTACAGCAACAGATTTGCTAAGAGTTTAAGACTACCTTATGATACATTTTGCATACTAAGTCAATATTATAAAACATGGATTCATAGTAAGGCCATCTTTCAAAAACAAAGAACTGAAAGAAACAGAGGCAGAGAGACAGAAACAGAGAGAAAGAGAGAGAGAAAAAAACTCAGTACTTTGCAGGTTAACAACACAGACCTACCATGAAATAAGGAATTATATATATGATATATATAATATATATATATATATATCAACTTGTATCTAACATTTTATATAAATACTAACAATAAATGTTCTAAGTGAAAGGGTGGTTATTAACTTTTGTAATTTTTGTAATATTTTACATTTGTGCCAATGGAAATGAGAAGAAAGTCTTGGAAATTTAGAGAAAAATATAATTAATTTTTAAAAACATAAAATATTGTTATATAAGATAAATAAGAAATTTAAAACAAAACAAGTTTTTTGCAAAGTGTGGTGGACACCTGAATTTGGACCATTTCATAATTCCTGGAATGTGCATGATGACCAAGAATAAGGAAGACGATATACTCATAACAGTTGATGTTACATTAGTAAGACACAGAAACAGGTAAAAATTTAAAGCTGTGAATAGATACACAAATACTTCTTTTATATTGAGAAATCTTCTAGACAATTTTATATGTAATAACTGCTATGAATGAATAGCCAATGTTATGACACCACTTGTATTTAGGACTCAATCTCCAGAAAGACAACTCTATAAGAGTCTTTCAGCAAATATTTTAATATTTGCAGGTTTCAGTCTACTTTGCAGCTATTAAGTTCTATGTTTCTAACTTAACAGTACAGAAACAGTAGGAAGAGCCTTTATTCCAATTAAAGTTTATGTAAATACACAAGGTACAGTTGTATATATGATGGTCAACTTTCCTTTACAATATTATTCCCAATTAAAAAGTACGTAAATGCTTAAATATTTCACTGTCCCATCAAAACGTGTGTTTTTTATAAGTGAGGAAAAAAAACCTGAGAATCCTGGAGTAGGGACTGCTCAATGGGCAAAATGCTATGCCACAAACATGAGTTTGTACACAGCACACATCTAAATGGAGGCACATGTGCCTATAAGCCTAGTGATCCTGAGGCAAGATGAGTACACAAGAATCCGTAGAAGTAAGTGGTCTAGTTCTACAGCAAAAAGACCCTGTGGAAAACAGCAGATAATAGCCCCCAAAAGCCCTAAACACCCAAGAAACAATTCACAGACCTTATGAAGCTCAAAAAGAAGGAAGGCCAAAATGTGGATGCCTCAGTCCTTCTTCAAAGGGAGAACAAAACACTCATGGGAGGAAATACAACGACAAAAGAGGAGCAGGGATTGGAGAAAAGACCATCCAGAGACTGCCTCACCTGGGGATCCACCACATATGCAGCCACTAAACCTGAGAACTACTGATGATGTCAACAAGTGCTTACTGGCAGGAACGTGAAATGGATTCCTCCGCAGGAGCTTTACCAGAGCCATACTGATGGAGCTGAGCATGCTTGCAGCTAACCGTCGAACAGAACATGGGGACCACAATGAAGGAGCTAGAGAAATGACTGAAAGAGCTGAACAGGTCTGCAACCTCTTGAGAAGAACAGTATTATCAACCAACCAAACCTTCCACAACTCCCATGGACTACAACACCAACCATTGAGCACACATGGAGAGACCCATGGCTCCAGTTGCATATGTAGCAGAAGACAGCAGTGTCTGACATCAATGTGAGAAGAGGCCTTTTGTACAGTGAGGGTGCATTTTTCCCAGTGTAGGGGAATGCTACTGCACTGAGGTGCAGAAGGTGATTGGAGAGAGCGCACTTTCTTGGAGACAAATAAAGGGAGTGGGGGAGGGGAGTTCCTGGGGGAGGGGATACCAATTGAAAGGTAAATTCATAGAGTATCTAATTTAAAAAAAAAAAAAAGAAAAGAAAAATAAAAAGAAAAGACAGGTGAAGGTAGGATCCAGTGCCCTCAAGTTATTTTCTGACTATCCTATTTACCCATGAATCCCCATCCCCTTCTCTCACACTCTTTTACATGCATGTACACACACACACACACACACACGAACAGATCAATTACATGAATGGGAATCAAAGATATGTTGTTCATAGTCATTAAGTACTTCAAGAGAACTTTCATTACCCTTGCTATAACTATAAGGAATTGTAGAACCCCAAACACCACAGAATTATCCCGCTTTTCTTGGCTTTTAGCTCTTAAAACAAGTTCTGGATCATTCCTTTCCATTGCTGAGGAATGGAACTATCATCAATTAGTTTTCACATGGGTCATTATTATTTTATATTATATATTCTCAATGTTGTCATTCTTACTTTATAAATAATCTTACATGACATATTTACCTGAACTTGGTTTGAATTATCAACACTGACTAATTTCTTATGTTTTCAAAACTCATAAAGGCCTCCCTTCTTATACTGTGCTGTGTAATTCTCTTGACGATGGATGATTAAGCAGGTGACTTTTTAAATTCTCAAAATCATTTCTGGTGAGTCATAATTTAATCATAGAGGATATAAAGCTTATGCATCACATAGATTTGGGAAGAGAGTAAGAGAGGAATTCTGATTGAATTGAACATGCAGGTACTGTGAAGTTGGCACTCTCCACTCACTAACAAGTGAACTAAAAAAAGTAGGGGGACAGACACATTTCTTCCCTATATATAAATGCATGATTCTTCCTCAGAACTACATCAGATGTTTTTACTTAGGTTAATCTACTTTATTGAAAATTTTGTTGAGGTTTCTCTTATATGATATATTCTATCAACTATAACCTTAAGGAACCTTAACCTTAATCCTACACTTGATCAAGATAGATATTTCCACATTATTAAGAGTAATATATAAAGTAATTATGTAACATATAATTCAAAAATGATATATCTAAGTAATTCATTTTAATATTTACATAATTTACTGTTAACCTTATTCAAATATTCTATGTGGCAGGTTACATACTGGTTGTTAAGATCTTAAACATAAGAAGAAATTCATAAATTTAAAAATTTGGAAAAATACTCAAATAATACCTTCTGAAAATTCAGATTCAAGGACTTTATATGTGATTCATTGGGAAGCAGAAAGGACTGCACTAAAGAACACAAGTTATAACTCACTGACAGAAACCTGTCTAAACACTGAATGTGGAGAAAAGAAACAATTATAAAAAATACCCTGTTGATGCCAACATTGTCTTATTTTCAAAGGTTGCTTGCACATCTATTGAAAATTATATCCATGATAGTTATGTTCTTTATTTTCTTCTAATGCATTAATCTCTAATGCTTTCCAATAATCTCAAATTTCCCATGGGACTAAATGTAAGTCAGATAAAAGTACTGACTTTTCACAGTTACAGAGAAACCATACTATATCCCACTTGGTTCCAGATATACAATACTTACTACACCCAGTAAAATGAGTTATTGAAATATAAAAACTTCAACCTATCCTAGTTCTTCAGTCACTTCATGGCAGCATTGACACTCCCGATTAGCGAAGCAGCATGATTGATTATTGGGCCATGGCACTAGAGTGATGTGCAATTGCATGGATGATTGGCTGTGGAAAACCACAGTGGATGTAATATCATTGTAATGCTGTGGTGCTGATGACTTGAGGGGATACATTATTAAAGAAATGGCCTGCTGATGACTTACTTTCTGAAATACATCATTAATCTGATGTCATTGCTGAGATGTATGAGTGCAATTTATAATAGACAAAGTGAAAGGTGACGGCAAAACTTTCTTTGTAAGTAATCAGTTAAAGTATTTGCTTTTTAAAACTTTATACTAAGTACTCAGGAAACAGCCTTGTAACTTAAGATTATTTAAAGATGACTGTGATTTATTGTCATCACCAGACAAGGAAAATGGATAGATTCTGGGGAGCATTCAAGGTACTTTCCTACTGAAGAAATACAGGCAACTTCCTTCACTGAAATTTTTGGTTTAATTAGAGATATTCTTTCAATAAACATGGGCACAATTTATCACTTGTGGCAAATATCCTAACTTTAAAAGCATTTTGACATATTTTAACATATTTTATTACATGTTACTTAATAAGATTGTTGGAGGGAGCTATCTGGCTTTTAAATAATTGATAACCCAGGTATGAAAATATATTCATCTCCAGTAGCATTCCACAGTAGAAAGAGAAAAATAATGAAAACACAAACTAAGGAAAACCTCGAGATAGCAAACCTAGGAAGAAGAATGGGCAAAACAGATGCAAAAGTCACCAGGAGGTTCACTGGAACTACCCTGGTGCTTCTGTCTCAGGTGGATACGACCTCTGTAGCTTGTTTTTTTTTTTTTTTTTTTTTTTTTTTTTTTTTTTTTTTTTTTTTTTTTTTTTTTTTCTCCACTACCTGGCACAAACATGACTCCAAAACCTGGTATCTTTTCAAGCAGGTTTATATATTAAATTTTTAGTCCATGCCCAATATTATATCCAATGGACAAAGATACAAACTGCCCTTCTATATGAGATAAGAAGACCTATAGAATACCTTAAAATATTCATATCTACTTATCGCCAAAGAAGTGCACCTAGATCTAGATCACCCTTCTCTAGCTCCATCTTGATTTTTCCTCACTCTGCTTTCTTCCTCCAGCCTCTACTTCTGCTCCTTGACATTTCACTGCCTACCTCTTTCCTCTCCAATCATGTATCTTTTTAACATAAATCTATAGTGCTGCATACATGCAACACACCCCAGCAATAAAGATAGACACTACCACAGAGTAAAGTGTTGGAACAGAGTCTTTCAAGCAAATGGAAACAAGAAGCAAGCTCGAGTAGCCATTATAATACCTAATAAATTAGACATTCAACAAAAATTAATCAAAGGGGACAGGAAAGAACACTTTTTGCACACATCAAAGGGAAAATATCTACCATGATTATATCTTAATTCTGAGCATATATGCTTCAAACACAGGGGTACCCACACTTATCAAAAAATATTACTAAAGCTTAAATCCAATATTGAAACCCACACATTAATATTGAAGACTTCAATACCCAAACACCACCAATCAACAGGTTATTCGAACAAAAACTAATCAGAAATTATGAAACTAACAGACATTATAAATGAAGTGGCTCTAACAGATATTGATAAAATATTTGACCAAAACACAAAATAGTATAACTTTTTCTCAAAATTCAAGGTCAATATCTCCAAAATTTACCATGTAGTCACAAACCAAACCTAAAAAGGTATAAGAAATTTGAAATAACGTCCAGTATCTTATCAGACCACTAAAAAGTGGAACATCAACAACAGCAGAAACATGAGAAAGCCTATTCACTCAAGAAAACTGAACAACACTCCACTCAATGATCTCTGGGTCAGAGATTGAAAAAAAGAAAGAAAGAAAGCAAAGACTTTCTATAATTCAATTAATTCTAGACACCTGAAAGCTCAAAATATGTATCTCTCCATTTAATTTGATATTGTATGTCAGTTTGCATGAAATTGCTTCTCTTATGTTTAGGTATAGGCCTTAAATTCCTGATCTCACCAATACTTTTAACATGAACTGGTGTTGTATTTTGTTAAATGTTTTTCAACATCTGAGGAGATGATCATGTGACTATTTTCATGGAGTTTGTTTATAAAGTAGATTGTGTTAATGGATTTTCATATATTGAACCAACCTTACACCACCCCTGGGATGAAGCCTGCTTGATCATGGTGAATGATGGTTTTGATGTGTTCTTGGATTCCGTTTGCAAGAATATTATTAAGTATTTTTACATCAATGTTTCTAAGCAAGATTGGTTTGAAGTTCTATTTTTGTCTGTGTCCTTGTGTGGATTAGGCATCAAAGTAACTATGGCTTCATAGAATGAATTAGGTAATGTTCCTTCTGTTTCTATTCTATGGAATAATTTGAGGAATATTGGTATCAGATCTTCTTTGAAGGTCTGGTAGAATTCTAAAATAAATCTTTTGGTCCCTGGGCTTTATTGGGTTGGGAGGTTTTGGTCATGGTGTCTCTTTACAGCAATTAAAACTCTGACTAGGACAGTTATCCTGGTCATATTTATATAACACTGTTCCCTAACAACTCTTTTCATGACCAACTTATTCCCCACTTCATGCCCCCCCCCCCTTTTTTTTAAAATAGACTCATTTGTAAGTTCTCTAACTCTTAGACTCTCTCCGCTCCTTTGCCATGATATTCACTGAGTCTTAAGTATATGAGATATATTGTAATTGTATTAACTGTGGAGTAGGCACCTCAAAGCCATTTGATATCTTCAATTTTACTAGTTGTTCTTTGTTTTGATTCTCTTTTTGTTGCAAAAAGCTTCTTTGATAAAGGTTTGGAGCTAAATTTCTCAATTGTGCGTAAGTATTATAATGCAGTTAGTGATTATTCCACTGTAGGAAATACATATTGGCAGGTTCTACAGCCTCGCCAGTCACAGGTAACAATTGAATCAGCCATAACTTCCTATCTATAGAACAGGCTGTAAATGCTTACCCCAGGATACAAATGTCACTATTGAACTTTTTGGAATACCTTGTCAAACTGGTCATTTGTGATTGTCAACATAACAACTAGATGGGATTATTGAATGCTGTTCTCTAGATTTCATGGATTTTGATACAACAGCTAGTTTTTATTGTGGATTCATCCATATCATATGTGTGTGTGTATGTGTTTTCTCTACATCCTGTATTTGAAGTAGGTCATATCGTCAGCAAATTTTTCCAGAAAACCAAAACAACAAAGCAGCAACAAGAGTAATGTGAGAATATTTTTGGGAAGGAGGCTCTTAAAAGAATATTTGCTGTATATGATGTAATGGCTTTTGTGAGATAGTTTGGGAAATATTTTCAACTGAATTGATATAACTTTAATTTTACACAACTTAAACTGAGTAAAGATCATTTTTTCTCTTCTGAATTACTGATAATCAATAATTCATGCCCAAGCCCTATGAATTTCTGTTTTAGCCATCTTGTATAAAGGAAAATAAACAATGAGTGATCTTTTGTGTACTACTTGATTTTCCCGGCATGCTCCTCTTGAAGTTCATTGAGGCTTTATCATTAATCTTTTTGTTTACAAATCTGTAATTTATTTTAGTGTACATATGTGCAAGCACTTTTTTAATCCTATAATTTTATAGTGACAGATGGTATAACACCTATTTCTTTCAAAGAAGGCTAAAAAAACATGACAATATCAAATCTTTAAGAAGGAAAATGAATGCTTTCTCTCTCTCTTTATGGAATGTTTGATTTTAAAGTTTCTGTGCAATATATTTAGGTGCTATGCTTCTTCCTACCTCAATCTTTCTCAGGTCTTCTCTATGTACCAATAAATTTTTTGTTCTCTCACTCTATTCACAATAATAATAAACAATAAAAATCAAAAATGAAGAGAAAATTTCAACAATACTTTTTAAAATGAAAGAAAGTATATCTTTTCAAAAACAGTCATTAAAAAAGAGGGGAAATAGAATCTATTCTGTGATGGTAGCTACTTCTGGGCATGGGGCCATGTAGTTAATATAGCCTATGACACTCCATTGTAGGTAAAATTATTTTTTCAGTTTTCTAGTAGGTATCAATTGCAAATGATTATTTGATAAGTGATGGAATTCTTTCTGTACTTTCTGTTCTAAGTGCTGGGATTTTGTTTGGGTTGAAATTTTGCACATTGTAGGCAAATTTACTGATAATCATCAGTAAAATAATAGGGCTGTTTTTACAAATGTACAGTTATGCTCACATAGCAATGTATAGAAAATAGTGGTGATATCTGACATTATGTAGAGCTTCCTAATAGGATTGTGTCTGCAACTAGGTTATGTCTACAAATAATTCAAACACAGAGACCTTCAGAACACCCTGATATTTTTGTAGGACAAAGAAGTCTACATGTCCATCACTTAGCAAAAACAATATAGAATTCTAATAGGCCTGTTCTGAGAAAAGAAACAAAAAACAAACCACTGCCTACAGATATCCATGCATTATTCAGTTTGGGCATAAATATATCATTTGTGTGACTACTGTCCACTGTCAGGTAGAGAGAAAAAAATAGGAACACACTGGAAATGATATTTATTTTCCTCCTGCTAGTCTAGTTGTGAATTTTCAGTGTCTCTGTAACAGATCTTAACTCTGAGCAAAAGAACATATCACATACAATAAGTTCTTTAAATCATTTACTATAGTGGAGTTTTGTCTGTTTTCTTTCTTTCTTTTTTTTTCTTTGTTTCTTTACTTATTTATTTTTCTTTATTTCTTTCCTTTTTTTTAAAACTTGAGCCAGAAACTGAACAATATTGAAACATCTATGAAAATATGTTAAAATCTGAATGAGGAATCATTGTCACCCTCTAAATATTCATGTTTTTTTCAGATAAATGTGGGGCTCAGCTTACCCGGAGGCCAGAGCTTGTTACAATACTGTCTTTTGCTTTGGAAATAAACCAAACTCTATACATTGAGAAAAGACAGTGTCCTAGCCTTACAGAACCTTTCAAATTTCATGAGGTCCATTTGTTGATTCTTTTTTTTTTCTTTTGAACAACTTTATTTTAAAAAAAAGATAAATGTACAAATTTTAAGGATTTTTGCATAAAAGTATATGAATACATTTTTGTCAATGTTTGGCTTTTTTTTCCAAAGGTTTGATAGCGTGCATTAAGGTCTTACTAGTTACAATGAGCATAAAGTACATGTAAAACAGGATGTAACCCAGAATTAGTCAACGTTTTCTTGGTGTGTAAGAATTGAGCATAATGATTTTTTTCTTTTCTTTCCTTTATTTGTTTTTCTTGAGCTTCACACACTCTGTGATTTGTTTCTGGAGTGTTCAGTTCTTTCTGGGGTTAGTATCCCATTATCAGTGACTGCATATTATGTCTGTTCTTTTGTGACTGGGTTATCTCACTCAGGATGATATTCTCTAGATGCATCCATTTTCTTAAGAATTTCGTTAAGTCATTGTTTCTCATAGCTGAGTAGTACTCCATTGTGTAAATATACCACAATTTTTGTATCCATTCACCTTCTGAAGGACATCTGGGTTCTTTCCAACTTCTGGCTATTATAAATAGAGCTGCTATGAACATTGTGGTGCATATATCTTTATTGTGTACTAAAGTGTCTCTGGGGTATATGCCCAGAAGTGGAATAGCTGGGTCTTCAGGTAGTACTATGTCCAATTTTCTGAGGTATCGCCAGAATGATTTCCAAAGTGGTTGTATCAGTTTGCAACCCCACCAACAGTGGAGAAGTGTTCCTCTTTCTCAGCAACCTCGCCAGCATCTGTTTTCATCTGAGTTTTGGATCTTGGCCAATCTGACTGGTGTGAGGTGGAATCTCAGGGTTGTTTTGATTTGCATTTCCCTGATGGCTAAGGATGTTGAGCACTTTTACAGATATTTCTCGGCTACTCGATATTCCTCAGCTGAAAACGTTTTTTTAGCTCTGTACTCCATTTTTTAATAGGGTTATTTGATTCTCTGGTGTCTAGCTTTTTGAGTTCTTTGTATACCTTGGATATCAGGCCTCTATCTGATGTGGATTCTTGATCTTAGACCATAAGCCATTGGTGTTCTCTTCAGGAAAATTTCTTCTATGCCTATGTGTTCTAAGCTCTTCCCCGCTTTCTGTTCTATTAGTTTCAGGATACCTGGTTTTATGTGGAGGTCTTTGATACACTTGGACTTGAGTTTTGTACAAGGAGATAAGTAAGGATCGATTTGTGTTTTTATTCATGCTGACTGCCAGTTGAACTAACACCATTTGTTGAAGAGGGTCACCTTTTTCTGTTAACTGTTTTTAGCTAATTTGTCAAAGATCAAGTGACCATAGGGGTCTGGGTTCATTTCTAGGTCTTTAGTTCTGTTCCAATTACCTACTTGACTATCTCTATACTAATACCATGCAGTTTTTATCACAATTGCTTTGTAATATAGCTTGAGATCAGTGACGATGATTCCCTCAGAAGTTTTTTTATTGTTGAGAATAGATTTCCCTATTCTAGGTTTTCTGTTATCTCATATGAATTTGTAAATTGCTCTTTCGAACTCTATGAAGAATTGAGTGAGAATTTTGATGGGGAATTCATTAAATCTGTAGATTGCTTTTAGCATGATGGCCATTTTTATAATGTTGACCCTTCTAGTCCAGGAATATGAGAGATCATCCCATCTTCTGAGATCTTTTTCAACTTCCTTCTTCAGAGTCTTGCAGTTCTTGTCATACAGATACTTCACCTGCAGGTTAGAGTCACCCCAAGGTATTTTATAGTTTTTGTGACTATTGTGAATGGTGTCAGTTATCTAATTTCTTTCTCTGCCTGTTTATCTTTTAAGTAGAGAAAAGCTGTTGATTTGTTTGAGTAAATTTTATATTCAGCCACTTTGCTGAAGTTGTTTATCAGCTGAAAAAGTTCTCTGCTGGAATTTTTAGGTTTACTTAAGTATACTATCATATAAACTGCAAATAGTAATATTTTGACTTTTTCCTTTCCAATTTGTATCCCATGGACTTCTTTTGCTCTAGCCATGACTTCCAGTACTATATTGAGTAGGTAGGAGTAGAATGGGCAGCCTTGTATAGTCCCTGATTTTAATAGTATTGCTTCAAGTTTATCTTCATTTAGTTAGATGTTGGCTACTGGTTTGCTGTATATTGTTATTACTATATTTAGGTATGGGCCTTGGATTTCTTGTATTTCCAAGTCTTTTATTATGGAGGGGTGTTGAATTTTGTCAAATGCTTGTTCAGAATCTAGTGAAATGATCATGTGGGTTTTTTCTTTGAGTTTGTTTGTATGGTAGATTATGTTGATAGATTTCCATATATTGAACCATCTGTGCATCCTTGGGTTAAAGACTACTTGACCATTGTGGATTTTTTTTTTTTTTTTTGATGTGTTCTTGAATTTTGTTTGCAGGAACTTTACAGAGTATTTTTGTGTTGATGTTCATGAGGGAAATTGGTCTGAAGTTCTCTTTCTTTGTAGTGTCTTTGTGTGGTTGAGGTATGAGCATAATTGTGGCTAAAATTAAGTTGGGTAGTATTCTTGACCATTGTGGATTTTTTTTGATGTGTTCTTGGATTTAGTTCGCAGGAACTTTACAGAGTATTTTTGTGTTGATGTTCATGAGGGAAATTGGTCTGAAGTTCTCTTTCCTTGTAGTGTCTTTGTGTGGTTGAGGTATGAGCATAATTGTGGCTAAAATCAACTTGGGTAGTATTCCTTCTGTTTCTACTTTGTGAAATAGTTTGGAGAGTATTGATATTATATCTTCTATAAAAGTTTGATAGAATTCTGCACTAAACCCACCTGGTCCTGGGCCTTTTATTTTATTTTATTTATTTTGGTTGGGAGGCTTTTGATGACTGTTTCTATTTCTCTGGCTGTTATGGTACTGTTTAGATGGTTTATCTAGTCCTGGTTTAACTTTGGTATCTAGGATTGGTCTAGAAATTTGTCCATTTCCTCCAGATTTTTTAGTTTTGTTGAGTATAGGCTTTAGTAGTAGGATCTGATGATTTCTTGAATTTCCTCATTTTCTGTTGTTATGTCTCCTCTTTTAGTTCTGATTTTGTTAATTTGGATACTCTCTCTGTGCCCTCTAGTTAATC
The DNA here is from genome assembly GCF_963924665.1 of Micromys minutus. Classification (NCBI taxonomy): domain Eukaryota; kingdom Metazoa; phylum Chordata; class Mammalia; order Rodentia; family Muridae; genus Micromys; species Micromys minutus. The sequence goes on along the minus strand of NC_137981.1, from coordinate 38,878,576 downwards.
TGGCTAAGGGTTTATTGATCTTGTTGATTTACTCAAGAAATCAGCTCTTGGGTTTGTTAATTCTTATATAGTTCTTTTTGTCTCTATTTGGTTGATTTCTGCTCTAAATTTGAATATTTCCTGCCATCTACTTCTCTTTGGTGTATCTGCTTTATTTTTTTTTTGTTCTAGAGTTTTTAGGGGTGCTATCAAGCTGCTAGTGTATGTTCTTTCTTGTTATCTGTGATTATAGGTGATCTTGTTATCTCCTACTGGAGCCTGTCTCTCCTGTGGGTCTGAGGGCCTTTGAGCTCAGGAAAATGATTGCTTCTGAGTGTTTGCCTCTTTGTGGGCAGGCAGTGAGTTCTGATGGCAGTGACTTTGTTCTGTTTCCATGAGTTCAGGTTGGAGACTGCTTGAGAGGTTTTTCTGGGAGCTCAGCTCTCTGGGAGCAGGCCCTGAGTCCTGATAGTGGTTACATGGCCCTCTCTCTAGGCTAGAAAAGACTGCTCATAGTGTACCCTAAGCTATCTGCCCTCTGAGATTTCCACGCATTCCCTCCTGGGACAGCCAATAAGGTGTGTGGCTGGATCCCTGTGGGCTCTGTAAGGAGAGTGCTTACAAGGCTGTTCTTGGGTCTCAGTTGTCTGTGGGTGAGTCCTGGCTCTTGATGGTGGTCCTAGCCTACTCTTAAAAATAGCTTGTTTTGCTAATTTGGCAAAACTTAAATTTTCTTCTTATTTTCTCAAACTTATTTAGTTTTTCTATTATATAGTACATCTGACTGTAGTTTCTTCCCTCTCTCACTTCACTTTCTAGTACCTCCTGACATCTCTCTACCGCCCATGAACTCCTACTTCATTTACCTTTAGAAAACCACAGACATCCCAGGGATATCAACCAAACATGGCATGTCAAGTTGGAAAAAGACTAGGTACTTCCTCTCTTATTAAGGATGAAAGAGGCAACACAGTAGGGAAAAAAAAGCTGGAAATTAGCTAAAAGAGTCAGAGATAGCCCCTAATACCAGTGTTAGGTATTCTACAAGAAGACCAAGTTAAACAACTATTACATCTATACTAAGGTTCAAGGTCAGACCATTCATGTTTCCTGGTTGTCTTTTCATCTATGTGACAAACTATGAGCCAACGTTGGTTGATTTTGCATGGCTTTTCTTGTAGCATACTCTTGCAATTCTTCCTCCACCTCTTTCAAAGAATCACTGATGTTTGTATAATGCTTGGTGGATAGTCTCTATATCTGATACTGACAGTTGCTCAATGAAGCCTCCCTGATGACAACTGAATTAGCCTCCAATCTCTGAGAGTAAATATAGCAGAATATCATTGGGAATCATTTCACTAAGAGTGTTTTATGTTTGTTTGTTTTGTTGTTGTTGTTTAGATTTTTTAAGGTGGCTACTGTTGTCATTTGGGGGGGAGAAAGTTTTGGGGGGTTTTTTGTTTTTTGTTTTTGTTTGTGTGTGTGTGTGTGTTTTTTTTTTTTTTTGTTTGTTTTGTTTTTTTTTTTTTTGGTTTGGCCTGTTTTGTTGGTTCTAGCTTAGGTCCCTGGGATATCCACCCTCTGTGATCTGGCCCTCTATTCACTGTCATTGGTAACCTGCCTCTCATGGCTTTAACCCGAAGCTTGAATAGTTATTGGTTTCTCACTCCCACAGTTTCTGTGCCACTTTTACCATAGCACATCTTGCAGGTAGAACAGATTATAGACTTTGTGGCTAGCCTAGTGCCTCAAGCTAAGATTTCTACTGGAAACCTGCCTTGTTACAGAAGATGGCTGGTTGAGGCTCTCTACCCTCCACTACAAGAAAGTTTAGCTAGAGTTATTTTCATAGATTACTTGGAATTGTCACTCCACTAGGTTTGTACCTTGCCTCCAAAGTGCTTACCAATTACTATTATCTCTTACAAAATTCTGTTCCTCAATATTACTTCTTAGTCACCCCTTCTGTTCCTACCTTTACCTGCCCCCAATTCCTTCAGAGTATATGATAAGTCTTTAAAGCTGAGTAATAATCTTCATCGTGTAAGTGTACCACATTTTTATCAGTACTTTTGTGACTTTTTTATAAGGAAACCAGATTTCTACAAAAAAGGCAAAAAGGCATCTTCAACAAATAGTTTTTGGTCTACTTAAATGTCTACATATAGAAGAATGCAAATAGGTCTGAATCTATCACTTTTAACAAAGCTCAAGTACATGAGGATAAAAGACTTCACCATAAACTAAATACACTGAATCTGATAGAAAAGAAAGTGATGAATAACCTTGAACAAAATAGCAGCCTACAGAACTGAGAAATATTTTCACTAACCCCAAGTCTGAAAGATAGCTAATATATATATATAATATATATCTGAAGAAAGTAGACATGAATAAATGAAACAATCCAATTGGAAATGGTTTAGAGATCTAAGGAGGGAATTCAAAACAGAAGATTGACAAATGCCTGAAAAACACTTAAAGAAATATTCAGTGTTCTTAGCCATCAGGGAAATGCAAATCAACACTACATTTTGATTTCATCTTATACCTGTCAGAATAGTTAGGATTAAAAACACAAGTGACAGCTCATTCTCTCTAGGACATGGAGTAAGAATAACAATTCTATGTTGCTGGTAGAAGTGCAAATATATACACCCACTTTGAAAATCAATATGGAAGTTTCTCAGAAAATTGGGAGTCAGTCTGACTGAAACCCAGTGATATCACTTCTGAAAATATGCCCAAAAGATTTTCTACCCAACCATAAGTACACTAGTTCAACTATGCTCATATAAACTTTACTCATAAAAGCCAGAAATTGGAAACTACTTAGAGAAAACAAAATTCTTATTTTCAAGTATTATTAATAGGAAATAGCTACAGCTAGGGATTGGATCATGTGTCTGATTCTCCTTTCAATACACCATTTTTTACAGACATATACTTGACCTGTGAACGCTGTCTCAGTCTCTGTGTGTTCCTATTTGTGAAAATTCTGTTTTATTTAGAGGGCATAAGTTTCCTTTAAGGTCCTTACACTTTCTCTGATCTTCAGCCAGGTTCGTTGAGGACTAAAAGGAGGGACTTAATGGAGAAATACCACTTAGGACTTCGTTTTCTGGGGTCTCTCTCTCTTTATATTGTCTGATTGTGGATCTCTGCATTTGTTTCCACAAGCTGCATGAAGTAACTTTGTTGCTGGTGGCTGAGCAAAGCAAAGATCTATGACTACACCACAACATAAGTGTTGTATTTTACCTTGGTTTCTAGGGATAACTACTTTTTGGTTACTGAGCACCCAAGCGGTGTTGGCTATGAGCTTTTATATTTTGGAGTATGCTGACAGTCAAATCAGGTATTTGTTGGTTATTGTGGTAAGGTCCATGAAACTATTGCAGTTGGCTATATTGAAGTCAGGACAGGATGTAGATTAAAGGGAACATTTCTGAACTGGTACTTACATTTTTCCATTAATAGTATGCTGAATCACTATGGATACCAAAGACACTGACACATAAGAATAAAGGTTCTATGTTAGCGTCAGTGTGACTTCCCCATGTTCATTGATGGCTGTAGGTGTATCTGAAGCAATGGGGTCTTGTCAGTTTGAAGAGGGCAATCTATAGGCTTGGTGACAGCTTGGTTTATTTGGGGATTCCCATAAAACCATTTGTCAATGTCTCAATTAAATATAACCCAAATTCAGTACTGAAAGTTTTATTTGGTGATTTTTGAGAGGCTAAATCTTTTACATTCAGACTCTATTTAAGAGAACTTGAACTCAGGGAAACTCATAGGCAATAGTTTTTAAGTTACTCCCTCAACAAAAACCTGAGCTTGGCTCCAGTCTCTATGCTAACCCCTAACAAGAACTAGGTCTCCAGGTTACCTGCTTCCCAACATCAGTCTCCAGGTTATTCCCCAACTAATCTACACCGCCATGTTACAAGCCTGCCCCCTTGCCTAATGACCACCAATGCAGAGGGAAACAAAATTTAAGTTTATAGCTTGATTCCCAGCACCAGCTAATTATATTAAAGGCCAAAGCAGCTTTCCAAGTAAATACTTACACACTCACTCCCCAAAACATACACATCACTTGCTACTTTCTCTAAAGCCTTGTTCTGAGATGTTCTGGGCCTGTCTCAACAAAAATATGTCATGTCTGTCAGGAGTGAGCTTAGGAGCCTCAGCTAGTGTAAATAAAGTCCCTGCAGTGTGGGTTACATCAGATCAGCTTCTGTATGTGTTTGGGGTTATCACTAACTCTTCCATGGCAGTACAGCTCCATACGGATCACCTTCATGCCTGCATATATTTCATCAAGCTTCTACTGCATTAGCTTTTAATACTACCCCTTCATATGGCCCTAAATTTTAGCTGTCTCTCTTCATATTCTCTCTCTTACCATACTCTTCCCTTACTCTACAAACTTTATCTTCCTGTTCCAGTTCTCTGCTTCTTATCTATTCCTAAACGTACCATACTTACCTTTCCTACAGTGGTCCACCTCTCCACATCTAGTCCCTTCCTCTCTAAGCACTTTGCTTCTGCCCATCCCGGTGTGTCCTGATGGTGACAGAGTGACATGAGTCCTGCCCCTTGGAAAAGATACCAGTGTGAGCATTCATGTTTATCAATGGCTGATGTTAACCTTGAGTCAATGACTGAACTGATATGTTAAAATAATAGTCTGGACCTGTGTTCTGCCTTATATGAGCTATCTAAAGATTTTTTTTTTTTAGGATAAAAAGAAGAATAGCTTGGACTACACCCCTCCCTCGCTCCTTCTCCCTCCTTCTTTCTATCTCTCTCTCTCTCTCTCTCTCTCCCTCTCCCTCTGTCTTTTTCTCTCATACACACAGAGCAGGAGAGAAAGGAGTGGGGTGGGAGAGGAGAAAGAGAAGGATAGAGAGATATATACAAGCAATCAGGACATGAACAAAGAGCTCTCTTAGAAGAGCAATCAGAACACAGGTTGTCAGTTTGGATAAATTATTTGACTTTGTCATTCTTTCCACCCCCCCCCCGGCACCCCTTCTCTCAGAACCACTCACCATGCTGACCCTGGATCTTAGCATGTACTAAAGATTGTAGCTTGGTTAACATTCAGTTGACAGTTAATAACCATATATAAGTGAATGTGTACTATATTTGTCTTTCTGACAGAATCTTTCTGTCACTCAGAATAATTTCTTCCAGTTCTATCAATTTTTCTGCATTTAATAATATGAATATAAATAACTTAGTATTATTTCATTGTAAAAATGCGCCACATTTTAATTATCGTTTCATCTGTTGAGAGAATTCTAGGCTCTTTCCAATTTGTCTGCTGTTGTATCCACAACAAGATTAATCTTTTAGAGTGTAAATAAATAATTAGTTAAAAAATGACACAGAAATATTGACCCTGTGAAATTTTTATAGGCTTTATACCATGTTCATTCATTGAATTTCTGGATTCAATCATAAGTAGGATTACCATAATACTTATAAGTAAGAAAATAATGGGCAGCACTTTTATAGATATCAGCATATCATGATCCAAATGTCCTTGTTGACAAATACATGTTTTGAGAGAGAATATCTTTGTCTGTATAAATGTGGAAAATGCCAGTAATAAATATTATGGTCTGTAACTTAGACAGAAAATAGGACAAGGATCATTCAGGAGGCAGAAAGGATTCTAACAGTGTCAAGCAAGAGGTTCACCCAGGAAGATGTGAAGAGTTGGACACCTAAGCACAGGTAACCAGCCACATTGCAGAATGTAAATTAAAATAAATGGGTTATTTAATTTAAAATCTAATCAGAGGGGAGCCTAGTTTATTGGCCAAATTATTTCTAAATATATTTTATGTCTGAACCTTATTTCTGTCAGCATGAGGCTGGGAGGCACATTGATCAAACACGTAAAACTTGCCTGCTTCCATTCCTAAGGAGCATACAAATCATTTAAGAACTAATAATTAACACATCGTTTTAGATTCACACACTTCTTTATTGTCAAGAAATTATCCTTTCAAGCTACTTACTCAAAAATAGAAACTTATAATAAACCAAAATATAAATTAACATAAAATTATTTCATTATTTTACTTGGTATATTTACTTGTTATCTTTGATTTTTTAATGCCATCTTTAAATAATGGCTCTTAAATGCTTAAACCTAGTACATTTATCTTTGTTTTGCAAAATAAAGTCGTTAAAAAAAATGCGTAAACCTTCCTTCTAGCCCACCAACACCCAAAGTTATAGAAAAGAAAAGTTACAGGAAATGTGTACCTCTTTAGAAATGTTCTTTGGCTCATGGGAGGAAATGAAGGGACAAATAGAAGAGCAGGGATTGAAGAAAAGATCATCTAGATACTGCCTTGCCTGGAAATCCACCCCATATGCAGCCACTAAAACCAAGTACTATTGCTGATGCAAAATAGTGTTTACTTGCAGTAATCTGATATGGGTGCCTCTTCAGAGGCTCTGCCAGAGCCATACTTACACAGAGGAGAATGCTTGCAGCTAATTATCAGACTGAACAAGAGGACCCCAATGAAGGAGCTAGAGAGAGGACTGAAGGAGCTAAAAAAAGGTCTACAATCTCATAGGAAGAACAAAACTATCAACTAGCCAAACACACCAAAGCTCCTAGGGACTAAAACACCAACCAATGAGTTTGCATGGAGAGATCCATGGCCCCAGGTGCATATGCAGCAGAGGATAGCATTCTCTTGCATCAATGGGAGGAGAGGCCTTTTGGTCTGGGGAAGGCTTGTTTTCTCAGTATAGGGGAATGCTAAGGTGCTGAGGTGGGAGAGGGTGTTTGGGAGAGGGAGACTCTTCATGAAGGCAATGGGAGGTGGAGGAGGAATGGAATAGGGAAAAGGTGATAACAATTGAAATGTAAATACAGAAAATATGCAATATAGATAAATAAGTAAATAAATAAATAAATAGAAAATATTCTTCAAAGCAAATCTAACCTATGGTGTAAGGAGGTCAGCAGCTCAGTTCAGAGAAATAAGCAGTAGGAGCTCAATCCATTTTCAAACACTTTGTAAATATAGCAGCAGTCCAGGTCAAATCAGCAGTGATGCCATGACCTGTGCTTAATTGGCAAGAGTAAGCAGTAGGGACCAGGGGCTGCAAGGACATGTGGAGAAGTTCTTTGTTGTGCCTCTCTCAATAAAATGAAATTAGCAGAGGTGAAAACTTGAGACCAACCAGCATTGCAAAGCTCCCCTCCCTTCACCAGCTCCGACACTGTCTCTAAGTTCTTAGTTATATTCCCTTCAAATATCACGTGTACTCCTACATGTCCTGCCTCACAATGTGACTCTTCCTTATCAAAAATCCATGTTTCTGTGTCAGCTGACATCACTCTTCCAATAGGTAAAAGTCTGCAAAATTGCTAAGCTGCTGGAGAACCACCAGAAGTTTTTTGATGCCATGTTTTCTATGAAGATACAACAGAACATGACCAGCAAAGTAGGACAAGGGAAATCAATACCATACAGCATCTTTTGCAAAAACCAACATCAGCAAAACCAAAAATGAAAAAACAAAGAATTGTAAGGTTTAGCAATATCCAATACATGGCCACAGTCTGCTGCATTATATTTATATATAAAAGCTATATGATTCACTGTTTTATGATTATAACAATAAGTCATTTTACCACTAAGTTCCTTTAGCATAATAATATTAGGAAGTTTTTCGCTAGATCCCAAGACTTATCTAATCTCAGGTTCTTAACTTTTTCAGTATAAAAAAAAAAAGATGGGTTTGAAAACATGTAATTTACATTTTATATCCTCATTTCTGTTTAAATTTTTTTTCTTTTTTTTCTAGTATTATCAATTAACACAATAGAAACAACTATTAGAACCATAAAACTTGAACTTTATCTCCCACCTTAAACAAACACCTTATGTACAATGTAGTCAAACCATAGATTAACAAAACAACTTTAAATTTCTATCATTATATAATAATTAGCAAAACAGCCTCCCACACTAGATGATAACAACTATAACACATCAGATGATCACAACCATCCACCCCAACTTCAAGGATTGGGATGACAGTCTCCATTGTTTTTGTCTGAAATGAATTCCTATTTGGAGTCCAAGCAAAAAAAATAGAAAGAAAGAAAGAAAGAAAGAAAGAAAGAAAGAAAGAAAGAAAGAAAGAAAGAAGAAGAAAGAAAGAAAATTGGTAGTTTTAAAAAAAACTATTTGTAGCCTTTTTTTTTTTTTTTTTTTTTTTTTTTTGCCCAGTTTCTGTGTTATCCAGTCTCAGTGTTGTCTGTTGAGTCTCTGTGTTGTCTGTAAAGTCTTTGTTGTCTCTCCAGTGTCTTGGTTGTCTGTCCCATCTCTGTGTTGTCTGTCAAGTTTCTGTGTGATTCATCATTTGGGTTAGCAATTTTGAAGTTAATTTGCATATATATTTTGAAGCAATCATTAACTAAGACAGTCTGTGGGAGTGAATTGCCTGGTCTATTTGGTTTTTGAAAACACTCATGTTTCAACTGATAAAAAGGTTTTCCCTGGTCATATATAATTTTTAAAGGTTTTGTTTGTAACTGTATTTTTCATCACTGTAGATACATAATCATAAGCATGCTCACTTTATAAAACTATTGAGGTTTCCTTTGTAATGTCAATATATGCTTTCAGTATATACTGGTTGGATTAGTTCCTCAGGTTTTTGGTGGTTGCTTGTTCCGTTTAATAAGCTATTGCATTTCATCTGCTGTTGTACCATTTTTACCAACAGGAAGAAATTTTAGTTAACAAAGCATCATTTAGTCTGTTTGAGAGGTTTTCTACTTTCCATGTCTATTTCATAATCATCTCTTTTAAGGTATAATAAGCTCCTTTTTATAGATGCTTGTCCTGAGGTATCATGTGGTATATCAGTAACATGCTTTATATGATAATATGAAAAAATATTTCATTTTATTCGATACATGTGAGAGACTTTATTCATTTTAGTTTGTGCAGGTATCACAGTAAATGACATTATCACCACTAAATGTATAATTACACAATGAGCCTTTTTGGTAAAGAAGTTGCCCATTAAAATCCTAAGTACATGTCAAAGAAATAATATATATACCTTTGTTTTTCAAATCTCCAAAATAGAAAACATTCATCAGTAAAATGTCATTTCTTTTGATATCTTTAAAATTAATAATATTAGGTAACAGAGTTTAGTTTTATAGAGAACATGTAGAAGTTTATGTGTGTGTGTGTGTGTGTGTGTGTGTGTGTGTGTGTTACTATTATTATTATTTCTTTGGCTTGTTACAAAGTGATGGGAATTGTTTTTATTTAAAATTAACATGATGTTTCTCATGAAATTCTGAGGCTTCTAAGAAATTTCTTATTAGTAATTGGTCAATTCTCTCTTTCTCTCTCTCTCTCTCTCTCTCTCTCTCTCTCTCTCTCTCTCTCTCTCTCTCTCTCTCTTTTTTTGCTGATGGACTGAGGTTTTTTTATCTCCCAAAATGACATAATCTCACAATTTGTAAGAGGTACTATACTTTCAGCCAAATTTGTTCCTGACAATTTACATAGTTTTATTCTATCTTTCATAATTAGTTAAGCAATATTTTCTATATATGTCTTCCATTTTTACTTTGATTATGAGCTAAGAAAATTTATTTCAGAACACTATCTTCCCTTGGCATAATAAGCCCAATAGGAATGAAAAGAAAAATGAGCAGAATACAATCAAATTTAGGATCAAATTGATCGACATATGCCTCTTGCAGTCTTTATTCTACAACAGTTAACACTTTTTCTGCTTCAGCTGTTAAAACTCAAGAGAAGTATTGTCTGAAAGCAGCAAAGATAATCACTTTAAGTCAAATAGTCAATCCAAGCTGATGACTTGTGTTCTGTGTGTTCTTCTGTGAGATTTTACATAACCCAGTCAGTTTACTCCAAGTTTCCCTTTTGATTATCTTATAAGTCAACATCCAGTGACACCAGCCCTTTGATTCTTTTTTGTTTCTTTTCTTTTATTGGATATCTTTAATGTATATTTCAAATGTTATCTCCTGTCCTATTCTGTGTTTCTATTCCTGCACAAAACATCAACCAACGCTTCTTTCTCTCTGATAACTTCAGCTTGTGTCAAGTTGACATAAAACCAGCCAGTACAATTGACCCCTTGTCAACTTTATATTCAAAGTTAGCTAAGTTATCACTACTTAGCCTCAATTATTACTTTCTTATTCATCCCCAGGATCTAAATAACCTAAAGAGTCTCACAGTCTTTACAAAATCTTACACAGTAAAATTTCAATCTCTTTAAAATATCCAATCTTTTTTAAAATTCAAAGTCTTTTTGTTCAATTTAAAGTCTTTTAACTGTGGTCTCCACTTCTTCCTTCAAGAGGGAAAAATATCAGGTCATAGGCACAATTTAAAGCAAAATCAAATTCTAACTATCCAATGCCTGGGATCCACTCACAATCTTCTGTGCTCCTCCAAGGGCTTGGGTCACTTCTTCAACTCTGCCCTTTGTAGCACACACCTTGTCTTCTATATATAGGGGAATCCGATGGGCTGGTAGACTATTCTATATATTGAGACTCTACCTCTTCTTGCACCAGGTTTTCAAGTGCCTAAGACTTTTCTTTTGTTATGGGTCACCATTTACTTTTCATACAAGTCAGTTTTAAAACCATTTTATGTGAAAGGTTGTTGATATATCAGCAAAGGCTTCTTTTATGAATTTGAAAACTCAGTCCCAGTGATGTCCTATGTTTGGATAATGGGCACAAGTTGTGGTTAATTTTGGTCACCCACATCAATACCCAATTTCATCACTTTCTGTCTCAGGAATTGCAAGAATAATAATTTGAGAACTCCATTGTTGTAAAAGATCCCTTCCCTGTATGTTTATGAGTGTTTCAGGCCCATAAGATCTCAACATTCCTGTGTACCCTTCTTTTTCCACACAGACACTGTCTGATTTTTAATAATGTATGAACTCTTATAAACTGTGTGTAAACAATTTTGAAGTGGCAAATCTGAATTCTAAGACTTTTGGAATAATATATTAACATCAGCTTCTGTATCCACCAGGCTTTCTGTGTCAACACCATTCATTTGTAACATTAATTTAGGTCTCTGATCATTAACCACTATTTGCCACAAATACCTTTTCCAATACTCCCAAAATCCCTGTTCTTTTTACTGGGGTAGTCTTGCCATTGATGAAGTGGAACAACAACAGTTGAGCAATTCTATCCTCTGTATTAATTTGCATCTCTCTTTTCATATATGCCATGATTTTTATTTCTTCCTTGCTATCCCCATCTACTATGACTAGATGCACAATCATTTTCTTTAAGTTGGGCCACTTCCTTGCCCTGAGTATGAAAGGCCACAAACAGCAGTGGTTAACCTTTAACAATCAACTTTTGGTGATAGAGTAAACAACATATATGTGCTCAGATCGCAAATTTCACTTTTTTCTTTAGCAAGTATATGATCAGAAATACTTAGTTTGGATTTTCTTGCCTGCTTGATACCTTTGAATGAACAGACCAAAATGGCTCATATTGTTTGCTGCAGGACCCAAAACTTACAAGCTGTTTTAGCAGAACAGTTTTACAGAGACAGGTTGCAGAGGAAGACAGAGGAATTCAGAGAATGAGAGGAACCAGAAGATTAGAACAGACCACCAGAGTTACATTGAGGCCAAGGAGTTGAATCAGTCAGCTTGGAGAAAAGTTGAAGCCAGAATAGCTCAACTGAATCAGCTAGTCAGAGTTCAGAAGTATCTAGAAATAGTGGGCATATTTAGTAGTAAGCTTCTGAAATGGCAATTACACATGGTAAATTACAGTTACTTTTACAAATATTTACTAGAAACAAATCTTATGGACTAAAATTAGCAATATATATATACACTTGTGATGACATCACAATCATTGTTTTTATGTATAATTTCTGTACTGGCTACTTTTGTGTCATCTTGACAGAAGCTGGAGTTATCACAGATAAAGGAATCTCAGTTGGGGAAATACCTTCATGAAATCCAGCTGGAAGGCATTTTCTCAACTAGTGATCAAGGGGGGAGGGCCCAGACCATGTGGGTGGCGCCATCCCTGGGCTGGTAGGCCTGGGTTCTATAAGAAAGCAGGCTGAGCAATCCAGTGGAATCAAGCCAGTAAGTGACATCCCTCCATGGCCTCTGCATCAGCTCCTGCTTCCTGACCTGCTTGAGTTCCAGTCCTGACTTCCTCTGGTGATGAACAGCAATATGGAAGTGTAAGCTGAATAAACCCTTTCCTCCCCAACTTGCTTCTTGGTCATGATGTTTGTGCAGGTAGAAAAACCCTGACTAAGACGTTTTCTAAGGAAAAAAATATAAAAATTAATCACTACAATCCTTAAGTAAAATACCTTTAGTAACATCTAACAAAGTAGATTTATAGCAGGAGTAGAATTTTAGACTTTTGTCAGAGGTCTATGTAGAGAATAATAATTTAAATATATTATTTTAATGTTTAAGTACTAGGTATATTTGTGTCCATGTGTGATTATGTCAATGTGAGCATGTGTCCACAGAATCCCGAACAGACCTTTATCTCCTGGTGTTTGAGTTAACATCTGTGTGAGCCACCAAACCTGGATGGGAGAACTGCACTCAGGGCTTCTGTTGGACTAGCACATACAACTTTTAACCCTGTAACAACCTAAGAACAAATATTGAGGAAGATATTAACCCCAAAAGTCAAGAAAAATTCTGTACAAACTTATAGTTTTACATATTTACATTTATCATTATTAACAGCATTTGTAAACATGTCTGACTGTTTCTGATATTTTAAAAATTTCAGATTTTTATAACTTCGGGTTTAAAATAACTTTTTGATAGTAGCAATATTTTATAATAATAACAACAAATATTCAGATGCATATGGAAAGAGTTATATGTATGCCATAATATTTATAATTGAGCTTTATAGTAACCTTAGGTGTTATTGTATTTATGCTAAAGTTTTTATACAATTTTACAAAAAAACATTTGATAAAGGTATAAGAAACTAGTGCTAAGAATTTTTTATTGTTACAGTTTCCATGACACTACTTATAAATATCTGTATTTAAATTATTTAATTTGTTTCATAGCATACTTTAAAAGGCCTAGTATTTTCATGTATTATTATATACAAGACACTTGTTAAAGTGGCTTTCAACCTTGGAAGAGAAAAATTCTGTAAATCTGTGGCAGAAAGAATCTCAAATTATTTTCTCATTATATGTGTAAATCTCTAAAATTACATTTTTTCTACTTTTTCTTTGCTTTCAGAAATTGGAGGAAAAACTAGAAGCTCAGGAAACTAGAAAAGGATTGGTAATAGTTGTTTTGGTTTATATGTTCTCTTATTCTTTCTATTTTTAGTATCATGGTTTCTAGGAACTAATAAGTGAGCATTGTCTTAAATCACTGATAAATTAACATATTCCACTAAGAATATTGAAAGGAACAAAAGCTGTATTGGATTTGCTAAACTGATGCAATTAAGTTATTTATTCTACAAATGCAGTGAATATAAGAATTGTTCATTCTTTCAGTTACTTAGGTTCATTGTTAGTTACTGTTTGTTTTATATGCTTCAGTTCTAGCTTTTTATTTGTTTGGTTTTTGAGATAAGGATTCACTGTGGTTGACCTGAAACTCAATCTCTATCCTAACTTTTTCTCAACCTGAGGCAACCTTTCCATCATACCTTGGGGTATGGAATTATAGGCAAGCATTAGCATATTTATATTTCACTAGTCTAGAGTATTAACTCATTCCTTAAGTGAACTTAGATGTGTTAAGATATTTTTTGATATTTATATACTACAAAATGTATCTTCATGATCATTTACATATTTGTTGACTAATGAAGATATTTATCTATTTAAAACTTTTTTGATATCTGTGTCATGGGTTCGCTGTGCTAATTCACTGGGTGCAGAAATACCTTTTCTCTTTTTGTTGCTAGTATGATTCTACTAGCATTCACAAGAAAACAAAAACAAAACAAACAAACAAAAAAAAAACCAAAGAGCAACAACAAAACAAAACAGCCAGCCTATTTTTATATGAAAATATTTTAAACTGATGAATAGGTTTTAGTAGGTCTAGAAATTTGTGGCTTTCTTGCTTATATTCAGAATTTGTTGCATTCAGATTACTTTCATTAGGAAAGTGATATGTGTAGATGCCCTGGCCCATGAGGGTCTTCAATGTAGACCCAAGGAGGGAACTGGAGATTTAGGGACAAGAGACATAAGGAAGGAGAGCAAGTCTAAAGTGCTGATCAAACTCTCCTTTATTATGCACCAAAATCATTTATTTTGAAGAATTACATTGGGAGGGGTACTACCCAGGTGCAACAGAATGTTCTGCCAAGCAGGATCTGTTGCCTGGGTGACCTTTCTACTAGGCTAGCTACCTGACCACAGTGAGATCACCTGATTTCTGGGAAAAGGCATCTATCCTGGTAAACAGAAACCTAGGCCTAGATCTATGCAAAATGGCATTACTCGGGCTAAGGGAATTTTTTAATTCTTTTGGCTCCCAGAATGTACAGAATTCTCCAATACTTTGATAGACAAAAACACCAAGTTTCTTCCCAATTTCTGTGTACCTGTTATACATTATGATGATTTAACTCCCTTTTGTCTTCCCTCCCCTTTTTCTCTGCAATGTTTCTCTTTACTTGCTTTTCTGTTCTTTTCTATTCTTTTTTTTTTCCTTCTTAGGATGATTTTGTTAGTGAATTTGGTTATTTGAATTATTTTAGTATATGTTTTGAGACAGAATTTTTCTATGTAGTTTGATCTAGAACTTTCCCAAATGGTTGGATTACAAATCTAAAACAGTGTTCTTATTTTATTAAAATTATCTTATATAAATTCTTTTTGTTCATCTGATTAATAACACTAAACTTTATACCATTAGTCCTTTATTAAAGTGTTTTTTCACTACATACAAACTCCTTATATTTAGTTTATTTAATATATAATTTTATGCTGTACCTGATTTCCCATATAACAATTAAGTTTTACTTTTGTTGTTTCAGTTCTATCTACATGATACAAGTTCATCAGAATTTTATCTTAAGTATATCAAGGGTAAGTAAATCATTCTACTTATTATTCTTGTGAGATTTATTATTACTATAATTGTTGATCATAGGCACTGTAATATGTCATTGTTATTATTCCATTCACATCATATAAGATTTTATAATTTAATATTTACTTATATGTATACAAATCTGTATTGATTTAAATTATTCTTAACTATTTCCATATTAATACTTTTCTGTTAAACCCAGGAATAATAGGACACGACTGGGTCAAAGTGTAAACTTGAATATCACTTCCACTGAAATCATGAAATCTTATGGCTGAAGGTAGATAGCCTGATGGGTTCAAGTCATTCTCTTACATCACAGCTCTGGTTTCTATTTAAAACCAAATGCAGGTGAAGTGTTGTAACCTTTATCATTTTTTTTTAGATATGAGAATATTGTTGATTCTCTCTTTAAATTTCATTTACTTTTGCTGTGTGATTTGAGTTATATGGATGGATTTTTGCCTTAGAGCTTATATTCTCTTTATTGGTATTTTAGAAACACATCAATCAATAATGAAATTTTGTGACTTTCAAATGATGTAACAAACAAGTTTTTAGTATTTCTAAACACAGAAAAAAACATATTGGTAATGAAATTATTTAAATTAAATTGTAGTCTTGTAATAGTTTTTTTTTTTTTTTTTTTTTGCTTTTGATGTGAATTTTAAGTCATAAATCTCATGAAAGGTTTTGTTATTTTATTTTTTTCCTCATATTCTTGGAGTCAACAAGCCTAAGATATCAAGTCTCATCCAGAGCACTTCAGAGAAATCCAATATGAGAGACATGTATTCTTTCAAAGCAGTATAGACAATGTACCTTTAAGTAACTTCAGACAAAACTGAAAAGAGTTGGCCTGTCTCTGTTTAGACAGGCATTAACTCCTCCTATTCACTCAGAAGTTGTCCCAGGCACGGCTAAACTATTTGCACTGCCCTAGTTTTCCCATCCACGCTGTTCCATAGAACCCTAAACTAACAAGATGCACATTCCATTTGCATTAGTTCAACACTAACTGTAGGCTCATAAAAGCTATTTCTTTTATGCCAAGTGAGTTATTGTAGATCGAGATTTGATTTCCATGATTAGACTAAGTTCTCTTTTTCCTAGTATTGATCTCTGCCATGATGCTTGTGCCATGTGTGTTCTCATACATGCTAATGTGGCATGTGTTCTATACATCAATAAATATATTGTTGATTAATTCACCTTTGAGACCAAAAGTCATCCTATCTTGGCTTCCAAATCCTGTATTGTGTTGTTGAGTTTGAACATGTAGATGAGCTTTAATATGTGATCCCCCTGTATCCACCTCTGGATTGCTGGGATGACAGTCATATACCATCTCATCTAGGTTTGCAAATATACCTTATATTCCACTTTCCTCTATTTTTCTCTATCCCTATGGTCCTGTCTGTAGTTTCCTGTGATGGGGAATTAAAATTAAAACTACTGGCTGTTGTAAGAAAAGTAACAGAGAAAGTTTTGCAGTGCAAACAGATGAAAGATGGAAAAAATGGCTCAATATGAACCAATTGTTTTGGATTTACTGCATTAATGATTCGTTAGGATAGCTCTCCTTCTGGGCACATCTGCTGGTAGGATGCGCATGATCTTGGTCATGGTTCCACATCCATGCATGTTTAGGAAAACACCAACTGTAATGAACCTGTAGAGTTGAACAGAAACTGTGTTTGGATCCTTGACGAAAATAGAGGAACAGAGTGGAGGATTGAAGCGATTATAATATATCATGCAAATGTATGAAATTTTCAAAAAAATAAATAAAAATATTATTTATAATAAACAATTCCATAATCAAGCCAGTTATATTGAATATTACATAATGATATGATGAAAATAAAACAAGAAATATGTAACTACAATGTAAGCATTTCTCAATCCTGAGAGACATTGTAAAAAATGTTTTTAAATTGAAAAAAAAAAATCCAGGAGAATGTCCTTTGTGCTGTTCCATAAAGGAGTGGAAGAAACTCCTAAAACAAAACAGTAAATGCTGTAGGCAATGCCCTTGGTTTCACCCCAGAATTTGGAAGGGATGTCTCTGTTACTAACGAAACCACACAGTTTGGACAAATAACTTTGAGAAGTTGAGCTACATCTGACTTGGAATTCTGCTTCTTAAGGACTAACCCTAATAATGCTGAACAGGGTATGAAACTGGCAAAAGAGAAAATCAGTCAACTGTAACTGTATGCTGTAAACAACAATAACGAAAATATGGCAATATATTCTAAAACATACAATATTGGAAATTACATCCTTATAGCTCTATGTTTAATTAAGAGGAGCTTAACAGGAGATATGTAATGCCTGATACTGTAAGCTTAGTCCACTACTCCTTCCATGGACCACAGAAGACAACCTATTTCTGCTATTAATGTAAACTATCATAATTCCTAATAGCTTGCTGCACAAAAATTACTGCAACTCTCACCTCTCAACAAAGATGCCTATTTTTTTGCAGTAGCAGACACAGACCATTACACACACACACACACACACACACACACACACACACACACACACACAAAACCAAACACAATAATAATTAATAAATTGTCAAGAGTTTGTGAAGTGGGAAAACAAATGGAGTGAAGAGAGAGAAGAAATGATAGAAATACAGTACTCTTATATAAATTTCTTTTTAAAAAATCTTAAAAGTGTCTGAACCTCTACTCAGATGGCTATAATGTTCAATTGCCCATAAAGATTACGACCTGTTTGGTTGTGAGTGGACACTGGGACTCTGCATATACACAATGGTAAGTCATTTGCATTTCACTGTCACCAAACAACAAAAAAGCTGTTAAGGGAACAAAGTTATATTTGACCTATGAGATATGATTTTTAACTTTTATTTTGGTAATATTTAGTTCTTTAAAATAATTTAATTAGTCCTTAATTTTAAAATGTATTTGACATTATGCTTAATCTTTACACACCAAGAACACTTTGACTATTTCCAGGTTACATCTTGTTTTACATGAACTTTATGCTCATTGTAACTAGTAAGATTTAAAGGCATACCATCAAACCTTTAAAAAAAATCCAGTACTGACAAAATGTATGCATATACTTTTATGCAAAAATGCTTTTAAAATCTGTACATTTATCTTTGTTTTTTAAAATAAAGCTGTTCAATTAAAAATGTATTTGAAATTAACATGCGATGTAAAATGCAATATAGACATTCTCTAGTGGTGATCAATGCCTATGAGCAATCGGGCTGTCCTTCTGTGTTTAGTCTTCAATTGTAATTCACAGCTACATCTGTAGTACTTGGTCTTGGACTTTCTTAAGATACTTTGAGGGACTCCTAGTGAAGGGTAGAGTGACGACACTCAGCCACACTGGTGGTTACCTAGACTGACCTTCCTATAATGAATAAATATGTTTTGTAGGAAAATAATCACACCAGTGAGTTTTTTACATAAAATATCTTTCTTCTAAAAAAAAAACAAGCTTCCTTGATCTTCCCTTTGTAGTTATGAAATGCACCAACCCAACACACATCATACAACAGTGAGTCAAGCAATCAAACATATGTAGTTTGGCACCATCTTGTGGAAGCTTTGTAGTTTGCAATTTTACCTTCAGGTAGTTCTGGATTCCTATAAGTTTTCACTTGTATTACAACCTTAAAAGAAGAAAGGCATGTTTTACATTTAGTTGTTTCAAGAAATGCACTTATAAAACAAACATGAATATTTTATTCAATTAATATAGCGTAGCATATATATTAAATTGTATATTAGTGGAAATCACTTTTCATTTCTCTTACTTTGCTAGTTCTTTGAGAATTTAAATACGTGTTTAAAAATTTATTTATTTTTACATCTGGACCACAGTTTCCTTTACTTCCTATCCTGAAAGTCCCTCCCTGGCCACCTGCTCACTTTCACTCTTCATCCCATTACTCCAGCTTCCTTAAGAAATGGGCTTTCACTCCTGGACCCTATTCCAGTCACATCAAGCAACACCAGGTTCACACATCTTTACATGACACTTTAAGCACAAGCACGCATATATGCACACAAATAAATAACATCAAAAAAAGATAAATACAAATAAATAAATAAATAAATGAATAAATAAATGAATAAATAAATAAATAAAATTCAGTGCCATTTCTGTTGCCCATATAATCTTGGAGTCTATACAACTTATCAAAGCCTTAAAGAAAACTGCCACACTGTTTCCTTTTCTGTGGCTGTAAGATCTACTTGTATCTTTGATAATGTTGAGATTTCTTATACACACACACACACACACACACACAGAGAGAGAGAGAGAGAGAGAGAGAGAGAGAGAGAGAGAGAGAGAGGGAGGGAGAGAGAGAGAGGGAGGGAGAGAGAGAGAGAGCCCTCCCCTCCATGCTGGGTATTCATCAGAATCGAGACTGCACAAGTCTTGTGCATGCTGTCACAACTGTAACACATGTAGGAATCTGCCATGCTGTGTCCTGAAAATGCTCTTTCCCTGTATTCTAATTCTTAAAATTTTCTCTTGGCTTCCATTAGGATCCCTGAGCTTTGGCAGGGAGATATATGATATAAATATTCTTCTTTCAGTTGAGCATTCCCAAGTCTCTTATTTATTCTCTACATCTTAAATTGTTATGGGTTTCTGTGTTAACCATCCAAAAAGAAGCTTTTGATATGAAAGATAATAATGTACACTAACTTAAATATAGCACTAAGTCATTGGGAATCAGTTTGATACTACTTCCATTAGCAGAATAGAGTAGGTTTTCCTCTAAGACTTATGATCAAGCAATGGATTCTTGGTCCCAGTAATGGTGACATGTTTCCATTACTATGAAGTAAATTTTTAAAGCCAAATTTATGAAATGTTCCCACTTTTATTAATTCAATAAATGCTTTGTAGAGATACTAAGTGAGTTCCACCAAAGTTCTAATGTACATGCTTGATCAACTTGATAGTATTTGGAGTTGCTATGGATTCTTAGAAGCTGGGACCATGTCACTGAGAGTGTGACTTGTAGTTTTGCTTTAAAAACATAAATATATACCATATATAACACATTATGGGTTCTAGTTTCAATAGAAATGCTAATATAGCTTGAAGATAAATAAATGAGCATTATTAAGTATGTATGTCTTAAAATGCAATTCATACAAATTGAAAAACATAATGTTAGAAATTTGTAACTGTTTGAAAAGAGAAGAAATGACGTTTAGTTATCTTGTCAAGGTTTACACAACTATCGAGTGTATGATTTAAGGTGCAGTATCTAAATTCTGGCTTTAGATCATATGTATTTATACATTCACTTATAAAGTGAATTTTCCCAAATAGAAAAAATTCATTGCCAGGATATCATGACAGTTTATATGCTTTCTCTTTGTTTACAAGCTGTATTTCTAACATGGAATATGGGTCTCAAATTATCTCTTTTATTTCTAAAAGAAGTAACATCTTTATATGTTTAAATTTTAAATATATTTTACATTATGAAGCTTAATTATAAAAATGCTTCTCTCCAACAAAGCATATTTATTACATATATAAAGCATTATAAACTGGCAAATGCTGTGCCTAATCATTTACAGTTCTGGAGATTAATAACATTCATTTGCTGTCACACTTTCCAGGCATAAGAAAGCAGTTCACAATCTCACTGGGAATCCAAAAGTATTTCTGAGAAACATAATTCAAATCCTATTATATATTTTTTTAAAAATTAGCACATAAATAAAGCTGTCTTTTTTCTCTTCTTCCTAAGTTACAATTAAGATGAGTTAATGAAGTCATTATGCCACTTACTCATTCTAATCATTTATGTAAGACATAACCTGTTACTTATGATGGATCTGATCTTTTATACATCATTAATGGAATTCTCTTCTGAATTTTAAAGTGAAAAAAACATTTATATTAGCTGCTTTATCATGTATCTGGAAGAAACTGAGTTTATATGATGTTTGCTTAAATATTGAATATATTTCACAATGAATATATTTGATGAATATATTTTACTTATGGCCATATCCAAGCAAGCATGGTGCAGGATTTGCTGAGAGTTTGTCATCTTCATCTGAAGACTACTAGAAGAATACTGGCTTCCAGTCAGCTAGGATAAGTCTTAAGCCCACATCTACAGTGATGCACCTATTCCAATGGGACCACACCTACTAAAAATGACATTTCCTGGGCCAAGCATATACAAACATCACACAGGCACAAAGGAGGGATCTATTCAAATAAATCAAAGCCACCTGACATAACCACCTGATGTTACCACTTGACATAACTAAATGACAAGAGATAAGCACAAGAACATAAGCAACAGAAACCAATGACAATTTGTACAATCAGAATCCTGCTCTTCCACCTCAGGAAGACTTGGATATCCTAACAAACCCAAAAGCAAGACTCCTACCTAAAATCCCATCTCAAAAAGTTGATAGAGGACCTGAAGGAGAACATAAATATCTTCCTTAAATAAATCCTACAAAGTCATGCAAACTGCACAACTGTCTACTTAACAATAACTAGGTCATAAAAGAAATAAAGAAATTAAACACTATCTAGAATTTAACAAAACTGAAGCAATAGCATCATACCCAAACATATGGGACACAGTGAAAACAATGATAAGAGGAAAAGCCATAAACTTGATGCCTTTATAAATAAACTGACGAGATCCTACACTTTCAACTTAGTAAGATATGTGAAAACTCTAGAACAGAAAGAAGCAAAAATACTCAAGAGGAGTAGAAGGCAGGAAATAGTCAAACTCCAGTACTAAACAAAAACAAATTAGCAAAATCAGAAAAGAAAAAACAGACATAACAACAGAAACCAAGGAAATTAAATTAAAAAAAAAAAAAAAAAAAAAAAAAAAAAAAAAAAACACCATCAGATCCTAATACAAAACCCTATGCTCAACAAAATTGGAAAATCTAGATAAAATGGATGTATTTTTTTAAACTGATACTAGGTACCAAAGTTAAATCAGGACCAGATAAACTATCTAAACAGTTCCATATCCTTCAAGGAAGCAGAAGCAGTGATTAAGAAGTCTCCTAGCTAAAAAATGCTCAGAGCCAAATGATTTTAGTGAAGAATTCTATAAGACCTTCAAAGATTACTTAGTATGAATACTTGTTGAACTAGTCCACAAAATAAAAACAGGAGAAATATAATCTAATTTATTCTATGAAGCCACAGTTACACTGATTCCTAAGCCACACAAAGACCCCAGTAAATAAAGGGAACTTCAAAACAATCTCACATATGAATATCGATTCAAAAATATTGATTCAAATTTTTACAAATTGAACCCAAGAATACATCAAAACAATCATTCATTATAACTGATTAGGCTACCTCCAAGGAATGTAGGTATGGTAGAATATATGGAAATCCATAATTACAACCCACTATATAAACAAATTCAAAGAAAAAAATCACATAATCATAATCATGTGTTCTGAAAAAGCCTTTGACCCAGAACAACACCCATTCAGGTTAAAAGTCTTCAAAAGATCAGAAATTTAAGGCACATACCTAAAAATAATAAGTACAATATATAACAAACCAACAGTCAGCATCAAATTAAATGGAGAGAAACTGGGAACACTCCGACTATAATCAGGGACAAGACCAGGTTGCCCAGTCTCTACCTATTTATTCACTACAGTACCCGAAGTACTAGCTACAGTAACTAAACAGTCAAAGGAGGTCACATGGATACAAATCCGAAGGGACTCAAAAATTTTAACCCAGAATTATCACAGTCTAAAGGAAATATAGGGACAAAAATGGAGTAAGGGCTGGAAAAAAGGGCATCCAGAGACTGTCCAACTGTGAGATCCGTTCAATCAATAGCATATCCTGACACTATTGCTGATGTCAAAATGTGCTTACATACAAGTCTGGTATGGTTGTTCTTCAAGAGGCTCTTCTATAATCTGACTGACTAAGATACCTATATATACTAACAGCCAACCTGTGGATTGAGCCTGGAGACCCTAATAAAATAGTTAGGGGAAGGGCTGAAAGATCTAAAGGGAACTGCAACCCCATTGGAAGAACAAAAGTGTCAATTAACCAGATCCCTCAGAGCTCCCAGTGATAACCCACAAATCAAAGAGATAAACCACCAATGATCATGGATGCTACATATGTAGCCGAGGACATCATCATCTCCCATCAGCGGGAAGGGAGGTACTTGGGTTTTTGGAAGCTTGATGCTGCAGAGAATGGGGACACAAGAAGGGTGAGGCAGCAGTGGGAAGGTGAGTAGGGAGTACCCTCTTAGAGGCAAAACAGGAAGTGGATTGTGTAAGAGGTTCAGGGAGTAGAGACTGAAGGGAGATAACAGGTGAAATGCAAACAAATAATTATAATTAATATAGATAATAATAATTAATGTAAACAAATAAAATGACATGGGCAAATGGGATCTCATAAAATTGAAAAGCTTTTGTGAGGCAAAGGACACTGATAATAAAACAAAACAGCAACCAGAAGATTGGGAAAGGATCTTTACAAATCCTATATCTGATAGAGAGCTAATATCCAATATATTCAAAGAACTGAAAAGTTAGACTTCAGAGAATCAAATGAACCTGTTAAAAATGGGGTACATAGCTAAACAAAGAATTCTCAACTGAGGAATACTGAATGGCTGAGAAGCACCTAAAGAAATGTTCAACATCTCTAATCATCTGAAGAAAGCACATCAAAACAGCCCTAAGATTCCACCTCTCACCAGTCAGAATGGCTAAGATCAAAAAATGAGGTGACAGCAGATGCTGGAGAGGATGTGGAGGAAGAGGAACACTCCTCCATTGTTAGTAAGATTAGAAATTGGTACAACCACTCTGGAAATCAGTTTGTTAGTTCCTCAAAAAATTGGACATAGTACTACCTGAGGACCCAGCTATATCACTCCTGGTCATATACCCAAGAGATGCTCCAACATATAACAAGGACACATGGTCAACTATCATATTCACAGAAGCCTTATTTATAATAGCCAGAAGTTGGAAAGAACCCAGACATTCTTCAACAGAATAGATACAGAAAAATTGGTACATTTACACAATGGAGTACTAATCAGCTATTAGAAACAACGACTTTATGAAATTCCTAGGCAAAAGGATGACACTAGAAACTATCATCCTGAGTGAGGTAACCTGGTTACAAAAGAACACACATGCAATGCACTCACTAATAAGTGGGTATTATCCCTAAAGCTCAGAATACCCAAGAAATAATTTACAGACCATATGAAGCTCAAGAAAAAGGAAGACCAAAATGTGAACAATCGGTCCTTCTTAGAAGAGAGAACAAAATACTCACAGGAGGAAATACAGGGACAAATAATGGAGCAGTGAAAGAAAAAAGGGTCATTCAGAGACTGCCCCACCTGGGGATCCATCCCATGTGCAGCCATCAAACCCAGACACTATTGCTGACACCAAGAAGTGCTTGCTGGCAGGATCCTGATATGAATGTCTCTTGAGAGGCTCTGCCAGACCTTTACTGATACAGATGAGGATGCTTGCAGCTAACAGTTGAACTGAGTATGGGGAACCCAATGGAGGAGCTAGAGAAATTACTGAAGGAGCTGAAGGGGTTTGCAACCCCATAGGAAGAACAAAAATATCAACCAAACAAACCTTCCAGAGCTCCCAGGGACTAATACATACAAAACAAACGAGTACTCACTCAGGGACCCATGCCTCCAGACACATATGTAGCAGAGGATGGTATTGTCTGGCATCAAAAGGACAAGCTTTTGGTCCTGTGAAGGCTTGTTTCCCCAGTATAGGGGAAAGCCAGGAAGATGAAGTGGAAGTGAGTGGGTGGGAGTAGGAGCATCCTTGTGGAATCAAGGGAATGGGGAAGGGAAATAGAAAATGGAAAAAAGGAAGTGACATTTGAAATGTAAATACATAAAATATCCAATAAAAATGAAGAAAAAAGGATAAAGTCTTGTCTGTGTGACAATATGGGTGATCCTTGACATCAGTAAATAAAATAATTAAGGCACATGAAAGTATTTTTATTAGTCAGCACATTTAGAATAAAAAATGCTGAACTAGAAGACAGAGTGCTGATTGATTACAAGAGAGAAGAGTCTAGTTGGGAATGTAGAAAAGAAGACCTTCTGAATGTTTACAGAGCTATGTACTAGGAATGTCATCCACTGATACATTACTTAGTGGGTGACTGAAGAACACATTGTATATACCAAGTAGTAAAGAGGACATCCTTGAATCTTTTTCCTTCAGAAAATCAGTAAAGGGTTTTGAGGTTTTTCACACTGCTCGGGAATGGACTGCAGTTCTATGTATATCCATGAGATAGCAGCATTTCAATAATAATCAGCCATCTGCACAGCAGCCCCAACATATGCACTGAATTCATTTCATCCCACAAAGAGTTCTAATTTAATGATAAGAAATAATAAGAAAGTAAAGGAAAGAAAACGCAAAAGAAAAACAGCCAATTATTAGAGACAAATTTCTATTTGGTTCCTCTCATCGCTAGCAAACAAAAAATAAACATAATTAAAAGGTTAACATCCTGAGTGAGATAACCCAGTCACAAAAGAACAGATATAATATGCAGTCACTGATAGTGGGATGCTAACCCCAGAGGCTTGCACTCCCCCAGAAACAACTCACAGACTGTATGAAGTCCAAGAAATAAAACAAAAAATATACATATATTTACAAAACAAGAAGACTTTGACTATTTCCATGTTGCGTTTTGTTTTGCATGTACTTTACGCTTATTGTAACTATTAGGTTTTCAATGCATACTGTCAAGCCCTTGAAAAAATCAAGTACTGACTAAAAAAATATATTCACAAAAAAAAAGGTTAACATTTCTGATATTTTAAACCTATTACTGTACTAAATTCTTTTGATAATAAAACTTGAAAAGAAACTGACATAATTATGCTTCTATAAATGTTTGCTTTTAACATATCTTTAGAATTTCAAAATACATTTCCATATTGCTTCCCCTTAGTTTTCTCTCATTCTCATTTTAGAAAGAAGAGAACAAATAAAACATACCTCCTCAGGTTAGTTATGAGAACAAGCCCAATGCAAGAATTCAGTCTTAGAGATATTTACTTTTTAATCTACTTTACATTATGAAAAAAAGTTAAAATCATGTAATGAAAATAAGGAAGCAAAGATCAGAGAATAAAAAACAGCAATATGCCCTATCATACCCTAGTGACGTTCAGAGAGAGCAGATCTCTCAGGAGTACTAAGCACACAAGAGATCCAAGGTGAAACCACCATTGTTGCCCAAAAACCAGGCCCAAAGGAGACCTGCAAGGTCCCACAAGACCTAGAAACCACTGAGCATCCAGGGACAGGATCTTTCCAGCTTCCATTTGTGCTGTGTCTTATTCTGTGCTGCAGCTCTCCAGACCAAGTCATAATCAGTACACCATTACCACCAAGAGAAAGTAGGTCTTCCGGGAGTACAAACAAACAAACTATCAAAGTGAGACCACCACCGCTGCCCAAATAGCAGGCCAAAGTGGACCTGCCCACAGAACCTAGGAACCACTGAGCATCCAGGAAAAAGATCCTACCCATTTCCATCTGCATCAGGGCCTGACCCTGTTCCACAGCTCTCTAGACCACAGTACCACGCAGCACCCCAGTCCCACTCAAAAAGAGTAGGTCTCCCAGGACGCACCAAATATCACAGGACTGACCCTGTGCCACAGCTATCAGGACACCAGTTCCACCCCTCACTTCAATCCTGCACATAGAAATGTCTCCTAGGAGGGCTAACACACCCAAAATTAAAGGAGTGCTGCCACGCCTAAGACCAGAAGCTCACAGACTCAGAGGCTCACATGAGAAAAAAACTCCAGTCAGAGACAGTAAAAACAGTTATCACCAGAGATATCCAGATGCCGAAAGCATTCTTGAGAACATAAAGAAGAGAACCAAAGGCTACGTGGCATTGTAACAACACAGTTAACCCACCTCAGAAAATTGGACATAATACTACCTGAAGACCCAGCTATTCCACTCCTGGGTATATACCCCAAAGATGCTCCAACATATAACAAAGACACATGCTGTACCATGTTTATAAAAGCTTTATTTATAATAACCAGAAGCTGGAAAGAACCCAGATGTCCTTCATCAAAAGAATGAATACAAAAATTATGGTACATTTACACAATGGTGTTCTACTCAGCCATTAGAAACAATGACTTCATGAAATTCCTAGCCAAGTAGATGAAACGACATATTATCATCCTGAGTGAAGTAACTCAGTCACACAAGAACACATATGGTATATACTCATTAATAAGCAGATACTAACTCCAGAAAGCTCTGAATACCCAAGAAACAATACGAAGACCTTATGTAGCTCAAAAGGAAGGCCAAAATGGGTATGCCTTAGTCCTTCTTAGAAGGGAGAACAAAACAATCATGGGAGGAAATACAAGGACAAATAGAGAAACAGGATTGAAGAAAAGATCATTCAGAGGCTGCTTCACCTTGGGATCCACCCCATATGCAGCCACTAAACCCAAGGCCTATTGCTGATGTCCAGACTTATTTAATCACAGGAACAAGATAGAGATGCCTCCTCAGGTGCTCTGCCAGAGACATACAGATAGAGCTGAGCACACTTGCAGCTAACCATCGGACTGAACACAGGGACCCCAATGAAGGTGCTAAAGAAAGAACTGAAGGAAGAGACCTATGGCTTTAGTTGCATATGTAGCTGAAGCTAGCAGTGTCTGGCATCAATGTGAGAAGAGTCCACTGGTCCAGAAAGGGCAAGTTTTCCCAATGTAGGGAAATGCCAAGGGAATGGGGTAAAGAAGGTGATTAGGAGGGAATGCACTTTCTTGAAGACAAGTGGAAGGGGAGAGGGAATGGGAGAGAGGTGGGGCAAGAGACTAACATTTCAAATGTAAATACGGAGCATCTAATGAAAAATAAAAAAGTTAATATTTAAAATATAATAATTTTGCAATTATTTTGTCCACAGGCCTAGAAATATGGGATGCTTGAAACTTTGAGAAATAGTAATTGTTAACTCCTTTTGGGATGTCATTATTCTTTTGAATTTGATTTGGCAATGATTATACAACATCTTTTGTTCTACACTTTTTTTGAGTATTAACAAAAGATTGGGCCAAGGAAAGGGCAAGGTAACATGAGAATTTGAAGAGTAAGTGACAAGAGAATTTGAGGTGTGTTTGGAGAGTCTGTGTGTGTTGAGTAATAGGAGAGTACAAGATGTGTGTTTGAGATATTTGTGAGGTGTGTATAAAGAGTGTGTGTGAAAGTAAAAGTGGAATGACCAATGGTATGTATGAGTGTGGGAGACTGAGAAAAGAAAAGCAAAATGAGTAAAGCAGAATGAGCAAGAATATGCAGAGTGTGTACTGCCTCAAGCTGCAGGTGAGTGAGAAAGAGCAGAGAGCGCAGAAAAAGCCTGGAAAAATAGCCTGTCAGTTTTTACCCAAAAAGTAGTCTGTGTTTATTTATTATGTGCCTTCCAGCAATCCCTGCTTCCATTTGAGAACTCAGATCCTGTATCAAGGCTAGACAACTACACAAAACCAACAGAAAGCCCACATACACATGAAAGCAGAACAATGCTCTACTCAATAATAACTTGGTCAAGAAAGAAATAAAGACTTTTTAGAATTTAACGTAAATAAAAACACTACATACCTAAACAAATGGGAAAAATGAAAGCAGTGCAAACAAACAAAGTGCCTACAAAAAGAAACTAGATAGAGCATACACTAACAGGTTGGCATGACACCTAATGGCTCTAGAACAAAAAAAGTAAAAACACCCAAGAGAAGTAGACTATATACTATATCTGCAAATAGTAATATTTTGACATCTTCCCTTCCAATTTCTGTTCCTGTGACCTTCTTTTGTTCTCTAATTGCTCTGCCTAGAACTTCAAGCACTGTATTGAGAGGGTAGGGAGATAGAGGGTAGCCTTTTCTAGTCCCTGAATTTAGTGGGATTTCTTCATGTGTCTCTTCACTTAGTATGATGTTGGCTACTGGTTTACTGTATATTTCTTTTACTATGTTTAGGTATGGACCTTGAATTCCTAATTTTTCCAAGACTTTCAACATGAAAGGGTATTGAACCTTGTCAAATGCTTTCTCAACATCTAATGAAATAATCAGGTTGTTTTTCCATTTAGTTTGTTTATATACTGGATTATATTGATAGATTTCTATATATTGAACCATCTATGCATCCATGGGATAAAGCCTACTTAATCACAGTGAACTATCATTTTGACAAGTTCTTAGATTTGGTTTGCAAGTATTTTTGAATTAATATGCATGAGAGAAATTGGCCTGAAGATATCTTTCTTTCTTGAGTCATTCTGCGACTTAATGTATATGTGTAATTATGGCTTCAGAGAAATAATTATGTAGTGTTACTTCTGTTTCTATTTTGTAAAATACTTAGAAGATTATTGGTATTAGGTCTGCTTCAGTGGTCTCATAGAATTCTATACTAAACGTATCTGTTCCAGGGATTATTTTTAGAGGGTAATTTTAATGACCGTTTCTATTTTTTTAGAGGTTATGAGACTGTTTAGATGGTTTATCTGATATTGATTTTACTTTGGTAACTGGTATCTGTCTAGCAGATTGTGCATTTCATCCAGATATTTTTATTTTTGTTAAGTATATGCTTTTCTAGTAGGATCTGATAATTTTTTGAATTTCCTCAGTTTCTGTTGTTTTGTCTCCCTTTTCATTTATGATTTCATTACTGTAGATACTTTCTCTGTGCACTCTGGTTAGTCTGTCTAAGGGTTTATCTATCTTGTTGATTTTCTCAGAGAAGCAGCTGCTAGTTTTGCTGATTCCTTGTATAGTTCATTTTGTTTCTACTTAGGTGTACTTGCTCCTTTTTGTTCTTTATCTTTCTAGTATGCTGTCAAACTGTTAGAGCATGCTCTCTCCAGTTTCTTTTTGGAGGCACCCATTGACATTAGTTTTTCTCTTCATACTCCTTTCATTGTATCCCATAAGTTTGGCTATATCATTCCTTCATTTTCATTAAAGTACAAAAAGTCCTTAATTTTTTTATTTCTTCTTTGACCAAAATATTATTGAGTAGAGCATTGTTTGGCTTAAATGTGTATGTGGACTTTCTGTAGTTTTGGTTGTTATTGAAGACCACCCTTAGTCCATGGTGATCTGATAGGATGCATAGGAGTATTTCACTCTTCTTGTATCTGTTGAGGACTGTTTTGAGGCCTAATTGTATGGTTAAATTTGGAGACGGTACAATGGGGTGCTAAGAAGAAGGTATATTCTTTAGCTTTAAGATGAAATGTTCTATAGATATCTATTAAATCCATTTGTTTCATAACTTCTATTTGTTTCACTGTTTCTCTATTTAGTTTCTGTTTTTAAGATCAGTGCATTGATGAGATTGGGGTGTTGATGTCTCCCACTATTTTGTGTGTGGTGCAATATTTGCTTTGAACTTTAATAAAGTTTTTATATGACTATAGATGCCCTGGCATTTGGAGCATAGGTGTTCTGAATTGAGAATTTGTCTTGGTAGATTTTTCCTTCAAGGAGTATGAAGTGTTCTTTCTTTTGTTTTCTTGAGAACTTTTGTCTGAAAGTTGATTTTATTTCATATTAGAATGGCTAATTCAGCTTGTTTTTCAAGACCATTTGCTAGAAAATTGTTTTTCAGCCTTTTACTCTGACATAGTATGTCTTTCTAACAGAGGTGTGTTTCTTGTATCCAGGAAAATACTCTCTTGTTTACATATCCAGTCCATTAGTCTAAATCTTTTAATTGAGTCCATTTATATTAAGATATACTAAGGAATAGTGATTGTTGCTTCCTTTTATTTTGTTGTTAGAGATAGAATGTTTGTGAGTCTATCTTTTTGGGTTTGTTGAAGAAAGATTTCTTTCTTGCTTTTTCTAGGCTGTAGTTTCCCTTTTGCATTGGAGTTTTCTATCTATTATCCTTTGTAGAAATGGATTTCTGGACAGATATTGTTTAATTTTTTTTTCATGGAATATCTTGTTTTCTCTGTGTTAATTGAGAGTTTTACTGGATATAGAGTTTACTGGGTATAGCTGGCATCTGTGTTCTCTTAAGGTCTTTATGACATCTGCCTGGGATCTTTTGGCTTTTAGGGTCTTCCACTTCCTGAATGTTTTCGGTTAGGAGTTTTATGCATTTTGCATTTTCTTTGACTGTTGTGTCACTATTTTCCATTTTATCTTCTGTTCTTAAGATTCTCTCTTCTGTTTCTTGTATTATATTGGTGATGCCTGCATCTATGATTCCTGATCTTTTTCCAAGGTTTTCTACCTCCAGGTTTGTCTTCCTTGGTAATTTTATTATTTGTATTCTCCTTTTTAGATACTGGATGGTTTTATTTAATTCCTTTGCCTATTTGATTATTTTTCCGTAATTTCTTAGGGGATTTTCTTATTTCCTCTATAAGGGCTTTTATTTGTTTACCTGTGTTCTTCTGTATTTCTTTGAGGGAGTTATTTGTGTTCTTCTTAAAGTCTCTTGTCTTTATAAGATCTGATTTCAAATCCAAATCTTTCTTTTTTGGTATTTTGTTGTAGACTTTCTGTGGTGGGAGAACTGGCTTCTAATGATGCCAAGTAGGCTTGGGTTTAGTTGCTTAGGTTTTTGCCATTCCCTCTAGTCAGATGGTTATCTCTGGTATTATCTGGTTTTGCTGTCTCTTACTTGATCCTGTACCTTCTCTGGGCCTGAGAGGCTATAATCTTGGGCATGAAAGGATCCTGATAGTCTAGCATTTTCATGGCAGGACTTATGTATGAAGGGCTGTGGGACAACCTTCACTCAAGGGTATATATCTAGACCAGAAGAATCCTGTTCCCAGCGGCTGTGTGTTCCTATGCCCTGTGCAGTCTTGGCCTGTCCTTTCTTGGACAGTTATTGGAGAGAAAGTGGTGGACTTACCTGTGGTCTTAGGAATGGGAGCACTTCTGGGAGAGCAGCACTCTCCATGAAGGATTTGCATAAGGAGGGCTGTAGGACAGCCTTAACTCTTGGCTCAGATTGAGACCTGAAGGTTTATTTGATTTTAATTTTGACAAATAATAAAATTAATGTGCATGTTTATTATTTGACATGCATAAATATTTGAAAGTGGTTATATTATTTCTAATAAAAATGGTAAGTCAACTTCTCTCATGCATTTCTGTGCAATAGTTTCCTATATTTGACTCAATAATAAGCTGACTCTTTTATCTTGGAGATGAGAGACAATTTTAGTCAGTAACATTATTGAGTAGTCATTAATCAAGTAATTTTATTACAGTCAAATATCATTTTTCAAGCAAATTAGAGTTCAAGTCCAACATATATAATAGACATTTTGGAGTCTAATTTTGTAATCTAGAAAAAAATGTTTTGAAGTCTTAACTCTAGTAACTTAGACTATGTTATGGCTTAAAATCAATAAATTTAATAGAATAATCAAGTTCAAAGATTGATAGTGAGGATCATTTTTCCATAACTCATTTTTTATAAAATAAAAAAAGTGAATATGGAAATAGACACATCTAGATGCAGGGTGGGATCACTAAACACATCAGCAAGGTCACATGTAACAAAGAGATGGAGAGATGTCTAATAACCTCAAGACAAGAATGCCAAAATAGCTGCAGAAAGGGATATGTCCCATTGCAGGTTTCAGAGTCAGCAAGTCATTGCCAGCTCTAAGATTTATTTTTCATTCTAGATTCAAAACTGTGAGACAATTATTATTGGTTGGTCTAAGCTAATACATTTATTACATTTCTTATACAAACTATCTTAGTCAGGGTTTCTATTCCTGCACAAAACATCATGACCAATAAGCAAGTTGGGGAGGAAAGGGTTTATTCAGTTTACACTTCCACATTTTTTTTTTTCACCAGTGGAAGTTAGGCCTGGATCTCAAGCAGGTCACAAAGCAGCAGCTGATGCGGAGGCCATGGAGGAATTATATTGGCATGCTTGCTTCCCCTGGCTTGCTCATCTTGCTTTCTTATGGAACACAAGACTATCAGCCCAGAAATGGCACCACCCACAATAGGCTGGATCCTCCCACTTTGATCACTAATTGAGTAAATGCCTTACAGCTGAATCGCATCGAAGCATTTCCTCAGCTGAGGCTCCTTTCTCTGTGATAATTCCAGATTGTGTCAAGTTGACACAAAACCAGTCAGTACAATTGACCTCTTCTCAATTTGACACATAAACATGTGACTATTAAGCCAACCCTTAATTTATTATTCATCCCCAAGATCTTAATAACCTTAAGAATTCCACAGTCTTTGTAACATCTTACATATTGAAGTTCCAATCCTTTTAAAATATCCAGTCGTTTTTAAAATTCAACGTCTCTTAACTGTGGCTGCACTAAAATATTTTTTTTTCCTTCAAGAGGAAAAAATACCAGGACACAGTCACAATTGAAAGCAAAGTCAAACTCTAATCATTCAATAACTGATATCTACTGATGAACTTCTAAGCTTCTTTAAGAGCTTGAGTAACTTCTCCAACTCTGCCCTTTGTAACGTACACCTTTTCTGCTAGGATCCAGCTGCCTGTTCTCCACGGCCACTGCTGTTCTTGGTGGTCATCTCATGATACTAGGATCTCCAAAACACTCCTGTCCTCCTCTGCAACTAGGCTTCCCCAATTGTCCCTAATAGTCTTCAGGGTGCCAAGCCTCGACTTCCTTGCATGGACCCTTTAGTCCTGGGGCACTAGTTGCAACTGAGACTGCACCTTCACTAATGGCCTTCCATGGCCTCTTACGGTGACAAGCCTCAGATGCTATGAGGCTTCATGCCTCCAAAACCAGTACTACCTGAGTGACTTATACATTACCAAGTCCAGCTACAGCACAAGGTACAACTTTGGCTATTTCTGGAACACAGCTTTTTTGTGCTCTTAAAAAACAGTTCCCAGATTTCACCTCAGTGATGCTGGTCTCTTCTTAATTACCACTCATTTCTTAGCTCCAGCTGATGAACATCAATAGTCCCAATAATGCAAAGGATATGTTTTAGTAGTTCTGGTATCTTGTTACTCACAGATGATTCTTCAGCCCCAGCTAACCAAAAACACAGAAAATTCACAATCAAAATAGCAACAGCTCTGATAAGATCTTTAATCTTCCCTCTGAAATTTTACAAGCCAGGCCTCCATCTTCTGCACTATACTCAACATTATCATTCAAGCTCCTACTGAACATCCCACAGAGCTCTTAACATTCCAATGGCTTTTCTAGCTCAAAGTTCCAAAGTTCTTCCACAGTCCACCCCAAAACATGGTCAGGCTGTCACAGGAATGCCCCACTATGCTGGTAACAATTTGTCTTAGTCAGGGTTTCTATTCCTGCACAAAATATTGACCAAGAAGCAAGTTGGGGAAGAAAGGTTCACTGGCTGATTGGTTTGAAGTTAGGGAATTAAATTTATAAACTGTATCTAGAATATTTCTATAAGTGTTTAATTTGTGTTCATGTGTATGTTTGTGTACCTACTTTTCTACTGGTGTATGGGGGTGCCAGTGGATGACAAAGGTAGGTCAAAGCCTCTGCAAATGAAATTTCTAGCAGTTTGTAGCCACCTAAATGGGTGTTAGGAACCACATCAAGATCCTCTCCAAAATCAGCAAGTACACATGGCTGCTGTGTCTCTCTCCAGCTTCTATGTATGTATTTTTACTAGGATATTTTGCTTTAGGGTAACCAACTGTGCTAAGTTAGTGTCCATTTAGGTTGATCAGTTTATCATTTTATTCAATTGTATTGTAAAGATACAAGTTTGGATTGTGATTATATTAATAATTTTCATGTGGATATAAAAACTAAGAATTAAAGATAGTTTATTAAAGGATAATAACACTTTGGACCTTTATAAGCCATATGTTTTTTTAAATTAAGATGCCTATGCTGAATTGTTCTATGAACAAATATTCATTTAATGTGAAAGTTTAGAAAGCTGGACAGTCTATTTCCACTTCAGTGAGCACACGTATTGTCTGTGTAAAGCCTCTGCTTTTCTGCTGTGCACCTACATGGATAAGCATATTCTTTCTCCTCCTTGCAGTGCGTCCTAGCCTCTGAAGTGTTCCATGACCCAAGCCGGGGGTTTCTTCTTCAGTTTGTTTTAATAATAAAACATATTACTGGCATATTCTAAGTCCTTCTGACAAATGAGTTCAGTAAGAAGAGGAACAAAGATGAGAGCACTGCTTTTCTTGCTTGTTAGCTTCCCAACACCGCAGGGTACAAAAACAAAGTGAACTCACAATCCTAATTGCTCTTGTGATCATATGCTTGTCTTGTCAGTAGGAAGGTTGGCAGCTGCTTTCTTCAGCTGCTGATTAGCACTGCATAAAGTTGGAAACCACAAGATACAGTTTTGTGTGTTTTTGTTTACTCTTTAATTTTTTTGCATTTTTGAATATTTTATGTATTTACATTTCAAATATTATCCCCTTTTCTGGTTTGCTTTCTTCCATCCTCCTTACCACTGCTTTTATAAGGATATCCCCCCCCCCATACACTCACACCTCATCACCCTGGCATTCCCCTACCCTGAGGAAACAACTCTTCACAGGACCAAGGGTTTCTCTTCCTATTGATGCCAGAAAATGCCATCTTCTGGTATATATGTGATTGGAGCCATGGGTCCCTCCATGTCTATTCTTTGGTTGGTAGTTTAGTCACTGGGAGCTCTAAGGAGTCTGTTTAGTTGATATTGTTGTCTTTCCTATGAGGTTGCAAAACCCTTCAGCTCCTTCAGTCTTTTCTCTAACTCCTCCACTGGAGACCTGGTTCTCAGTTCAATGGTTGGCTGTGAGCATCCACCTCTGTATTTGTCAGGCTCTGACAGAGCCCAACAGGAGCAATAATATCAGCCTTCTGTCAGCAAGCACTTTTTGTCACCATGAATAGTGTCTGGGTTTGGTGGCTGCATATGGGATGGATATCCAGGTGGGGCAGTCTCTGAATGACCTTTTCTTCAGTCTCTGCTCTATACTTTGTCTCTGTAT
Organism: Micromys minutus; assembly: GCF_963924665.1. NCBI lineage: Eukaryota > Metazoa > Chordata > Mammalia > Rodentia > Muridae > Micromys > Micromys minutus. The sequence goes on along the minus strand of NC_137981.1, from coordinate 38,842,322 downwards.
TTCCTCCTGTGTTTTGTTCCCCCTTCTAAGGACTAAAGCATCCACATTTTCAACTTCCTTCTTCTTAAGCTTCATATGGTCTGTGAATTGTATCTTGGGTATTCGAAGCTTATAGGTTAAAAACCACTTATCAGTGAGTACATACTATGTGTGTTCTTTTGTGACTTGGTTACTTAGTCAGAATGACATTTTCTAGTTCTATCAATTTGCCTAAGAATTTTATAAAGTCATTGTTTTTAATAGCTTAGTAATATTTCATTGTGTAAATGTACCGCTTTTTCTGAATCCGTTCTTCTGTTGAAGGACATTTAGGTTCTTTCTAGTTTCTGGCTATTATAAATAAGTCTACAATGAACATAGTTGAGTATGTGTCCTTATTATATGTTGGAGCGTCTTTTGGGTATGCTCAAGAGTAGTATCTGTGTTCTCAGGTAGCACTATGTCCAATCTCTGAGGAATGCCCAGACTGATTTCCAGATAGGTTGTTCCAGCAATTCAACCAAGAATGGAGAATTTTTTTTTAACTTAAGGACAAGAAAGAGTCAAAATATCCCTGTTTAATGTTGTTTTATATCTGTAAATTATTTCATATCAAAATAAGTGTCATAAAAATGTCAGGGTTTCTTTACATATATTTTAAAAAATAGGTATATTCAGTATGCCTTCTTAGTTACAACATATAAAATGGATACTTTTTCAGCTTTATTTTATCAAGAATGCTGAGAACATATATATAATTTAAAAAGTCATGTTTTATATTGAGATCATATTATAAATATGTAATTGAAATAAGATTTGATTTTTACACAGAATTATTATTATCTGGAATAAGGATGCTACTAGAATAAATTAATAAAAGGCTAAGGTAAGAGTTCAGTAATACATATAAAGTACATATAAACTTCTTTGGCTTGCATACTTTCTAAAATGGTATTTAGTGTGTTCCCAGTTAGAGTTTTACATAGGAAACCAGGATACTTAAACAATACTTTGGCAAATGCCAAAGCACAGGACAGGCAGAATATTCTCTTCACAGCTTCAGGAAGCACATTTCATAGCCTAGTTTTCCACACTTTTATTTCCTTGTCTACTCATTCTCTGTGCAATGGTAGCTGAATTCTTTTTGTATCTTCTAAACTCTGACTTTTGTGATGTTTACTGTATTATGGTGTAATATTTTTTAAAAAGCTCATTATCTTACATGTTCTCATAATTTTATAATGTTCAAATAAATAAACATATTGCCCTTGGAAGAAAAATTAATGATATTTTATTTTAAAGTTAACAAATGTTACACATACACAGACACACACACATATATATAGGTATATATGCATATGTATAAATATATATACTCATATTATATACACCATAGTTTCTAGATACTTACTTTTTAAATTATGCCTAAAATTAACTGATCTGATTTAAGTGGACTGTAAAATGAATAACATTTATTTTAATTATTCATGGATTTATAATTTACTTTTTTGTGTTTTTCTAAACTATTAACATGTTAGGTAAATTCAAAACCAGTTTTATCCCCTTTGCCATATTTTTTTTGCTTTTTATATCACAAGACCTAAATTTGTGAATTAATATGTTTTTGTATTAGCTACGTGTTGATAACAATATTAGCTGATATTTATTAATGACAGAAAGGAGAGGTTAAAATTCACTAGATAGGCATAAGAAGTTATTTTTCTCAATTAAAAAAAAGTCTAACAACAGGGATTGCTTGCTGCCTAAATATTTTTAGGAGTCTAATCAATCTACCAGGGTCACACTACAAGAAAAAAACAAAAACATAAAACAAAGAAACCAAAAAACAAAGAACAAACATCTCTCTTCACGCACCTGCCAACTTAGAATAATTTGTCATCTTAGAGGGTCCTCTTCCCCTTCAAGGCTGGGATTCTGCCTTGAGTGCACATATAGCCAATTTAGGTCATGATTTGTTACTTGTTGCAACCTGACTATTTATATGTCTCTATGTTTATTGTCATTTTCAAAAAGGTTCTCTGATGACAGTATGAAAATATGCTAAGCTATGAATATAGTCACTAAGTGTTAGTATAATATTGTGTCTATTTAGAAGAATAATAGGAGTAGATTCACTAGGGTCTGTTGTTTATCTAGACGCATGTTCTTCACTCTGGCTATGGTGCCAGTTACTCATATCATTCTATGAATCAGGCTCTAAGTACAATTACAAAAATATTAGTTACTCCCATAACATTTATTCAACTATTGTACCAGAAGTCAAATATTGCTGGATCAATTGTTATTAAAGCTTATATAATAATGATGTTGGAAAGACTGACTGTTACTTTTCTCCTCTGCTAGCTTACATAGGACCTTCAAGCGCTTTGAAACATAATCAGTAAAGATGTTTCCAAGTAGGGATCGGCTTGATTTCTCTATGTTTTATGCCTGAAGTACATTGTTTTCAACAATAGAATCTCAACATCAAGAGACTGATGTTAATTTTATTAGGGAATAGTAATCTACTGTAGGTGGTATTTTTTTATTTGTGAGTAGATATACACAGGTTGCTTTTATTAATTGGCACTATGATAAAAACATTTTTGATAGACTTATTTTAGTACTGGAAATATTTGAGCATATGATATTTGTACTTTAATTTATTTTAGGCCTCACCGTACTCTTCCTTAATGGCTGTATTAATCGGCATCCTGCAAACAGTAACAATGAGATGCCTTATCATGTAGCACTTGAAGTCTTTAATCTTTGTCTTGAATTTTATTAGAATGTGGGCTTTATTTGTGCTCCCTAGTAAGATCATGGTTTTGAGTATTTTTTACAACCGTTTATTGACTAGTTAAATGTCTTTCTTTCTTTTAGTGATATCTATTTATATTCTTTGCCCTTTTATAAAACATATTATTTGGAATATTGTTGTTGATACTGAGTTTCATGGAGAATTTAAATTACTGAATCCAGTGGGTGGCCAGATGACCTCTAAGTTAGTGGTCTTTTGAGTTACCCAAATTAGCTCTACATCAATCACCATTTTGGCATTTTTGTTTATTTACAGATACTAAATTTTATATTTCTCTAGTAAGAAGGTTTTTTTTAATATTCAAGCAATTATGAATTGACTAACCCACCAGAGGAATACTAGATATTTCATATAGTATAATACCAGTAGGTCATTTCTGTGTTTGACAAATGACGTTTGCTAAGGCTGAAAGACCAGTAAATACAAAAGAGAAGTGCAATAATAATGACCTTATCAATATTGATAACTTTTTTATTTCTTCATTAACAGAGGTAATTTTGACAGTCTTATTATAAAGTATTTAGTAAATATTCTGCAAGTAAGTATGATATTGTTATATTTAAATGTTTGAAAACTATGTTTAAAAACATAGTTAAATTCCTAACTGAATTATCAATTTTAGGTAGGTGAATTAAGTTTAACCAAACTGTTGAAACACAAATAATGCAATTCTTAATTATGAGATAAATACCTGAAAATTTTGACCTTGGCCTTTAAATAAAGCTTTATAAATAATTTGAGGAAATATTTTTATATTATGCTACAACTTTTATACATTTCTCACTTGATATTTTTACATTTTCTCCAAAACACTAGGCATTGAGTTGTGAAGGACAGCAACAGAATTCAGTTTAACATGGGATGTCTTATTGAATTTTTCTATTGAATTGTTTTGAATTTACTTGTTCATGTAGCTATTCTTTATTTGAAAGCCATGAGGCATCAACCAATGCTATATGGGCAGTTTGGTGGCAGACATTGTCTCATTATAATTGCAGTGCAATTCTCTACACAAATCACATATGTTCAGTACAAAATTTCACAACCATTTAAAGCTAGAAAACATTCCATGTGCCAGCAATAGTTCAGTTAGCACTGATCTGCAATGCGTCCTCTCTGGATGTAGTACAAAATTATATATATAATGTGTGTGTGTGTGTGTGTGTGTGTGTGTACGCGTGCGAGCACGCGCGCACGCGCACGTGTGTGAGCGTGCGCTCGTATGCCAGCCTGGAGCTCAGTCAGCTTCTTGTCAATGTAGGATTTGGTGATCTTTACTATTTATTTAATGCTGCACGTTCACAGCTAGGTGGCATCAGATTTCTGAAATTTTTACTTGCTTCTTTCCATCATCAAGGATGTATGAATCCTGAAGAAGTCTGTATTAGAGAATAGCTTGCCAGAAAAATAAGTGAGTATACATAAAGGCAAAACCTGGGGAGACAATAGCTCTTCCTTTTCCTATAATCAAGAAAGGAACTATGAAATATAGTGGAGCTTTCCTTGCTAGTGCCTTAGATGGAGGTGCATAATCATATGTTTGTGAAAGAAATTAGTATTTCATGAACATGTGAATAATCATAGAAGTCATAACAGAGCAATTTGAATCTATTGTGGCTCTAGAGATCAGCTAAAGAAAATATGAGGGAAAACACACACAAAAACAGAGAGAGAGAGAGAGAGAGAGAGAGAGAGAGAGAGAGAGAGAGAGAGAGAGGAGGGACGGAGGGAGGGAGGGAGTGGAGAGAGAGGTTAGAGACAGTGTCAGAGACTTGTATCACAAGACTAGCTAGCTTTCAATCATTGGCTAAGAATTGTTATTTCAAGCTGCAACAGCCAGTCAGGCACGGAGACTTATGCCTGAAATTTCTGTACTTGAGAAGCTAAAACAGGAAATCTACCTTGAGTTCATCATAATTAATCCAAGGCTACCTTGGGACACATCCCATCCACATAGGATGCATTGACTTAGCAGCAAGGTTACTGAGTTGGGCTTAAATGTATTTCTACCTGTCTTTAGTATTAATTTGAGGCAGAATCCAGTCCTTGAACAAATTTTCACTGATTATTTCCCTTCCTCTCTTTGGTGTCCTTGTTTTCTTGCTCTGTTCAACATTTTATTTTATGCACTATTAGTACACATAAATATAAAATTTATCTTTTCTTACATCTCTGAACTGACATACTCATTTGCACATATCTTCTTTCTACTTACAGAGGTAATGGATCTGCAGAATTTAGAAAGGTCTTCCTCAGAGAGCATTATGTATGTATTTGTTCATGTTAATTCCTTTGATTTTTAATATAAAAATTATATGAGGCAAGATATGTATATGTGTGCATATGTGTAGTGAAAGCATATCTGTCAGGAATATATCAAAGTCAATTGCCATTCATCTTGTTTTCTGAGATATGGACTCTTATTTAGCTTGGAGCTTATGTTAGTTACTTTCTGTCCCTATAAGTACAATGAACAGAATTACTTGGGATGATGAAGTTGTAGTTCATCCTAGAGTTCCGCCTAACAGCAGATCATCACAAAAGAAATCAAATTTGTAACTTAAGACAGAAGCTGAAGATGGGAATGAAAGCAGAATCACAGAGTAATACTGCTTTCTTGCTGGCTCCCCATGACTTGTTCATCCTGTTTTCTCATACAACTCATGAGAAACTGCCAAGAAGTGAGACCAGCCACAGTATGCTTGTCCTTCTACCATCAATCAACAATCAAAAGCATCCTACAGGCAGCCACAGAGCAACTAATGGGAACATTTTCTCAGGTGAGCATCCTTCTTTAGTTTGTACAAGGTGACAAAACAAGGAATACAATGCCACAATCAACACAGAGATCAATGTTTAACCAGAACCTGGCAACCACAACTCCAACATCTTTCTCATCAGGTCTGGAGTTACAGGTGTGTACCAATACCTCTATGTTCTTCTGTGTCTTCTGGGGCCACACCTGAGGTCCTCATGCTTGTAGAGTTTATGAACTGAGATATATCCTTAGAATTCCACGTTAATATTATATATAGGAAACCATATTAATCATTAGGCTTATATTTCTGTGCCTGTACATGTACCATAGCCTGCAAAGTAACCCAGTTGAGTTTATTATCTCTTTTAACTATGTGGTTCCCAAGTATTCAAATCAGTTTGTAAGATTTTGTGGCAAGTATTTTTATCTACTGTTTCATCTTCCCAGTCTTCATATTTTTAATTCATCTACAGAGCTCTCTGTATAATGTCCATGTGATCTATTTTCTATAAATGTTCACAAAATTATTACTAAATTCTGACCAACTTTAAATTATATTAGGTATGTCTTATATAGGGTTTAGATTGTTGAACATGCAACTTTTATTAAGGCAAGCATTTAATTAAGGCTGACTAACAGTTTCAGACTTTTATCCATTAGAGTCATCTAAGGAAGCCTGGCAGTGTGTAGGAAGAAATGGTGATGGAGAAGTAGCTATGAGTTATATATCTAGACTTGCTGGGAGGAGGTAGAGACTATGAGTCATAGACCTGGCTTAAACCCAACCCCCAGTGGCGAACTTCCTCCAGTGGTGATACACCTACTCTATAAAAACGGCATCTCTTAATACTCCCACTCCCTATTTATCTAGGGAGCCATTTTTATTCAAATCATTACACTTGGTCCAATAAGCATTAGCTCACTCTATTCAATATGTATATATCATGCTACTTTGAATATTTTTTAAAACTATAATTGTCATCCATGTACACAGTAACAACATTGCTTTTCTCTGACATAATATCAATTTAAAGAAGATGAATGGATACAAAAATTGTGGTACATTTACACAATGGAATACTACTCAGCCACCAGAAACAATGACTTAACCAAATTCTTAAGAAAATGGCTGCATCTAGAGAATATCATCCTGAGTGAGATAACCCAGTCACAAAAGAACAGACATAATATGCAGTCACTGATAGTGGGATGCTAATCCCAGAGGCTTGCACTCCCCCAGAAACAACTCACAGACTGTATGAAGTCCAAGAAATAAAGAAAACAAAACAAAACCAAAAAAATATTTACACAACAAGAAAACTTTGACTATTTCCATGTTACATTTTGTTTTACATGTACTTTACGCTCATTGTAACTATTAAGTTTTCAATGCATACTATCAAACCTTTAAAAAAATCAAGTACTGACTAAAAATATATTAATATAGTTTTATGTAAAAATTATTTTAAAATCTGAAAAAAGTACTAACAAAAAATGTATAATTTTAAGCAAAAAATGTTTAAAATTTGTACATTTATCTTTGTTTTGTAAAATAAAGTTGTTTAAAAAAATAATATCAAATGCCTCTAAATGAATATGTATCTTCATATATGTGTAATTATATCCATGTGTGTGTGCATATATAAGTATGCACATATATCTAAGAAATATATAATAGTAGTTCAATATATAATTAATAAGACTTATATTCAAAAAGAAATCAATAATTAATGAAAATAATTACTTAGAAAAATCATAAAAATTGTCATTAATCTTATATGGAAATAAAATTCTAATTTCTAATTCCAAGCTTACAGTGGTGGACAGAATTGTGTCTGTAATGGTGGCTATAGTATTAACACCATACTTTGAGAATTTCTCCTTCTGATGGTTAACATTAAATTTAAAGTTTAAACTTCCTATGCTTGATTTCACTCTTCAGACTCTAACCTGTAGGCTTTTATCACATATATGCTGTATCCAAACAGACCACTCTCTATTGTTCCCAGGCATTGAAATCTTACAAATTTGCTGACTTAGCAAGAAGGTATGCCACAAGACTGTTATTTCTGCCTTTGTAATCAAACATTTTTACATGTATCAATGGCTAGGATAACTGCAAGACATATATGCTAAAATTAGACCCTGCCTACATATAGGCAGAAAACATGTAAGCTTGTGGGGATTGACCTAATATTAATTAGACTGGTATGATTAGATGCTACCTCTTGGAAATGCTTTCAGTTGCAAACTTGTTTCTATGAGTATCTGACACCAGTATTTAACAAAACTTCTTTTGATTAAAATTTATATATGATTACGGTAATTTGTAGAGTGATTCTATACATACAAGAACTATAATACTACTACTAGAGGTGATATAGGAACAAATGGAATCAATTTCCTTATAAATTTCTTTAAATTTAAGGGTATGATTTTTTAATATCTGGGTTTATTTATTTACAAAAGAAGAGAGAAGCATAAAGAGAGATCAGATGCAGAGAATGAAGGGGTGAACCAGAGATCTTAGGAAGCTTCTAGAAACCAGAGCTTCCTTCAAAACATCAAGAAATAATTGTTCTCTATTGTGTTGGCTTGGACCAGAGGTAACTGTTTTCAGTTAAGACAACACATAAACGTTGTCAGAAAGTTGATTATCATTTCTTACAGCAGTTACAGGGAGCTACTTGCTACTCAGATAATACAGACATATTTCCCTCTCAGCTTTTACCATATAGCACACATAGACACTTACATGTAATGATTGTTGTCACGGAAGCAACTCAGAACATGTTTTCCTTGAATTTGATAAGGGACATTTACTTTGTAACAATGCCCTGACACTTCAGCATCTGTTCCTCAGACTCTGTAGTTTCACATTCCTGGCTGTCCAAATTGCTGCTTTCCCTTTCTCCACCAGTGCTCAGTTTCCTTTCTTTTTTACAGCAGAGTTTAAGCATTAATCTTTCCTGCTGTTGCCCATGTTTGCCACAGATATTTCCTTATTGATGTACCACCCACCGTCACAATCACAGGCAATATTAATCACAGTCACCAGATATAAAGAGATGAATTGCTTTCCATAGATACAGAAACTGGACATTTTTACAAAGAAAAAAAAGTGTTATAATACAAATAGGAAATACATGTACTACTGAGTATTCTTTTTACAAAAATATGTTTTCAGTTAAGCACAATCTAAAAAGATTATTTATTGCTCTGCTTATATGAAAGCAGTGTATCAGTGTTCTGTTTCATATGAGACAGTTTGAGGTATAGCTCTATTGTAATGTACTTGCTTTGAAAAAATTTACTGATGCTCCTTCTGCTGCTATAAAGTCACATCACCAAAACTTACATTAAATAACCATAAGCTTCAATATGTAGATATAGAAGTTTCATTAAAAGAGAGAGAGAGAGAAAATCAAATAAATCAAAGAAGATCAAGAGCAAATAGATTACTATTTGCCTAGCAAATAGATTACTGAAGATTTATTCTGAAAGTTATAAAATGTTGAGAAATTGCCTTATTCTCTCTTTTTTGAAATCAATAGATGCAGCTTAACTAAACATGGTGGGACAGGTTCTTGATAATATTTCTTGTAAGGGTGAAGCAAGAAATTTCTGTAAGATACAGTCTGTCCTGAGCAAGAAACTCAGATTTTGTCTTGAACACAACAATGAAAATAAATAAATATAATAAAATCATCTTTGACTTATACTAGTATGAATAATCATCCACCAACTAAGAATAAAACAAAACTTTTGAACATAATATGCAATTAAAAATAATGTGTGCTACATAGATGTAGACTTGTTCTATATTTAGAATCTGACTAAGAAGGTATAATAATGTAAAAATGTCAACTCGTAGAACACATTATTGCCTTAAGTAAGCTATCTCATCCAGGCAACAGACTGAGAAATTTATCAAAATGCAAAGTGATAAAATTGAAGTCACATCAATGCTAAATGATAATAATACAAGATTTATTTATTAAATAAAAATGAATTGATTAAAAACTTTATAGAAAAAATCACATATGTGAACACACACATGCACATATTTTATCCATTCGTTTACCTCCATCATATACATGTAGACAGCTAAAATATGCATACATGAATTATACTTATTAAGGTAAAAAAGAAAAGTTATGTAACCAAATATTTTGTTAAATATTACTGTAAGTAATTTTAAAGACTCACAAAACTGCAGATTGAAGTGTACATGTAATAAATATAAAGGGTATAAAGCAGAAATAATATACCACAGGCAAGTATCAAGACCCCCAAGACTTCAATATTCCCTACTCATCCCAAACATGCAGGATAAATACATTTTTATATTATGAACTACATAGTAGATACAATCTCCTGTTTTCAAGAAATCCAAAATCACAAGATTATTAGGTGTATTTTTTATCATTCTGTTCACCTAATTAGAAAGTATGACTTAATAAAGGAAATTCATACTATATCATATACTTTGTTCTAGAAAATGTACACAAATATGATGTTTCACAAATAGAATCTTTTAATCATTAATCCAATATATATTATAATTAACAATCATTAAGCCAATATATATATATATATATATATATATATATATATATATATATATATATATATATATATATATAATCTAGCACATTATATTCTTATCTTAGATAATGGCTAATTAGGACCACAGTATCAATGGCCTCTGCACACAAGATAAAACAGTACTGCATACCACCCAAATGTTACCCTTAATTCTTAACAGCTAAAATCCCTATTTGCTCTTACAGAGGATTATTCTCAATTCCTGGCACCCATATGGACACTCACAGCCCTGTAAATGTACCACATTTTCTGTATCCATTATTCCACACCCCAGTCAAAAAAGAATATTTAACAGATATAAAAAGATTGAAATAACTCTATGCATTCTATCAGATCTCCCCAGACAAATGCTGGTTTTCAATAAAAACAAAAACAAAAGAATGCCAACATACTCATAGAAACTGAATAATTCTTTAGTCAATGATAACTTGGTCAATAAAGAAATAAAGAGATTAATGACTTTGTACAATTTAATGAAAATCAAGGCACAACATTTCAAAACCTATGGGACATAACAAAGGCAGTGCAAAGAGGGAAAATTATAGCTCTGAGTGCCTAAAAATGAAATTGGAGAAAGCATACACTAGGAGCTTAACAGCACACCTGATAGCTCTAGAAGGAAAAGAAGCAAACATGCCCAAGAGGAGTACATGGCAGGAAATAATCAAACTCAAGGTTGAAATCAATGAAGTAGAAACAAATAGAAGTATATAAAGAATCAACAAAACTAGAATTTAGTTCTTTGAGAAAATCAACAAGATAGATAAACCTACCCTCTCTATATCAGTTCAATATAGTACTGGAAGTTCTAGCTATGACAATTAAACATCTGGGGGTCAAAGAGATAAAAATCAGAAAGGAAGAAGTCAAGGTATCAGTATTTGCAGATAAAATGATAGTATACATAACTGACCCCAAATGTTCTACTAAAGTACTCTTACACCTAATAAACAACTTCAGCCAAGGGATTAGATATAAAATGACATTAAAAAAAAAGCAGTAGCCTTTCTCAACACAAAAGATAAAGGGCTAAGAAAAGAATTAAGGAAACAGCACTATTTACAGTAGTGACAAATAATATAAAATATCTTGGTGTAACTCTAACCAAGAAAGTTAAAGATCTGTATAACAAGTTCCTCAAGTCTATGAAGACCTCAGAAGATGGATCTTCCATGATCATGGATCATTAGAATTAGATACTAAAAATGGCTGCCTAACCAAGAACCATCTATAGATCCATTTTGATCCCTATCAAAATTCCAACCCAATTCTCCATGAAGATCTGAAGAGCAATTCTCAACTTCATCTGGAATAACAAGAAAGCCCAGGATAGCAACTACTCTGGAAATTAATATGGCAGTTTCTCAGAAAATTAGGAATAGCTCCACCTGAAGTACCAGCTATACTACTCCTGGGCATATACTGAAAAGATACTCCAGCATGTAACAAGGACATTTATTTCACTATGTTCATAGGAGCCAGAAGCTGGAAAAAGCCAGATGTTCTTCATATAGAATAATGGATACAGAAAATGTGGTACACTTACACAATGGAATACTATTGAGCTAGTAAAAATGATAACTTCATGGAATATGTAGGCAAATGGATGGAACTATAAAGTATTATTCTGAGTGAGTTAACCTAGACACCCCCACCCCAAAGAAAACATTGTGTGTACTCACTGATAAGTGGAAAATAGCTTAGAAGCACAGAATATTCATGACATAGGGCACAGACAATATGAAGCTTAACAAGAAGGCAGAACAAAGTGTGTGTACTTGAAACCCATTTAGAAGCAGAGAGAAAATAGTCAAGGAAGCAGAGGGGGAAGGGATCTGGGTGGAAGGGGGCAGGTGGAAGAATAAAGGGGAAGCAGGACCAGGTATAAGAAGAGACAGGAGAAAAGTCCAATGGGCCAGAGAAAGGAATAGAAATAAGTAGCAGTTTGGGGATGTGGACTTCAAAAACAACTTAAAGTACCAGATGCCATTGTTGCAAAAGTCTCACAGAACTGAATGGGGATGATGTTAGCTAAAATACCCAATAGCTGGATGATAGACCCTAAAGAGGCACCCTGCAGTAGATAGTCATTGACCCCAGTGGAGGAATCAGAGCTCCCCACCCATCTCAAAAATTTTAACCCAAAAATTGACTTAGTTAAGCAGAATGCAGGGTCAAAAATGGAGCAGAGGCTGAAGGAAAGAACATCCTGAGGCTGCCTCAATTGGATCTCTTTTATCTCTTCCAGCTCACAATGGATCTCTTTGATCCTTTTCCATCCATAGACAACAAACCCTGACACTATTGCTGATGCCAAGATGTACTTGCAGACAGGAGCCTGGCATGGCCGTCCTCTGAGGGACTCTGCAAGCACGTTAATAAGAAAGATGCAGATATTCATTGCCAACCATAGGACTGAACCAGGGACCACAGTGGAAAAGTTAGGTGAAGGGCTGTAAGAGATGAAGGGGATTGAAACTTTATAGAAAGAGTAATGGTATTAGTTAACTAGAAGCCTCAGAGCTCCCAGGAACTAAACTACCAACCATAGAGTCTATATGGTCTGGTCCATGGCTCCTGCCATATATGTAGCAGAGGACAGACTGAGAGACTCATCTAGCACCAGTGGGAGGGGAGGTGCTTGCCCTGTGGAGGTGTGATGCACCAGAGGAGAAAGCTAGAGGGGAGAGGTTGGATATGTGTGTGTGTGTGTGTGTGTGTGTGTGTGTGTGTGTGTGTGCCAGAATGTTAGTGTGAGATAACAATTTGGAGGTGCTAATTATTTTTTCCACATTGTGGATCCCAGGATTGAACTCATTTGTAAGACTCTAGAGTAGGTTCCTTTCCTTTAGTGAGTTCCCATTTGCTAGTCCTCTGGGAAACCATTTGAAGTCCTTCAGGGTGTAGCTCATCCTGACATCGTACATCCCTCTCCTTACAGGTTTTCAGATATTATAGGAAGACCATAGGCTACATGGTTCCTGAGACCAAGTCCAGGAGGAGCTGCATGTACTTTCTAGAAGCTGATGAAGAAAGATAACGGGACAAAAATAAAAGATGTAGCCACTCATGCTTATTGAAATGAATAATCAAAGTATTCTGTTAACATTTTAATTTGCTGTTGATTAAGCAAGGTTATGTTCCTCTCATATTTCACACAGGGAAATTGCAGAAACTCAATTTGAATATAGCCTTTTTGTAGGTCATTTTTATAGGAATGAATCAGCAGACATTTACAATGTCAAAGACATTGCAGATTGGCACTTTAAGAATCAGCTTAATGTCCAATATTTATTTGGTTGGTTTGCTTTGTTTTTTTCTAAAAAGTACAAAGTTTGTTCTTAAAAATTATTGCTTAATCCTATTAATTTTTGACTAATTATAACAATACTTATATATGATTCTGTTACAACTAGCATGAATGCTTCCCATTGAAAGAAAAAAATTCCTTTCTAGTCAACAAATTGAAATTTCTTGTCTGAAATGACAATTAAAATTCCAGTCAGACAGATTCATCAGTTGACTAGAAACCCACATTCAGAATGGCAGATCCATTTTAACCTATGCCAAAAAAGGAAAGACTGTATTTTCCTAGAGTCCCTGCTCTCTGAATTGGGGCTATCTTTCTGCCATGACTTTCTGTATGGCACAATTCATAAAGCAGCAGCTTTTGTTTTCTGTCTTCAGTTTCCTTCAGTGACAAACTCACCAGAGGCTCCATGTGATATTTTAGTGCACTGGGATTCTTACCAATTTTCTTATGACACACCCATTTTACCATGTAGCTGTTTGTGCATAACTGTTCTCTGTGGCTAGCTCAAAGTCTATGATTTCCTCTCCTTGCTCTGCTCCTCAAGGCAAATGTTGGGATTTGTAGATTTTTCTGACCTGGGGTGTTTTTATTTTAAATATTAATAAAATTGTCTTTTCTACATTTTTCTAAATGTATTTTTTGTTATTTTATTAATATAATTAAGGATTCCATTTTCCTGATAATATAACAAAACTATGGCAGGATTATACCTATATCCACTGTTTGGCTTCTATTTGTAGTACAATTAATAATCAGTTGTGTAATGAAGTCAAATCATCTAATTATATATTGAACATTGTGTACATATAAAATCTGTTTTTAAAATCCCTTTAAAATGTTTTTTTCTTGATGTAGGTGGTAATGTTGGCATAATGAAGGCTTGAGGATAGTCATGTAAATAAACACTATGTAGAACAATCAGCAAAAGTAAATTCCCCTGATTTGATATATTTCTAAGTTTATTTTATTTTTAAGCACTCATATGTAACATAATGGATCTTGAGAAACAAATTTTGTTTCTGTACAAGTCAATAATATTGTCTTGATGTTACTTAAAAGCCTTCTTGTTGTAAATTGTAGAGTTGACTGTTTGTATTTCTTTGTTGGTTTTGGAGAAGTCGCAGTAGACCCTGTTCCACAGCTTTCTGTACACAGATCCCACTGGGAGACACCTGGGCTCCAAGAAGTGCTGACACACCTGTGAGCACAGGTAAGGCCACCACTTCTGCTCTGAGGGACCCAACAGAAGCCTTCAGTACATGGGAATCAAGAAGCAGCTTGGGGGTTAAATAGATGGCTTGGCGGTTAGGAGCACTGGCTGCTCTTCCAGAGGTCCTGAGTTCAATTTCCAGCAACCACATGGTGGTTCATAACTATCTATAATGAAATTGGATGCCCTTCTCCAGTGTCTCTGAAAATAATGAAAGTGTACTCATACATAAAATAAATAAATAAATCTTTAAAAAAAAAAAAAGAAGCAGTTTGGGACAGGATCCTTCTGGTTCCTATCTGTTTACTTTTCTGACACTGTGCCACAACTCTCTAAACTCAGACCTTGATGGGAGAAAGATGGTCTCCCAGAAGTGCTGACACACAGACTTACAGGAGAATCAAGCCACTGTCAGAAGCAGCAAGGCCAGATAATACCAGAGATAAGCAGATGACAAGAGGCAAGCACAAGACCCTAAGCAACAGAAACCATGTCCATTTAGAGTCATCAGAACCTAGTTCACCCACCACAGCAAGTCCTGGATACCCCAAGACACTGAAAAAAGCAAGATTCTAATTTAAAATCACAACTCATGATGATGTTAGCAGACTTTAAAAGGTCATAAATAACTCCCTTAAAGAAATACAGGATAACACAGTTAAACAGGTAGAATCCCTTAATAAGGAAACAACCAAACAGGTGAAAGAATTGAATAAACCCATCCAGGATGTAAAAATGGAAATAGAAACAAAGAAATCACAAAGAAAGACAATCCTGGAGATAGAAAACCTAGGAATCAGATTAGTAGTTACAGACACAAGCATCACCAACAGAATGCAAGAGATAGAAAAGAGAATTTCAGATGCAGAATATACAATAGAAAACATTGACACAACAGTCAAAGAAAGTGCGAAACACAAAAAAGTTCCTAATTTGAAACATCTAGGAAATCCAGGACACAATGAGAAGATCAAACCTACCTAAGGATAACAGGTATAGAAAAGAGCAATAACTCTCAACTTTAAGAGCCAGTAAATATGTTCAACAAAATTAGAGAAGAAAGCTTTTGTAACCTATCAAAAGAGATGCCCATAAACATACAAGAAGCATATAGAACTCCAAATAGATTGGACCAGAAAAGAAATTCCTCCTATCACAAAATAGTAAAAACAACAAATGCACAAAACAAAGAAAGAATATTAAACACAGTAAGGATAAACTTCAAGAAATATATGAAGGCACACTGCTCAGAATCACACAAGACTTCTCAACAGAGATTATGAAAGCTAGAAGATCCTGGGGAGATATCATACAGATTCTAAAAGAACACAAATCCCAGCCCAGGCTACTATATACAGCAAAACTCTCAATTAACATAGATGGAGAAACCAAGATATTCCAGGACAAAACTAAATTTACACAATATCTTTCCAGACATCCAGCCCTACAAAAGAAAATAGATAGAAATCTCCAACACAAGGAGGAAAACTACACCCTGGAAACAACAAAAAATTAATCTTCTTTCAACTAACTCAAAAGAAGATAGCCACACAAACAAAATTCCATTTCTAACAACAAAATAAGAGGAAATAACAATTATTGGTCCCTAATATCTGTCAACATCACTGGACTCAAATTCTCAATAAAGACATAAGCTGGATACATAAAGAGGACTCAGCATTTTGCTGCATACAGGAAACTCATCTCAGGGACAAAAACAGACACTACTTCAGAGTAAAAGGATAGAAAACAATTTTCCAAGCAAATGGTCCCAAGAAAAGAAGTAGCCATTCTAATATCAAATAAAACCTAACATCAAATAAAAAAAAATAGAGCAATCCACCAACTTATCAAAAAGGGTAAGGAAGAAAACTTCATACTCATCAAAGGAAAACTCCATAAAGATGTACTTTCAAATTTAAATATCTATGTTCCAAATGCAAGGGCACTTGCATTAATTTTAAAAAGCTTAATAAAGCTTAAAGCACACATTGCATCTCACACAATAGTAGTGGGAGATTTCAAAACCCCTCTCATAAATGGACAGATCATGGAAACAGAAACTAAACAGAGACACAGTGAAACTAGCACAGGTTATTAACCAATTGTTTTTAACAGACATCTATAGAACATTTCATCCTAAAACAAAAGAATATGCATTCTTCTCAGCACCTCACGGAATCTTCTCCAAAATTGACCATATAATCGGTCATAAAACAGACCTCAACAGATACAAGAAGACTAAAATAATCCCAAGCATTCTATCAGGTCACCATGGAATAAGATTCATCTTCAATGACAACAAAAATGAGAGGAACCCTACATACACATGGAAACTGAACGATTTTCTACTAGATAACTTGGACAACTAATAAAGAGAGAAAGAAATTAAGATATTTTTTTGGAATTTAATGAAAATGAAGCCACAATATACCCAAACTTATGGGAAACAGTGCTAAGAGGAAAACTCATAGTTCTGAGGCCTCCAAAAAAGAAACTGGAGAAAGCATACAACAGACACTAGACAGCATATCAGAAAGTTCTAGAACAAAAGAAAACAAATACATCCAAGAGAAGTAGAAGGCAGGAAGTAATCAAACTCAGGGCTGATGTCAACCAAGTAGAAACAAAAAGAAGTATATAAAGAATCAACAAAACCATAATATGGTTCTTTGAGAAAATCAAGAAATTTATAAATAAATCATTTGCCAAACTAACCAGAGGAAACAGAGTAATCAAATTTACACAATTATAAAAGAAAAGAGAGACATAATAACAGAAACTGAAGAAATTCAAGAAATCATCCTGTTGTAGTACAAAAGCCTATACTCAAGAAAACTGGAAAATCTGGATGAAATGGACAATTTTCTATACAGATACCATATGTGAAAGTAAAATCAGGATCAGATAAACCATCTAAACAGTCCTATTACCTCTAAAGAACTAGAAGCAGTCATCAAAAGTCTCCCAAACAAAAAAGCCCAGGACCAGATGTGTTTTGTGAAGAATTTTATCAGAACTTCATAGAAGATCTAATACCATAGCTAAATGTAGTAAAAGCAATATACTGCAAAGAAGTAGCCAACATCAAACTAAATGGAGTGAAAATTGAAGCAATCCCACTAAACTCAGGGATTAAACAAGGATGTCCACTTTCCCCCACCTATTCAGTATAGTACTGGAAATCCTAGGCAGAGCAATTAGAGAGCAAACGGAGGTCAAATGGAAACAAATTGGAAAGAAGAAGTCAAAATAAATTGTGGGAATCTGAGAGTACGAATGCTTCAGAGAAGTTACTTGGGGGTTTTCCTTCAGGTTTTTTCAAAATATTTTTATTGTTTTCCATGTTGCCATGAAATATAGCTGAAAAACCGTAAGTATTTTATTCTGATTAAAAATTATTGTTAAAGTTGAAAAAGTACAAAACCTAAACTAAAACAAATTTCACATGAGTAAAAATAGTAAATTTATGCAGAAGAAATGTATCCCAGCTCTGTGCTAGTGTCTTTCTGTTATTTCCATTGAATCAATTTGGTTGACAATATTTTTTGCCTAACAACTTAGGAGGAAAGGATACAATTGTCTACATAACTTTAAGGGAACAAAAGGAATCACATCTTTCCCTGGCTGTTCTGATACTAAACATGTACCATGCTTTGACATGGTTTTTGATTTAAGATACGTGTATTCTATCTTCATTTTCTGAATCAGAGTCTGCAGAAAAAAGATACTTATAACCAGTGATTGCAGTAGTTTCTTTGTGTCATAGAAATACCATTTCTCCACATAAAGGGAACTGCTTCCTTTAAGATTTCTGCCTATAAAATCAAGGGAAAGAACTTACAAGCAAATGGATAGCCTGGTTCTTAAATTACCCTAAGAAATGCCACCTGCTACAAAATTTTGGGTCTATTTATGTTTCTTTTAATTTACTCACATATCATAATTAAACATACTATGGAGTGCCCTGGAATGTTTCTGTTATGTTAAATCCAAGTTGCAGTAATTTTATGTATCTCTTTGGAAATTTACTATGCTTGTGGTAGAAGCTTGTAGGTTCTTTCCCACTTTTTGAAATGCACAGTTCATTTTTACCTATAGGCCTTTTAAACATCCATTTGCTCCTAAAAGTATTTCCACAGATCTCTTTACAATCAAAGGCAGCAGCACTGGATTCAGTGATGCTGAAGTGAGTACTGGATACCCAAAACATAATTTGATGTCTTACTTCAGATGAAAGGGAACACCAAGAACTGTTACTTTTTAATGACTACAACTGAACTAAGTTAATGTTTTCATCTTCTTTGGGTCTTTTTATAGATTCTGTTAACACAAGTGTAAGTGTGTATGTATGTGTGAATAATAATTATGTCATTTTTTTTTCTCTCCCTTTTCTGGACATGCACCAACAGGATGTCATTTTATTCCTCTGTTCATTTAACTGTCTTTTACTTCTATTGTTTTACCTCATTCTTAGCTCACAGCTCTAAATTAGGTTTCAATTAAAAGGAGGTAAAATTTGGGGAGGAGGTCAGCCTACAAAAATTCCTTAAAATGGAGATACATTTCAAACGGAAACAAACAGAATTTCTTCCCATAAAAGTTACAGCAGAGAACCTGTGCATTGGGAGAGAGTCCAGAATTGGAAACTTCTGAGCTGAATGCATCATCTTTATCTGTAACCCGGATATATTGTTGTCTCACCTGCAGCAGCAATCTGATGGCCTGGTAAACAGCTTATAATTATATCTGAGTGACCAAGGCTCTGTTCCATCAGTAAAAAAATAAGACAACGTTTTCCAGCTGGAAAACCACTGTCATGTGTCTTACAATTAGTTAGCCTGCATGAAGAGTGGTGAAAGCATTTGCTTTGTGAATGAAAGAATATGGAGGAGTGAGTGCCTTCTGTTCTCCACAGGGAGACAAAAACCATTCCAGGAGAGCTGAGATGAAAGAGAAAGCAATGTCCAATATATTCCTGCTGCTGTTCTTGGATCTTATGAGCCTCAATGAACAGCAGTAATAATTGCCACCTTTCATGAAGATTGGTTATTGGTTTTTTTCTCTGTCTCAATCTATCATTGTGTGGCAAGAAGCAGAGTCTTTGTTAAAGCAGATGGTACTGCTGACTGGCCTCGAATCTCAAAGGTAAACAAAGGCTCTGCAGATGGGAGGCACAGTGAGAACCGACTTATTTAACCTCATGACACAAATCTTAAATTAATCATTCAGTCAGGAAACACTTAACACCACATTTATCTAAGCAGTGTGGCAATGTGGTATATAACAGAATAGAGGGGGTAAAAAGAAGTGTGTGTGTGTGTGTGTGTGTGTGTGTGAGAGAGAGAGAGAGAGAGAGAGAGAGAGAGAGAGACAGAGAGACAGAGAGACAGAGAGACAGAGAGAGACTCTTGTCACCACAGTCATGTCCTGAGGAGGTGTATCACCCATTAGAATAGTCAGACACATAGAAAGGCAAGCACAATAAAATAAGTCCGTTCACAGAGCTGCTGAAGTGACAAGAAATAAACTCTGTTTGGTGCATACAATTTATTAACTCCCTTTATATACTTGATTTCCTTGTGGCTGATATTAAAATCACTATGTATTCTGGGTATAATTAAATCCAATTTTAAATGTATTATGTTTTCCTGTGCTAAGTTTTTTTTTTTTTTAATAGATAGCTCAGCTTTAGGGAGCATATGATCTTTTAAATGCAGCTCTCAGCCCAAAGGAGATGGATATCATTAGCACAATAATGTAAGTACATCATTGGCTGTAAATTAATAGTACTAATAGTAAGCTTTATAGAAACTGACAAGAGGAGAGAAAATAATATTCAGAAACTTGGGGGTACAGTGAATTGTGGGAAATGAACAGAACTTATATGGACAACATGCTACTTTTCACAAATTAATTTTGGAGGCTGGGCTACCAGAGGTGAAGATTCTGATAGACAGGAATATCATACAGACCTGATTCTGTATAAATCTGAATGTTTTCCAGGCTGTTACCTCTATGAAAGCTGTTTGATCTGTGAGACATAAATTAGTTATACCATCATTCACTGGGAATTATCAGAAGAAAAGACAACTGGGCAAGCATAGAGCATTATACAAACAGGAAATCAGCTGTTTTTCTTGAAAACATATGAAATGGTTACACACATCCTTTACAAGGGTTTGCACTATAACATTGAAACTAATATTATTGATTTTTATGAATTACAAGATACATATTTCTAACATTGAAAAACAAGTAAAACAATGATAATGGAAATCTATGAAAATAACCAGAGAAATAAAGCAGGCCCATCATATGGGACAAAATCCCACATTACATTAGTGCACTCTGAATTCTCTTGACCACTTTTTAACTTAATGAAGACAAAACTTAAAATGAGCATCATAAAAAAAGTGGGTTTCTCTAGGCAAAATGATATTCCATTCACAAAGTATCATTGCTTTTAATAGTTCAAGAATATTTAAAATTAAGAAGGAAGACATCTGAAAATAGGCAGAGTAAATCAAAACACCTGATATGCTAAAATAGACAGATACTTGATAGATAGATAGATAGATAGATAGATAGATAGATAGATAGATAGATAGATAGAATAAGAGAGAGATAGAGATAGCCAGGAGATTATAATTTGTATCTCAAGTAGTTAGCCTAGTAAGATTCAGTGGGCATTGATACTTTCATTAAAATGTATCATAAATGTAACAATGTCAGTCTCAAAATCATTAAGTTTTAGTTGTTTCAACTCTTGTGCCAAAATTTAATTTAAATTTTAGACTGTATTAAAATTTCATAGTTCAACTAATAATACAAATTCATTTTGATTTCTGATAATTTATATAATTTATGGTCACTTAAATCTATCTCTTAATGTAAGAATATGATAATTAAATTTGTCAGGTATTTCTCAATTATATAAATAATAGTCTCCAAACAGTGACCCAGGCATGGGAAGGACAGCAAGTGGCCATGATGGCTGATGAGATTGCCCAGACTCAAGTGGCCCAGCCTGATGGTGACACGATCTTCTGCAAGATCATCTACAAGAGATCCCTGCTAAGATCGTCTTCAAGAACGACCTGTGTCTTGCTTTTCCTGACATTATTCCTATTAAGCACAAACACACTTTCTAGGGATTCCCAATAAGTATATATCCCAAATTTCTGTACCAGACGCTGATGATGAAAGTCTTCTAGTACATTTATTGATTATTGGGAAGAAATGTACTGCAGATCTGGGCCTGAAGCATGGGTATCAGAATGTGGTGAATGAAGGTACATATGGGAAGCAGTCTGTCTATCATATTCACCTCCATGTCCTTGGGGGTTGGCAGATGATCTGGCCTCCTGGTTAACCAAGTTAGGTATAATTGTTCTTCTTAGGTAGTTGGCATGCTCCAGTTAAAAGGCACACATAATTTTGCCTGGGTATGGAGAAACTGAAGAGATCATTTAAAATTCTGTGCCTAATAAAAGACGTTGTTGCACGACAAAAAATAAATAAATGCTAATAGTCATAATCAACATTAGTAGACAACTAGAGTAGCCCACAAATAGAAATTCTCAGAGCAAAGTAATAACAATCAAAAGCGTATACTTTATTCTTTTAGCTATCACTAAGAATTAAATACATTTCTGTTGTGAACTGCTGTTGTGTTTTAGGGGTTCCTGTACTCAGGTAAGATCAGGTGAAATCTTAGTCAGATAAGAATAGAGCATTGGGCAATAGAATAGTGATTGGGCAACGGAAGGTAAGGTGGAGCTGAAAGTTTTCGAGAGGGGACAGAGAGAGAGAGAGAGAGAGAGAGAGAGAGAGAGAGAGAGAGAGAGAGAGAGAGAGAGAGAGAGAGAGAGAGTAGAAGGGTAGGGGAGAAGGTAAGGGGAGGATGAGGGAGAGGAAAGGAAAGAGAAAGGGAGAGACAGAGAATCAGAAAGACAGAGATGGAAGAGACAAGATGAGACCTGTAGGAGAGAATAATGAGCCATAATTAATTGGAGATTTCTTAGATAGATGATTGAACAATGTAGGACACATCTGTTTAATCTAGGTGTGCAGCTTGTATATGTATCGACTGAGATTTTTAATTCTTTGTGGGAGCATTTTGGGGGTTGAAGATTTGATGTTATAAAACTGACTAGTAAATTACAAACCTCTAGAGTTGTCATTTTACAGGGCTGAGGGATAAAAGCCAGCAGGGTTGATGGCTTTGGAAGCAAGAGCAGTTCTGCAGCAGCTAAAGGAGGTAACCTGGGAAGACCACCACTTGGAACTCACCATGGGAATGGGGAGATCACCATTGCCAGTGCAATGGACATAGCATGGATTGATATTTTAATTATTACATGCTACATATCTCTATACTAACTGAAGAAACAAAAATGATAAACACTTTCTTAATTTTAAGATCATCATATTGTTTTTTATATAAAATATTGCTCCATAAAGCATTCTGATCACATACTGCCTTGCTGTATAATAGTCATATAGAAATTTCAAAATTGACAATATGAGATGAAAAATAGAAATACAATACAAGAGAGAATAAAAAGAACAGTTTTATGGAGAGTTATCACGGCTCTACAAACAATGGAGTTTTCTTCAGTGGCAATGTGTCTGTGTTTATGGATGCTATTTAGTGGGATAATTACAGTGTATAATGAGATAATTAGTATCTGTGAAAACTGTTATATAAAGTTCAATAATAATGGTAAAAACAAATGATGCTTTCACCCAAAATGAGATAAAGTATACCCAAGTCACTTAGTGTTTGGAATCTGAGTAGGCCTCTGGGAAGGCAAAAACAAAAAAAAAAAAAAAAAAAAAAAAAACATTAAAAGAAGCCTATAGACTTACCTCTTTTTTCACTGCAATGTCCTGTTTGCATGCAGATGTTACTCACAGATAAGATGAAATTAGGAGCTGGTAGTCAGTCCTCTCCTTGATTCCCTACCAAACTTTCAGGTGTCTCTTGCATCAGAAAGTCTTCTTATGTAAATATGCTTAAGAGCCAATGAAATGGTGAATGCAAAAGTTGAAAAGGATAAAGTAAAGAAGGAAGACTAAGTAATGTCAAGATGGGGAGTAGTTACCTGTGGAAGGTCAATACAGAAAAAATGTGTTTATAGATGGCTTAATAACAAATTAGCAATCATTATAATTATTTATAAATCATATGTATAATGAATATGAGTGAATATTAAACCAATTCATATATAGTTGAAATTATGTACCTTGGGTTGCCAATGCTATCCCAAGCAGTGATAGATGATGATCTAACAAAGAATTCTAATTCTAAACATAAGAAAATCAAAACAGAAGGTATTTGTATTATTGGTCCAAGTAGTCCAAGAATTACCCTGAACACAATGAGTTATTCTTGTGATCTTCTGGTATCCACCAGAAGTTGAAATGAAGAGAATATTCCTAAAGACATCATGATGTTTAGACATAGGACTTAGAGAATCTGAGCTCTGTCTGACCTATACTGCACAAATGAGCCTTCAGTAGACTAAAGGCCTTTTCTCCCATTGATGCCAGACAATGCGATCCTCTGCCACATATGCACTGGAGCCATGGATCTCTCCATGTGTACTCACTGCTTGGTATTTTAGTCCCTAGGATTTCTGAGGGGTTGATTGGTTGATATTGTTGTTCTTCCCATGGGGTTGTTATTGCTGATGCCAAAAAAGTGCTTACTGACAAGATCCTGATATGGTTGTCTCCTCAGAGGCTCTCCTAGAGCCATACTGATACATATGAGGACGCTTGCAGCTAACCATCTGACTAAGCAATAGAACCCCAATGGAGGAGCTATATAGAAAGGACTGAAGGAGCTGAAAGGGTTTGCAAGTACATGGAAAGAACAATATCAACTAACCAACTCCCCCAGAGCTCCCACGGATTACTCCTTTTAAGCAGACCTACATTTTCTGCACTTCTGAGTTACTTTGTTTAATCCCCTCTTCTGATTCATCTCGGTGTAATGAAAATTTTTTCAGAGCTTCAATTTTGTATAAATGTCACCATTGTTTCCAAGGTTACCTAACAGTTCAAATGCAACAAGAGAAACAAGTAGAGAGAGAAAAGTGGGAATAAAATAAGACTTTGAAACCTTAAAACCTGGCCCTAGTGACTTCCTCTAACAAAATTAAACATTACTTTGTCACATCTCAAACTTGGAACATCATTATTATCTTTTAATTTATATCACTAATTGTATTATGTTCTGTGCCAGAAAATGTTGAGTGGGCACTGGCTCTATTCTATACAATGGTTTCTCAGCCCTTATATTAATACCCTAAATCTTAATAATAACTGAGAATTAAGAACTAGGGTAAACAACAATTTAATAGATGAGAAAAACAAGTCACATTATCCACAGATAAAGCATCAAGGCCTTCATCGTACGCAAGCTTGTTCAGAACTCAACTTCAGTTTTGTTGAACTTGCATAGCTTTTCTTTCCTGGCTTTTGTGTTTTAAGAATCATGAAGTCAAAGATTATGTATACACATTTACAAATGAAACTATTCTATAAGTGAAATATTAAATTATATAATTTCCATGTCCTTTAATGAAGTTAATTCATGTGTGTTATGGCAATAATATAATGAAAATAGCAAACATAAGTTTAAAGCAATCTCATAAAATGAATATTCACCATAAAATTTTGAACATATTGTGAAGATGTTGCTTCACAAACAATAATGTTTTCTATTATCTGAATCAGTTGGAGTCTATGAGTTAATCTTTTGAAAACTCTGTTAAAGATTTTTAGATAGTGTTACTCATTCTTTCTACATGTGCTTCTTTGTGTGTGTGTGTGTGTGTGTGTTGTTTGAGAAAAGACCACACAATGTTGTAAGGGTCAAACACACTCAAAAGTCATGTGAAGATGCATAGAGACACACAAAGACAGATAAACACACAGAATGCTCACAATAGATTGGCTCAGATTCAGACACATACAACAAACTGGCAAGAGGAAAAAAATGCTGAAAGAATAAAGGAGGGAATTAAAAATTGGGTTATCTCAGATAAATATTATGGAGTAGAGTGTTTTATTTCTTTCTTTAATATGACACCAATCCATTACTAGTGATTCTGAGTTTACTAAAAATGTGTTCATACTGACCATAGTCTATGATCAACTGAAAGTCATTTACATAGTTTTCCAGCTAAAATATACAGACCCCTATCTTTTTTATAGCCAGTACTGGTTATCATTCAATGTAAATATATTATTCAAAGGGCTTTCTCTATAGACCTACTTTTCCCATCTTAAAAAAAAAATAAAACTTTCCTCATATTTTGTCAGCCCTTAAATGTTTCTTATATTTTATTTCGAAATACATATTCATTTTGCCAGACTCATTATTAAAACATGGGTGTTATCAAGACAAAAGCCACATATGTCTTTTTGAACATTGTTGGCTCCTACATAAATGGATAAATAATAGTAATTCAACAAAACCAGGCATCATGGCTCTTGTATACACTTAAAAAGCTGATGTTCAAGGACCTTGATGAATTCAAGGACACCTGACCTAGTGTCTTTTATACTGACTTCCCTATAGAGTAAGAACCTGTCTCTACAGGACCCACCCACCTCAGGTCAAGGCTAGGCCAGCCAAGTTTCATTCTCCACTCATAGTTCTAAGAAGGAGCAGGAACACTCTTTAAAAACCACAGAATGTACTGACTGAGAGTCACCTGACCCTCTGGTCCCTGAAAGATTTACGATGCATGTCATAACCTACCCATTCTTGTTAGCCAATAGATTTAATGGTCAATATGCTTCACCAACAAGTTTAAACTGTAACCTTGCTGATGTACCCTGTACCCCTAAAAAGTATAAAACTGCTTGTTATAGCCATTTGGGATCACGTTCTAGTCACTTGCCTTGAGGGACTAACTGAGGGTTGATGCCAGGTGCCAGAAAATAAACCTCTTGCTTTTGCATCAGTCTGCATCTCAGTGCTTCAGTAGGGGGCATCGAAAAGTAAGTACCACTGATGAGGAGAAGCAGGTCTTAAGTTTGGTAGGGAGCTGGGAGCAATCTGCTCCTTATGGAAATGGCAAGACACAGTATCAGCAAGAATGAGGAGCAATTCTATTATAACAGCTTTATATCAAGAGCTGTCTAATATTTCTGCATGATACATTGAAGAAAATTATGTTGTAAAGAAGAAGAAACATGCACATGAGACTCAAATACAGAGTGAGAGAATGGGGTCTCCACACAATGGTATGGAACAGGAAAATGAGATCTACACCAGCATGGGGAAAAGCTATCTTTAGAATTACATAGATTTTCCCAGTCTGATATTTGTACACATATATGTATGACTTGGATTAAGCAATCTTTTGCATATTTCTCATATTATTTTTGGGCATAGAGCAGTGTTAGGGGGAAACAGGCATGCATGTAGTACACATATGTACATACAGGAAAAACACCTACATACATAAAAAGTAATAAACTTTTTAAATAAAATAAAGTCATAAACATATGGTAACAAAAGAAAATTATATATCTACCTTGCCTGATTAACCAAAATAATTGATCCCATATGTTACCTTTATTAATATGATTACCTATTAACTTTAATTATGTAATAAGATGATAAAATATTTACATTAAAAGGAAATTTGATTTTCTTACATGCATGTGTATGTATTAAACACAAAGTAATAAAATGCAGAATAAATTACATATACTTTCATGTATTATAATGTTGTATTCTCAGTTTATTTATTGGTAAATATTTATTGTGAAATACTGAGTTATTTATGAAAAAATTAATGAGAGAATTTATAACATCTTTGTAAATGATCCATAGCTTCTATGTGATTAATTTTTATTCAATCAACTCTCAGGAAAAATAGCATGAAGTCATTTTCACTTTAATTTAGAAATACAGGCATTTATAATACTTCAATAGTTACTCAATTACATTGTCAGCATACAGATGTGAAACTGAATTATATTTGGAGAAATGACACTCCACTGAAATAAATGAACTTAGATGAATAATTAATTTATGTCTATGAGACTAGTAATTTCTAATACATCGTATGCCTATTCCAATAATGCACATAGCAAACAATGCATATGAAAAGTTACTGCAATTTCTCCTAAGTATGTATTGCCCCAGTACAAATTGCTAAGGACCAGCCTCAGCTTGAAGGAAGATTCTGATAGAAGAGTGTCTGGGAGTGGTGGAAAGAGCAATTCCATGTCAAATTGTGGATCTGAGCTGACGACCCGCATTCTGTTTGATATAGCTGTTTTTCCAGTTGGCTTCCCAACACGTTCAGTTTTCTCTCTGAAGATTTCTCCATCTATATTCAGCTTACTTGCTTTTCTAAGAGATCTCTCTACCCATGTACTGCTTGTTTCTGGTGTGTGCATGTGTGTGTGTGTTTTCTTTTTATCCTAAAAAAATTACCTGGATAGCACATCTGCAGAACACAAGTTCAGTCTTTTACTTAAAATGTCAGTCCAGTTCTTTACTCCAGGTTTCCTTTTGATTATCTTACAAATCAGCCTCATGCGACCATTTGTTTCTTAGGAGACAGCAAGCATGTCAGTTAACACTGCAAAAGAATTCAGGGATAAGTCTGCCTTTGTTAAGCACAGACAGTATGTGGAGCACCACACCTGAGCCTAAACTTGATCTGTCTTAGGCTGATAGTAAACTCAAGAATCTATCTGCCTATGTAAGCACAAACAAAAACAACAAACAAAAACAAAACCACCACTCCCTAGATCTCTGCCTCTTTTCCCTTCTCAATTCCCCTTCTCATGCCCCCAAATAAATTCTATTCTATACTATACCTACTGTAGGGCTATTACCTGGGGGAAGAAATTCCCCTCCCACCACACCATACCATGCTCTACAAAATATAGTATATTTTTCATAAAGACATCATTTACCACACAAGGTCCACAAGTGAGAACAGTTGGTAAGACCAGAATTGTTCCCACTAGTACTGATATTAGCTTAGTCACCAAGGGGAACCAAGAAAATAAGGATTCATACCACTTTTGATTTGTTTGCCCAAGTTTAGCGCTATTCACCAGTCTCTGGCAAACCATGGCCAGACTCCCAACAACCAAAGCAGAAGCAATCTGTAAATCTGTTGCTTGTCAGTGGAATATGCTCCTCTAACAGGGCTGCTGTCTGACCTCAGTGGGAAAGTGTGTGCCTAGGGCTGCAAAGACATAATGTGCCAGGGTGGGGAGATACCAAGGTGTTGCCCCTAACTTCTCAGAGGACTAGGTTAGAAGAAACAGGGAGAAGGGACTATGTGAGGAAGATGGGGAGGGGGGTCATAGAACATAAAAAGTAAAAAGTAAATTAATTAATTAATTTTTAAAAAGACAATTTGCAAAATATCCAGACTTCTTGGAAGGATCCAAGACAAAACAAGAAATCTGATAGAAGTAGAGATTAGCAGAGCTGCTGAAAGGTGTTTACTCCAAACTGAACCACTTGGAAATGAATCCCTTCCATCAGTTGAGTTGCCTGCAGACTATAAAGTATACGCCAGACTTTTAGATGATTTGGCCTGTAATCTTTACTGGTATAAGTTTCTGTGATTTAGCTGTCTCTGAGTCATTTCTATTCCTTTAACTAACTCTTTACTTATAAATCTATAAATATCATCAGCAAAGCTGTTGTTTCACTCATTTGGTTTGATGGTATCATACTTTGGTCTCTAATGGCTCCCAACTGGGCTAAGTAGATACATATTCTGTCTCCCCTGGAAGACAGAAATGAGTATACTTCAAGGCATAAAATGTGCAAGATCAATCAAAAAATACCTTATACATGGCAAAGAAGAATGTTCAGTGGTTAAAAGTACTTAATACCAAGCCTTGGTATGTCTCTAAACTAGCATATCTCTACCCTAGCACATCAAATCCGCTAGCCTAGAAGCATCCTCTCAGACTGAATCCAGACAACAAGAGCCCAACTTAAAAAATAAAATTCTCACATACAGGCAACAGATTCTAAAATACCCCTGCTTCACTTGTTCAGGACACACATGAAGGCGAAGCTGCATATCTACATATATGTGGAGGGCCTAGTATGTCCCTGTATGTTCTTTGGTTGGTGGTTCAGTCTCTGAGAGCCTTAAGGGTCCAAGTTAGTTGATTCTTATGATCTTCTTGTAGAGTTCCTATCCCTGTTGGAGTGCCTTTCTTCCTTTTAGTTCCCAAACTCCATCCACTGTTTGGTTGTGCTGCCTGCATCTATCTGCATGAGCTGTGGGTTGGAGCTTCTCTGGAAGATGATGCTAAATTCCTGTTGCAAGCATGATATAGTATCATTAATAGTGTCAGAGATTAGTGCTTGCCCATAGGTTGGGTCTTAAGCTGGGCAGGTTATTGGTTGGTCATGCCTCCTCCATCTCTACTCTATCCCCTGTTCCTAATTTTTTGTAAACAGGACAAATTATGGGTCAAATGTTTTGTGGGTGGGTTGGTGTCACTATCGCTCCATTGTGATTCCTGCCTGGCTACAGGAGGTCCCTAGTTTATTCTTCTCTTAAAAATTGTAAAAATTGCCTCTCATAATTGTACCAAGATGTCTAGCCCCCCTGCTATAGTAACTACAGATGAGGTAACCGTTAATCTTTCGACAGTGTGTAATTTAGGCTATTATATTTTAAGTTCTCATCCTAGTAGAAGGCATATAAAAGAACAATGCTAAGAATCTTGAATATTAGATAATGAGAAAAGGCAAATTTTAAAAGGTCAGTTAGCCTATTATGCGTTATTCTTCTGATAAATGTAGTATATAAAAGAGAATTTTGACATTATACTTCAATGGTTTTAAACTACAAAGACTAAAATCTGCTGCAAATTCACACATCCACAGGCTGTAATTACCCACATTTAACTGACATCAAATATTTAACTGGTGGGAGAACAATGGGTCACTGTTTCCTTTGGTGAATAGATAAGTATTACACCTACATTTTTATTCATATTAAAATACAGTATGTTAATTTGAAGTAGTTTGAAGACTATTGTGTTTGTCTTATACTGAAAGAATGATGTTGGGAAGGAGTAGAGAAATGGTAAACTGTGGCTGAGATGTATTGTATTAGGTTTGAATCTATTTCAATTAAAAATGGGAAAAAGAGGAAAATTCAAAGAAAAGAGTAAGAAAGAGCCAAATTTTTATTTCTGTATTCTGAAAGCACATAAGCCTTGAAAGTCTTTGAACTGATGTTCCAAATAGTTTTGCATTTTTACTTCTGAAAGACTGTAAAGAATGAATTTTTGAAGGCTTTCTTATACCTATATAAACCCCCATTATATTGCATATTCAGCAAGACAGTACTCAAAATGAATGATTTATCTATAGTGTTGTAAGAGGATATATTAATCTTATTTTTCACAAAATTTGCCTTTTTTTGTATTTTACAGCACTGGGAAAGCACTCATTAAATTGACTTATAAATACATATATGGACTTCTTAGCAATAATCTTATCAAGAATCAGGAATGCAAAACTCATGTCCAAATTGAAACTCTGCCAGAGTCAAGGGGCATTTTCCTTGGAAGTTTCTATTGTTGATAAATAATTGAGTACAGTATATATAGGGCAATTATTAAATGGCACACTATTCTCTACCTTTGAGAAAGTTTTCTCACACATAGAACACTTGGATGGCGCTATTGGCTTTGAGTACTAGGTTGCTGTATTTTCTCAATGACAACTGGCACCAGGTCATACTTTTACAGCCCAGCACACTGACAACCTTTCCCCTGGTGCCTTTTGAGCTACATGAAAAATATTTCATGTGAACTCAGCCAGTATTCTTTGAGATAGCTGTTTTGGGAAAATGACACAGAAATTGATAAAAGTATGTCAGCTTCTTTTAATGTCAGAAAAATCCCTTCAAGGCAAAGAGAGTCTATAATTGGAGGACATATTGTGAAATCTGAAGTGGCACTGGCGAAAGAGCAGTCATGGTGAAAAATAAATCTTACACCCTTGACTTAATAAAAGTGTTTATGACTTGAAAGCCAAATTTACTCAACAATAAAACAGTAGCTTAAAGTGATGAATATACTATAAAAAATGGTTAAGACTAGTCTGTTTTATATTATTTGTGGTGAAAAACACCTCTAGATTACAATCTTATGCACTTTAAGTATAAATACTATTCTAAACATTCACAAGCCAACTATTTAATGAAATATTTGAAATGTTGCTATTGAATAAATATCATGATTACAGTGCGAGAAGTCCACTTAATACATATTGTTACAATAGTAGACATATTTTATACAACTAATATATATGTGTGTATGTATACATAATTTTATAAGCATTTATTACACATAGTAGAAGATTCAGTCAAGTCTATGATGCCATATTGTTACAGTCTTTCATGGCCTATAAGCTTTTTTTCTATAAACTATAGAGTCCTTAGTGTACCAAAGGGCTGTGTTTATCATGAATATCACAGCTCATCATAAATTTCTCCATTTGCCTATATTCTCTCAATTAAACAATGTCATATTTACTTTCATTTTTCAAAAATTTAAAATGATTCTCTGGAGGGAGCAGAGAGATCTCTGCGGAGTGCACACGGAAAGTGCACCCCCTCCCTTGCCCTGCCCTGCCCTGCCCGATCCAGCTACCAGGAACATAAATTTTGAACTTCTGTTTCCACTCCGTAGCGACTTCAGGACGCAGAGCAGAGACTGGCCCATCTGCCGCCAGGAACAGCAGCTCTTAAAGGCTGAACAACTGGTGAGTGAGAGACCTAAGCTGTTGGGGAAAGAGGAATCTCTGCGGAGTGCACACGGAAAATGCACCCCTTGCCTTGACCTGCCCTGTCCTGCCCTATCCAGTGACCTGGAACAGAACTTAGGAACTTCTGTTTCCACCCGGAGGCCACTTAAGGACACAGAGCAGAGCCTGGCCGATCGGCCACCCAGAACAGCGGCTCGTAGAGGCTGAGCAACTGGTGGGTGGGAGACCTGGGCTGCCAGGGAACAGAGAGATCTCTGCGAAGTGCACACGGAAAGTGCACCCCCTGCCTTGCCCTGCCCCCCACTGTCTGATCCAGTGCCCAGGAATAGAACTTTGGAACTTCTGTTTCCACCCTGTGACTCT
The DNA here is from genome assembly GCF_963924665.1 of Micromys minutus. Lineage (NCBI taxonomy): Eukaryota > Metazoa > Chordata > Mammalia > Rodentia > Muridae > Micromys > Micromys minutus. Next base: position 38,809,467 of record NC_137981.1, on the reverse strand, counting down.
GAGGCATAGAACAGGACTCGACCCATCTGCCACCTGGACCAGTGGAGATCCAGGGACACAGACCAGATACAAGAGAAAGGCAAGAACATATCACTGACAACAAAATGGCAAGAGGAAAGCAAAAGAGTATAGCCCAAGAAAACCAAGACAACCTGGCAACACCAGAACCTAGCTCTCCCATAACAGAAAACATCGGAATTCCAAACACTCCAGAAAAGGAAGACACAGACCTGAAATCATACCTCAAGATGCTGATAAAGATACTTAAACAAGAATGGGAGGAAAAGCAAAAAGATTCAGAAGCTTTTAACGAGGAAACAAGAAAAACACTCAAAGAACTCAAAGAACTAGAGAAAAACAGAATCAGAGATGAAGGAATGGAAGAGGGAATTTAAAACGAAAATTGACACAATAAAGAAAACACAAAAAGAGATAACCCTAGAGGTAGAACACCTAAAAAAGAAATCAGGAATCACAGAAGCAAGCATTTCCAATAGATTACAAGAGATGGAAGAGAGAATCTCGGGGGCAGAAGACATTATTGCAAACATAGACAAAACAGACAGAGAAGATGCAAAAAACAAAAAGGCCCTAACCAAAAATGTCCAGGAAATCCAGGACACAATGAGAAGACCGAACCTAAGGATAATAGGAATAGAAGAAGGAGAAGAGTATCAACTAAGAGGCACAGTAAATATCTTCAAAAAATCATAGAAGAAAACTTCCCTATCCTCAAGAATGAGATGACCACAAGCATAAAATAAGCCTTCAGAACTCCAAATAGGTTGGAACAGAAAAGAAATACCTCCCGACACATAATAGTAAAAACATCAAGTGCCCAAAGTAAATAAAGAATACTAAAAGCAGTAAGGAAAAAAAGTCAGGTAACATATAAAAACAGGCCAATCAGACTCACACCCGATTTCTCAACAGAGACTATGAAAGCTAGAAGAGCCTGGACAGACATCATGCACAACCTAAGAGAACACAAGTGCCAGCCCAAACTGCTAAACCCAGCAAAACTATCAATCACCATCCATGGAGAGATGAAGATATTTCAAGACAAATCAAAATTTACAAAATATCTGACCACAAACCCAGCATGCAAAGAATTATAAGTGTAAAACCCAATACAATGAGGGAAAATACAGCCTAGTAAAAACAAGAAAACTCCTAAACAAGAAAACTAAAAGAAGAAAAAGACACAGACACAACTCAACCCACAAAAGCAATAATGGCAGGAAACAGAAACAACTATTCCTTGATATATATTAACATAAATGGACTCAACTCCCCAATAAAGAGACATAGGCTATCAGACTAGATACATAAACAAAATCCAACATTTTTCTGGATACACGAAACTCATCTCAGAGACAAAGACAGACACTATCTCAGAGTAAAAGGGTGGGAAAAAAAACTTCCAAGCAAACAGCTCCAAAAAGCAAGCTGGAGTGGCTATTCTAATATCGAATAAAGTAAATTTCCAACCAAAAGTTTTCAAAAACGATAAGGAAGGACACTTTTTACACATTACCGGGGAAACCAGTCAGGAGAAACTCTCAATCCTTAACATATGTGCTCCAAATAAAAAAGCACCCACATTCATAAAAGAAATCCTACTAAAGCTCAAAAAATATATTTCACCTTACAAAATAATAATTGGAGACTTTAATATCCCACTCTCACCAATGGACAGATCATGGAAACAGAAACTGAACAAGGACACTGCAAAACTAGCAGAGACTTTGAACCAACTAGAATTAATAGATATATACAGAACATATTATCCTAAAGTAAAAGAATACACATTCTTCTCAGCACCCCATGGCACCTTCTCGAAAACTGACCACATAATTGGACAAAGAGCGAGCCTCAATTGATATAAGAAGATTGAAATACTCCCATGCATCCTCTCAGATCAACATGGTCTACGGCTGGTCTTTAACAACAACAAATACAACAAAAAGCCCACATACACATGGAAACTAAACAATACTCTGTTAAACAATAGCAGGGTCAAAGAAAAAATAAAAAAGAACTTAAGGATTGTCTAGAATTCAACGAAAACACAACATACCCAAACCTATGGGATGCAATGAAAGCAGTACTGAGAGGAAAACTCATAGCCCTAAGTGCTTCCAAAAAGAAACTGGAGAGAGCTTACATCATCAACCTGACAGCACAGCTAAAAGCCCTAGAACAGAAAGAAGCAGATATACACAAAAAGAGTAGACGGCAAGAAATAATCAAAATTAAGGCAGAAATAGACCAAATAGAATCAAAAAGAACCATTGTAAAAATCAACAAAACTAAGAGTTGGTTCTTTGAGAAAATCAACAAGATTGATAAATCCCTAGCTAGACTAACTAGAGGGCAAAGAGAGAGTATACAAATTAACAAAATAAGATAGGAAAGTGGGGACATAACAACTGAAACTGAAAAAATTCAAGAAATCATCAGATCCTACTACAAAAACTTATACTCCACAAAATTGGAAAATCTGGAGGAAATGCACAAATTCCTAGACACATACAAGATCCTAAAGTTTAACCAGGACCAAGTAAACCATCTAAATAACCCAATAACACCTAAAGAAATAGAAGTCATCAAAAGTCTCCCAACCATAGAATGCCCAGGTCCAGGTGGGTTCAGTGCAGAATTGTATCAGACATTTATTGGGGATATAGCACCAATACTCTCCAAACTATTCCAAAAGATAGAATCAGATGGAATACTACCTAACTCATTTTTTGAGGCTACAATAACCCTCGTACCTAAACCACACAAAGACCCTACAAGGAAGGAGAACTTCAGACCAATCTCACTTATGAACATTGATGCAAAAATAATCAACAAAATCCTTGCAAACTGAGTCCAATAACACATCAAAACGATCATTCATCATGACCAAGTAGGCTTCATCCCTGGGTTGCAGGGATGGTTTAATATAAGGAAATCCATCAACCTACTCCACCATATAAACAAACTCAAAGACCAAAATCACATGGTCATCGCACTAGATGCTGAGAAAGCATTTGACAAAATCCAACACCCCTTCATGTTAAAAGTCCTGGAAAGAACAGAAATACAAGGTCCATACTTAAACATAATAAAAGCAATATACAGCAAACCAACAGCCAACATCAAACTTATTGTTGAGAAACTTGAAACAATCCCACTAAAATCAGGGACTCGACAAGGCTGCCCACTCTCCCCATACCTATTCAACATAGTACTGGAAGTCCTGGCCTGAGCAATTAGACAGCAAAAGAATATCAAGTGGATACAAATCGGAAAGGAAGAGATAAAAAACATTACTCTTTGCCGATGACATGATAGTGTACTTGAGTGACCTCAAAAATTCCACCAGAGAACTCTTACAGCTGATAAACAAGTTTAGAAAAGTGGCTGGATACAAAATTAACTCAAACAAATCAGTAGCCTTTCTATACTCAAAAGACAAACGTGTGGAGAAAGAAATTAGGGAAAAGGTACCCTTCACAATCGTCACAAAACTGTGAAATACCTTGGTGTGACTCTAACTAAGCAAGTGAAGGACCTGTATGACAAGAACTTCAAACCTCTAAAGAAAGAAATTGAGGAGGATCTCAGAAAATGGAAAGATCTCCCATGCTCATGGATTAGAAAGATCAACATCTTAAAAATGGCCATCCTACCAAAAGCAATCTACAGATTCAATGCAATCCCCATCAAAATTCCAACCCAGTTCTTCAAGGAATTGGAAAGATCTATGTGCAATTTCATATGCACATTGAAAGACCTAGAATAGCGAAATCCATCCTCAACAACAACAAAAAAAAAAATCTGCGGGAAGCACTATCCCTGACCTCAAGCTGTATTGCAAGGCAATTGTGCTGAAAACTGCATGGTACTGGTACAGAAATAGGCATGTAAATCAATGGAATAGAATAGAAGATTCAGAAATGAGCTTTCATGTATATGGTCACCTGATTTTTTTTAAAACAACTTTATTTTACAAAACAAAGATAAATATACAGATTTTAAACATTTTTTGCTTAAATTATACATTTTTGTCAGTACTTCTTTTCAGATTTTAACATAATTTTACATAAAACTATATGAATATATTTTTAGTCTGTACTTGATTTTTTTCAAGGTTTGATAGTATGCCTTGAAAACTTAATAGTTACAATGAGCATAAAGTACATGTAAAACAAAATGTAACATGGAAATAGTTAAAGTCTTCTTATTTTGTAAATTTTTTTGTTTCGTTTTGTTTTGTTTATTTCTTGGACATCATACAGTCTGTGTGTTGTTTCTGGGGGAGTGCAAGCCTCTGGGGTTACCATCCCAATATCAGTGACTGCATATTATGTCTGTTCTTTTGTGACTGGGTTATCTCACTCAGGATGATATTCTCTAGATGCAGCCATTTTCTTAAGAATTTGGTTAAGTCATTGTTTCTGGTGGCTGAGTAGTATTCCATTGTGTATATGTACCACAATGTTTGTATCCATTCATCTTCTGAAGGACATCTGGGTTCCTTCCAGCTTCTGGCTATTATAAATAGAGCTGCTATGAACATTGTGGTGCATATATCTTTGTTGTGTATTAAAGTGTCTCTGGGGTATATGCCCAGAAGTGGAATAGCTGGGTCTTCAGGTAGTACTATATCCAATTTTCTGAGGTATCGCCAGACAGATTTCCAGAGGGTCACCTGATTTTTGACAAAGGAATCGTAAACATTCAATGGAAAAAGGACAGCCTATTCAACAAATGGTACTGGTCCAACTGGCACTCAGCATGCAAAAGAATGAAAATAGACCCTTTCTTATCTCCTTGTACAAAGCTCAAGTGTAAGTGGATCAAAGATCTCCACATTAAACCAGATACACTGCAACTATTAGATGAGAAAGTAGGGAAAACCTTAGAACACATAGGCACAGGAGAAAATTTCCTGAACAAAACACCAATGGCTCAAAGATTAACAAATGGGACTTAATGAGATTGCAAAGTTTCTGTAAGGCTAAGGACATTGTCAAGAAAACAAAACGGCAGCCAACAGAATGGGAAAAGATCTTTACCAACACCACATCAGATAGAGGCCTAATATCCAAGGTATACAAGGAACTCAAAAAGATAGACACCAGAGAATCAAATAACCCTATTAAAAAATGGGGCACAGAGCTAAACAAAACATTCTCATTTGAGGAACACCGAATGGCCGAGAAACATCTGAGGAAGTGCTTGTCATCCTTAGCCATCAGGGAAATGCAAATCAAAACAACCCTGAGATTCCACCTCACACCAGTCAGATTGGCCAAGATCCAAAACTCAGATGACAGCAGATGCTGGTGAGGGTATATTACAAGGCAATTGTTTTAAAAACTGCATGGTACTGCCACAGAGATAGGCACATGGATCAATGGAATAGAACAGAAAATCCAGAAGTGAACATTCTTATATCTTATCTTCCATCCATAGCACTGTTTTCTATATGAACAATTTTTGATGAGATTTTGTGCTAAGCTTTTTTTTTTAATTTTATTGGAGTTCGATGTATTTCCATTTCAAAAATTATTCCCTTTCCCCCAGCTCCTCTCCCTCCCTCCCTCAACTTGCCTCTATGAAGGTGTTCTCTTTCCCTATCACCCTCTCCATCTCAGTGCCTTGTTCTTCCCATGAGGTTGCAAACCTTTCAGCTCCTTCAGTTCTTTCTCTAGCTCTTTCATTGGGGTCTCTGTGTTCAGTCTGATGTTTATCCACAAGCATCTTCATCTGTATTTATATAACTCTGGCAGAGCCTCTGAGGAAACATCCATATCTGGTTCCTGCCAGTAGACACTTTGTGGCATCAGCAATAGTGCTTGGCTTTGGTGGCTACAAATAGGGTGGTTCCCCAAGTGAACAGTGTCTGTAGACCTTTTCTTCAATCCCTGCTACTCTTTTTGACTTTGTATTTACTCCCATGAGTGTTTTGTTCTCCCTTCTAAGAAGGACTGAGGCATCCACCTTCTGGCCTTTCTTCTCTTTGAATTTCACAAGTTCTGTGATTTGTTTCTTGGGTATTCTGAGCTTTTTGGGCTAGTAGCTGCTTATAAGTGAGTACATGAATGTTCTTTTATGACTGGTTACCACACTCATGATGATAGCTTCAAGTTCCATCCAGTTGCCTAGGAGTTTCATGACCTGTTTTTTTTTTGTTTTTTTTTTTTTTTGTTGTTGTTTTTTTCAATAGATGAGCAGTACTTCATTTTGTATATGTACCACAATTTCTATAATTTGGAGTTTTGGAGTTTTTGCTTCCAGCATCATTTCAGTTTGAACGTTTCTTCTAAAGTTCTCTCCTCTCACTCATTTTTATTTAGTACATTGTATAAATTTCACCTCATTAAGCTTTTTGATACTGTTTTGTGAAAAGGAATTCATACCTTCTTTAAGATGCTCTAGATGATTTTTCTGGAAATTCTTCCAAATCATTACCATTGTTATCAGCTCTATTGGGATTAGTACTTGGGAAGAAATTGCGTTTTCTGTACTGTTTTTGTTTCTGCAACAACTTTTACTCATCCTGAATAAATTGATAGTACATAGAAGTTTCCTTTAGCTTGTATTTTAATGTTTTAAAATTATACTCTCCCCTTTTTTGTCAATGAAAATGTTTATGATACTCAGAAGAGCAGTAATTTAGGTGATGGGCCTTGAATTTTTAACTTCATATAAAGCTTTAATATGAAAGGGGTCTGATATTTTGTCAAATGCTCATTCAGCATCTAAGGTGATGACCATGTGATTTTTTTTCTTTCTTTGAGTTTGTTTTTATAGTGAATTACATCAATGGATATTTCTGTACCAAATGAACCTTGCATCCCTGAGATGAAGTATACTTGATCAATCATGATGAATGATGGTTGTGATGTGGTTTTATATTCTGTTTGCTATAATTTTAGTGAGTAGTTATTCATAAATATTCATAAGCAAAATTGGTCTGAAGTTCTCTTTTGTGTGTGTGTATATGTGGGTTAAGTATCAGAGTATGTGTGGTGTCTTAGAATGAATAAGGTAATGTTTTTTTTTTTCTGTTTTTATTTTATGAAATACTTTGAGAAGTTTGGATATTAGTTCTTTGATGGTCTGGTAGAATTCCACACTAAAGCCATCCATTCTTCAGCTTTTTTTTTTTTCCAGGAGGATTTGTTGACTTCTTCTATTTCCTTGGGGAATATTGACTTGTTTAGATAGTTTACCTGCTTTTGATTTACCTTTGGTACATGGTATCTGTCTAAAAAATTATCCATTTAATCTAAACTTTCCAGTGTTCTTGAGTATAGGCTTCTGTAATAGGATCTGATTTTTTTTAAATGTCCTCAGTTTCTGTGGTTATGTCTCCATTTTCATTTATGATTTTGTTAATTTGGATACTGGCTTTGTCTGTGCCTGTTAGTTTGTTTGGACAGAGGTTTATCTATCTTGTTGATTTTCTCAAAGAACCAGCCATTGGTTGTGTTGATTCTTTGTATAATTCTCTTTGTTTTTGTTTGGTTGTGTATACCCTGAGTTTGACAACTTACTGCCTTCTGTTCCCTTTGAGTGCATATCTAAGGCTTTCAGATATGCTGTTAAGTTGCTAGTATAGGATCTTTTCTTTTTTTAATGAGGGTACTTAGTGGTATGGATTTTCTTTTTAGCAGTGCTTTGATTTCGTTCTATGTGTTTGGGTGAGGTGTGTCATTATTTTAATTGAATTCCAGGAAGTCTTTCATTCGTTTCCTTATTCATTTCTTCACTGACCAACTTATCAGTGAGTAGAGACTTGTTCAGTTTGCATTAGATATGTTGGTTTTCTGATGTTTTTGTTGTTATTGATGTCTAGTCATAGTTCTTGTTGAACTTGTAGGATACGTGGGATTATTTAAATCTTCTTGTATCTATTGAAGATTGTTTTCTGACTGTTTATATGTTCAATTTTAAAAAGGGATCAATGAGGTGCAGAGAAGAAAGTAGATTCTTTTGTGGTAGAATAAAATTTTTGGTGTATATCTGTTAAATCCATTTTGTTTATAACCTCTACTAGTTTCACTATTTTTATTTTAGTTTCTGTTTCAATCACCTGTCAATTGGTGACAGTGAGGTGTTTAAGTCTCCCTCTATTAGTGTGTGTGATTCAGTGTGTGTTTTGAGTTTTAGTTAGCTTTCTATTATGAATGTGTGTGCCCTTTCATTTGGGGCATAAACTTTGTCTTGGTGGATTTTTGCTTTGATGCATAAAGAATTCCTTTTTCCATCTCTTTTGAAAAAAATGTTTGTTTGTTTGTTCGGTTGGTTGGTTTGATTTTTTGTTGTTTGTTTGTTGTTTTATTTTTATTTTATTATTTATTTATTTAGTGTAGGTACCTTCCTTGTGTTGGAATTTTTCTTCTAAAATTCTCTGTGGGCTGTATTGGTTAAAATATATTGTTTAAATTTTGTTTATTCATGGAATATTTTGGTTTCTTAATCTATATAGTTTGAATGTTTTGCAGGGTATAGTAGCCTGGGCTGGTATTATGTTTCCTTGAGGTTGGCATAACTTCTTTCCAGGCTGTTCTGGCATTAATGCCTCTGTTGAGAAGTCTGGTATAATTCAGATAGGTTCGACTTTTTATGTTCTTTGAACTTTTTTCCTTTATATCTTTTAATATGCTTTATATGTTCTGTACATTTAGTGTTTTCATTATTTTATAATGATAATTTTTTTTCTTTCTAGTCAAATATTTTTGGTGCTCTAGGTTTATTGTACATTTATGGCCATCTCTTCCTTTCATTAGGTTGGAAATTGTTCTTCTATAATTTTGTTGAAGATGTTTTTAGGCCGATTGAGCTTGGAATCTTTGCTCTCTTTTATTCTTCTTATTCTTAATTTCTTTTATTTTATTTTTTTGTTTGTTTCCTAGATGTTTTGGGTTATGAGTTTTTCTGTTCTGAATTTTAATTGACCACTGTGTCAACACCTTTTAAGATTTCATATATGCTTGAAATTCTCACTTCTCTCTTATGATGGGTGCAGTAGTTTTTCAGACTGTGAGATCTTCGGAGGGGCAGACAATCTCCAAGCTGACTGATTCAAACTAGGTTGTCTCAGGTTCTCATAAACTTTCTCTGCTTGGCCTAAACTAACTGTGGCAATCTTTTGAATTGTTCTCGTTCCTCAATCTCTGACTCTTTCTGCAACCCATATCTGTAAAACTGTTGTGTACAACTGTCTCTTTTCCTCAATCTTTTTTTTCCTTCCCCTTGAGTTGACTCCCTTTCCTGTCTGTTCTTGTGAAAGTTGTACATATTATGTCTCTGAATCATTCTGTCAAAAATTCCATTGATGTTACTTTGTCTGTCCCTCAATTAGATATCATTTTGAAACTTGTTGCTTCCTTATAAAGATGAACCTAACATTCATTATTTGTGAGTAAAGGTGTGTACTAAGGGTATATCTGTATTCCAGACCGAGGGATAAAATATATGTAATCACACAGACCAAGAAGACTCTGCCCTTGCCAGAGCAGCCATGCTGCTAAACCAGAATTCTTCTACATCATGCACCTCTGTCTACAAACCAAAACTGTGCATAGTCTAACCATCAAAACACAACAATCATCAGTCCCACAAACTCAACAGTTCAAAAACATTCTTATGAAGATTCATTGGTGTAATAATAATCTGCAACAGCAGTCTTTATTATCTTTCACCCTGGAAATATTTGCTTTAGCATCAAGATTTTTCAGTCTGTCTGATGAAGTTAGTTTATTTCATCAAACTGTCCTATTCTAGCCAGTTTGCTGAGCTGTCCTCCTGCAGAGTGGACCAGATCTCAGTGGCACTTCATTGGTATTGCTGTTGCTGCATCTCTTCATTTTCTGAGTTGTGCCTTTCATGTGGAACCTTCTCTAATCAAACTTAGATCAGATCTTTATCAATTACTATGGAACCCGCAATCTTCATCACGTGTAGAAACATAGACAAAAACGTTCTTCTTGTGGAACACATTCCCTGTCTTCAATTCTGATATGAAACCATCTTTAAAGTATCCATGTTAATCTAATTCAGCATTAAAAAAATAATCCAGTGTCTTTAAGCAGCTATTGTGCTTGCCTTTTAAGTTAATAAAGCATTATTCATTCGATTTCTGGGTATTCTTTTCTGTTTATTAAGTGCCCCCTTAGGGCACAATTATATCTTTATGAATTCAGACATAAACTAGACATTTAAGTATTTGTATTTCATGCCTGGCTTAATACAAAAAAGTCATGGTTCTCATTAATTTAAAAACAAAAACAATTAAAGAATATTACATAAGATATCCATATACAATGTTAGTTAAAATAGCTATCCATATTCTGAGATTAAAGGAATATTAATCTGAGCTCCCTACTGTAGTAGGCATATAACTAAATCTGCCACCTGGATGTTACCACAGTAATACTTACATATATATGTATATATATATATATATATATATATATATATATATATATATATATAGTTTAGGTATCATGGTAACCATAGCTCACAAATGTATTGAGCAACTCATTTTTTCCTTCTGAATCTATTTTCTAGAATAATTTGAGAAGACTTTGAGAGTTTGGTTAAATTCTTAAACTGACACTGGTTTTGTTCCTTTGTTTATTTTGGTTGGTTGATTGGTTAATGCCTTTGGTTGTCTTGATCTCATGGGACATCCCAGAAACAATGCTAGGGTTGAGAGCCTGGAATCTGTTGCTGGGGAAATCTGGAAACTGTTGCTGACTTGTTGCCCTTGCCTCAAGCCAATGGCAGGGTAGCTTCTGATGACAAGACAGTTTCTGATTGGCTGCCCAAGGCCTGGTGTTCTTACAGTAACTGACTAGCCTGAATTTGCCCTTTTCTATTTCTAGAGAAATAGGCCTAATCTCCTGAACTTCCAGTTTGAGGCCTTTCATAGAATCATGTAGTATCATAATAATTTCATATATTTAAGCTTTAGGGAGTCTATCACCATAAAATTTCATAAAACATTGTAATTAAATTACTAAGTTTTCCTGACAATTGTATGTACCTTTATAAGCAAATATTTATTTCTAATAACATACATGATAGTAATATAATAGTTTATCTAAAATATGAACATTTAAATTTAAAATTTAAATTATTCACTATATGTAGTTTCACCTATGTAGATCATTGTAAGTTGTATAAAATATCATTCACGTTGATTAATGAATGTTTTTTTTCTTCTTCTTAATATTTAGTATTGAAGGCAAGTACTGCAATGACCTCCCCCTATTCCCAACCCTATGGATAGCAGATCTTGTAGGCAATACAGCCCTGTATCTATTTGTGATGCAAAAACAAATTGGCCCCAATTAAAAGGATAAAAACTTAATTGCTTTCTGAGGGCTGCTTGATTTAAAATGCACATGGCATAACTTAGTACTTGGTAAAAGTTAGATTTAAATAGGAATGAGCCAAGTAATTGGCACTCAATTAACATCCTTGAAAAAATGCATAACAAGATTACCTTGGTGCACAAAGAATCCCTATTTGTTTCCTTTGGCCAAATCCAAACAAAAAAGTGTACGCCCTTGACTTCAATCAATGTACCAGGTTATTTGTTTTAACATATTTACCCAAAAATATACTTTTATTTATATACAACTGATAAGGGCTATCATTACTTGATAGACTATTTACTTGAAGTAGGTGTTGCTGTGCATCCATTATATATTCACTGTAGCTTTTTTAACTCAACTTACAACAAAAAATGTTCATGACAAATGGAAATAATTATTTTTTCTTTCAATATTATTGTTTTAACCAAATTGATACAACTTGGCACTTTATGTATCCCCACACCCTCATGCCTCACAGAATTTTTTGGTGTGTATGCTTTGCTTGTTGTTGATTGGTTTCTTTATACATGAGATCCAAAACAGCATCTGTACATCAGGAGTGTGTGTTTTCTTAATATTAGGGTTTTGAGTTTTTTTTTTTCATTTTGTTTTGTTCTGTGTTGATTTACTGAGACTTCTTGTCAATATTTCTTACATGGATTTTTGAAAGATAAGGTAAATAATACTATTTTCCTCATGAGAAGCTTACCTTCTCTTTATCTTTAAATGTGGGCTTAACAAGTCATGGTGTCATACACATCTATTTCCAATATTTCTGAAGGAGAACTACACAGATCTATGTGACTATAGGGCCAGCCTGGTCTGAACAGTGAACTAGGAAGCTCCTTGCCCAGTGATCTTAAAATGTGAAGAAAACAACATTTTGCAAACTTATAATAGTTTAAGCATTGTATTTAAAATTTTACACAGCTTATGTCTTAGTTTAGAAAATCCATCATCACACACCTTAAAAATCTAATTTAGTTACTGTTACAATCCATCTTTAAATTTTTTCTTTAGATTTGTATTACTAATGTGTGTGTATATATATATATATATATATATATATATATATATATATATATATATATATATATATAACTAATATATATTTCATCTACATATATGAAAACATACATTGTGTGTGTGCACGTGTGATAACAGGAAATCAGAATGGATTGTTAGATCATCTAGGACTGGAATCATAGGTGTTTATAAGCTATCATTTGCGTTTAGAAACTTAATCTGCTTTGTCTGCAAAGGCAGCAAATGTTGTTCTTAACTGTTGATCCACCTCTCCGGTTCCTGCAAATTGCCCATCTCAAATGAACAAGCAATAACTCTAGGAGAGAGTATTCATTATTTAACCCAAGGACCTACAAACTGACCCCTTTTTCACCTGGTATAATTCTACCTTGCTACAACCATTGTTTAGCAGAGAAGTTATGTCAAAGGTATGGTGCCTTACTCCCACTCTACAAACCAGTTGCCTTATTTGCATTTCCAGCTTAAGGAAGCTAATAGTTAAAAAGAAAAAAATTAATCAAGTGCTTTATATTTCCTAATAATTTCCATTAGCAGTTTACCTAGTTTAATGAATAAGTTGGTAAAGAGTGGATGTCTACAGTTTCATACAGTACAGAGTATTTGTATGAAAGAATAACTGAAACATAAATGTGCAACACATAGCACTTCCTTATCAATGTGGTTGCCAAGCAAAAGACAGCTATCAAGAACACATAATTTTAACAAATATCCAGGCTGTTTCTGTCCTCCAGGACACAACAGCAGATTTTGTTACTAAACCTTGCATGCGATTTGTTTAGAATAGCAACAAATATGACACATTGGGGAGTAGGATGTGACTGTTTGGAATAAAAAACAGTCCTCATAATAGAAAATAAAACTTCAATTGGTGAAATGATGACTTCAGAGGCTGAAATGCACATCTGAGAAGTGCAATCATCTCTGCTTTCATATGAGTCTTGGAACTGAAAACTGTCTCAACTCGAAACAAGAATTTGAATTTAGCTGTGCTGTTGAACAAATGTACAGACTAAAAACTATTGGTATGATGGAAAATTTTAACTCACAAGTCCCTGGTCGAGAATGACAGTAAAAGGAATTAGTGGGAATAAAAGCTGAAGGAACAGTGTTTTCTGTAAAGCATAATTTAGTTGTGGCTTGAACGGAATTTCAGAATTATGACAGATTCCTCTGTCATGTGTAACTGTGAAAGAGGGCTGCATGGATAATTGAGCTGGGAGCTTGTGGAATCATAACCTGAAGGGAGTGGAGACAATTCTCAAGGCAGGTAGGAGGATAGGCCCATGTTTATCGCTAACAGATGGGAACTTTGGAGGCATAAAAATATTTCATGTTATATGCTATAAATTCTTGAAATACTCATATAATTTACCTAGTTCTGATTTTTAAAATTATCTAGCAGCTGAGCTTCACATAGGGTACCTACAGCTAAACACAAGGAAAGGACTTCCCAGTAACAACTAAGGAGAGAAGAATCAAATGCAGCTCTATGGAGTCTCAGCTCTAAAAGCAAATACGCCAAGATAGCAAATGAGTCAGAGGATGGGGAGCCTAAAGGTTAGAACAGATGGCCACAGTTAGTTTAAGGACAAGCAGAAAAAATTAATGAAATGCTGAGAGAAGCAAGATTGAATGGATCAGCTTGCAGAGGAGTTTGAGCCAGAACAACTGAGTTGAACCAGCTAGCCAGAGTACAGAAAGAACTAGAAACAACAAACCTTTGAGAAGACAATTGCATATTATGAATTAAAGACATTTTTACAGACACTTTACTTTCATCAAAGGAAATATCAATCAAGAAACCATTTAAATGCCCCAAATCCAAGAAAACCTATGCTTTTAAAAGAAGCATTACTAAAGCTTAAATCACACTTCAATCATCACACTTTGATAATGGGAGATTTCAGAACCCCAATCTCACCAATCTGTAGGTCATCTGGAAAAAAGATAAACAGAAAAAATACTGTGGCTAACAAATTTTATGAATCAAATGGACCTAAAAGATATCTATTCAACTTTCACCCAATCATCAAAAATATACCTCTTCTCTGCACCTCATGGAACTTTCTCCAAAATTAGCCACATATGTGGTCAAATCTCCAACAGATACAAGAAAATTGAAATATCCCCTTGCATTTTATCAGTCCATTGTGGATTAAAGCTGGATTTACAAAACAATAAAACCCTAAAATTTTATGAAAAAATAAACAGTTCTCTACTGAAAAACTACTGGTGCTGAAATAAGACTGAAATGAAAACTTCATAGAATTCAATAAAAATTAATTTACAACATACTCAATCTTATGGGGACAGTGAGAGTGGTGATAAGAGGGATGTTCATAGCACTAAGTGTCTAAAGTAATTAGAGAGTTCTCATGTCAGCAACAGAAAAGAATGTCTGAAAGCATCACATCAGAAAGAAGTAAGTGCAACAAGACGAGTAGATGACAAGAAATTATTTATTTTATTACTTTATTTTTAATTAATTAATTAATTACTTCGCTTTGCATCCTGTTTGTTTTCACCATTCCTCCTTTCCTCCCAATCCCATACACCGACAAAATCTCTCCCTCTCATTACACCCTCTCATTCTTCTCAGAAAAGTACAAGCTCCCTTGGATACCACCTCGTCCTGGGACATTCAATCCCAGTAGGACTACACCATTCTTTCCCACTGAGGCTCAACCAGGCAACCAATTTAAGGGAAGGAGACCCAAAGTCAGACAGAAGAGTCAGAGACACACTTCATTCCACTTGAAGACCAAACTGCTCACCTGCTACAAATATGCAAGTCCCTAGATCCATCTCCTGAATGTTCTTTGGTTGTTGGTACAATCTCTGTGAGCCTCCATGGGCCCAGAGTCTTTGACTATAGGTCTTCTCATGATGTCCTTGACCCCTTCAGTTATATCTCCTTTCTTGCACAAGATTCCTGAAGCACTGCCTGATATTTGTCTGTGGGTCTCTGCTTCTGCTGTTTGATTTCCCCGAAATACTTTTAAAAGATAAAATTTTTAGTTGGTCACTCAGTGGTTACTGAAATCAATAATAAAGTAATAAAAGTTTGTTAGAGCAAAAAACTTAATGTATAGACTTAGTCTAGTCAATAGATTCCCTTAGTCTGAGTGATACTGGATATTTCTTAGGTTATGTATTGGAAATACTGGATATTTCTTAGGTTATGTATTGGAAATATTGGATATTTCTTAGGTTATGTATTGGAAAGAATGGATATTTCTTAGGTTATGTACTGAAAATAGTGGATATCTCTTAGGTTATGTATTGGAAATATTGGATATTTCTTAGGTTATGTATGCCTTTATGTTATCATTTGTGCCCAGAGCAAATGCAACACATCCTGTTTTAAATAAGTGTGTCTTATTTCTTAACCAGTTTCAGAGAACACCCCACCCTCTTTACCCTGATGACTTGTTAAAAGTAAAAGCATATATTCCTAATTTGAAAATACAAAATTGAGAGTGGAAACTGAATTTCATATCTGACTTTCACTTCATAGATAAGCAATCTAATTTCTGGCTTATTGTTGCAATGATGACCAAAATTAATTAATATTTAATAGGCAGACTTACGTCCTGCATCCTGTAGTTAGGAGGTAGTGTAGAGGATTTCCCAGGGACACCACTATAAACCAAGGATTTTTATGTTTTTTAAGTTTTCTCCTATTTGTATGTATATATCTATCTAAAACCAGAGGATTATCTTTTTATAATGTGCAACTGGCAAAACAAAGAAATCTCAAAAGAAAATTGACATACCTCCACAATAGCATAGAGTAATTCTCACTGAGTAAACATTCTAATTTCAAGAAAAAGAAATAAGAACATGTAATGAGTTATCAGTATAAGGCAAAACTGACATACAAACCAGCAAATATTGTAATTTTATTTCTAGCATTTGGGCCATACTATATGGAGAGGTGGGTTCCCAGTGCTGGAAACACAGACGCCAGGGTTATCATTGTAGTTCTATGGCCTCATGCTTCATTTGGCTCTGCTAGCTGTCCGAATTTTTCTTTAAAACTGTTACACATTGCTCATACCTCTACTTTTCTCCAGCCACTACTGTAGCTTCCGTTATCCTCTAATAGCCTCATAGTGTTTTACCTCAAATGGGGCTGCAACTAGGGATTCCTCTTGCCCCCCTCGCAATAATAAATAATGTACAACAACAAAAAAAGCTACAACCTCTGTAAAGAAGTACTATGTATAGCCATTGATTTTAAGTGTAGCCTGGAAATACACAACACCAGCACGAATGTGGAAAGGATTCTGTGCAGTACTTCCCTAAGTTGGTGAGAAAGAAAATGTCAATGAAGATAGTAACTGCTTCTAGAGGGAGGAGTATGCAGTGCTGATGTATACAATTATATGGATATCGTCTGTTTCTAGACAAAATAACTGTGGAATTTTTTTATAAAAGGAAGTAAGATCACCTCATAGAACAACCAATTATATGTGAGGGTCCCACATGACCTCTTCTGAGTCACCTTATGAGTAGGAGTCCTGAGACCTAGCACGGCAAAAGTCAGTGGAGTAGACACATTTTCTATTGTAAGCAATAATATCTTTGTTTCCCAGATATCCATTTTATTTTGGTTTGTTGTATTTTATTTTCTGTTTTATATCTTTTATGAAATTGTACAGATGATTTGTTTTTAAGTAAAGCAAGAGTCTCATAGCAAGCACAGTTTTGAACACTTCTAGTGGTAAGGAAGTATTGGTGAAAAGATGACTTCATCTGAATCTTCCCATTTTTTCTTAGTAAAATAAAGATGAGAGGTGGTGACTGGGAAGGGTAAGTGAGGTAGACAGAGTGGGGTCAGAGGTCAGAGGACAGAGGAGGAGAGAGAGAAGCTCCAAGATGGAGGTCAAGAAGGATGAATTGGATCCAGGTGGGCTTTATTGGTTTTAAATAGCTATGAACATTTAAGGGTTTTATAGGTCTAATATCTCACATAGAAGGGCAGGTTGTATCTTTGTCTATTCAATATAATCTTGTTGTGTAGAGGGTTTGTGGATTGAGAATTGAATATATAAACCTGTATGAAAAGCTATCAGGCCTTAGAGTTGTGTTTGTGTTGGGATTTGGGGTAAACACACACACACACACACACACACACACACACACACACCGGGAAGGAGGCAGTAGGGCAGGCAGAGTAAACCACCAGGTCATGCGGATGGAGTCCAATGGGGGGAGGCTTGGACCGAGCAACAGAGTCAGGGTGCCTGCTCCATATCAGAAGTGGTGCCCTCGATGTGAGACCACAAGGGCTGATATATAAATAAACCATTCCGTTTTAATGTTTACTGCAATGAGATAGTACTTTCTGCACTGTGAATGCTAAAGCGAGACTACAGGGAAGACACTTTAGGTTATGTTAAACATGAATCCTCATGGTCCTGTTTCTGAAATTTCTGATGTCTTACCAATAGAGGCTTTCCTCTAACTTTGGAGAGGTATCCCTGACTAACCATCAAGAGGAGCTTGCTTGCGCCAGTTTATATAGACAATTATGCTTAATCTACGCGGTAAAATTTTTCAGCCCCAGTGCCACAACTTCAGTTAAGCCATGAGTGTGTGCACATTTGTGCATACATGCCTGAGTGCGTGTGTGTGTGTGTGTGTGTGTGTGTGTGTGTGTGTCTGTATATCCATTTTGATGGATTGTGAATAACTTCAAGTAAATATAAAATAAAAATGATCCCTTGACATTTTACCCATTAACCTTGGTGCTCCTTTCCCTTTTGTATTCCTTTTTCCTCTTCCTCATTTATGCAACCCCTTCTCATTTGCTTTCTTTCTTTCTTTCTTTCTTTGTTCTTCATACATCCACACATCAAATCTGGTCCCCAGGATCTCTTTACTCTTTTTGTGACTATTCTGAGTCTTATGCTCACATCTGAACATTTCAAGCTAGGAACAGCAGATGAGCAAGAACATGCAACATTGCCTTTTCTAAGTTCTAATACTTTTGTCTAGATATTGCATTCATTGTCTCCAAAAATACATCAATGGGTTCAGACTTCAAAGGCAAGAGTTATTTTAAGTATCCATTAATAATGTAATATATGAAAGCTTACCATAACATAAACACCATAATATGTATCAAGTTGCATAGAAAGCACCAAGAATGAATAAACATCAATGGAGAGATCTTCAAGGCACTTAGCACACTCTTCCTCTCCCTTTTCAGAGGACTGCTGTGTATAAAATAGGCAAACTTAAACAAAATACCAAAAGTTGTATACAACCAAGGCTGTACACAAATACTTGATCATTGTCCTTCCTCATCTGGCAAGTACTCTACCATGAGGGTGTGTAAACATTTCTTGAGTTGAGAACTATATAATTTTTCTCTTTTCTTGGAAATTGTCAAAAAGATGTATGTGAGTTCTTTATCTGCATGTAAGTATTTGTGTCCCCTACAGGTACAGTGCCAAGATATCAGAAGATTGTATCAAATCTCCAGGAACTGGAATGGTTGGAAACTACCTTGTTAGTACTTAGAAATGAATTTGGGTCTTCTGAAAGAAGAATGAGGGCTTTTAACCACTAAGCCATATTTCTAGACCCAGAAACACTAAATAAATAAAATAAAAAGTAAAAAGACAAACAAAATTCCAAGGTACTCAAAACCAAAACAAATACATATATTTAAAAGTATATCATTCACTGTGCTTTGCTAGTAACTATAGTGATTTGAATGCAAATGTCTCCTAAAGGCCCAGATGTTCAGATACTGGATCCACACAGTACAATCTTGGGAGGCTTGGAAATGCATGGTTTTGGTACAGGAGGTATGTCACTAGAGGTGAGTTTCAAGAGTCTAAATACTTGTGCTATTCCTCCGTCACTTTCTCGACCTTAGTCTTGCAACCAGAGCTAACTCAAATGAATAACTGAATGGTCTAAAGGAATAAACCTTTCAATTTTATTACAATACCCTGAGAAACCTAAATACCTGAAAATAAAAGTCATTAATGTAGGAGAAGCCTCTGGACCTATGAACAAATACACTTGTACTTTTATTTATACAAGGTTTCTCTGAGGGACATACACTAAAACTTGGCTTTTATATTACTAACTTTGTCCAAGGTTGTCACATGCCCACATTTACTTTTCTGATTCATATCCTTAATCCAGCATTCTCAGCATTTGTAAAATGTTACTGTCCTTTTAGAATTTGTCAGTGTCTCAGTCTCAGACCAGTTAACCTAACAATGATGCAATAGTACTTCAGGTTATAACACTATACAGTTCAGAATTATCTGACAGGCCTCTGTGATTCTGTTTCATGATGTAGGACCACATTTTAAGGCATAGTGGTACAATGGTGACTTTCAATTCTCCTTTACTGGGTTTTCAAGCTTCTAATCTTAATATGTTCAGTAGGCAAATGCAATAAGCATTTTTCTATTAAAGTATAATAAATGTCATCTATCCACTGTTCAGAAAGAATAAAGTTGAGCAATGTGAAGGGAAGAAATTGCTAGAATAGCATTCTGACATGAAGCAGAAGACTCAAAACTTCCCGGTCATCTTCTTTAAAATCTCTAAAAAAAAAAAAAAAAAAAAAAAAAAAAGTTGCAAGATTTTATCATCATTTATTTTATACTGAGATAGGTCATAGAGAAGTTAAATTCCAAACTTAGTTTGTCGAATTTTCTCTAGAACTTGTCCTCTTATTTCCATAGTATGCAAAGCTGTCATTTCCACATGGCAAGGAACTCTCTGATTAACTTCAAAGTCACAGTAAATTCTTTCCATAATCACATAGTTTAATATTTCTTCAACCATTTCTATATGTTAGTAGCAAATCTGACATGTCACTGAAATGGACTAGTACTTACTGAAGCACAGAGTATTTAATACACTCATTGTTTGAGCAAGTATTAAAAACTGTAATGGTAAAATGGAATTGAGGCATAAAATTTACAGTAACAGTATGGGGCAGCATTTAGAAATTATAAAGAGGTTAGGAGAATTAGTTCTACTTAGTATCTTTGATAAAGAGGAATTGTCAGTACTGAGTCTCAGATGTCTAAAGGCTAGATGCATACTTCTTATATCCTTGAAAATCACAGGAGATATTAATGATAGTTGGGGACCAAAGCTCTCAGGAGAGGGAGTCTTGTTTTGATAACCTCAAAGAGATTGTTTCTGAGATTTTGCCATATTAAAATATTATAAAACATAAGAGCTTTAACAAACAAATTCTTCAGTGATTATTTCCAATAAGATTCTTCAAAAAAACACAAAACAACACTACTTATAGACAATGTTATATTTTCCAAATATTACTTAGGCCAAAATTTTTATATTTTTTGGTTTCTCTTAAAATTTCTATCATCTTATTTTGGTTAAATGGTTTGTTTCTAGCATTTGCCTGAATTTTATACTTGAATTTTTTTTAAAAAATGCCACAAGAATCAGGTTGTTTATCTAAGCCTGTTCCTACCTGCTATTCTGTTAAGACAAAAATATCAGAAGGAGAAAGCAAGGAAATCAAGAAGCTAAAATTAGAGTATGGATTAATTCATTTTACAGGGAGCATTAATGTCTACAACAATAATAGCTATGTCTGTACCTATACCAGGAAAGTTCCTCTTCCAGATGAAAAACATAAAAGTTAAGAATGAGAATCTCATCTCCCACAACTCCAGTACTTTCTAGAGGGTCCCCCTACCTTTTATAACCCTACCCCAAGGTTGCATATATTCATTGATTATATTGGTCCTCAGAGGTTCTCTCTTGTCTCCCTCTCCCATATCTGATCACCTTTCACCTCCATCTTGCCTCTCCCACCCAAGTCCATTGCTTTCTTCTCCCTCCAAAGTGAGATTGAAGCATCCTCACTTGGGCTCTTCTACTTGTTAAACTTCTTGAGTTCTGTAAATTTTATCCTGAGTATTTTGTACATGTTTGGCTAATATCCACTTATTAGTGAGTAGATAATATGCATGTCCTTTTGAGTCTGAGTTACCTCACTTGGGATGACAGTTTCTCGTTCCATCCATTTGCCTGAAAAGCTCAGGAGGTCCTCATTCTTAAGAGCTCAATAGTACTCCATTGTGCAAATGAACCACATGTTCTGTATCTATTCTTCCATAGTGGAACATCTTAGTTGAGTACAGCTTCTGTCTATCACAAATAAGGCTGCTATGAACATAATGTAACATGTGTCCCTGTGGCATGGTCGGACATCTTTTGGGTATATTCCCAAGAGTGGTATGGACTCACAGGGAGGGACCTTAGATGAAATTCCTAACCATGGGGAGAGGAAACCATCAAATCAACCTCCAGTAGACAAACAAAGTATCAAATGCAGCAATGGGACTGCTATACCACAATCAAAAACCCTGAGCCTGAATTGGTCCCATCCAAAATCACTGCAGAGTCAAAAACTGAGAAGAGACTGAAGCAAAGTCAGTTAAGTGACTTGCCCAACTTGGGATCCATATCAAAGAGGGGCTCCAAAACCTGACACTATTAATGATGCTATGGTATGCTTATAAACAGAAGCCTAGCATGGCTGTCTTCTGAGAGGCCCAACAAGCATCTGACAGTGACAGATGCAGATACTTACACCCAACCATTGGACTGAAGTCCAGAAACCGCTGTGGTTGAATTAGGGAAAGGCTGGAAGAAGCTAAGGAGGAGGGCATCCTCCTTATCCTCCTTATCCTTCCTATAAGGATAGGAAGACCAGCAGTTTCAACTAACCAGACCCGTCAGATCTTTTAAATCACTTAAATCTGAAGCATCAATCAGGCACCATACAAAAGCCAGTCTGAGACTTCAGACACATATACAGCAGAAAAATATCTAGACTGGCCTTAGTGAGAGAAGAGGTAAGTAACCCTGAGAGATTTGGGGCCACAGAGAGTAGGGGTTGGGTGGGAGACAAGGGTAGAAGGAATGGGATAAAGAACTGTGGGAAGGCAAACCAGGACATGGGGCAATGACTTGACAGTTAAAAAAAAGTAATTAAAAATAAATTTTAAAAATTAAAACTTATGAGTAGCACATAGACTTCATTCATCATAGTGTATATAGATTTGCCATAGTGAATATCTTAGTATTTATCAATCTCAAACATGTTTAACCCTCTGCTTATATTAATTAACGCACTTAAATGTTAAATGTTGGTGTTGCTGTCTAGTCTATGCACAGTGATATTGGTCGGTTAGGTTTTGTCTTAAAGATCACCAAATGATTAGGGATGAACAGTGTCATCTTGGTTGTCATGTCATCTGATTTGTATAATTTAATGTTAAGAGGTGTTCTCTATCCCTTTTAGAAACTGGAATATGTACCTGTATCAGATAAAACTTTGCTTCACTGTCACATATATAGCACCATGCAACTAATGCACTTACTAGAATAATTAGAACAATATCACACTGCAACTTTTAAATTCATGGGAAAAAGTACATAATTATAATTAAGTTGCAGTATCTTTGCAAACTATTTCTTCTGAGCCAAATTTGTATATACCTTCAACCTTAGTCATATGATATTCACTGTTTTTCACATTATAAAAACATTACAGTTACAGTATGCCTGGATATCTAATAAAATGACCCATATGTTCTAAATATAAAAATATTGTGAAATAATTTTGAATTCACAAAATAGCACATTGGTCAAAATGGACTTGTTTGAAAATTTCAGAAGACATACACAACTTGCTCTTTATGAGGCATATACAGTTCTACATGAAAGAAGACAAGTTCTGTGCCATTCAGCAAGTATTCAAAGTAGAAAAAGAAAAAAAGAAAAGCAGTCATTCTGAGGTTTCTACATATTAGTGGGCCCTGGAAACATTGCACATATATATATTTGAAACTATCTAATGGACACTTTCTTAAGTGTGGTTCTTGAGTCTTTGGCTTTGTGCATTTAACTATGTAATTTACTGCTGAGCTTTTTTTTATGGCTGCATTGTTTTATTTTAATATGCATGCAAAGAAAAGAAATAGGAGACCCAAACAAATCAGCATAGAACACTTTTTATTCACTTTGCAAAAACTTGATTTCCTTATGATTATACAAAACACCACACACAACCTATGAGTGAAATAAAGCCTTTCTCCATGCAGTGACTTAAATAATTATTTAGATCAACAGCTAATAGTAAACCCAATGCAATATTAAAATATGCATTCCCTCCTTTGCAACACTTTTATTTATGGCTGCTTGGGGATTCTGCACAGTAGTTACCATTTACTTAACAAAACGTATATGTTCAAAGAGAACAAGAGCCTATCAAATGAATTATAATTTTATATTTCCTAGCTTTCTTATTTTTTAAGCTTCAAGAAATTCAGATGGCACTGTTTTATTATGTAAATATTTTAAATCTGTTTTCTATTGATAGATAGTAGAAAACGTCAATGCATTTCCTGGGGGTCCTGAGAAGTATTAAAATAGAAAAGCCATGGTATTAGCTTCAGAACACATTTAGAAAGAATCCGCGGCATCTGCACTGAAAGTAAGATCATGTTCAGGACAGGGTCTCTCCTGGGGGCTCTTAGGAACAGCCTCAGAATATGAGCCTTAAGTTCCTTCAGAACTCTAAGTAGTCTTTTGTTACCGGAAGAAATTTCTTAAAGATTGGTCAGGAGAGTGTTTTCTCTTATCTAAGAATCCTTGACTGCTCTAAGGAGAAAATTTTAGTACATCACATAAACTGAGTTTGCTCCTGTTACTCCCCATTTAGAGCTGAACTGGGCAAAAGCTTTGCATTATACTTAGCAGTGTGTGCTAACTGGCTGATATACGCTAGTATGGTGACATTATTAAACAATCGGGGATACGCACAAATGGTTTCAGTAACTATTTTGATTCTATGTAATAGTGAAAAAAATGTTTTGTTTCCTTTGTTTTAAATAATTTTCTGTGCTTGAAAGCATATACAGTATGGCTAATATCTTTTTTCCAAAGCTGTTCTTGAAAGAGGCTTCAATAAAATACATTTTGAATTGTTGTTTGTTGTGTTTTTTTTTTTTTTTTTTTTTTGGTTGGGATGACCTAATTTCCAACACAGTATGATGAAAGAGTTTCCCTGTATTTTCAGTGAAGTACTGTGCCACAAGAGAGCTACATGCTGGTAGGATTTGGTATTGTTATTTCTATACGCAATTACCAGTTTTTATATATACATGCTTAGCTTGTCCTTTCTTACCTGCCAAAACATGATTCTCTGAGAATATTATATTGATTATTATTATATTATTGATATTGCATGATTAAAACATATTTAAAGGCAAATTATATTCAATGCAGTTAATAATTTCTTATTATTTAAGTTGAAAGTGATTAGTGTTTTTATAAAATTGGTATGCTAATCTAGTAGACAGCTATGAAGAAGCTTTAAATAACTTTGAACAGCTTTTAAATCAGTCTCTGTCAACTGAATCTCAGAGCTCTGAATTTCACGATAGAAGAAATCATTCTGTCAAGTGGAATGACTCATGTTGTTCCCAACAGCTCTGTTGTGTGAATCTGCGATGGGTAATTGTGGCATGAGCCCTTTGGATTATGCTTGGTAAAGTCTCTCTTGAAGGTATGGAAACTAAACAAATTACTATTTGTGTTAATTATCAATGAATTTTATTTCTAATTATATTTACTCAAAATCTTCAGAATGGTTTAATCATTGTTTTAATTTAGAGGCATTTCTTTTTCACTAAGGATAAAAACAGTCTGTCTCA
The DNA here is from genome assembly GCF_963924665.1 of Micromys minutus. Taxonomy (NCBI): domain Eukaryota; kingdom Metazoa; phylum Chordata; class Mammalia; order Rodentia; family Muridae; genus Micromys; species Micromys minutus. Next base: position 38,784,293 of record NC_137981.1, on the reverse strand, counting down.
CAGTCTGTTTATGTTTATGCCCCAGAGTTTGTTAAAGTCTTTGCTTACATCAAATTAAGACTTCATAGTACAAAACAGAAAATGTGAATTCATCTTTATTTTGTTAGAACATCATAGGTTTTCTCTTCTCTTACAGTCCAGTCTGTATGCTCTTCCTGGTCTGCCCTTAACTGTTCAGTATTCCATTCCCACTTCCCTTACTGTCTCCAAGAATATGTCTCCATCCCAAACCCCACCCCACCCCACCAGACTTTCCCATTCCCTGGGGTCTCAAGTCTCTTGAGGGTCAGGTGCATCTTCTCACACTGAGTCCAGACTAGCAGTTCCCTGCTTTATATGTGTTGGGGGACCGATATCAGCTGGTATATGCTGCCTGGTTTCTAGCACAGTGTCTGAGAGATCTCAGGGGACCAGGTCAGTTGAGATTGCTCATTTTCCTATAGGGTCACCCTCTTTCTCAGCTTCTTCCAGCTTTCCCCTAATTCAACCACAGGGAACACCAGATTTGCTCATTGGTTAGGTGTAAATATCTGCATCTGACTCTTTCAGCTGCTTGTTAGACCTTTCAGAGGGCTATACCACTCTTGAGCATATACCTAAAAGATGTCCCACCATGTCACAGAGTCACATGCTCCCACTATGTTCATAGCAGCCTTATTTGTGATAGCCACAAGCTGGAAACAACCCAGGTGTCCCACTACTGGAGAATGGATACATAAAATGTGGCTCACTTACACAATGGAATACTATTCAGCTATTAAAAATGAGACCATCATGTTTCTTTCAGGCAAATGGGTGGAGCTAGAAAAATATCATCCTGAGTGAGGAAATTTAGACCCACAAGATATGCATAACATTTACTCACTAAAAAGTGGATATTAGCCCAAAACGTATAGAAAACCCAGGATATAATCCATAGAACTCAAGGTTGACAAGCTGAAGGGACCAAGTTAGGATGCTTCAATCCTACTTGTGAGAGAGAATAAAACAATCACAAGGCTTGAAGGGAGATAGGGAAGGAGGGATGTGAGTATTAATGGGGACAGGACTGAAACCCTGAGGGCCAGCAGAATGGAAACAGGCAACCTCTGGAGGTCAGCAGAGGTGGAGAGGGGATCCTCATGAATGCACCAGAGACCTAGGAGGTAAGAGACTCTCAGGATTTAAAAGGAGCAATCTTAGATGAAATGTCTTGATAGTGAGGAGAGGGAACTTGAAGTGTCCATCTCCAGTAGAAAAGAGGAGGGACAAGTCCCTTAAGTGGAGGGACGGAGTTGCCACCCCACAGTCAAAACTCTGATCCAGAGTTTTTCCTGTCTGAAATAATTTTAGAAACAAAACTGGAGAAGAACCTCAAGGAAAGGTGGCCAAGTGACAAGGCCCAAATGGGAATCCAGCTCAAGGGGAGGTAAAAGGCCTGACACTATTACTGACACTAAGGTGTACTTACAAGCAGGAGAACATCATAGTTTTGGGGACAATTTCTGTACAAAGTAACTTTAGAGGAAAGGTAACCAATAGATATAAAGAAGGCATTGTTTTAATTACTTGGTTTATAAAGACAAACATAAAAGGACATTAGGGAAAGAATCGTTTAAAAACAGGTCAGGTAAGCAAGGGAAAGAGAGAGTCTGATACAATCTGAGGCTGAATTACAGATTTAAGAGAAAATACTGAAAATCATTCAAACTTGATGGGTAAATGTCAGGCTTTCATAAAATACTGTAAGAATATAAATTATGGATGAAAAAAAATATAGATGTGTCAAATATAAGAGAAGATTAAATCAAACAGAGACTTTATGCATTGCTTCATAAACATGTTGCGGTTATTGAAATCTATTGGACTGAATAAATAAGAAATAAATTTTCTATTTTCTATTGAAAACCAGATTGTTTCATATACTATGTTCTGAATAAAGATGCTTCTCTTTCAGTTCCTGAGATCCTCCCCACCTCCCTTTCCACAAGAATCCATTATTCCTTGTTTTTTCTTATATAACGAGTAGACACCTAAAGAAAAATAATAAAATAAGAAGAAAATTAACAAACTAAAAATAGAAAAAAAAGGAGCAAAGAAAAAAAAACACCCCACAGAGACACATATGTTCATACACAAAAGAATTCATAAAACAATCAAAAAAACAGAGAGCTATAATACATGTACATTGAACCTATTAAAAATGTCCTGGAAAAAACATTGTAAGACAATGAAAACCTTCACTGAGTTTATTTTGTGTTGACTATTTACTGTTGGAAAAAGGGCCTAATCTTCAGAGTGGTTCTATCTCCAGTAAGGCTGTTTTCAAGAAAACCAATTTTTCATTCATTAGTGATTTTAAGTTGGAGGTAGTTTCTGGGTAAGGATAGTTTTTATCCATTTCTCCCATCACTTGATCAGGCACAGACCTGTGTAGCCTCTCTGCAGGTTGCTTCAGCCTTTGTGTGTTTATATGTACAGCAGTCTTGACAACTCAAGAAAGATGGCCACACCAAAGTATAGATACTGCAGTTCTACTCAGAAGGGGGAATAATCTTAGGAAGTATAAGGAGAGAGTAATCTGGAAGGGAAAGAGAACAAGGAAGGGGAAAGGGGATGGTTCTGATATGGGAGGAGATGAGGGAGAAGTACAGAGGGTCAGGAATTTGAAAGGAGGAGATAGCAGTGGTAAAGGGGGGGGTCTACTAGAAAATTCCAGATGCCAGGGACCTCAGAGTTTCACAAGAACAAACAGGAAGGGCATTAGCCAAATAACCAACAAAGTGGATATAGAACCTGAAGAGACCACATCCAGTTGATAGGCACAGCCTCTGCTTGAATGATAGGGCCACCCACCCACCTCAAAAATATCCAGAATTCCTCCTGTTAAAGAAAGTATAGGGACAAAGATGGAAACTGAGGCTGAAGGAAAAGTCATCCAAAGACTGCTCCATCTAGGGATCTATCCCATATACAGTCACCAAACCTAGACTCTGTTGCTGATGCCAAGAAGCACTTACTGATAGTATCCTGGTATAGCTGTCCCCTTAGAACCTCTCCCAGAGCCTGACTAATACAGATGTGGATTTATGCAGCCAAACATTGAACTGAGCATGGCTAGGGCAAGGACTAAAAGAGCTGAAGGGGTTTCAACCCCATAGGAAGAACAACAGTATCAATCAACCAAAGCTACTAAACTACCAACCAAAGAATACACATGGGGGGGGCACATGGCTACAATTGGTTATGTAGCAGAGGACTGCCTTTTGGGCATCACAGGCAGTGGAGCCCTGTTGAGGGCCGAAGGCTGCACCTTACAAGATGGGGCTGGTTTCAGGTGCCATGAATCAGCTAAAGTGTGGTAAATAACCACTGGGCACATGTGCAAAGAGTGGTGCCAGCCAAGTCACCGCCCATCCCGGGGCGTCACGATCAGACCACTGGCGGGCTGCCAATCACACAGCGACACACCACCCTTGGGGGGTATAAATTATGGTTCCTTTTCCTGCCCGGTGTCTTCCTCTTCAACATACAATAAAGGTTGTTCGCAGAAGAATCCTGTTGTTGCACGCCTTTTCCTGCAGGCGGGAAGTGGGGCACACGACAGAGCCCCTTGGTCCTGTGGAGGCTCAAGGAGCCAGGGTAAGGGAATGCTTGGGAACTGAGGCAGGAGTGTTTGGGCAGGTAGGAGAGCACCATAATAAAAGCAGGGGAGGGGAGAGGATAATGTGTTTGTGGAGGGGAAACTGGAAAGGGGGATAACATTTAAAATGTCAATAAGTAAAATAAAGAACAAAAAAGGAAAAAAAGACGATACCCAGTATTTCTCTTCCCAACAATTTTAAATTGGCAACCAGGTGCAACCATCACAAATTCATTCCTTGTCAACTTGACATTCAAAACATCTCATTCATAAACTATTATGCTTTCTTTTCCCAAGATTTCATGTTAATTTTGCAATTCAAAGGGGACTGTAACTTTAGTAAAACCCCAGCTTTGAAAATTTTTACATGCTTAAAGCCCAACACGCTATGGAAATCCAGTCTCTTAACTGGACAATGTAAAATAAAAAAAGATAAGAAATATTTAATAATTTGAAGGGAAAGAACCAGGTCACAGTTACAATCAAACCAAAGCAAAATCAATATCAAGAAGTATAAATTGAATTCTGTAGTTCAGTGCTCAACATATAGAAACTATTCACAAAATTCTGAGCTTGGAAGAGCCTGGGTACTCCTACTTCTCTAGATTTTTCATCCACAGCACAGAAAATTTGACTCAGTCTCTGGTCAACATTATAGAAGACCTGCTCATGTACTTAATGGTTGTCCCTTCAACCTGGCATCACTAATATGCTAAAATCTATACTGTACCTGAGGATGCAACATTAAACATAGCCTTTTCTGGCCTCTCACAGCTGCAAACCTCAGATGGCTTCCATGATCCCTTAAATTTTGGGTTTTCCATTGTTCCTTCTCTAATAGCCTCCCCAGGCCTATCAAAGTGTCATGCCTCAGATGCTCTCTCTCCAAGATCATTTCAGTCACACAAGTTACATCCTAAAAACCTCCATATGGGAAATATATACACATTATCAAATTTGGCTTGCACCCTAAAGATGCATTCTTAACAAACTCTGAATCACAGCTTCTGTGTGCTATTCATGATGAAATATATTCCGGAAGAATTTTGTCTTCACAATGCTGATCTAATGATCACAGCTTTATTTTTAAAAGTTTTCTCACATATAACCAACTCAGTTTCCTCTTCTTCCCTCACCCTCCTATCTCTCAGCCTCCCCTCACTACTTCTCATCTTCCCCACATCAATGCCAGACTCTACCATCACTCAGGGAAAAAAAAAGATTTCTCAGAGCTATCAACCAAATGCAGTATAGCAAGTTATAATAGCACACAGCAGAAATCATCACAAGAAGACTAGACACAGTAACCCAATAGAAGAGAAAGGGTCCACAAATAGGCAAGACAGTCAGAGATATCCATGTGGTAGATGTCTTTCTCACTGTAAGGCAATGCAATTAAGGTTGTTTAAATTTTCCTAGTTATTTTAGTGTGTACTATTAAGGGGCATAATATATTATTCACAGTCTAGTAACAACATAACTTTCAGGAAGGAAAGAGGTTTGTTTTGTTGAGACAGCATGAAGCAAGGACATGGTAAGATTGCATCCATATTTAGGAAGCAGAGATTAATCCAGGTGCCCCACTGATTCTTTTTATTCAGTCAGTAGCCCAAGGAATTGAGTTACTTACATTGAGCACAAGTCTTTCTTGTTTAGTTTCTCAATCTAGAAACTCTTCCAAGAGCTGTCAAAAGGGTTATATACTAGATTCTACATTCTGTTAAGTTGCCAGTAAATCATCATTCATGGTGAAATTTAAAATTACGTCTGATAATGTGTGGGATTATACTTCAGTGGTACAATGCTTAACTTAGAATTAATTCCATGTACGCAACATAAACAAAGAATTTCTTCATACATGAATCGCAAAATGATCCTATATTAATTTTCAAAACACATAGTTTTTTAAATGAAAGATTTATCATTCCAGACAAATAGATTACCAAGTTCCTACACTTCCTAATGTTATACACAGGTAAAAATAGAAGACACAGGAATGCATAAGAGAACTGTTGGTAGCCGTTTGTGCCGCATCCAAAGATGGTGCCGGCTTCCTGCCGATGATTCAGCAAACAGAGCTGTTGTCCACTCCGAGGGACATAGTACGCATGTACCATGCACATGACAGCCTGCTCTCGGGGCATGCTAATGAGATACTGGAGGGTGCACCAATCAGGGTCTCCTGGGCATATATAAGCAGTGCACTTTTCTTCCTCGAGATCCCCTGCTCAAGAGTACTGGACAATAAAGGTTGTTCACAGAAGAATCCTGTTGCCGCCTGTCATTCTTGCTGGCGAGATGTTAGGCGAGCGACAGAGAACTAAAAGGCCAAGAAACAATTCACAGACATTATGAAGCTCAAAAAGAAGGAAGGCCAAAATGGGGGTGCCTTAGCCCTTCTTAGAAAAGAGAGCAAAACTCTCATGGGAGGAAATGCAAGGTCAAATAGAGGAACAGGGGTTGAAGAAAAGATCACTCAGAAGCAGCCTCACCTGGGGATCCACCATATATGAAGTTACCAAATCCAAGCACTATAGCTGGTCCCAAAAAAGTACCTACTGGCAGGTACCAGACAGAGATGCCCCGTCGGGTACTATGCTAGAGTCATATTGATACATCTGAACATGTTTGTAGCTAACCATCCATCTGAACTAGGGGATCCCAATGAGGTTGCTAGAGAAAGGAACTAAAGAGCTAAATGGGATTGCAACCTCATGGGAGGATAAAAACATTATCAACTAACCAAACCCTTCAAAACTTCCATGGAGTAAAACACCAAACTCTGTGCCTACTTTGAGAGACCTATTGATCCAGTTGAGAATGTAGCAGAAGATATCAGTGTCTGGCATCAATGTGAGAAGAGGCTTTTGTTCCAGAGAAGGCAGGGCGGCACATTTTCCCAATGCAGGGGAATGACAATACAATGGGGTAGAGAGGTGGACCAGAAGGGAGTGCACCTTTGTGAATGCAACTGGAGAGGGAGGGAGGATGGGAGCAAAGCTGGGTAAAGGGATAACAACTCAAATGTAAATACAGAGTATCTAAGAAAAAAAAAAGATTAAACAAAAGAAAAGAAAACTAAAAGGCCAGGACTAGAGAAATAACTCTTTGGTTATTTGCTGCCTATGGGAAGGACCTGGGTTTGGTTTACAGAAGGCATATGTTATCTAACAACTTATTGTCTGAACTCCAGTTACAGAGGATCCAATGTTTTCTTCTGGCCTCCAGAGACATTGTACATAGGTTTTGCAAGGTATACATCCAGGCCAAACACAGTATAAGAAAACAGTATCTTCCCTTTCTTCCTTTTCCCCTTCTTTTTTATTTTATACACACTCTTTCTCTATTTAGCTCTAGCTGTCCTAGACTTGAATATAAGAACTGGCCTCAAACTCACAGAGATCCCCCTACCCCTGCCTCCCATGTGTTAGAAACAATGACGTGTATCCCCACACCTAGCTTTCAGTCTTTTTTTTTTTTTTAAGAAAAACTTAAGTTTTATTTTGTTTCATAAAAATCATCTCTCAGAAGTTGAGAGGAATCTGATTACTTTTCTATCATCAGCATTTAGTGTTCTTGGAAGATTTTTCTAGGAATTTGATCTGGTTAGGGGGCTGAGGTGGTAAAACACTCTGGTACCATGTATTAACATAATATTTAGTGGAGATTCTTTGATATTTAATTATCTACCTTCTGTTTCTGTTCATCCAAAGCAAATGCCTGAGTGTCCTGTGCCTGGCTTCAGTGACACAGTCATTATAGCTTCCCTTATGCAGATTTCTTGAGTTTTTTTTTTTCCAGATATAGCTTTTTATGTGTATTTCCAACTTGCAAAATATGGTCTATGCATTGGTTAGTCATTACAAATAATAATTTAAAATAATTTAAAATGTTGTGGAAAATGTTATAATGAAAGTTTTACTGAACTCTGTGCAGTCATAATTTCATTGGTCCCAGAACACAGTTAAGTTATTATAAAAAAATTAGTGGCTTAAATACCTAACTATCAGATGCCATATAAAGTATGCTAAAATTTTCTCCTGGTGTGGTTTGCAGCTCATTATATTTATATGTGAGAAAGGGGAATTATAATGGAAAGAAGTTTTAGTTACCCTTCTGGAAGATTTTCAATGAGACTAGTTTAATGAAAAGGATTCTTTTGAAAACTATTAAAATTTAAAGAGGAAATTCACTGCTAATAAACTATAATAATAGCCTTCTATATGTTTTATAACAGGAAGGGGCTTTAGAAGAACAGAAGAAGTGCCATTTAGTTACATCTATTATAAATTTATGCCCATTTATGGATGTAAAAATTTGAATTTTACCATTGGCCACAGAGCTTTATGAGTCTCTCTCTGCCTCTCCCTTTTTTCTTCACCCCCCCCCCACAAACACACACACATAAACAATGGTGACAGAAGAGTCATTGATAATATCACAATCACCAATAAAAAGTTAAAAGATTTTATTAGTCACTTTCATCAAATTCACAGGGTACCTCAATGAAATATCTTAAGGAGGAAAGATTCATTTTATATTGAGATCCAGAGACATCAGGGCGTAATCAGCTGACTCTGTGACAATGATTTTATGGTGATGTTTACAGATACATATGACAGAAGAGAATGTGGTCATCCTAAAATCTGAAAGAAAATGGGCATAAGAATGAGATGCAGTCTCTAAAGGACAGTGCTTGTTAGGAACGTGTACTCTCCAACTACCTTTTACCTTCAAATCAAGCATTCACTTATTCAGCCATCTATGGAATCACAGATGTTATTAGACCTCATGTTCCAATTACTTCTCAACAGCAGTAAGCTTTCAACACAAGAACCTTCACAGGGGATATCTTATGACTCATTTATAACGAGTGCATGGTAAAAATTATGTCTATTTTTACCCATATAAATTGCCACTGAAATATTTGGTAAGTTTTATGATTAATTATTTTATATAATGACCACCGGTGTTCCTGCTTAGGTACAGAAGTTGGCATCCTCAAGATCCATATCCTTAGTGCTGTGATTCACTGCTAAGATCACCACCACTGATTGGTCGGTGCCTTCCTTATCTCAGCTCTGTCTTATCCTTGAGATGCTCCCCTTCAGCAGCCCTGTCAGATGCACATTTCCATTCACTCCCATGGCCATCTAGCCAGCTTTCCAGTCCATCCCCACACCTGACCCTGACCTCCTCTCCTCCACTATTCTCCCCAACCAATTCCCTCTCTCCATCTATCTCCTGGGACTATTTTATTCCCCCTTCTGAGATTCAGGCATTATTACCCAGGCCTTTCTTCTTCTTTACCTCCTTTTGGGGACGTATGGAGTATAGCATGGTTATCCTGTATTTTATTGCTAATATCCTCTTTTGGGGGTTTCCTGAAAAACCGATTAGATCTCTGACAATGTCATTGATACATATTACTTTACTTCAATATCTATTATGAAATCAAGACTTAATTAGTTCATATTAACATTGCTTCGTGTTACAACAAAATTGGGTTTCTAACTGATTTTGTAAAACTGGAAAAACTAATATGTAGTAATGCTAAAATATATAATATATTGACACACACAGCAGTAGCTCTGAAGTAGATTATTTTGTTTTCTGTTAGGGATGCAAGTAATAAAAGCTTTGAGCTTTTTAGAGCACTAGTGTATACTTTGATTATTTAAAACCTCATGGAAAGAACAACATTATCAACCAACCAAACTCTCCACAACTCCCATGGAATAAAACACTAACCATGTAGCATACATTGACAGACTATGGCTCTAGGTGCATATGTAGCTGAAGATAACAGTGTCTGGCATCAGTGTGAGGAGAGGCCTTTGATCCAGGGAGGGAACCTTTTTCCAATGTAGGGGAATGCCAAGGCAATGGGGTGGAGAGAGTGATTAGGAGCAAGTGCACCTTCATGAAGACAAGTGGAGGAGGAGGGGTGAGGAAGAAGAAGTTAATTAAAAAAAGAAACCTACTTCTAATACAGGTCTTCAAATGTTTCAACTCTTTTCTAGTCTACTGTCCAAAGGTAGGGAAAAAAGATGGTAACTAGGACAAGGGGATGTGGACCTGTTTAGAAGTCGTTCTTTGAAGTGATCTAATCGCTGTTGTCAGAATACCAGCAATCCAGTTCAGTAGTGTCAGGCTACCAAACCAATATCAGGAGTGGTGGCACCATCTGACAGGAACAGACATCCCTCTGCCGAATCAGCATCAGCACAAGTTAGCCAAAATCAGCACAAAATCAGCTGAGACACCAGAAAAAATTCTCTGCCATGCCAGTCTCAACAAAGTGAAGATGGGTGAAGATGGAAGACCAAGGAAGTGTTGCAAGGCTAGCTTTGCAAGTGCGCCATCACTGTCTATTGACTCTTATGTATGTTCTCTCTGAACATCATGTATACTCTCTTGGGTCTTGCCTCATCAAAACACCATGTGAGTCTGTATCATCTGACAAACCAGAGACTTCCACTGTGTAAAAAAAAAATGTATTCAACCACAGATTGCTATCAGCTCTCTATGAAATTTCCTTGAACCACACCACAAAAACTTAAGACACTCTTATATCACGACAAAATTTTAGTTAGTGTTTCTTTAGAGGCTGTGGGAAGGTTTTGTTTTAGTTTTGACCAAATTCTGTAGGGTGAAACTACCAAGCTTCAAACAGATATATTAATGGCAACAGTTTAGTGAGCAGAAGAAGATACAGAAATAGCCTAATTTAAAAATGTGATACAGAGCTAAATAGAGAATTCTCCACAGAAGATTTTTGAATGGCCATGAAATATGTTCAACATCATTAGTCTTCAGGGCAATGCATAGAAAAATAACTCTGGTATTTCACCTTAAACCATCAAAATGGCTAAGATTAAAAACTGAAAAGACAACACATACTGGCAAGATGATGCTGGGTAATAGGAATTACCTGAGGCCAAGTCTGTTGTTTCTTGTTCTCTCTTAAAGATAGTTGACTGAGGCCGAATTGTAGTCAATTGTAGTGGCCAAGATCTGGTCTTGGGAAATAATTAGTGTTGCTTTTATTATAATAACGGTTAACTATCTTAAACCTATGTTACTTTCCAACTGTAGCTGATCTGCCTGTCTGAGTTTCTATGGGGCCAGAAACTGCAGTATCCAGAGTTTAGCATCTCACAGGAAAATAGGAGACATTCTCATCTTCTCAGGAACTTCACTTCTCTAGCTCCCAGCCTGCTAGTTAAAGAAAAATTAAGTCATTTTCATCTTTATTTCTAAATTCTTCTCTAAAACATTTCTAAAAAGTTTTCTCTTATTTTCCTAAGTTTCCTTTGAATTTCTAAGTTATTTTACTCTGCTGTCCTTTTTCCTCCTCCTAATCTTGCAATAAACTTGTAATGAAATTACACATTAAGATTCACCTGTATCAGCAATAGTGTGTGAGTTTAGTTGCTGCATATGGGATGGATTCCCAGGTGAGACAGTCTCTGGATGATCTTTTCTCCAATCCCTGATCCTCTATTTGTCCCATTATTTTCTCCATGAGTGTTTTGTTCTCCTTTCTAAGAAGGATGAGGCATCTACCTTCTGGCCTTCCTTCCCTTTGAGCTTTATAATTTCAATTTCTGTGAATTCTTTCTTGGGTATTCCAAGATTTTTGGGCTAAGACTCTGATATAGTTTCCTCTTCAGAGGCTCTGCCAGAGCCATAGTGACACAGAGGAGGATGCTTACAGCTAACCATCAAACTAAACACGGGGACTCCAATGAAGGAGCTTGAGAAAGGACTGAAAGAGCTGAAAGAGTCTGCAGCCTCATAGCAAGAACAAAATTATCAACTAACCAAACCCACCACAACTCCCAGGGACTACAACATTAACCAGTGAGTTTACGTGAAGAGACCTATGGCTCCAGGTGCACATGCAGCAGAGGATAGCATTCTCTGGCATCTATGAGAGGAGAGTACTCTGATGCAGTGAAGGTTCATTTTCCCAGTGTAGGGTAATGCCAAGCCACTGTGGTGGGAAAGGGAGGTTGAGAGAGGGAACACCTTCATGGAGGCAATGGGAAGGGGAGGAAGGATGGAAATGGTAGAAAGGGGATAACACCTGAAATGTAAATACAGAGAATATCCAATTAAAAAATGGAAAAAAAAAAAGTTCACCAGTAAAATATTCATGTCCTAATCTCTGAATCTATTTACAATCCCTTGGCAAAGGAGAATTAACATTTTGGAATAATAAAGGTTGGTGTACTGGTTAATACAACCTGAAACAATTTAGACTCACCTAGGAGAACCTGACTATGAGAAACTGACATTACTGGTGACTGATACAGGAAAACCCAACCCATTGTGAGTAGTACCACTCTTAGTAAAGGGGGTCTTGGTTAAATAATAAAAGTAGTCAAGAGCAAGCCACATGCAATGTTTCTCCATGCTTTCTGCTACAACTTCTGCTTGTTCATACTGTGATTTCCCTGAATAGTGGATTTTTCCCTGAGTAGTGGATATTGACCTGGGATTATAAGCAAAATAAAGTGTTTCCTCCAATTTCCATTTAATCCTTAAAATTCAAGAGTAAGGAAGAACAGGAAGAATAAAATATGTGGAAATGTGAATCCTAGAAATTATATAAAGGTTTTGGACCGATAGACATCTTTATTGTAAACAAGAAGCCTCATTACCAACTCCTAATATTCCCATTAAGATACTAAGCTTTTTGTTGGTTTGTTAACGTAACTAAGGTAAGGGTGATTTATTATAGCAGTCATGCTAAGTTATAAGTACATGTGTTGCAAAAGTCAGAAAAAGCATGTCAAGTGCACTGCTTTGATGCTGAATACTGCCCACCATTAAATGGCATTCGAGAAAACAAAATTTCTCTCATTTTTATATATGATGTTAAGAATTCCACAATTATAACCTTTACCTTGCACAATATATTAGATGATTTATATTTCTGTGTCAAAATTTCCTATAGAGATGAATAACTGTTGGGTCTTTTAGTCATCTTTATGACATTTTTTTAATTAATCGACATGGACAAACCCAAACTCACGTATCACAAAAATGTTTAAATAAACATGATTTAACAAACTCTGCCAAGGACTGTCAAAAGCTGCGAGAAACAGGAACACCTTTTTTTTTTTTAATGCCAGATATGAAGCAGTTTCTCCTAAAGTGATGTCAAATTACATTAGTGTCTGAGCACTGTGACAGCTGGTACTCTGGAGACTCTCTTGTTAAAGTGCAGAGACAAACTGAGGAAATTAATGATATATTTCTGTGAGATTCAACTTAATATACAAATGTATAAAGGGGAGTGATATCTCCTAGAACAGTCGCATTTACAAATTCACCAACATAATAGATTAAGGAAGGAAAAAAATTACAACGATTCTAGCTGGTGAACCAGATATGACTCTTAAAACTTTGATATGATACTAAATGAAAGGTATCATGTCATTCTGACAACAGATTTTAAACACTTTTTTTGTTTTGCTTCATTTTCTGCCACAAGAGTTAAATCAAAAGAATAAAAAGAAGCATAAACTTAGACTTGGTGTCACATAGTATGCAGAATGTGACAATAAGGATGGTTTTGCCAGAAGTAAAAGTTAAAGCACTCACTTGGTAAGTCATGCCTGAAGTGTTCCACCCATATAAAAACTACACCTTTCTCTACCTTTGGTAACAGTTTTCTATGAAGTAGCAATGAACTGTGCATATAATTTAATATAAAAATAATGTATTCGTTTAAGGTCATGTTTATTTACAAAATGGCTCAGATTTGGTCTTTTGTAATCTTGAAAGTTGTAGACCTAAGATGGTGGAATTTTTAATTTCTACTGAAAAAGTATGAATTTGTCTGGCAAAATTATCTTATTTTGATCATGCAAGTTCATGGGTACAAATTTGCAATCTCTACTATGGTATAATTTTAGAAATTTATGTTTTTGATTTTATAATTATTGCATATTATTTTTTTAAATTCTCTCAAATAGACTAAAAAGCTATATTGCATAGGAAGTAGTCTTTACCTTTAGTAATACAAAGTATTCTTTACATTTAAAGGCTAGTGAAAATCACTTAAAGGATTCCAACAGAGAGGTTTTTCTGTCAAACACAGCAACATTTTTACTAAAATATTATATGAAATAAATTTTTGCCAAACACAAGATATATTTTCCTGTTAGATACAGGGGTATGTTTACTAGATTGCAAATTAAAATAGATTGCTTCAAAACTATTTATATTATATGAGCTAATATATTTTAAAACTTTGATATGACACTAAATGAAAGGTATCAGGTCATTCTGACAACAGATTTTATTTAATAAGAAGGCCTCTTGGTGTTATTTGACCTACGATATGATCAACTGGGAATGATAATAAACTAGCTTCTTTCTTACTATTAACCATGAACCATAAGAAACTAGTCTAGTATGAGAAGTAAATAATCTCAAATTTCCCATAACTAGAAGAAAACAAAAAATTCACAAACATACATCAATGACTCTTGATATCACACTCCTGTGATAAATTATCAGTACTAAACTAACAAATGTTTTGAATATTGCTTTTCTGCGAAGTCTCCTATAGAAAAATGGGGAGGCCATTAGTTGCATATAATTTAATTTGTTAATTAAGTTACATGATTAGTGGGTACACCCATTGAAGGACTGGAGATAAATCATGATGGAGAAAAAGCATCATTTTCTTTATGTAGAAAAACATTTCTTCATACTTACCTAAAATATGTCTGAATTTTTTTAAATCATTTGGTCAGTATATCTTTCTAAGACTAACTTTTCCATGTGAGTGCTTCAAAATAATAGCAAAGAAGAATAATATCTTCTAGTAATAATCTTGTTACTTAGCCAACAGATATCCATTAGTGCGTAAAATGGAGACTTGCCATACTAAATTTTTCACTGACATTCATAGCAATGATTCAAAACATGCATATAAAACTACAACATATGGATCTTTACTTCAGTCATACTTTTAATTGTTAACAGTTGCAGAACAACAAATGTAACAATTAGAACTTTATATAGGCTGCATACTTCATTAGTCTAATGCACAAGCAGTTTTTCTTTATAAATAATGTATATAAATTCATTTTATGTGTACTGGTGTGAGGCAACCTCCTTGAACTGAAGTTACAGACAGTTGTAAACTGCCCTGAAGATTGTGTAAATTGAAGTGAGGTCCTTTGGAAGAGTAGCCAGTGTTCTTAACAACTGAGCAATGACAGCAATTTTCAATCCTTCCTTCTCTAGCATGCTTAATCTAATGTCTGGAATATACTTCTTTGCTAAAGCTAATAATGAAAATTTTTCTACTGTATTTCTTTCCTTTACTTTAATTTTATTTTGTATTTGTCATTTTTTAATGTAGCACAGTATAAGTGACATTAGAAATTAAAAAGTAGGGACAGGTAGATAGCTCAGAATAAAAAAAAAAAAAAAATGCTTAACCACTAAAGTTTGGCAACCTGAATGTGGTCCCTGGAACGGATGTAAGGTGGAAATTTTATATCAAGAAACTATTACAAAATCCTTTCTATCTTAACGATGGGGAAAAAAGGCCTAAGAAAATAAATGTTTTTCATTTATTTATTTAGTTCCTTTATATCCCAAGGTCATGATACCCTTTCTCCCAGTTCTCCCTCACACAGCTCCTCTCCCATTCCTCTCTCCCCTTCTCTTCTGAGAACAGAGAGGCTCCCCTGGGTTTCACTACACCCTGGCACATCAAATCATATATAAAAATTTTAGTTGGAAAATAAAATTGAATTCCAAAATGCTGTCAATACACATTAAATTAAAAAGTTTAATGGCCTTCAGCAAAATATTATACTATGTTGGCTCTTAGCCATGGCATGTTAAAAATTTAATTAATGACAGAAGGAAGACAGATAAAGGGCACCGTTTTAAGATTTGGAGACAGCAGCAAGCAAGGGAATGATAACTAATGCAGCAAAAATAAAATCAGGAGGAAAAAAAAATGGTTCTGGCCATCTGGCATGCTGTGTAGAATCCCAGACAGATTGTTATAGAACTCAAACAAATGTCTGGCACTTTTCATATTTTGGTAGTATAATTACAGAAAAAAAGTGGAGACCTCTTGGGAGTAGTCATTTAAAAATAAAAATTAGAAAAAAAAGTCTGGAGTTTAAAATTGGATGTGCAAATATAAATTGATCACCAAGATGAGTTCCTAAAACTTTTAACACAGATACACATAGACTGTTTGCATGGATATGACACTCTACTTTTTTATTGAATCTAAGTACAATTTTTATATGAGTTTTCTATTTTTTGTCAAATATTTACTTTCATGATCATGTCTCAAGTATCCAAATTCTAAATGTGACATCAAGGCTCTTAGGTGTGTCCTAATACTTCAGTGTGAACAACAGGCAGGAAATCAAAGGGTAGTGGTGAGAACTGAGTCAAACTTTTGTCTGAAGTATTAATGAACTTGTAGATGGATGGTTTGTAGGACAATTGATACCAGCTCCTCTGTAGGAGCAGAGGGGAAATGAATTTCTTTGAAAAATTAACAGCCTCATCAATTGGAGTAAAGGAGAGAGAAACTGAATCTGATTTGGACTTTTTGACACCACAGTCCCTACTCCCAGTGACATACCTACTTTAACATCAAAATATAAAAATATATCATTAAGATAGTATTGAAAAAGTTAATAGGTACCAATAATTTAAATATGCTATGTTTTTTCAATAAGTATATATCTATTCACTTTTTAACAACTAACAAGTTTAGGAGGCCTTAAATTTTCCTTTGTGCATAACTAATGGAAAGAATTTCCAAAAATAATCAATACTTTCTTTACTTATTCAAAATAAAAACACAGGGGCTGGAAAGTTTCTTACCTCCCAGGGAGCGACATTGTTTCAAAAATACCCTGGAAAATGAACAATTAGATATCTGACATCTGGTCTCCACATGCTTGTACATGAAAGTGTACATGCAGGAAGCACAGCTTAGAATTAGTATTGTTGAAACCAGGCCTCAGTCCTTCTTAGAAAAAAGAAGTGTACAGCACCCTCTCAGAGTGGGGTACACCTAGACCTTAAATCATTAATAATTCAAGAACTAAGAAGATAGCCTTGTGGCAATTCTTGGTATTTAAAAAAAAATCATTGTTTTAATCTTTACACACCAAGAAAACTTTGACTATTTCCATGTTATGTTCTTTTACATGTACTTTATGCTCATTGTAACTAGTAAAATTTTAATGCATATTATCAGACCTTTATAAACAATCAAGTACTGACAAAATATATTCATATAGTTTTATGCAAAAATGCTTTTAAAATCTGTACATTTACCTCTGTTTTTTAAAATAAAGTTGTTTAATTTAAAAAAAAAAAAAAGAAACCAGGTTTGTCAATACATGAGCCTATTTTATTTGAATGAATGATGTATAGGCCAAGCGACATGGAATGCCAGAGTGAAAACCATTTAGTAATGTTTTTACTATTCTACTAGGAGCCAACAATCACCAGAAATCTTACAATATCCTGAGCATTGTTCAGGCCATAAATATGCCACCAAGAGATCAAATCCCTATGAAAGAGGCACCATGTAATTTCTGTCATCAACCAATAGAATCTACACTTATGCTTCCCACATGCCCTTCTGTATGCTCAAGCCAAGGCTGTTATCAGCCAAAATAACTCATTCCTATTGTAAATATCACAGGTCACAAGTTGCCCTGGGTCTAAACATGTAAAAAATAATAAAGTATACCATAAGGTTAGTCTTTAAAAGATTTTGACACAGTGCTTGCAAGAGAGCACTGCCTAGTTTCACTCTAAAATTTCTCTGGATAGTCCCCCAACACCTTGTAGGGGGAGGTCTCAACATCATCCCCAGCCTCAACATACACACACACACACACACACACACACAGAGAGAGAGAGAGAGAGAGAGAGAGAGAGAGAGAGAGAGAGAGAGAGAGAGACAGAGACACAGAGACACAGAGACACAGAGAGAAAGAAATAACTAAAATGCAGAAATATGCTTCTGACTACAGATCAAAATCTGCATAGTGTATACAGAACATCTGTATGAAAACTAGAAGAGAGATTTTAAAATAAAGTCTTAAAACAGAACAATCAACTGTCTTAATTATTACTGTATTATCACACAACTAAAACAAACAACCTCCATCACCACCACCACCACACCACTATCACCAACACTATCACTACCACCACCACAACAACAACAAAAAGAAGCCCTCATCCTATTAGAAAAACAGAGCATCATATCTCTAAGTTTCTTTCTAGAAGTATTTTTTATATTGCTTTTACTATGTTTAAGTATGGGCCTTGAATTCCTGATCACTCCAAGACTTTTAACATGAAGGGGTGTTGAATTTTGTCAAATGCTTTCTCAGCATCTAATGATTTTTTTTCTTTGAGTTTGTTTATATAGTGGATTTCATTGATGGATTTTTGTGTATTGACTCATCCCTGCATCCCTGGGATGAAGTCTACTTGATTGTGATGGATTATTGTTCTGATGTGTTCTTAGATTTGGTTTGCAAGAATTTTATTGAGTATTTTTGCATCAATGTTCATGAGGGAAATTGGTCTGAAGTTTTTTTTTCGTTGTTGGGTCTTTGATTTGTTTCAGTATAATTATAATTGTGGCTTCATAAAAGGAATTGAGTAGTGTTCCTTCTGTTTCTATCTTGTGAAATATTTTGGAGAGTATTGGTATTGGTCTATAAAAGTCTGATAGAATGCTGCACAAAACCCAACTGGTTCTGGGCTTTTTTTGGTTAGGAGTCTTTTGATGACTGTTTCTATTTCTTTAGGGGTTATGGGACTGTGTAGATGGTTTATCTGATCCTGGTTAAACTTTGGTACCTGGTATCTATCTAAAAAATGGTTCATTTCATCTAGATTTGCCAGTTTTATTGAGTATAGGCATTTGGAGTAGGTTACGATTTTTTGAAATTTCTTCATTTATGTTGTTATGTCTCCCTTTTCATTTCTGATTTTGTTAATTTGGATACTCTCTCTGTGCCCTCCAGTTAGCAAATGCTTCACCATAGTGCTTTATATCTCAACATTTATTGTGAGGCAGATAAACCCATTATATTCCTTAGGTTCACTATAACTATAAATAGCATACTGGTAGTTTCTCTACAACTGATTTAGTGTTTGAGCACCATGCAATTTCTTTATTCTCACATCAAGAATTCCTAATATTAGGACACAAGTAATACATAATCTTCCACTTTTGTTAATTTATTTTAGTATATTTTACTATGTAATGAAAATTATTAATATTTTATTCTATGTAATCAAATGTAACATTTTTCTTTAAAATGACCTTTCAAAATGCAGTCCTACATACAGTATTTCATCTGTATAGCAGGTCAAAACACTGTTTTTTTATCTTTAGATAAACATGTAAAAGTCCATTTTTTGCCTTTGTAAAATAAGGTCATTTAGACAGCTGGGGAATTCATGTAAATAACATCTGTTGCACAGTCTTTGGCACTTCCCAGTTCTCTCCCTCTTCTTTATCCAGCGAGAATTCTGAAAGACATGCTTGTGGTGCACTGTGGTGCAAGGCTGGCTTCCAGCTGCATGACCACCAACCCAATGCTGTCGTGTCTTTCCTTATAATGAACAGAAAATGTAGGCGGTGGCCTACCTCCCTCCTAGTGTGTGCCAACCATGAAGTCATCTATGTTCTTCCTTCAAGAGATTGAAAAACTGGAGTTTTTAACTAATATTTTTTTTACTCTAGAGTGTCTTCTAGTATTTACTTGATCTAGTAATTTTTAAAGAGTTTAAAGTAGCTGTTATCTGTAAGATATTTATTCCATATTTACTTATCCCACATCAGAAGTGAAATTCAGGGATGTAAACTTTGAATCATGATTAAATGACTTCATGTCTAGGTTTAACAGAAGTTTCTAATTTAATTGGAAATTTCCAACCTAAAGAGGTTTACTCTTTGCTCAAAATTTCAAAATAACTTTTACTAACCTTTAATTCACCCCCCCCAAGTTTAGCCCATTAAGAATAATTTCAGGACAGAAGACATAGATCAGCAGTTATTAGCTCGAACTGTTCTTGCAGAGGATTTAGAGATTAGTTTTCAATATCTATATGGAAGCTCACAATTATCTTTAACTTCAGTTCCAAATATCTGCCTGACATGTCTTCCAGGGACACTTTCATCCGTATGGTATGTCCATATCTACACACACACACAGACACACACACACACACACACTTTTACTCTTAAAAAATAATAACAAATTTTGGCATTAGCTGAAATTTTTACTTTGATTTTTAAGTCTTTCATGTTAATTATTTCCAAAATACTTCACAGGCTCACATGTATTATAATGATGTTTCAGTGACTATAAAGAATAATCAAAAAAACATAAATAAATACTTTTCTTAATTAAAGTTTCGGACAGAATATTAATGTTTGGTAATGGAAATACATATCTTTAAGAAGGTCAATTATTTAACTTGTAGGGTGTTACTTTCATTGGCTGTTTTATTTATTTACACTTCAAATATTATTCCCCTTCTCTGTTTCCCCTCTGCAAACCCCCTATCAAAGCTCCCTTCCCCTTGTCTATGTGAAGGTACTGCCCCACCCTCCTACCCGAATGGGTACCTACCTTATGTTCTGAGCATTATCCTACAGTGGGGCATCAAACCTTGTTTGTTTGTTACTGTTGTTCTTCCTATGGAATTGCAAACCCCTTCAGGTTCTTCAGTGTAGGGTGATATATATATATATATATATATATATATGAATGATAAAAACATAAAAACAACATTAGGCATATAAAACAGCTGGAATTATTTTTTGTACCAAATCAGTTTTTTATTGAAATCCTATATACTTCAAGGATTCTCATTTAACTGGAGTCTCTTTCCAGAAATATGAGATTCAGTATCTAATGTTCTATAAAGGGTATAAATAGTTCATTAGCATATCACAAACCTTCCAAAGTGTCTTTGAGAGATTTCTTCTTATCTTTTATCAGTAAGTTTCCTCTTTTGAAAAGGACTGGAAAGAGCTGTGTCCTGGGATCTGAGTTATATTTCAAGGTTCCCAAAGTATCAGAAGAGTTCAGTCAAAAGTAAAGCTAATGAATAATATCAGGAGGGTACTGCTTCCAAGATAACACTGATATTTTTTTAAAAATTTAAGAAGTAATGGAAAAGATATACTTTTAATCTTTTTTCTGGCTAGTACGAATAAAATTCTGACAGAAATCTCATTTTTTTCTTTCAATTTTAAAAGTACATGTGGTAGATTTCTAACCATACAATTCATAATTGCCATCACTTTACAGAAGATCTGATGTTCA
Organism: Micromys minutus; assembly: GCF_963924665.1. NCBI lineage: Eukaryota > Metazoa > Chordata > Mammalia > Rodentia > Muridae > Micromys > Micromys minutus. The sequence goes on along the minus strand of NC_137981.1, from coordinate 38,763,293 downwards.
TAAAACATCTAGATTTTATAGTAAGATTTATAATAAAAGATATTATAAAACAAAGCACATACAAAGCCACGTGGTTATATTGTGCCTTGTTTAATAGTAATCATTTTGTATCTAATATAAGATATTAATCACATGTCAATCAAAAATCAAAACAAAAGTCCTAGCAAGAATAAGGTGTGTGTGTAGGTGAACTTATGAGAATCCCTTAAGGCACACTTGCTAGTCAATTTAGCCAAACAGGTTAGCTTCAATTGTTAAGTAAAATAGTGGGTCTCAAAAAATATGGAAGGTGGTTTCTGAGTAATAAGGACACCTAAGGATCAACTCTTATTTCCATGTGTATGCTTACATATATACACATATCTGCACATGCACATATCTGTGTTGTATATGCACATGTTTATGTTTATGGAAATACACGTCTTCAACAGCACCATCCTTTGAGCAGAACAAACCTGCTTTCCTAAGACCAGCTGATCACAGTTGGGCTTAGATTGTTGACACTGATAGGAAGGAATAAGAAGAGTTACAGGCCTATGATCTGGGTATCTGTGAACTAGGTTCTATCTAATCCATGAAATTAGTTATATACAGTTCTGCCCTAATTACATGTGGCTCAAAAATTTCAGGAAATATCTAAAGTGTGTAGAGTGGGAAGTACTAGGAGATGTGGCTCTATCTGCGCAACTATATGGGCACCATCATCCATAAGGGTAGAACTTTCAATGTGATTGCATTGTGGTAACTCACACTTTAGCACACGATGTCTCATTAATGCTTCAAAATCTTGAGGGGCGAATTGTATTATACTGTACTGGAACATTACTTTGTCACTAAAACCTTAGGATTTTGGAGGGGGTGTCCTGAAGAAGAAAATTCTTGAGACAGTATGAAAAACTAGACTGAGCAACATTCCAAGAAAATAGTTGTTGACTTCCCAAACTTAAAAGGAAATATTCAAAATAAAGATGGAAAAGGAATGTTGGTGTCCTTCTGCTTACTTCTCTCAAGTACAATCTAGTGTTGTATAAGATGTTGAAGAATCTTGGTATGAAAGATGAATGGAGCTTCCTTCTGCACATTTAGAAGCAGAGAAAAAAATATTTTATTGTTTATGAATTTTTCCAGGTTCTTCCACAGAAAAAGAGACAGGAATTCATCACATTATTTTAATTGCTAAAGTGAAAGAATTATTATTTATAAAGACATTTAATAAGAACTGTCTCTGAGGATATGTAATTATAGGTAAAATTTAAATAAACTAGATGTTAAAACCACGGTGATCAAAACAAATAAAATAAAATAAAATAATTCATCCCTGCCATTTTATGCCTGATTTTAACCTGAAAAGTAAAAGTAAATTTATTAACAAAAACACAAATATCCAAAGCAAATATTTATGAAAATAAAATGAATCACAAGCATAGATCATTGAAGTGTATTTTTTTACTTTTCATTTATTTTTAATCGATTTTTATTGGATATTCTCTGTATCTTTAAACAACATAATTAGAAAACAAATGTATGTGGGCAGATATGTTTATATTTTTAATAATATATATAACTTAAAAAGTGTCCTAGGAGTGAGGCTAAAGTGACCACTGTAGTAAGAACCCAATGTGACTGGAACACTCTCAATCCTCAGTCCACAATGAGAACCCTCTTTCTCTCCACTGACTGTCCCACCAGAAGCTCACAGTGAACACAAATTGCAAATATGCCTGGGACTGGACCCTTCAGGTCTCCATCTGCATCAAGAGTTAGGGAAGTCCCACTGCCATCAGGACCCAAAACCTGCCCACAGAGAACTGATGATCCAGGAGCAATCTCATCCCTAGGCCCTCAGGCTTACAGGCCCACAAGAGGGTCAAGATCCAGACAGAGATGGCAAGACGAACTAACATTACAGATAACAAGATGGCAAGAGTCAAGTGCAGAAACTTAAGCAACAGAAACCAAGATCATCATCAGAACCCAGATCTTCTATCACAGTATGTGATGAATATCTCAACACACCAGAAAAGCAAGATTCAGATTTAAAAATCATACCACATGATGATGATATAAGACTTTAAAAAAAACATAAATAACTCACTTAAAGAGATACTGGAGAACACAGGTAAACAAGTAGAAGCCCTTGTAGTGGAAACATAAAAATTCCTTAAAGAGCTAAGAGAAAACACAACCAAACAGGTGAAGGAATTGAGCAAAACCATCCAGGATCTAAAAATGGAAATAGAAACAATAAACAAATCACAAAAACTTATAACCCTGGAGATAGAAAAGCTAGGAAAGAGATCAGGAGTCACAGATGCAAGCATCAATCAACAGAATATAAGAGATTAAAAAAAGAGAGAACCTGAGGTGCAGAACATACCATAGAAAACATTGACACAATAATCAAAGAAAATGCAAAAAGCAAAAAGCTCCAAACCCAAAACATCCAAAAAATCCAGGACACAAAGAGAAAATCAAACCTAAAAATATAAGTGTAGAAGAGAGCAAAGAGTCCAAATGCAAAAGACCAATAAATATCTTCAACAAAACTGTAGAAGAAAAAAATTCCTAACATAAAGAAAGAGATGTCCATGAACATACAAGAAGCCTACAGAAATATAAATGAATTGGACCGGAAAAAAATTCCTCCCATCACATAATACTCAAAAATACCAAATGCACAAAATAACGAATACTGCGGACAGTAAAGGAAAAGGTCAAGTAACATATAAAGGCAGACCTGTAAGAATTACACCAGAATTACTTCTCAACAAAGACTATGAAAGCTAAAAGATTCTGGGCAGATGTCATACAGATCCTAAGAGAACAAAAGTACCAGCCCAGGTTACTATATCTAGCAAAACTCTCAATTACTATGGATGGAGAAACCAAGATATTTCATGACAAAACAGGATGTACATAACGTCTTTCCACAAATCCAGCACTACAAAGGGTAACAGATGAAAAACTCCAACACAAGGAGGAAAACTACCCCCTAGGGAAAGCAAGAAAGTGATATTCTTGCAACAAACCCAAAAGACAATAGCCACACAAAAATAATTCTACCTCTTAGAACAAACAAACAAACAAAAAATCCACAGGAAACAACAATCACTATTTTTTTAATATCTCTTAAAATCAATGGACTTAATTCCCCAATGAAAAGACATAGACTAACAGACTGCATTCGTAAACAGGACCCATAATTTTGTTACATACAGTAAACATATCCCAGTGACAAAGACAGACAGTGCCTCAGAGTAAAAGGCTGGGAAAATTTTTTCAAACAAGTGCTCACAACAAACAAGCTGGAGTAGCCATTCTAATAGCAAATAAAATTGATTTTCAACAAAAAGTTATCAAAAAAGATAAAGAAGAACACTTCACTTCATATTCATCAGAGGTAAAATCTAGTAAGATGAACTCTCAATCCTGAACATCTATGATCCAAATGCAAGGGCTCCCATATTCTTAAAAAAAAAAAAAATTTCTAAAGCTCAAAGAATATAATTCACCACACACAATAATAGTGGAAGACTTCAACACCCACTCTCATCAATGGACAGATCATGGAAACAGTAACTGAACAGAGACACAGGGAAGCTAGCAGAAATTATGAAGCAAATGGATTTAACAGACATTGATAGAACATTTCATCTGGAAACAAAAGAACAAACTTTCTTCTCAGCACCCCATGGTACCTTCTTCCAAATTGACTATATATTTGGGCAAAAAACAGGCCTTAACAGATAGATATAAGAAGACTGAAATAATTCATTGCATCCTATCTGATCACCATGGACTAAGGCTGGTCTTCAATAACAACAAAGACAACAGGAAGGCCACATACACCTAGAAACTGAAAAATGCTCCACTCAATAATAACTTGGTTAAGGAAGAAATAAAAATAGGGAATCAAAGCCTTTATTAGAATTTAGTAAAAATGAAGACAACAACATACCCAAAGTTATGGAATACAATGAAAGCAGTGTTAAAAGGAAAACTCATAGCTCTGATTGCCTGTAAAAATAAACTAGAGTGAGCATACACTGACGGCTTGACAAGATACCTGAAACCTCCAGAACAAAAAGAAGAAAATATATCCAAATTGCAAAGCTTCTATGAGGCAAAGGACACTGTCCAAAGTACAAAACAGCAACCAACAAAATGGGAAAATATATTTGCCAATCCTATATCCTATAAAGTACTAATATCCAATTTATACAAAGAACTCAAGAAGTATGACTCCCAAGAATCAAATAATCCTATTGAAAACTGGGTTCAGGGCTCAACAATGAATTCTCAACTAATGAATATTGAATGGCTGAGAAGCACTTAAAGAAATGCTCAACATTCCTAGTCATCAGGGAAATGCAAATCAAAACAACTCTGAGATTCCACCTCATACCAGTCAGAATAGCTAAAAGAAACCTCAAGTGACAGCAGATGCTGGGGAGGATGTGGAGAAAGAGGAACACTACTCCATTGTTTGTGGGATGGAAAGCTGGTACAACCACTCTGGAAATCAGTCTGGCAGTTCCTCAGAAAATTGGACATGGTACTATCTGAAGACCAAGCAATACCACTCCTGGGCATATACCCTAAAAATGCTTCAACATATAACAAGAACACATGCTCAATTATATTCATAAAAGCCTTATTTATAATAGCCAGAAGCTGGAAAGAACCCAGATATTCTTCAACAGAAGAATGGATACAGAAAATTTGGTACATTCACACAATGGAGTACTACTCAGCTATTACAAACAATGATTTCATGACATTCTTAAGCAAATGAATGGAACTAGAAAATATCATCCAAAGTGAAGTAACACATTCACAAAAAAACACACATGGTATGCACTCACTGATGAGTGGATATTAGCCCCAAAGCTTAGAATGCCCAAGATATGGTTCACAGGCCACATGAAGCTCATGAAGAAAGAAGAAAAATTCTTCAGTCCTTGTTAGAAAAGGGAGCAAAATACTCAAGGGAAGAAACACAAAGAGAAAGCATGGAACAGACTGAGGGAAAGGCCATCCAAAGACTGCCCCACCTGAGGATCCATCAAATATACAGTCAAGAAACCCAGACACTATTGCAAATGCCATGAAGTGCATGCTGACAGAAGCCTGATATAGCTGTCTCGTGAGAGGCTCTACCAGAGTCGGACAAATACAGAGGTGGATGCTTGCAGCCAACCATTGGACTAAGCATAGTTTCCCCAATGAAGGAGTTAGAGGAAGAACTGAAAAAGCTGAAAGAAGAACCCAGAGGAAGAACAACACCAACCAAACAGACTCTCCAGAGTTTCCAGAGATTAATCAACCAACTGAAGTACGCATGTAGGTATCCATAATTCCAGCTACATATGGCCTTGTTAGGGAGAAGAAGCTCTTAGTCCTGCTAATGCTTGATGCCCCAATGTAGGGGAATGTCAGGATAGGGAAGCAGGAAGGAGTGGGTTGGGGAGGACCCTCATAGAAACAGGGGAAGGGAGGATGGGATAGAGGACTTATTGAGAGGAAATAGGGAATAGCATTTGAAATGTAAATAAAATATATCCGATAAAAAAGGAAAAATAAGACATATGTTTTAAATAAAAGATAGTATAGAAAAATCATGAAAACCACTTTGTTTATTCAACAAATGTAAGAACTATTTTCTCATCCCAATCTCCATCCCATAAAATCCTGAAGCAGTTTACTGGCTATGTGGCAGCCTGCAGAACCACCTGTCAAGATCAGTATGCTACAGTTCCTAATCTCTGGACCCAGGGTGCCTGGATCTTGTTCTACCCCTCACTCACTCGCTGCTTCACTCGGGGCTATTTATTTCTGTCGTTTCCTCGGCTCTAAAATGAGGATATTAACTGTAGCTAACTAAGCTCAAGGACAGTTAAATGAATAAAATGTAAGGGAGGAAAAAGCTGAGCTAGCTTTCTAAAATGGCAAGACTATTAAGGCATATCAAGTGTGCGTATTTTTTTTTCTCCTTAAACAATGAAATAAAAGGTATAAAGTCTAAGTTTTAAAAATGGAGAAATAAAAAATTGAGGAGAATATTGCATATTTAGAGAATACAAAATCTCGAGACACTAGTTGAAATTTAACATCAGGATTAACACTCTTTACATACGATACACATCTAAATAGTCAGAAATACAGTAAGAGTTTAGACATTAAATAGGAAATGAACTATAATGTAACAGCAAGTACTTAGATCATAGCTTTTGCTTTTCATCATATTTATCTACTCTATTGTTCCAGGATTTTTAAACAGTTTAGATAATAATATGAGCATGGTAAGAATGAACATTGACACATTCCACTTCTTCCTTCCTTGTCGCTTCAGATTCCTTCCTCCCATCATTCTCTCGTTTCTTTTTGTTCCTTCTAAAAATGTGCACAAAGAATAAAAAAAATGCAAGACATTTTTATGTATTAGAAATTATTCATATGCATCCTGTTGACTGTTACAAAACTGAAAGGACAATGTACTTCAAATTAGTATAGGCTCTTTTAAGGTAGGAACTTTGAAATCTTTGACCAGATGATCACTACCATGGATTCAAGGTATATGGTAGAGTTTCCATATTACATTCTCTAGATTGAGAATTACGCTGGGCATTGTGGTTATCTGGTGACACTTGTGGTTGTGAGGGTATTATGGAAAAGATAGGAAAATGAATTAAGAAATCCTTTCAACTGTTATTAGTAGAAACTTGTTTTCTCACAGTTCCTACCTCTCTCAGCAACTTTCCTCACTGGAAAAATCTCTTGATATAAAATGTTTGAACCAATTTCATTGTTACATGCAAGATTAGTTAGGTAGGATTGTTAAACATGTACAATGGTTTCACTCACTTGAGGGAATGAAATCTAAACTATAGCACTGAAATCCCTGCCTGGGTCAGTCAGTATTTGAAAAACCCACTTAGCAGCAGGCTTAAGGAAACCCTATAACATGAATATCAAGGATATGCATAATATATAACTACCACGTATAATATTGAGAGTTGCATATATGTAATATATGAAGCCCATTTTTTATTTTTATATGACAAGACATAATGCTTAAGTTACAATGTTTGCAACCTGACTGTTCTTCAGTGGATTAATTAGACTCAAGTAACTTACAAGATATTTATTCTTAATTATCATTCCTGAATAAAATCTTACCGTGGTGTTGATGTTGGGGTATGGGACACACATGAGCATTATAGATATATCCTTATTACTTAACACCACAGAGCCATATATAAGAACACAGTTAACAGAGCAGAAGGAGGACTGCCCATTGCTAACGTTGGAGGATCCCAAGTCTCACAGGTGAACTTGTAACAATGAGCACTAATACTAAACGTACCTGCATTCTCCGCCTTGGGTTTACTTGGTAGCACACAAATCGTCAATAACTCAAAGACCTAAAGAGATGCGTGAAAAAATTATTCCAACCATAGCCAAACTGCCTTTATTAAGCAGGGAGTCCTCTGTTTATGATCAATCTTCTGTTTTTTTTTTTTTTTTTTTTTCAAAGCAACTGGAAAATGGTATAAAACACTAAAAGGGATAGGGAGGAGGAAGGGTTGCATACCTCAATGGGTGTACTTTGATAATAAAATAAATGAAACACACATATAACTTGTGTTAAAAACATTAACTCACATAATCGTATAGCACAAATATCAAGGTTTATAATGCTAAGAATCTACAAAATGTCCTGTCATCATCTGTTCAAACTTTAAGTCATTGGCCAATTATTTCAATGTTTTTCCTTGCTAAAATAAAGTAAAATACACAGGATCATTAGACAATTTACCAAACACATACCAACAAGAAATGGCTCAATATTCAATGTCTTAACAGATTTTAGAGTGTTACACATCCTTAAATATGGGTGATATTTCCCCCTACATCTTTCTTAATCACTGAAAGCATTCTCAGTTATAATCATAGACTATAAAATTTTAGTATTTGATTGCTCAAAACTAAGTGATAGGCTTCATACAAAAAATAGCTAAGATCTGTCATAATAAACAAAATCTTCTGATCAATGATATCAAATAAAAGTCCAAACAGTGAGATTATAACATAACATGATGTGGGATATTCAAGTTATTGCTGTATGTGAGAAGGCAGATGTTTTTTGAAAATATTTGGGTATCTTGACAGGTCCTGACATCTCTTAAAACTTGAAAAAGATAGTTTCATTCATAGGAAACAGTTATTTTTTCTGTTTTTCTAAAGAAACCAAATGTGCTATTTTGTGGAATCGAAGCTTAATATGTACATTTCATTGTATCTTCTTGATAAAAAAATCATAAATTAAATTTAAGCATATTTATAAATTTAATATCTAGGCTTTTCAAAAATAAAACTCTAAATTTGGCTTTCGGCTAGGTTGTTTTCTAATCGTGTAGAATAAATTTGTACTGGTTGGGAACTTTTTGAAAACGTCATTACCACTGTTTCTCTACTTTGCCACCTAATAGCACAGTTTCTCAAAATCCCAATGCTATTTTTAATGAGTAGTTGTACCAATTAGGCTTAAGTTTGAAGACATTAATAAATTGCTTTTATAGATAGGATATTTTAAATTCTTGATAAGCAATAAAAATGATAACCTTATTTGAGTTTTGGTAATAACTTTGGAGAGTATTCAGAATTAAGATGCGCCAAAACTGTCACTCACCTGAAGCACTCAAACGGTAAGGCAGCAGGGCTCAGGCATGAGCATGCGCAGGCGAAGGCAACCGATCCCTTTCCTGTATACCATACTTCGCTGAAGGGTTTTGCAAAGTCCTCTTTGGATGTTCATTATGGAACAAAACTAAGAAAGGGGCTCATGTCTCTTTACTCTGGAGTGAGTTTAGTTCGGTATTGCTCTGTGAAGCTGAAAGCTAATATCTACTGTAATTTATCAGTAAAACATTTCCATATACCATCTCAAAATTACTCACACTTTATTTTCTAAATTTCGTGTTTCCTTTTTCCTCCACATAACCCATTAACCACCTATAAGCCATATATGCATTTCTGTACAATTTCCAAAGAAAGACTGAAGTAGCTTGCACTGTCCTCCCTCAGTGTACCTTCCCATTTCTATTTATTACCTCAGTGTGAAGCACTGCTCTTTCACCCCAGCACTTTTCTATTTGATTTGACTTAAGATCATATTCTGGGAACTGAAAACCAACAGTGAGACTCTGACTAATAATGGAAATAACACTATCATCTAAGTCCCAACTGTACATGTTTAGATCATATTCTGAGAACTGAAAACCAACAGCGAGACTCTGACTAATAATGGAATCAGCCTTATCATCCAAGTCCCAATTGTACATGTTTGGTTTCAAACCTGTTACAATCATCGGTGAAACTAAAAATACATACTTGTGTTTTCAGTCTATATTAATTTCTATTCATTTTAACAGGAAAGTGAAATTATGAGTCCTATGTGACAAACACAAATATAGGGGACATGCAGTGGCCTTCACTTATGCTATTATAGAAGGAAAGAGATGACAGCTAAGTTAGAGTCTGCTGGAATGTAACAAATCAATTTTTACCACTCTGGAGGCACATTTAGACAGAGACTAAACCTCTTTTATCTAGGTCAGTATGACAGACTCCAAATGTTAAAGAGGTTGAGCAAACTATACTTTAAAACAACAGGAAGACGACTGCAATCTGCATAGATTACCATGAAATCTTGATGCTGCCTGATAATGTCCCATGAACACATTGTAATTACTCCATTGGCTTATAATAGCAGAGCATTTCTGATTTCAGAATCTAACAAGTAAAATGAAGCACAATTTATGTTGACTAATTTATAATAAGATGCAGATGGTAAAGAGAACAGATGCTTCTGATATCATCTCTCAATTGCCTTCAACTTTTGCAGACACTAGCAGCCTGTAAATTCACTCAATGGGATACAGTCTAAAACAGGAAAGCATTTTAATTCTGTTTCCAGTCACTACCACCACCCACCCTACCTCATTCCCCCCCCCCAATAAAAAAAATCCTACCACAGGCAGAAGCCTGCTTTTGCTTTGAGTCATACCTTGGTAATGACACACAACTAAATGTAATTATAAATTTGTGTCAGTCTTTGATACAAAATAAATCATTGGGAGAAGGGGATGGTGGATAGGTTTGTAGGTAACTGACTTTTTGTTGACAATGACAGATGGACTAGATAGGATGAGGGTGGTGTGATGGTGAATAGCTGGAGCTTCAGAGAAGCATATGAGAGAATCATTTCCAAAATAATCCCCTAAATTTCAGTATGCACTGTTTACAGTCTTATTTCTTAAGAAAAAGGAAGGAGGGAGGGAGGGAGGGAGGGAGGAAAGGAGGGAGAGAGGAAGGTAGAGAGGAAAGAAGAAAAAACCCTAAAAACCTTAATTCTGTAGTTTCATCTTTATTTTCTAAAGTTTCTTATAGAAACTTTTATCATCCCCCCCCCACCAGCAGTGATTTCAATGAACACAATGAATACAAAGTAAAGAATTTTTTTCTTTTTTTATTTCTCTTTTTATGTGTGCAAGATCAATGTTAGACCTTTTCAAAACAAAGTTTTGTGGTCCATCTTAAGAGCAAGAGATGACTGGATACAGCAGCAATTGCAAGGCCTTTTGTAGTGTTTGAGGTCCCAAGAGAGATAACTAGTTTCCGAAGGTTGAGTAAAAGTCCATTAAAATCTTCCCATATTTTCAGAACCCCCCCAGAATATATACCTCTGTAGCAGAAACATTTTAGCAGAAAAACAAACTTCAGATTTAACAAAGGCAATGAAAGTGGTAACATAAAAATAAATCCTGCTAGGCCAAATATGGTGCCTATTTTGAAAATATCTCTGTGCAAATAACAGACTGGACACACACACACACACCCTCTCTACACACATACATGTACAAGAATAAACAGTTTTCTAGTTCATATCCACAAAGTAGGTTGGGACACATTAGTGCAAATTTTGCCGACCTGCAGCATTCAGTCCGTGAACTTTGGATATCCTAGACGATCCATCAGTGTCCAGCAAATGTTTTCAATTAGTTTAATTTCATCTCTAGGCAAGTTTGTTTTCCAAATATTAGTTTTAGACGGTGATATTTCCCCCTCATGTGGAAGATAAAAAAGGTTTGTGGAAGTGGCGAATAGCATTTGGTTTAAACTAGCAGGAGACAAAGGAATGCCAAGGAAAGCAAAAATCCTCTCAGAAGTCTTCTGAGGAAAATGAACAATATCTTCAAACTTGACCAGATGGTAGCTGGTAGGCAGCAAATCTGTATTTATTCTCAAGGCTGCTGCGGTGTTTGCTACCCACAAATGAGATAATAAGGACACAGCATTTGATTGGGATATTTCTAATTCTTTCTTCAGTGATTCATACTCAAAAGCATAGCCAGAATTCGAGTTACATTTACTTTTACCTTCTTCTATTTTAAACAGTTTTGCTAAGTGCTCTGGTACATTCTTCAAAGAATAAAGACTTGGTTTACTACCATATAGCATTGAAAATATCCAAGCTCGAGGGTCTCTTACTATGTACAATGCCCGCATTGAAGTTCCTAAAACTTCCTGAAAAAAATGAAGCTTCAATGTCCAGCTACCACTATTTAAGCTAAGCACAGGACGTGCACTTGGGTAATAAACTAGGTGTCTTCTTAAAGCCCTAATATATTCAGCATCTCTATCAAATGGTCCTTTTAGTCTACTTCTTTGATCTGGCAGAGGCTCCCTTCTTTTCAATTTTCGTCTTTTGTCCTTATTAATTGTAAAATACTGGGCCAGTTTACTCCTACTGGTTTCGTGCAGATGGATGTTTTGCAAGTGAAGTTTTGTGTCCTGGACCAAAGACTGCAGCCACCCTCGAAGAAGATGAAAGTGCTCACTGTGGACATCTGATACTTTCCATTCACAAGCATCTACAAATGAGTCAATTTCAAACTCCGCTCCAGGGATATCCATGTAGGTTGTAGGAATTCTAATGTAGAGAAAGTCACTACTATTGAAAAAGAGCTGTTTGAGAATTTCAGCTCCGGAACCAGGGAGCGAGGTAATAACAACATTAGGAAGATCCACATGATGCCCTTCAGAAATCATGACCTTCTCACTTGCCTTCGCTTCAGTCCTTGTCCACTTGGCACAGATGGGCTGAGTGCAAGTGCTCCATACATCCAGCAGCTCAATAAACCACAAGGCAATAACAAGTATTAATACACAGCGCATTAGCTTTCTAAAGGAAAGGTAAAACCGCCACTGAAAAGCTAAAATAACCAAACTAATGCACAAAATTAATCCAACTGCTATGTTAAATTTAAACCCGAAGGGGAAATTAACTCTATCCTGTCTGACAGGGTTTACTATTGCTTGAGTACCCAAACCAAATCGAGTTATTTGTCCTTGATTAGCCACACTGGCAAAACCACCAAATCCCAGGTAACTGAATCGGCTTTTCAGGTTCTGATAGTCAGTTACAATAGAAACACTATGTTCAGTACTATTGACATGTAAGGAAATCTGAAGTCCAGAACTGGAACTATCAATAAATCTACAGCCGGAAACATTGACATAGGGACCATAAAATACATAGGCAATTCTTGTGATGGTGGATTCCATACGAAATGTAACATTCACAAACTGAGTCCACCGCTTCTTAAATTCAGCAGCCTGTTCTGCTTCTTGTATATTAGCCACAGGACTGTTGCCATGGTGATCAAACCAAAACATCTTATAGTGTGCATCCCACACATCCATCATGGCACCATTATACCTATTCATAAACCTGTACGGGATGTATTTAAAATCAATATCCAGATTATGAAAAAAGGCACTGACAGAATTTATCGGGGAGGCTTCTTGCCTCTCCATGTGATCAACAACAAGCAGGGTTTGTGAATTTAAAAGAAGCAAAGCGCGATAGACGCTCTTCAGTCTCATTGCAGAGGAATAGGCAGACACTGCTTCCCCGCTCACAAACATCCTTTCTCCGTGCTGAGCAGCGGTGATAACCTCCCCGGCTGCATCACCAACCTCTTCACCAGTCCACTTTAGCCACTGTGCACACTCTCCCAGCTGCCCTTCCCAGGGCTGATTACACCGGCTTGACGGTGATGGGGCAAACACCAGTACATTGTTAAGGTGGCTCAACTTTGGGCCATAAAGAGCCTCAGAAACAAACACTTGCCCATTAGGGGCAAAAGTAAATGAATTTTGATCCGGATGCTCATGTCCTGGGTTAAAGCTTTTCCATCCATCAATCCAGGAATATGGCTGAAAGTGAACTATGTCATACACAGCTCGTCCTCCCAGTTTCCCAGATTTAAAAGACACAAAGGTATTGGTCTGTGTGTTTGGCAGCCCACCCCCATAAGTCACAACACCCCAGTTAGGAAATGTGTGCATTTTTGCAGTGCCAAAATCAACAGGAGGCTGTGGGGTGAGCGATGGGTCATACCAGATGAATTCAGTATGAAGAGTACTCCACCGCTGAGCAGTGGAAGGAACCATTGGTCCATCCTTAGGTCGATGCTTCCTAATTTGCTGAGCTAACCAATTTCCAGCTCCATTGCGTAAAATGAACTTATCCAAGAAAACTAGCTGGCTCTCTGGACCATAAAACCAGTTATAATTGGAATCTGCTATGCCCACAGTTCTTTGATAGCCTGGCAAAAGCGTAGCATAATAAAACCAAAAATGCGTTTTTAGCCAGTTATTATTCAAGTTGTTGATGTTAAAATGGCGTTGTGCCAAGAAAACATACTGTGTAACTGATTTTGAGGTATAGCTCCCATAGGCCACACCTTCATCCAAAGAGCCATCTACAATATGATTCAAGAGAAACATGGTCTTTTCCATCACATCAACAACAACCTGTTTCCATATGTCTGCTTTAGATCCTTTATCTACTCCAGTAACCAAGGCCCCTATCAGTAATGCTATCATGTTTGTAGCTTGGTGGTTATGAAGAAGTTGTTTGCCCCATGAGCGAATCTTGGAATATTCATACATTTCCTCAGTAACAATCCAAATTTTTTCTAGGTACTTTTGTTTTCGCTGATTACCTAATAGATTATATAAAAAGTCAAAGGCAGTAGCAAAACCTGTTAAAGAATGGCCAACTGGGACCTCATCCCCTGGTGCATTCTCAACTAGCCAGTCTTTGTAGCTAACCATCCTGTCCATATATTCCATGACAAATTCAAAGGCAACCTTGTCTTCTGGGCATAATAAACAGTACAATGCTAAAGGGGGAAGATTATTACCATATATTTCATTCCACTTGGCAGCAAACTCAGCATGCTTGGGTGGAGGTAGGTAGTATGACGGATTGGACAGCATAATTGTCACTGCACTTTTGATAGCTCTAAAAATATGCAAGTGGCTCGTACGAGACTTTTGTTTCATTGTTTGTATATCTCCAGCATCAAAATATAAATTTGGATGAAGTTTTTGGTTGGGTTCGAAATCTTGTACTTTCTCTGTCTTAAACCATTGTATATCGTCTGTGAAAACTGCCCATTCGGAATAATTGCTCACAGATTCTTCACAAGTAGAAAAACTACACATCATCAATGTTAAAAATAGTAAATGTCCTGTAAACATTAACGCCATGATCCATGGGGAAGATCTTTTCCTTAGGCATATGTGTTAAGCACAGTGTTTAATCTATTTCCCATCTGGTTGTTGTGAATTATATATTAAAGATGTAGCAATAAACAGACTATATATACGTCATAGGCTGTGAAATCCAGGTGACATTCAGCTCATTCAAAGCAAAGAAAGTTGTTATAAAGAGGAAATTATACAGCATGTCTCTGTCCCTGGCACAGGTTTGATTCCAATAAAATAAAATTTCAAGGAATATTAATGCCTCCAATGTCTCCATAATGCACAGAAAACAGTGGTATAGTCAGAAAATACAACGAATCCAGCGTTTATTCTCTGTATGTAAATCTATTAACATGTGAAAAAGAGAAAATACAAAAAATTCCAAAATTCAAATGAAGTCATTTTGAGCACGTAGCACAAAAAACCATCCTTAGTGATTAACTTACCACACATACATGGTATTTTTCTGTCTGTTCCCCAAAAGAAGATGATAAAGTAGTGCCATTTTCAGAGTGAGCAGACTTCATTAGTTTTCCTCAGAGTCTGGAGCATAATGGTTTGTCAATTGTTTCTTCTTCCATTTTGGGAAGGAAAATATTCTCCACAAGTGTTCAAAGTCCTACATTGTCAGAGGACATTGAAATTTCTGCCTTCATTTCAAACGTCTTTTTAAAGCATTTCCAAATATCCTTGGATCAAGTTTATGTTTACCTCTAAAAGAATCTAATCTCTTCAATGTCTAGATGTTCTTCTTCCGATCATGAACATATCCACCAAGTGGGTAAGAAAATTCCACTTTCACAACACTGAAGTCTGATTTTTGTTCTCCTTTCGAGTCACTCTTCTCTGAGAGAAAAACAAAACAAAGCAAGTTTCTAAGACTGGACATGGAGATAAATTGATGATTTACATAGTTTAGTCATTTGACAGAAATGTGAGAATCACAGTAACATATTTCCAGTCTAGCTTTTTTCTAGTGTTTTTTTTTTCCTTATATTTTCATACACATTTCGATCCCAGTCAATATTAGCAGAGAAGAGACAACACAAGATATATGTCATATTTCACTTTGTTTTAGCTATTTGAACATGTTTCTATTAACAACTCATCACCATAAAGGTGAATACAATATTCTTGCTACTTTGGTTATGAAAGGTAAAAGTCAAAGTGACCCCTTTAAATCATGGCCCAAAGTTTAGCTTTTAATGAAAGAAATAGCAACTTCACAAGACAAATCACTTTTCTTTGGACAAATCACAAATGACAGTGCAGAAGGCAAAGAAAAGACCCTGTTGACTCAGTTGCTCACCTGTAGCTTTCTTCAACATCCCACCTGCCAGCCGCCAGAGGGCGTTCCGACCCGGGCTTAAGGCGCAGGCCTCTGCCCATCTTGGATTTGGAAGAAACTCACTAAGTTTCAATCTTAGACAAGTCTCCCTTCTGGAGGAAACAAACACTTCTAATAGTTCCCGACTTGACCCGCCTGTTGCATATTTTAATTCCTCTCTTCGGAACTCATCGTCCTTCTGCTCCAGTC
The DNA here is from genome assembly GCF_963924665.1 of Micromys minutus. Classification (NCBI taxonomy): domain Eukaryota; kingdom Metazoa; phylum Chordata; class Mammalia; order Rodentia; family Muridae; genus Micromys; species Micromys minutus. Next base: position 38,747,134 of record NC_137981.1, on the reverse strand, counting down.
CCCACTGCCTGACCTGTGGCTGCGCTGTGAGGACCAGAGACCTCTAAATGGCCAAGTCGGCTTACCTCAGGCCGCCTGCAACAGGATCTTCAGAGCTGGGCCCCGACACAGGCGAAGGGAGGCAGTTCAAGCAATTGATGGTTTTTTTGGAGGCGGGCCTACGGACACCAAGAGCTCTGTACGCCTCCGCCCGTGTGCGGCCCGGGACCGCACAGGCAGCCGCCGAGCTCGGTGTCCTCAGCTCGGGCGTCGTCTCCTCATCACCCTGACTCTTGGTGGGGAGCGGGGAGGTTCTCTCGAGCACGAGGTTTCCTCGGCGCCACAGTCCCCGCTGCTCCTCTAGGTGCCCAGTCTCCTCAGGGCCGGGTCTCCGCGATGGAGACGCAGACACGCCCGCCCTGGAGGAACGCCAGGCGCTCGCGGGGGCTGCTCCGTTGGCGGGAGGCAACCCGCGGGTGGCGGGTGATCTCCAGGCGCTGTCGTCAGCGGAGCCACAGTGACCCAAGGCCCGCTGCAGCCTAGACCCAAGATCTGCCAAGCCAGCCGGAGCCGCCTAGCCCAGGGAGGGCAGAAAAAAGGCGTCACGTATCGGAGGGTGGGGCGGGGCCTGATCTAAGGAGGCGTGTCTGAGGCGGGGCGGAGGCGGGCCTTAGGGCAGCAAAACGCCCGCCTAGCGGTCGACCGGCCTGGGCGGGGCGCCCCGCAGAAAGGCAGAGGCCCAGAGGAGGGGGAAAAAAAAAAAAAAAAAAGGCCTCAGCGGCGTGCGCAGTCAGTGGGCGTGGCCGGGCCTTAATCCTGTGCTGGGGGGATTGGGGGTGGTCCTGTTGAACTGTGTGAGCTGGGTCAGCTCATGCTACTGAGACAGCCCAACTGGATTTCAGGGAAGTTTGGAAGCCCCATTGTCTGAGCATCTGTCTAAGCCTGGTGTTCTAACTTTTTGGGTTATTGGACGAAGACATATGTTAAATATCTAAATGTGACAGGAGAGAGTTGTAGTTACAAATGATGAGAAAAACTCTTGGGGGATGGGATGCTTAATGACTGTGGCAGGAGAAGAATATTCAGTTACCATTAAGAGCTGGGAAAGGACTTTGTAAGAACTTCTTTGAATCCTGGGGCACACCTGCTGAGATTGCTATTACAGACAAACAAAACCACAATATCCAGATTTTTAGTATACTTTGATAGCAAAATGGACTAGTCATCTCTAACTACTCATTGATAATTGGATACTAGCCCAAAAAGCTGGGAATACCCAAGAAACAATTCACAGAACTTATGAAGCTCAAAGAGAAGGAAGAGCAGAAGGTGGATGCCTCAGTCCTTAGAAGGAAGAACAAAACACTCACAGGAGAAAATAATGGGACAAATAGAGGAGCAGGGATTGGAGAAAAGATCATCATCCAAAGACTGCCTCACCTGGGGATCCATCCTATACCAAACCAAACCCAAGCACTATTGCTGATGCCAAGTAGTGCTTACTGGCAGAAACCAAATTTGGATGACTCCTCAGAGGCTCTGCCAGAGCCATACTGATACAGAGGAGTTTGCTTGCAGCTAACCATAGAACTGAACACGGAGACACCAATGAAGGAGTTAGAGAAAGGACTGAAGGAGCTGAAAGGGTCTGCAACCCTATGGGAAGAACAAAGTTATTAACTAACCAAACCCACCATAGCTCCCAGGGAGTGAAACACCAACTAATAACAAGGTCCCAGGTGCATATGCAGCAGAGGATGGCATTCTCTGGCATCAATGAGAGGACAGGACTTGGGTCCAGCGAAGGCTGGTTTTCCCAGTGTAGGGGAATGCAAAGATGCTGAGGTGGGAAAGGGTGGTTGAGAGAGGGAGTACCTTCATGGAGACAATGGGGGGGATGGGATTGGTGGAAAGGAGATAACATCTGAAATGTAAATACAGAGAATATCCAATTAAGAAAGGGGTGGGGAGAAAGTTTTTGCTGGATTGAAGCAAATGCAGGACAGGCGATCATTAAAAAAAAAAAAAAAAAAAACATTTACTGTAATTACTTTCACACACGAACCCCATATGCCTGTGTAATTTGAAGCTTGGAAGTTCAGTTGCAAAGCAGGCTAGGATACCATTCCTGTGGTTCTCACCTCAAGCACTTTCCACAGAGCTTAGGTTACATTTGGACATAAGCCAACCTACAGTCTGGTCAATAAATTGGAGGTAATAATACACGGAGCTGTCTCAGTTCACTGATTTAAACTTGATCCCTAGATGGGGATAAGTTAAACCGCAGTTTTCCTCTAACCTTCATTATTTGCTAACATGCACAGCTGTGTTCTTGCAGGACGGGGAGGAAAGCAGCTGTTTGAATGACATTGGTAAGAAGAAAGGAGAACTTGACTAGTGCAGTTAACCTGAGAGCCTGGAATTACAGACAAACCGTTCTTGTACTTTTGCCCCAGTTAGAACTGTGTCCCAGTCTAATAGCCAAAATAAGTTTCCCTTTAGCTCTTCAATAATTGAGTATATTCTATGACTTCCTTGAAGTGTCTGTCCAGTCACCTGACCTCCAAACCCCTTCCCATGTAGTGAATGCAATTTTCTCTGAATGGAATTTTCATATCTTAGTCTTGATTCATATCATTAAATTCCTCATCAGTTTCCCAAAACAAACTGTTCCAACAGAAAGATATTTTTCTCTACATGGGTCTCTAAGTTATTCTGTGGATTACTGTGTCACCTGGTTCACTCCTCTATTCTTGTAAGAGCTGAGGCTGGATTTGAAACTCGTCAATTTTTTGACAGTTTGGCTTTAGTGAACCTAATCACCTTTATTTGAAAGTCATTTGAAAGCAACAGTTTTTTTTTTTTTTTTTTTTTGCAAACTTCTCATAAACATCTGGAGGGTTTTTCTCCATGACCCCAGATTGGAAAACACTCATGACCCCATTTCTTTTAAGGGTGTGTACGTAACCCTGACCTCACTAAGATTAGGCTTCATTTTATACAAAGAAAAGTCAAGAAATCAGTGTTGATAAAACTGATAGATACATAACTGTTTCTTAAAGCAAAATATGTGGAGAAGGTAATTTCATCTGTGTGTGCACAGTGCCCAGTAATGTGAAGGCCACTAGTGGCAGGAAGAATAGGTGCTGAAAGAACAACTGTCAGACAAAGTTTATAATGCCATCCAATTATTGTATTTTCTAATTTATTGTCATTAGTATGATCATTTTTATTTGACTAATAACATTATCCTCTGGATAGGGATTGAGTTCTTTTTATTTCCAATCACTATACACACTTGAAACTAAGCCGTGGGACTGTGAATAAGTTCTCCACATAGTAGGATGAGGTTTCTGGATAATTCATTTCGAATAGGAATCTTCTCCCAGTTCTTACATATGAGTGTTTTCAAATAACAGATGAATGGTCCAAGTCACTGGCCTAAAAGATGATAGGTAAATGGCACTATTAAAAATTAATAGTCTTGTTTCCTCTGAATAAGAATGGATAACTCCAATTCTTTCTTCCACACATGAAGATGCTATAAAGTTAGTTAATTATAAATAATGCACCCAACCATAGAAGAGATAAGCTTTAGTCTTATGTTATTGTACATTAAAAGCCTTTATGAGTGTGGCAAGAGACACATATACCAACAGCTGTTCAAATCAGAATGCTAGAACAGTATCTTATTTTAACGAAAATAAAGAATGGTATATAGTTTTGCTCTGTGGGTTCCTTTCTATATAAAAGAAATCTTAAATCTGCATAAGATTTTATGCAGTGATAAGGAAATATTTACAAAAATCCATTTTCTTTACTTGTATATCTTCTTTCAACCAACTGTCAAGTACCCAACTTAGAATAATAGAGACAGTATTTTCTAGACTGACGCCCTGCCCTCATCCAGACCTGAAGTTGTTCTTTTTCATTTGCTCTTTTGTTTTCTAGCCGATCCTCTATTTTCCCTTATTTCATTGTTTTCCTGTCTCCTTCCTTCTTTCTAACACTCCAGTTTTTCTTTCCCTCCTTCCCTTTGTCCCTTTCACTTTTCTTCCTCTCTATCCTTATCTCTGTTCCTCTTTTCTATTTTCCTTTCTTTCCTCCCTTGATGTCTTTTCCAGACCAGTTTGGAATGAGCACGTTGACAATGGAGCTCAAATCACTACACAATTTTACGGTAGAGGAGAAAATGACATAAAAGTCTACAGCAAGTAGCTAAATTCAGAAACTCTTTTTCCTTATGTGTTGTGACATTTGTTTCTGTTTAACCGATAGTAGAGCATTTGCCTTGAAGGTGATTTAATTTGATGAAATGTAAGATCGACTCAGTTCAAGAGCACTCAAGAGAGCACATACTCTCTCACAGGATCTGAAGTCAGTCCCCAGCACCCACATGAATGAACTCACAACCATTCAGCTACAAGGAATGCAACACACTCTTCTACTCTTCCTCCCAGAACTAAGACACACACACACACACACACACACACACACACACACACACACATAAACACACACACAAACACACACACACATACAACACACACACACACTCAAAAACACACACACACACAACACACACACATACAACATGCACACACACACACTATTTATTTTAAAGTGTACAGTACAATTGTAGGCAAGACTGACAATACACAAATACCTATCAAATAAGAGTGAGAGGAATGTGGCACTTAGGGTCACTAGAAATGTTCTTCAACTGTTAATAAAAGTCATTACTTTTATTCTTCTATCACAGTACCCTAAACAGTTTTTCTATTTCCTGATTAATTATTTTTATCAAAACACTGTATAGAATTTAACATCTTTTAAAAATTAGTCGACCATTCGAGTTTATCTTTATAATGTTGTGATTAAAGAAATACCCAGACAAAAAGTGAAAACCTCTTATGTTAAACAGTTTCTTTAGCTTAGAATTCCAGGTTATTGTCCTTTCCTTTCAGGCCGCTTCATGGCAAGAGTTTGTGGCATCAGATCCACAGACAGGAACAAAAAAATAAATAAATAAACAATAATGTACTGTATGTATATTTTCTACCTTATGCTCAGCTCAATTTCTCTGGTCTTACTCAATTCAGGATTTCCTGCCTGGTAAATGGTCTGTCTACAGTAAATTGAGTCCTCCCATGTTAAGAGACACATTCATAAATCAGGTCAGTGTAGACAATTTCTCTTCAAGACACTCTTCTCAGGCAATTCTTAGTCATATCAAGTTGACAATGAAAGGTAACCACCACAATTAGAATGTAACAGTTTTCTATGTTGGGTATCAGACTTAATTTTAGTTCCCCTCTTCACTCCAAGCCTCCCCGAACTATACTGAAAACACACACACACACACACACACACACAACCTTGCTCTTTTCCTTGTATATTTTTTTCAAGCATGTCCCCTTTTAGCCTCTAGTGCTATAATTCCATCTTAGGGAAATTACCTGCTTCAGAAAGTCCATAACATTTTTCAAAATATTAGTTGTGCAAACCAATCTTATTGTATGAATGAAGAATTTGACCTTTTAAATGCCCTTAGAAAAATTAATGCATTAGGGTTTTTTTTTTTTTTTTGTTTCTACTACACAGTACCATACCCCAAAGCGATTTACAGTTGAAAATGTTTATTTTGCCCTGTGATTCAAGATTGATTAATCCATCATTGCAGGAAAACAAAACATCAAGCCACATGTGTGGTGGCAGCAGCAAAAAGCCATGAGATCACTTTTCAACCAAGCAAAGCAAGCAAAGAAGTTACTGAAAGTAAAATGGCACAATAAACTCATAGCTTTCTTCTGGTGGAATATTTTACTTCATTTTTTAGTAGAGCTGAACTTCTGAAAGGTTTCAAAACCTTTCCAAGAAGTACCACCATGTTGGGAGCAAGTATTCAAGGAGCAGAATCTGGAAGACACCTTTTCATTCAAATCATCATAATTGATAAACATGAGTCACTGTGTTATGATAATTTGCAATGATTTCTCTTTCCATATACACCTGAGTACTATTTGTCTGTGGATTCATTTGGCCTGGTATCATCCCCATGAAAGAGTAATTAGTATTGCTGAATTATTCATGACACTAAAGTTGGTTTGCAACTAGTTCATCTTACATGTAGATTGTTTATATGAAGAAATGCATTGTTGAATAGCAAAATATAGAAGGTGCGTAATATTTGGAAGACAAAAAAAAATTAAGACAATCTGGGCACAATGAAACTTTCCTGGCATACCTTTTGGTGAAATTGATAACTGATTAGCAGAGAGGCCTATTGCCAAAACTCTTAGATACTAGGTAGGAAGCAAATCTGATAGGCTATTGTATATCAAACAGGATTTTCCCATCAACACCTACATCTCCTGATCTATCTCACATTGTGCCTTCTACAATACTTTTGTATACTTTTTTCCAACCCAACCAGAGGATATACATCTTTTTGCTTAAAAACATTTGTTCTTTTTAATCTCATTTTCTAAAGGCTGGCTTTCTATTCCATAGCAGGTCACCATTTTATTATGGCTGTCATTCAATATGAGTTTATATCACCTTGATTCTGAAACCAAGCAGAAATAAATATGGTTTTTAGAATACCAGGCTTAAGTACTTAGAAAAGTGTCTGGATTCCATTGTGACTCAAACAGCAATAGAAAGTAGTTCAGTATCATGGAATCATAGGAGACGTGCATGGATATGGAATATTAATGATATTAGGAGAACAATTAAATATATACCTGAAAACTATATTAAAAACAGTACAGAGTGCACATAAAAAGACAAGAATTTGACTTTAAGTAAGATGTAAAAGTTGCAGTACATACAGTAGAGTAGTGTGGTAAAATAGAGTTAAAATGCCCACAAGCCAAGCAAGGAAATCCTGACTCTTTGAAAGGTATTCGTTTTATAAAGGTTAGTAAATTTATGTGATTATGAGAAAGTGCTAGCGCTGCAGGAGAATAATCATTAATTAGTCCTAAGCTAAAAAGAGATTCTGCTACAGAATATAAGTTAAAAAATACATGTTAAAAATAGGAAATTTGAAGTCTTTCATATAATTGTGGAATATGCAAAGAAATGATTGAAGAAAATCCATATTTTAAAATATTATTATTATGGGAAATTAAATTACCCTGAACTGGACTGAGAAAGAAATTAGCTTCTCTAGGTAGCTCAAGTTGGCCTACAACTCCATATCTTGGCCTCCAAAGAACTATAATTTCAGGACTAAACCATCATGCCTGGTCATGATAATTTCTCAAAACATTTTTTTGTAACAAATAACTTCAAAACAACTTGTTCTTAAGCACCCCCAGTCTCTAGAATCAACTCTCTTTTTTGTAAATCTACTTTTTTAAAGATTATGTAGACAAATTTGCTTCTCTGTACAATGTCACCCCTTTCCATCCATACTGCCGCAAATGACAGTCTTATTAATAGCAGCTAAATAATATTCTTTGGTATAATTATACCACATATTTATATAGACTTTATCTGCTGATGGACACTTAGAATGTCACATATTTTGACCATTATACATGGTGAAATGAGCATGGTAGTATGGGCACAGTCATTTCAGTACAAAATGATTCCACTGGGAGGTAATGTCCTTGATAATTAGCTTAGTGTAGTAGATCCATTATGTACATATACCCCTTATAATATTGTACCTGACAAAATAAAATATGTCCCTAAAAATTATTGCAAGTTACAATAGGACATGAATTTTCTCATGTCCAGAGGAGAATTTGTTAACGTTTCTCAAAAAGAAAATTCATGAACTAATGAAGCTATAGTGAAATTCATCCATAAATGAAATAAAAATAAAAATTTCCTTAATGTTGGTATCACACTAGCAGTATTCAATGATCCCTCTTTGTTAATGGCTATAATATTGAAAAATCACGGATATAAGGTATGTTTTCATAGAAAAGATTGACATAGAGAAAAAAACAAGGAATGAGAAACATTATTTCAGGGCTGTTCAGTTACAGAACCCTGCAAATATATAAAACTCTTATCACAGAGATGAAGATGCTGGTGTTCTAAACTAGTAGCTGACACCAAGTTGGTGTTGTAGATGCAAGACTTACCAAGCATTGTATGTAGTCTTTCCAACAACAAAATCACCTACCATAGTGTTACATATATGGATATTAACATATGTATGTAAACAGCCAACTGGTTGTTTTCATGCACAACATAAGGCCAATTTTTACCATGATGATCTGATTTTGCAAGGAAAGCCAAAACTCTGGGGAGTTTTTTTTTTTTTTTCTTTAAGTATTTCATTTTAAAAAATGTTGAAATTTTATGAAAACCTTCAGAAGGCCACGCAATATATACCTGAGAGATAGATTCAAATGCCAAACTACCAGGGTTTTATTTTTACTGAGAAGTTGCAGGAACAAAAAATAGGTGCCCTTTTTCTTATTTGACAAAGGCACCAGGAATGCTTCTATTTAATGCTAAAGAGAAAACTATCATCTTCTCTATGAAGGTATTACTCTAAGAAACTCCTCTGTGTTTGAAAATGTTAATAATTAATGATATATTCAAATTATCATATCAGCAAAAAAGTTTGCATTTATTTTCCTAAGTTTAGTTAATAAATATGCTGAACTATCATAAATTATTGTTTATTATATGTATTTATTAATAAGTGAACTAAGAGTTTAGTTATTGAACTGAGAGTTAGTTATGTGCTATTCCAGACACTGAAATGTCATGGCAAAAAAGAAGTTCTAACCAAATGAATAAGACTTCACTGAAAGGCATGAATTATTATTTTATTTTTTTCTGTATTTTAATCATTGACTCACCAAATTTAAATGACTTCGAATGAGCATATGTATCTTGTTTCTCATTATTTTTCAAACATGTCAATTGATAAAAATAAAAATTAAGAGTGATTCAGGAGCTAAATAAATAGAGAGAAATATCAATGGACTCTCTAGGACATCTTCTGAGCTGCACCCATTCTTTCTAACATCTGGAGTGAAGCCAGGAAGCATGCAAACTGGCTGATGACTGCAAAAAGGAATCCTGGAACTGTGACTGAACTGCTTCCAGAATTTCTAAAATATCAACCCAGAAACTTCATTTATACAGGAGAGAACTAATAAATAGATAGGTTGGTAGGGAGAGAGAGAGAGGGAGGGAGAGGGAGAGGGAGAAGGAAAGAGAGAGAGAGAGAGAGAGAGAGAGAGAGAGAGAGAGAGAGAGAGAGAGAGAGAGAGAGAGAGAGAGAGAGAGAGAGATTGAGGAGAGAATAGATAGACAAACAAACAAATAGAAAACAATTTGGTAGTTCAGGTTGTTTTGTTTTTGTTTTTGTTTTTTATTTAGCAACAATTAGTGATGGGACAAAACCATTCTCCCTTGAAGCTGGCTGCTAAACCAGCCACTGAGAGGACTTGAAAGGACAGAGTAGTTTATTGGCATGAATCCTATGCACAGGGTGTAGATTTTCTTTGATAAATCCAGTCAAATCTGCAATGCAAAATCAAATACCACCTCTTGTGCCTGTTTTAATCATAATGAATACAAAAAGAAATAGTGCATTCAACCACATTTTACAAAACCTTTTAATGATAAGAATTAACAAAGACACCTAATAATTTTCTGTTTCAAGTATCAGTTCTGGAATCTGGCATGAGATTCGTAATGTTTTGCTCCCTACATTTGGCTGCAACTGGTAATTATCAACAGAGAAGCAGAGCAAATACTGAAGGAGGTGGATTGATCCTCTTCCTCTTACTGCCAAGGTAGTGCTTCCAGTGACCTGTTGTCTGTCAGCTTAGGGTATGGCTGTGTCCACCTATAGAAATATAATTGTACACCAGATTTTGGAATACAGAAGTCTTAAATTTAAATGAAAACTATGAAACTTGATGTATGTCAGCTTAAAGGGCCCTGCAAGTTATGTACCTTGTCTAGCTAGAAAAGTCCACTTATGAAAAGATGAGGTGCTAATATCTCTAATTGTATGTCGTAAGAAAGTTTACTTCTATACCTTGAAAGCTTCATAGATTAATGACTATACATATAGCTTGTCTCATTTATTCTTTAATAATGGGTAAATGGTATATGGTTAACTGTATGCTAAAAATTTAATTAAAAAATATCACATCTTTGGATAGTATGACAAAGAGCTATGCTGTCTATTGACTTTCTTAGTGAATTCATAATATTCTCCACATAAAAACTGGTAAAAGAAATTCCTTTATATTGTCAATGACAAGTCTCAGGTCCAGTGAAACAAACTAAGGAGGGCATCCATACTGCCCACCCACAGCCCTGTTGGCATTATTATATTCTTTAACCGATACTATGATTCAAGTTTTTTATTAGATTTTTATGATATGTTAGATGCATATTTTCGATTTTATTCTTCTGATGATTAAAAATACAACTTTTAAATAGCTTTGTGCTATGCTGATTAAAAGAGAGAAGTTTTCTAAAACACTTTCAGGACTAGGTATGTCTAACTTATTTCTTGATATTTTTAGCAAATTACATATATGTGTTTGTCACACATTCTATTGGAATAAAATCCTGACTAGGAGTGAAAATGTATGTCTTTAGCAAATTACTGATGAATGTTTTTTAATAAAGTAAACTAATCTGATTTTTCTTAATGTCATTTTATTAAAAACACTACTTAAAAAATGTTAAACTTTATTAACCTAGTACAATGCCAAGTTTATCTATATCTTTACTTAATAGCTACTAGTAGAAACTCTGTAACATGTCTAGTTTCATGGTGAAGGCATTCAAAAATAGAAATATGTAAATGAAGTTATTTCTCAGTGAATTTAAGGTTTATTGCAAAGAAAAGTTCTACTAAAATATTAATATTGATACTGATAGAAACAAATTCTTATTGCATGGTATTATGAAAATTAATAGATAATATAAAGGAATATTCATCAAAATCTTAGAAAATTGAAAATTTATTCCTGAACTATGAAGAAATATATATAAAGAAATCAGACCTTTTATAATCAATTAAATTTTAGATTATGTGTTCTAATATTCAAACTAGTTTAAGTTTCAAAGAAACCCTTAATATTGACAACCTCAATTAACATTCTTTTATAAATCTTCAAATTTTTATTTTTCTGATTAATTTCGTTAATAAGTATGAATGCTTCATGTGGTGACATTTAATATATATACTATAGAATTTTTACTAAATAAATAATTTAAGCCATTAGCTCTGACAACCTGCCCTTGTTTGGTTCTGATAAGTAAATAAAGAAATCAACAGCAAATAGCTGGGTAGAACAGACAAAAGGGGGTAGGTTCCAGTAGCTACATGCAGACACTTTCATACAAAGTTTTCTGGGGAGAACATAATTACCATTAGGATACAAGCATCTATAAGTGCCTTTTTTTTTTTTAATTTCAGGCCTCAGCAAGTAATCTAAAGGTGTTATATAGATTGAAGTAGACTTTCACAATACCATCTGAAGGTGAATTGATTGTAAATTAAAGGGAAAGAATGAAGTCTGTGGTTAAGCATTCAAGTTCTAAAGACTAATGAAATCATGAAATACCTGCTCAGATGTTAATGGATATGATACATATACAGAGATCCAGTTTCAAAGCTGTTTACCAGAAGGATGGGTGCTTGTCATGGCTTAAATCTAATTTTGCAGATCCCATGTAACAAATAAGACAGCAACAGACATATCAGCAACATACTTGCAGTCTTATCTTAATAGCAGTATATGAATTCCTCTCCATATCTATAAAGATATCTAAGGATATTTTGTGTATTTTCTTTAAAAAATGCATCTGAGGTGAAGTAAAAGTAGAAGCTTTATACCAATGGAAAACATTTCAAATCCATAATGATGTAACATGAGTTAAACATATAGACACACTAAAGTTTATATATTTGTTGTCCATGACAACCTACAGTACATCTCTGCCAATCCATCCAGGGTATCCAGGATGACAGTTTAGTGCTTCAGAGCCACTGGGTAATGTCGGAAGCTTCCCATAACTTTCCTGTCTCCACTTGGTAGCAAACCATTGTAATGGACTACCACAAATGCTATCCTGAGGTAACAAAGGAGAGATTCATTATAGATTTTGGACATTTATTCCAAATGAATGAGTAAATAATTTTTTTTTTTCAGAGCACAAGGAGATTTTCTGACTTCAGTTGACTTTCTCGGGAATCATCAATGCATACTCACCAAATATTTGAAAGAACCTGCTACCAAATTTTGTCCTTTTGTTATGCTTTGTGGTTCTTGGGGGAGGGGTTGTAGAATAAAAAGGGACAAAGCCTCCATTATCCTTTTCTCTTCACAAACTCTCTTTCCATGCCACTTTTGGTCTGAACTTTAATCCTTTGGTCACTGAGCAACATACTACCCAGCAACCAAATTTAAGGTGAGGATGCAGACCTATACTTAATACCCTTACAGTTACACATACCTATTCTAACCATCATCTTGGAAGGCTATCCTCCATGGACTTCAAGCACACTGGAAGTGGGTAGGAAACCAAAGACCAGCAGTTGTCTTGTGTGTTAACTCATGCATCATCTTGGATATACATTATTATGTTTTCATATTGTATATAGGAAAGAAGACAGAAAGGGCTAGTCAGTTTGGTTAGAGTTAATAAAAACTGACAGGTAGTCAAATAAGACATTTGCTAGTAAGTAGAGAGGAAGAGAATTCTTTTGCAGCATTAATGGTAGAGGAAGCCAGAGTAGCCATATATTAAACGGAGAATCTTTAAGATGACTTTGTGTTACCAAATCTTCAGAGTCCCCGATCTCTTTTAAATTGGTTGAAGACAATAGTCAGATTAGAATTTTGATTTTTCATGTCTGCTAAGGATGACACAGGTGAATCTAGAAAATGGTATAAGAAATTCCAATAAGACTAGTGACCTCTCCTTATATTAACATTAAATGAATCAACCCAGTTAAAGGAAAGGGTCTCAAAAGTAGACCAGAGAGTCAGAGACAGGTCCCTCTCAGGGTTAGGCATCCAACAAGAATACTAAGATACACAATCATAAATTGTATGCAGCGAACTTAATCCAGTCCCATGCAAACTCAATAAGTGTAAATTCAGTCTCTGCAAGACACTTTGAGCCAGGTTAGTTAGCTCTTGGCATTTCTGTGGGTTTTCTTGACTTGTCTGCATTCTGACCACCTTGTTCCCTATTCTGCACGATTCCCTGAGGTCTTTCTAATGTGTGACTATGGGTTTCTTCAGCTGTTTTCATCAGTTTTTAGATGAAACAACTGTGATAACAATTGGGTTAGACAAGAATCCATGTGTATAGCAGATTATTATCAGGATTTATTTCACTCAATTTTTCTTTTCCAGTCTTGTTTTGTTCTAACTTAGAACTCTGCCCTATTCCACCCTCTGGGTCCTTGTCCTCCAGGTAATGTCATGGGTTGGCTCCTACTTATGGCATGGATCTCAAGCTGGACTAGTCATTGGCTGGCCTCTCCAGCCACACATTTTGTAGGCAAGACATATGATATGTCAGAGGTTTTGTGGTGAGTTGGTGTTCCAATTCCTCCACTGGAAATCTTGTCTTGTTACAGAAGATGGTCAGTTCAGGTTCCATATCCCCAATTATAAGGAGTATTAGCTAGGGTTACTGTCATAGATTGCTGGGAGTTTTGTTACATTGGTTTCTGCCTTGCCCAGAAAATACTTCCTGAAATCATCTTTGAGAGCCACTCCACCTGGTAAAAACAAAAGCCCAGTGCTAGACTGTTGGTTTCAGTACAGAATTCTACCAGCAGTTTAAAGAAAAACATAGGTTACTCCATAAACTACAAACATAAAGAACATTGTGAGATTTATTTTATGAAGCTACAGTCACAGTGATACCCAAACACCAAAAGACTCAACAAAGAAAGAGAATTACAGAACAATTTCCCCCACAAACATTGTTCATGGCCCCACGAGCAACTGATTCAAAAATAATACAATTTTAAAAAGCCTAATCCAAGAATACATCAAAAAGTTCATCCACTTGGCAACATAGGTTTCATCGCAGAGAGGCAGGGATGGCTCAGCATACAACAATCTGTCACTGTAATGCACTATAAAACAATCAGAAAGATAAAAACCACATGACAGGCTCAATACAGGATGAAAAGGCCTTTGGCAAAGTCCATCTTCATGATAAAAGTCTTTGAGAGATCAGAGATACCAGGGACATACCTAAACATAATAAAAGCAATTTACAGAAAGCTGGTAGCCAACATCAAACTAAATAAAGAGAAAACAAAGCAATTCCACTAAAATTCAGAAAAAGCAAAGCTGTCCACTCTTTTCATATCTATTTAATATAGTATTGGAAGTTCTAGCTAGAACCTATAGCCTCTTTTTTTAACCAACTGAGTTCACTTAATGCTGTCAATATGTCCCTGGTTGTGTAGCCAACCCCTGGAACATTTGCATTATATTAATGTCCACATCTGAAGAAAACAGAATCTTCCTCCCCTAGCAGCCATCACTTGCCAATACCTCTTTAGCCAACTGTGGGTCTTCATTAGCCGCTCCTATATCCATGTTGGAATTTGAGTTTTGTGTTGACTTGGAAAATTTGAGGTTTAATAAATATTTATTTGTAAAGATATTGCAAATATTAGACAAATGTGATAGAAGTTATGTGTTTTATCCTGAATATAAGATAAAATGTGGGCTTAATAATGTATTATCTTTAACAATAAAATTTGATTTTTAGAATATAGTTTGGACACATGTTTCTTTTCCATTAGTACCAACATTAAATATCATCCTGAATATCATTTAAACTTGCCATTTATATTAATTATAGGTATTTTTTTACTTACTGTCAAGATCCAGCTTCAACACAGGATCTGAGTTCTCCACTGAAAACAGGGATATCCGGAAGGCACATAATAAATAAACACAAACTACTTTTCAGGTACAAACTGACAGGCAATTTTCAAGGCTTAAAGTTTCCATCTATCTATCTACCTACCTACCTATCTGTCTATCTATCTATCTATCTATCTATCTATCTATCTATCTATCTATCTATCTATCTACCTACCTACCTATCTATCTATTTATCTCACATGCATGTGCATTCGCCCAGTCTTTTATTGATACTCCAAAGCAGATAGAAAAAAAGACACTGTAGAATCATTGCCAAATCAATTTCAAAAGAATAACTACATCCCACAAAGAATTAAAAATTACAATTGTTCCCTTAAGTTTCAAGCTTCCTTTTTTCTCAGGCCTGTGGCCAAAATAATAATAGTTGCAAAGTTGTCATTTTTTAAACATTAACTTTTAACTTATTGTACTTCAGAACTCAGAGCTCTGAGGTCAGCTACTTGCATTTTCCTGTGAAGCTCTAGTGATAAGTGGACATGGGCAAAGCTGCCAGGCAGTGGTCAGAAAGAATCAAGTTAACCCTTAGCTTAGTAGTTTTGCTAGCTTTCTGTTCCTGTACATTGCGCACAATGACTTCCCTAAGAATCTCAGAATTTTGACTTAATTTTATTAGTATATAATTTTATACATTCTATACCTTCTTATCCAGAAACCACACTCAAAAGTTGTGCAAAACTTACCTCATAATAACTTCAATAACCCCTCTCTTGTGGTCCCAATGTTGTCTTTAATTCATTTTCCAACAATTTCTTCAAATTTTCTTTGCAAGTCAAGCATTAATCTGGAACTATCGTGTGTAATTATTACATTATTTCCAACATAAGAACACACAGCATGCACCTGGGCCATTAGGACTCTGCTGTGCTGTGTCCCTGTGCCTGAATTTTTAATTGATTAAGAATCATTTCATCAAGGAACATCAAAAAATTCACAGAATTCATCAGAGCAGAAGGAGGAACAAATAGGAAAGTCAGATATAATAAAATAATTATGGACACCAAGGCCAACTGAAAAGTAGTCACGCATAAATGAAATCTATACAGCGGTTGCCCAGGGCTAAGGTTAGAAGAATTGGGAAGAACTTTTTTTTTTTTTAACAAAGAGCTGCTGTAGGCAACTGAGATGTCTCCATTTTGGGTATAGATCACTTCATCTGAAGAAATAAAGCCAGCATTTACACATTATAATTACTTATTTAAAGATAAATTATAAAATATGTACTGGAGAAATACATATTTTCTAAAAATCAGACTTTGATAAGAGTTCAAAGAGAGTGGGGAATAATGCTGTATATTCAGAACAACAAATGCGTCACAATTACAAATTAAGATTAGTTTAAAAATTGGATAAAAACAATGTCAGAGAAGGACCTAAAATGCTATAAAGAAATGGAGCAGGCAGACATATTTCAGAAATTAGGGACTGAGACATAATGTTAGCTAAGTGTATTGAAATCACATAGAAACATAAGTTTTTTTATTTTCCATATAAATGTATGTGTATTATATTTTATGATGAAAATATAATTAAATTAAAATTTTATTTTTAATCTCAGTTAAATCATGTTATTTTTTAGCCTAAGCTCCTAACATTAATCAATTATTGATTGACATCTTAGATTAGTGGTTTCTAATCAAGCTGTATTTGTAAGAATATTATGGCATTGCATTTAGAGTTTTGGACATTGATAAGCAACTGACAGACTATGTATAGAGTCCAAATTGGAATTTTGCACAGTACCATAGGAAATTGTATGGTTGATGTTTATGAATTGTAACATAATATATGTAAGTAGTCTTTCCAAGAAAGAATTTCAAGTTAGTGTTTTCTGAACTAAACAATGTTG
The DNA here is from genome assembly GCF_963924665.1 of Micromys minutus. Taxonomy (NCBI): domain Eukaryota; kingdom Metazoa; phylum Chordata; class Mammalia; order Rodentia; family Muridae; genus Micromys; species Micromys minutus. The sequence goes on along the minus strand of NC_137981.1, from coordinate 38,730,379 downwards.
TATTTTTGAACAATATTTCCTTTGATAAGTAGTTTTAATAAATAGATAATGAAAATAAAATTTCATCTTCAATGAGTACTAGTTAAACTTAAAAAATTTTAAACAAAATTATATATATTCACATATATAATAAATATTTCATAACATTTAAAGTATGTATTCTTATTCTTATAAATATATGGTCAAGAAATGCCCGACACTGAGGAGAGAGAACGTGTACAGTCCATCACTAGTAATAAGACCAGGCATCAACTGGAGGGATGGGGTTGCCATCTCAAGTCAAAAATTCTGACCCATAATTGTTCCTGTTTGAAAAAAATTGCAAGAACAAACATGTAGAAGAGCCTGAGAAAAAGGAGGTCCAGTGACAGGCACAAATTAGGATCCAGATCATGGGGAGGTGCCAAGGCCTGACACTATTATTGATGCTATGAGGTGCTTACAAACAGGGGCCTACCATAGCTGCCTTCCAAAAGGTCAAACAAGCAACTGAAAGAGTCGAATGCAAATATTTACACTCAACCAATGGACAGAAGCTGTTAATGAATTAGGGAAAAGCTGGAAGAAGGCTAGGAGGGCAATCCTGTAGGAAGACCAGCAGTCTCAACTAACGTGAACTCCTGGGATCTCTCAAACCCTAAGCCACCAACCAAGCAGCATATACTAGCTGATATAAGGCTCCCAACACATGCACAGCAGAGGACGCAGTCAGAGAAGATGCACCTAACCCTTGAGCGAATGGAGACCCCAGAGAGCCAAGACCCTGGTGGAGTGGGGGTGGGGGTACATCCTCCTGGTGATGAGGAGGGTAGTGTGGGATATGGCATGGTCAGAGGGTAGACCAGGAGGGGGATAAAGTCTGGACTGAAAAAAAAAAGATTAAAGAATAAATATAAATAAATAATAAACTAACTAAATAAATAAATACATAGATAGTCAATTGTTGACGTTTCTGTGACATTTCTTTTATTCTTCAACTAGTAAAGGTATGGAGTACCTGTTCTACATTCAGTATGTACTAGGCATTTGTTAAGTATGGTTAGAGTTAAACTGAGGTACAACATAACCCATACCTGAACACATCAGGTTTTGATTTCCGGATAGCTCTATAAAGTCACAAAAATTTTCATGAATGTCGCATATCCAGCTTGGTTATATATGGGTTTTGTTGACATTTTCTAAATTGACTCATTAATTTAAAGGGCCAACATGATTGATTTTTTTCTCTGTTGAATGGAAAATATAGCTGTATTGCAGCTCTGATCATTTGTCCATGAAAAGGAACCCATTGAAGTTACATTTTATTTAGTATCTTGTAACTAAACTGTCAATTATAACTAATACCCAAGTGATTGCATTGCTGTTCAGTTTTGGGTGTTTGAACACTGAAAATATTTGAAATACATACTGACTTACAATCTTAAGTAAGAACTAAATGAAATGTATGGATAATCTATAACTAAACATTTTTATTTGAAAATTTCATTAGAAAGTATTGGCAACATCTATATTTAAATTTATATATTCAGAAGCATATACACAAGACGCTGTCCTGCTGCTGGTAGCAAAGATTCTGTAGCATGGCCATGACATTATTATATATACCAAAACTAAGGAGAATGTGTGTTATCAAACAGGACATATGCTTTATGGAATTTGAATAGAGTATAAATATAACCAAATACCAATCTTACTATCTCATCAAAATTAATGCATACAGTGATTGCATAGAAAATACTCTTTCACAATTATGCTGAAATATCATACTCAGTATCTACCAACTGCTTTTTATGTTCCTAAAGTTTATACAGGAAAAAGCCTATGCAGAAATATTAAGCTATCATTTAATTTTCTGTTACAAAATATGGAATTGCTAATTGCTTGAAGTGGACAAGTAAGGAAAGTCATGGGCAAGTCTCTTAACTAGGGTTCCTATTGCTGTGATAATATACCATGAATAAAAGCAACTTTGGGTGGAGTGCTTTATTTTACCCTATAACTTTCTATCACCTAGAATGTCAGGGCAAAAATTCCAGCAGAGCAGAAATATGGAGGCAAAAACTAAAGCAGCAGCCATGAAGAAAAATTTTGGGAAAAAAAATGAGCCATTTTTTTTACTAGCTTATTCCTCATGGCTTGCTCAGCCTAATCTTACATCCCCCAGTAACAAATGCCCCAGGGCATCGGGGTCCACACAGATCAATGATCAATTAAAAAAATCTAAAACATGCTTGACTCCAGACCAGTTTTGTGGGCATTTTCTTAGTTGGGTTTCTTTCTCCCAAAATGATTCTAGCCTAAATCAAGTTGATGTGAAAACAGCCATCACAGCTATAGTGGGTGATCAGACTTGAAACTTAATTGTTTTCATATTTCAAAGTGAAATTCTATTTTGTGGTTTGGGAAACTAGAGATGACTGTTTCATACCTTGAAAATTTAGAGATATTAGAAAGCTATTTGTCTATTTGAGAAGACTTATTACAAGATTGTAGCGAACTTTTTTTTGAGAACCTAATATATACTAATGACTTTCTAGACATTTTTCATTTCTCTCTATATATCCTGTTGAGTAACCAATCAACTCATTTTCACCAGAGTTGACACATGTGACTTAGTTTAAGAAAACAATATCATTCTCTCAGGAAGCTCAGACTGCCTGTAAAGCTATGAGGGAGTAAGGTGTGAGTTAACTTTCTGCTATGATGAGACAAGTCAAGTGCAGCAGCTTCCCATGGTATTAGTGATAACATCAACTCCACAGCCACAAAGTCAGCCTCTTGCGAAGGAGCAAGAAATTTGTTTAGTGATTTCTTACGGTATTTATGTAGAGCTTAGTGGTTTATGTGTTGTTTTCTGTTATCTTAAAAGTCTGTACATGATCTTATTCTGTTGTCATTCTGGGGAAATTACTGATTACATTTTGAAGACTCTTTCCTACCAAGTACTTTAGTCTAAAACTACGCATTATAGCATTATATTCTACCAGGAACTAGTTACTAGTGATACAATATGGGGAAAATGCTTGGTATCTTTATTTCCTGTGAATCTTGGGTTTTCAGTAGATGCTTCTTGAAATTTCTGGATTTCCTTCTTCTATGGGATTAAAATTTTTAATAGAGTTTTATCTTTAATATCCAAATGTAGATTTGGGCATTTTATGAAATAATTTGCAAGAATAAAACTTTAAGATAGCAACTTGAAAAGAGTAAGAGGAAAATAATTCAGGGAGATATGATGGTTACATCAAGAGAAAAATTAAGGTCCAAAAAAGCTATGAATGTAGTTGGTGATCATATTAAGAAAACCACAATATTGGTCTTAAGTTTTTCTTTTTATTCTTACATGATGTTGGTTGAATCATTATATCCCATCCCACACTTACTTCTTAAAAACTTTTCCTTCATTGCCTCTTCCTGAAAAATAACAGCTGGACTTGATTTCCTTTTATTTCAACATCTGTTTTGCACATGCTCCAGAACACTACTAAAATTTTCTAGATCATATATATCTAAAAACTTTCAGTAGGATAACAAAATCATAGATGCCTGAACAATGCAATCATGAAGCTACTTTGCAGTGTGATGAGAAAGAATGACAGTCATGACCTCTTGTGGTACTTAAATTCTCTCAGCCATATTTTTCTCAATAAGTGGAGCCATTAATGAATTTTCAAAGTAATTATGTTTAGAACAATCCAAAGAGAGATGCTTAGTATTATTTTTTGGCAATGAATGAGCAATCTGCAAATGTTAACTTTTTTATCACACCCATAGAACCAAGTACTATTTTACATACATGTTATAGGAGATAGTAATCAAAATAATAAAAAATTCAAAGTAAATATAAAATGAAATCATAAATACTTTCACCATTATGTTTTCCAGCACTATTTGCAAAAGTTAAAATATGTACTCAAATTATTTACTAATATATTATTATATTAGTGTATGTTGCCAAAGCAACTTATGCTTTAAATTTTTAAAATTATTTTTCTATATTTTTCCTGATTTTAAGTGCACTAATAATAAACTCCTACTCACCAATAATGCATTAATGTTGCATTAAGGAAAGAAATTAAAGCGCTATCTTTGGGGAGATTTATCCAGGAGAATATCTGAATATGAATTCTCTACTTCACTTTGTGCCCACCATCTTCTTGTCTGCCTGGTTCATGAGTCTAAATCTATGCCTCCTTGTGTCTTGTGAATCTAACCTTCTCCCTATCCCTACGTGTTATAAGGCTTTGCTCTAGTTATTGAACATGATGGAAAACATCACATGATGAAACATAAAGGATACTTTATAGTACTTTATAGCAGAGCTTTAAAAGGTTTATGCTACTGACTCCAATTTATTCCAGCTGACCCAAGCAACAAACAAGTACAAGCATCATTGTTTATAAAAATAATGTTTTCATGTTGTCTTCAACATGTATGGTGAATTTACATTTTATAAGACTGCTGTCACAGGCTGGAGAGATGACTCAGCCATTAAAAGCTAGGCTCACAACCAAAAATATGACTGCTTTCAGTCATTGTTTGTTTTCAAGTAAATGATTTTTATAACACAGATGCCTTATCCAAGGACAGGGGTGTGGGAGACTAAGTACATAATTTAAGATTATAGCTATGCATTAGATTGGGTAGATGTTAAAAATTAATTACATGACAAATCCAAGTCAAGTAAAATTGATTGATTGTTCTCTTAAATGTGGATTAAATGACTTCAAGGTTTATCATTAACTCTGCTTGTGAGGTACAACAAAAGTTTAACTCTTTAGAATATGAGAGAAGTTTTGTCATAATTAATTATGACAGAATTGTTTATATATCTGTGTATGAGTATGTAAATACAAAGAAATACTTAAATATATATCTAACTACAGGCATGCCTATCTATTCATCTATATAAAGAGAATATATCATTATATTTTATATGATATAGAATATGATGCATGAAAGAAAACAGACACATGATAGTATTTATTTTGTGAATCTGTAAGAGTTAAACTTCTAAAGAAAAACAAAATGTTAGTTTCCAACAGTTGGAGAAAACAAAATGGGAAAATAATCACAGCTTACAAAATTTCCATTATACAGAATAACTTACATCTGGAATTCTGATCTTCTATAGAGCATTTATAATTGACTATATAGAATTTCCTGAGTGGGCATGTCTTATTTTAGGTGCTTTTCCATCAAAATGCTAGCATTAACAGTACTAATTGATATGTGAGGAATCTTAGGGAACTATTAGAAGTTAATATAGTTTTGGTGTTGATAATATTAGTAGCTTATGAGTGTGTGCATATTCTTATCACCAAATATATTCATTTATTTACATCAGATATGTAAACTAGTCAATAGGATAATCATAACTTAATAGAGTAGTTAAAACAACAGTATATTACTGGAAGAGAATGGAAATACATAATTTCTTCTTAGCAAAAGTAAAAAACAGTTTAAAGTAATGAAAACACCATACTTACCTATCAATGAATCTTATCATATAAGCATATACAGTAAATATTCTTAGCTTTAACTTTTGAAAAGTACAGAATCTGGTTCATATAATCCCAAAGTCCCTTTCAGATTTATCAAATTATGTTGGTTAATTGTATAGCTTTTTCTATACTTACTTGAATGTGTTCTTAAAATATAGATATATGATTTAATTCTACCTATTAATTTTGGTTCATATTTTACATCTCTAAACCTAATTTCTGGATTAGTGATATGATTTATCACATAAAAACATTTATACTCAAGGCTGAAACCTGATTTCAATACTCAGAATCCACGTGATTGGAGAAATCCTGCTCTAACATGATGTCCTCCTTGTTCCACAAGTGTATCTGAGCACACTCATAAACCTATGATCACACTTTTAGAAAAAAGTAGTGAGTAAAGAAGTATAATCATTGAAGATAATTTCATTTGAGATAGATAATGAAAATGTAATTTATACTATTTTAGTTCAAAGCTACGTTTCTCTAAATTAGGTAAGCACCTATTATATTCTGTGCTAATATGAGCAAGCCCAGATTTGAAGAGTTCTTCTGTTTCTTACATGATATATATATACCAATAAAAGCAGATATTCACTCTGTAATTGTTTTTAGGCTTTTTGTACAGAAAATAATGAAGGCGAGATTAAATTTGCTGCCATTTCTTCCTGTATACAAATGCCCATTCTTCTGTATTATGAATATATCTTCCATCAGCCCTGCTTCAGAACTGGAGGACACTGTTGTTTTCTTTGACAAATGACAGTCACTTACACCTTGTCTAAACTGGTTTAGAAATTTGTGTGTCCCTAAATCTTTGCTAACTTCTTGTGTTGCAGAGAACAGTCTTTACTCGTATGCATTTTTCTGAATTCTTGTAGTACTATGTTTTATATAACTCTCCATCAATTAACTTCCCCCTATTAACCCTTTTTGGGTTATAGGAAGTCTTAGAATAACTTTGAAATAAAGTTTGTCTATATCCCAACTGGTTGTGTGAATTTGAAAGTATTATTTAGAAATCTGTGCATGACTTTCCTTACCTGTGAAAGAGTCATATATTCTCATAAATAAAGTGGTGTGCATTTCAAGAGAAGAATTTAAACCCTTAGACACAGCCTTGGAAATTATAAACTGTTATTTATTCAATGACTGATTCCTCTCTACCAAGTAATTTTCCTAAATGTATCTACATAGAATCTTTGCCAGCTTAACAATTAAATCTCCACATTGTTTTATTGGTGTTTTCCAGTTGGACACTGCCCTTTATTTCCTTTTATTTATGAGCTGAATACAAGTTAGTATACATTGATTGAACTCACAATGCAACAAACAATCCTATTGATTTTTTCACCATTCAGTGATTCTAAAACCTGCCTTCTTCTCTCTCACTGCCCAAATTCATGTTTATTTTCTCACATAACATTGTTACTTTTCTGTTTCTGTGATAGAACACTGTGACCAAGAGTGACTAATGATAGAAGTTTAGTTTGGCCTGTAGTTGTGAAAGACCCTCAAAGTGAGGACCCCCCATGCTCTGTCCTGGGAGAGGCAACACCCCAAATCACTCATGAGAAGCGATCTTGATTCAAACTGCAAGAGGATTTTTCTTCCAAGCACGCTGGGGCCCATAGTTGTTTGCCTTGCAAGATTAGAGGACAGCAGACTCCAAGTGTAGGACCAGGGCAGCTTTTATAAGGTTCACAACAAAGCCAGCGGATCTCAAACCAATCATAGCAAAGCCCGCAAATCATAAACCAATCATGGCAAAGCCTGCAAATCATAAACCAATCATTTTAAATTATCTAAGCCCACACTTTCTAGGCCAATCATTGTAAACTACCTAAGCCCATGCTCCAGGGAACAATCGTGTTAAACCATCTAAGCCTGCGCTCTGGTGACCGGTCAGTTCCCTATAGTCTCGGAGGTCTGTATTTGTGTGGTCTTCTAGGTGAGGGTGACAATGACAGTCAGGATAAATCACTGGGGGGGGGTTCTGTGATGAGAGCAGTTTGCAGAAGCCAGGTAAGCTATTAGTCAGATTATCTCCTGTTAACTTACTAGGCCAGGCTCGAGTATCCAAGGGCCTGTCCTATGCCCTTTTATCCAGTATCATAGAGAAAGCCACTCCAGAAGAGCAAGGGGTGTAACCTTTTATCTACTTACTGGCATAGAGCAGGGCCTGGAATTTGAGGTATTTAGGGCTTCTTAGGCACGGGGGTTAAAACTCCTTTAGAGTGAGGTAGCTTGGAGTCCTTGGATGGGTTAGGCTCTATTTTTTATCCTTTCAGTTGTAGAGTGATGGATGTCCACCATGCTTAGGAAACATGGAATCAAGGTGAAAGGATGGATGTAGGTACACAAAACTGAGAACTCTCACATTTAAATGCAAAGCAGATAGAAAGAGATAGAAATAGGATAGATAGGTAGGTAGATATATATATATATATATATATATATATATATATATATATATATATGATTTATTGATAGATGAGAGATAGATAGATGATAGATTAGATAGATGATAGATAGATAGATAGATAGATGATTGATTGATAGATGAGAGATAGATAGATGATAGATTAGATAGATGATAGATAGATACATAGATAGATAGATATGATAAGTATATGATAGAACTAAAAATGAATTGAGACTTTAAACCCTCAAAGCTTACCTACAGTAAAGTACAGTGATGATCAACAAGACCATTTCTCCTAAATCTACTCAAAGAGCACCACTATAATGGACTATATTCTAATAAATCATAAAAATATAAACCTTTCTTCCCTTGTCAGGTTTTTAGTCACAGTGGTGAGAAGGGCAATTTATACAAATACTTTGTAAAATTGTCATGCTTAATAATTTGATACAAGGACAACTCTTCTAGATAATGCTCAATTTGTAACCCAATTACATTTTTAAAAATATGGTCTTGACTAAAATTAAATTTTATCATGCTCTTACTTTTTACCTCTAACTTTTCACAGCTTCCCTCTCCCAAATGCTGTTGTTGATATATGCATATATGTGTGTGTATATATGGGTATGCACATAAACACATATATGTAAATAGAGCTTCATACCTGGTATGTATACAATTTCAAGACTGACCACTCTGAATTGAACAATTAATAAAAGGGGACTCATCTAATTCTCTTTTTCTAAACAGTCATTAGCTGCCTGTAGTTCTTTGTTTTAAGTCAGGTAACAATGAAATATTTCTCTTTCCACTCTAACATTTGCAATAGTGTTGTCCAGTCTTCTGGTTCCATTTGTACAGCAACTTCTGAGAGATATTATTTCACAGAAGACTTACTGGTAGTTTTTCTTTTACAATTTTTCTGATCCTTCCTGATATGATATTCCTTTAGCCAGAGGTACAGGAATCATGTTATAAATGTGTCATTTGGGGATGGGTTCATTGTGATCTGCTGACCCGTGCATTAAGTCCAGTCATGATTTTTCTATGGTGGCCTACATTTGCTGTTAAAACTTATTTATCTTTTACATTTTTTATTTGGATTTTTTAAACCCTTTACTGATTCTATGTGAGTTTCACATCATGAAGCCCAGTCCCATTTATCTTTCTTTTCCTTTACATCCATCCTCTGTCCTGTAACCTCCCACAAAAAACAGTACACACACACACACACACACACACACACACACACACACACACACATGCACACACACACACACACACACACACACACACACACACACACACACACACAAACAACCATAAAATAAACCAAATGAAAAACCTAATATAGAAAACATCTTCTTATGGAAGCTGTGGTATGTCACTTTGAGTCGACAGTATACCCCTGTGTCCAGACATTTTTCACTTGCAAGAGTTTCCTGCTCAGTCATTAGTTTGGTTTGAGGTCTCTGGCCTCTGTGACACCATCAATTTTAGGTCCTTACATAGACTCCTCTGGGTCTTGCCATTGTTACCCTGTGTCAGGGAGATCCTGCATTCATTCCTGCATCAGCAGGACAGATACCTTCATTTTTTTGAGATGGGCCAACTCAAAGTAAGGGATCAGGTTCCTGGGTGGCTCTACTGCTATCCCAAATGCAAGTGGCAAGGGCAGGGGAGTATCATCCCACACATATTCCACCTCTAGGCAGCAAAGACAAAAGGGTGGACAGGCCAGCCCGCATTCTGCCTTATCTTTATGGCCAGCACCTCTGCACCCCGCCACAAAGGCCAGTTCTGCTGTGTTGTCAAGGCAAATTGCAGGACCCATTCTCCAGCCCTCATGACTCTGGGGCCAGCGTTCCCAACTCCAGGGTTGGCTATGAGTGGGGTGTGTATTTACACACCACAGTAGAAGGGTGGTGTCAGCTCTGCTTAGCTCTCTCTCTGGCCCTAAGGCGGGCTCAACGGCATCCCTTAAACCAGGGCAAGCTTAACCGTGCTGCAGGCAGCATGTGTACATGGCCCATTCTCCTGAGTGCCTGTGAGATTTGCAGACAGCTCTCCAGAGGGGAACCGCCAATAAGAGGCAGAGCCAGGTCTGCAAAGCCACGGGAACTCCACATGGTCCCTGGAGGCTACCCATCCCAGCGACATTGCCATGATCTCTGTGGTAAATGAGCCAAGGACTGTGACACTGATCCCTGAAGCTGCGTAGCCAATGCCTGGGCATGGTCTTCAGTGTTAGCACAGAACAGAACTTCACTATGGCCTAGGGAAGTGGAGCTTGCCTCTCACAACAAGCTATGCCTCTGCACTGTCCTGGGTCTCCGTTTCTTTTTTCTTTTTTCTTTTTTCTTTTTCATAATGCTCAAGTTTCTCCACTTCTCTTTCCCAACTGCCCACCACATGCCTGCACATTGCAGTGGTTCCTGGTGCAGACTCCATGCCTCTCTTGGTGATCTGCTCTGTGTGGCTAGTGGGTAACTGTTTAAAACACTTCCATATGGCAGTGCTAGAAGGCAGGTCTGTTGACGTGTTCCCTATTTTGTGTTGCATCGATTGGCAGTACGGTCGGTAGGACTCTCTGTGTCTATAGCCCACCGCATATAGGATGCTGGGCCAGGTGTGTGGCTTTCTTTCTTACTCTTTCCCTAGGGCACAGCCATAGAGAGGTCTCTGTCTTCCAGGGATGCTGAAAAAATGACCTGAATAGCTATACTTATCTGTGGATGTAAGTGTAATATTTAAATATAGATAGGGATTATGATGGTGTAGCAAAGTGGTGGTAGTGGATTTTCCCCCTAAGGTCTGTGCTTTCACTTGTCCAGAGACGTTTGCTGGGTTTCTATCGCAAGGCATGACTTCTTTCCTTCTGTGTGGATTTTCTGTTATTAGCAGCCATTGAAATGTGAGGGCCACTCACAGCACCTTTGGGAAAATATTACCATCTTTGTAATTTTCATTTTTTCATATGTATTTTAACTGGATAGGACTGTTTAATTGATCCGCCTCCTTGACAGCTTAGGTAGTATTTTCTGGAACCATTGAAACTAATCTACAGGAAGGAGTCTTGTCTGATCCTTCTGGACTAGTCCCAGTCAGGTATGCTACTTGTACAGGGTCTTTAGCAATAGGGGGTTCCACAGTTTGCCTGTGAGCAAAGCAAACTCAGTAAACTGTTTCATTTTAATAGCCATGTAGACTACATTAATAACCATTCTAAAAGAAGTTCTTGGTGCCTGATATTTGGATTTGTGTTAGTATATTTTTCTTGTGGGGTAAATTGTAAGCCCAAATGTCTTAACTTTGTATTAGCTCATTTTTCTTTCACCTTGTGAAAATTAAAGATAGGGCAAATTTAAATATTATTTTTGAAGGCCAAATGTATTTCAGAACACACTCCATTAAAATATCATTTCATTGCAGTTTTTATTTTTTATTTTTATTATTAGTAGATAACTATATTTTATTGGTTGTTTTATTTATTTACATTTCAAATGTTGTCCCCCTACCCAGTTTCTCTTCTACAAACCCTCTATCCCATCCCCCAGCTTCAATGAGGGTGCTCCCCAACCAACCCATCCCCTTCTGCCTCACCACACTAGCATCCCCCTATACTGAAGTATCAAGCCTCAGCAGGACCAAGGGCCTCTCTTCCCATTGATGCCAGATAAGGCGTATGCAGCTGGAGCCAGGGGTCTCTCCAGGTATTCTCTTCAAGAAGAAGGAAGACCAAAGCATGGATGTTTTAGTCCTACTTGGAAGGGGGAACAAAATAATCACAGGAGATAAAGGGAGGGAGGGATCTTGGATAGAGAGAAAAAGAGAGGGGAAAGGAGGGCCAGGAGTGTATGCAGACATAGGAGAAGACAAGGGTGTATACAGAGGGTCAGGAAATTGAATGGAGAAATGTAGCAGTGGGGGGTGGGAAACTGAGGCTAACCACTAGAAATTCCTAGATGCCAGGAACCAACAGGTTTGATATTAGCAGAAATACCCAACAAAGGGGAGATAGAACCTGTAAAGACCATCTTCACAGGCTAAGCATGGCTCCTGGTTGAGGGATGGGGCCACCCACCCATCTCAAAAAGTTAAACTTAGAATTGTTCCTGTCTAAATGAAATGCAGGGACAAAAAAGTGGAGCAGAGACTGAAGGAAAAAGGCCATCCATAGACCGTCCCTCCCATCTGCAGACACCAAACCCATACACTATTACTGATCCAAGAAACCCTTGCTGACAGAAGACAGGTCTTCTGAGAGCCTCTACTAGAGTCTGACCAGTACAGATGCAGATGCTCAATGCCAACCATCGGATTGAGTACAAGGACCTGAACAGAAGTGTTAAGGGAAGTCCTGAAGGAGCTGAAGGGGATCGCAATAATATCTAACCAGACCCTGAGCACTCCCAGGGATTGAACCACCAATAATTGCAGTTTTTTTTCAAGATAGTAATTCCTCTTTCAGAATTGTACACTACTACAAAGTATATGTAAAATGACCTAGTTGTAAAAGTACTGGTGTCTATACACAGAGTGGATTGAACATGAGCAACTTGGATATATAAAAAGCACTTGGGAGTGCATGTAATTCTGCTCAGTGTAGCATCAAGGTCAGAGTCATTTTGGAACCAGTTCTTGACAAGAAGCCAACAACCATAAAATCAGCTACCAGCAAAGGATCGCTCAAGGACTGTTCTGAAGGAACTGAACCAAAGGTGGTAAACATTACAAAGTGATATTCAGAGGGATGACAGACTATTGAAGAAGAGACAAAGCAAACACTGTAAGCACACTGGAGTGCAGAGAAGTCATCACTTAAGAAGCAGCGACAAGCAGTAACTGTGTAGGTACTCCACCTGTGTTCTGTTTATAAGGAAGGGAGCATCTAGATCTTAAAATGCAGATGCTGTTACCTATAATATTCATCTGCTCATTCTGATAAAAAACATGAGAAAGCCTTCTATTTTAAATGATAATAAATATGCATCACTTCATTCAGGATTACCAGTTAAAAGTAACAGAGTCTACTGTAGGAAGATTAAAGAGGAGAGCTTTTGATGTGAGTTTTTAATAAGATCCTCAGTGAGGAATTAGCCTCCATGCTAATTTGAAATAAAAGGAAAGTATTAACCAAAGCAAATAGAGAGAATATTGCAGAATACTCACCATCGTTATAACAGCTCTTTACTGCTATTGAAGTAGCTTTAGATGGAAAGTGAAGAACTCAACAAAATGCAATGCATTTTTGGTATTGGAAGTTTTTCTTGATACCATAAGATGTCTAGTTGGGCATACAGTCGTGGGTTTTTGTATGAGCTTTCTAAAGGTCTTTTGTATTAGTTGTTTCTCCTGACATTCTGTCATTTACCATACCTATTTCCCTTCCTAATTAATATTCCTGTTGTTTTACCTTTTATCTTTTCCTAACACTATACTCCATTTCCATACTTTGGAAGAGCCCTCTTCAGCACTGGTTCCATACTAGCTGCATAACCTCTATGATTACTAGAACTGAAACACAGCTAAAGCCTAAAATCTAATATCTAGCTATATGAAAAACAAATGGAATATTTGTCTTTTTGACAAAAGTTCTGAAGCAAGACCTTCAGAGTACTAAGTATTCTATAGCTTTTCAAAACAACAACAACAAAACAATAAAAAACAAACAAACAATCCAAATTCAGATAATTTTTCATTTCATTTTGTAGTTTAATTCAGCTGAAATACATAATCTCCTTAACAACAAATACGCATCAGAAATTTAGTGTTGGAAACCTATATTTGTTGAGAAGGAGAATCTGCCATATACAGAAATAATACTTTATTTTGTGTTGTATGTGTTTTATGTTTGTAAACACTTAACATTAAGGTGTCCAGTAAAACTCAGTAATCAATGATAACTGAAGGGAATCTAATTCCTGACTCAGAAAAATGTCCACCTAGACAAAACATAGCTAAAAATCACAAATGATACATAAATACACACAGACAGACAGATGCATATTAAAGCAAACTAAGGTTGAGGAGAGACTGTTCAATAAGAAGTAGCTATTTTTATTAAAAGATGATACTCTGGTTGTCTGTGAATGAGAAATAGATTGTATGATTATAAAAATTCTAAGGTGACCTGAAAACAGTGACTTCTGTTTTCTCACTGAATGCCCCTATAATAAGAATATATATACATATATATTAACCAAAGCACTTGCAGAGAATACCTTCAGTGCCAGCTGCTAAGCTTTCAGAAACCCAATCACTGTATTAAAATTATATAAAATGGCAAAAGTTAGATTAAATTATCATAAACTTATGTGTTAGAATTATGTGTTAGAATAAATATACTTAAATTGACTAAGTGAACTTTTTTGTCAAATATTTAAACTCTAGAATTGGAGGATTCCATCTAGACTGATAAAGGCGATGTCTAAACTACAGGCATCCACATGGGAAGTAGCTTGAACTCACAACCGTCAGCAGTAAATGTGTGATGTGTTGTGATGTATGTTCTTCTTTTGAGAATTTCGTGTGTTTGTATAATGAATTATGATGATCAAACTTGTCCTCCAATTCTTCCACATCCCCACTCCCCCTTTTTCCTGCAACTTGTGTATTTCCAGAATGAATGGAGAGGGTTTCATGAACCTTTAGGAAGGGAGCTATGAGAAATTTATAGCTTCTGAGGGGATTGTGTTCAGAGATTTGGACACTGATAGGCTCCATGCTAAGTATGCTTTCAGAAATAGCATTTATGCAGAATTTATAGGTGGTAGAATATTACTTGCCACTTTAGCATGTTTTTATGATTTGCTATAAATGTAATTAGCTTCTATGAAAAAGCACTGGAGACAACATACAAGCATAACTTTTAAAAGGTATTTTTAATCCATTTAATGGGAAGAGACGTATGGAAAAATATCCAGAAGTGTATATACTGTGTTATTTTCATATTCTGCAAGTAATAGTTCATGTATCTTCTGTGCAATATTTCTTAAAATGGATTCATTGTATTGTTACTCAGTTTCCATAATAAATACGGAAACTGTATCTAGATAATAAAATGAAGGCATTGTGCTAAAGAATGTACTCAGAAGTCATCATCATCATTTTTTATAATTCTCATTCTAGTTTTTATGGTTGTTTATAAGGAGAAAAATAGCATTCTGTTGAGAAGCACTGCCTGTGATCTTACTAGTGCCCTTCTTTGTTACTGAACAGAAATAAAAGGTAGTAATCCCTCGAGAGTAAATTTTAATTGTTAAAAATGAAAAAATTTTTTACATACGCTGGTTAAGTTTTCAGAGTTACAAACTTTTTGTTCAACTTTGAGAAAAATATAAATTTCTAAAACATAGAGTTCTTGATTAACTATGACTATAATTTTATATAGTAGGGTTTTAAACTAACTCTATGATAAAAACATGAGCATAATAAACTATGCGTTCATAATAACTGTAATTGAAGCTTTCTGGACCTTGAGATAAGGGCGTCCTCTTGTGATTATTACACAGCAGATGGCTCTTCCTGAGGCAGAACAACACATATCATTCAGTTCAACTTTGAAGAAAATGAGGAGACAATTTCCATAAATAAACTGAGGTGGTCATCTGAAAGAGTGGTTAAGTTATGAGAGTGATATGTTGAGTCCAACACAAGCAAACACTCCTATCTCTCCCTCCTGGCACAAATTTGACTGATTTTCTTGACAACATTATGAATGAGGATTTACATCAACCTATCCTCATATAGGCAATATGTGCTTTTGAAAAAATCAGATATTTTATTTCAACTTCTTTTACCACAGATCTCAAAATAGAATCAAAGATTGTTTAGATTACCGATCTATTTATGAATCTAGTGGCTATAACACATTTTTGTGTATGTGGGAGTAACACACAGTCTTAATCCTTTCTAATAATATATAACTAATATACCATAAATTCACCATTTACAGTATATAATTTATGAGGAATTAGTATGTCATTCTGTATCATTTGCTTGCATTGAGTTACAGGTATCATCACCAACTTTTTCAGTTCCATGTGAACACCAGAAATCATAAAGCTCCTATATCATCCAACTTCTTAATTCACACATAAACATATACTGTAGCTATCCATATATTTGAATTGTATTGGAAAAGATAGAGTGTATACATTATATCATACACTATTGTAATTCTGTTACTTTATTATTTTATGTGTATGTACCTTTTGCCTTCATGTATTTTCTGGCACCATGCTTATTCAGAGCCCTGTGAGAAGAGAAGCAAGGCTCTTGTTAATCTGCCATTAGGAATACTGATGGTTGAGGATCCACCTGGGTGCCGCAGATTGGATCCTTGGGAAGAACGAGGGCTTTTTTTTTTTTTTTGATAATTTATTTATTTACATTTCTAATGTTATCTCTTTTTCCTGTTTCCACTCTTGAAACACCATCCTATTGCATCCTCCCTCCCTGCTTCTATGAGGGTGCTCCCCCACCCACCTGCCACTCCCACCTCACTGCCCTGGCATTTTCCTACTCTGGGACATCCAAACTTCCCAGGACCAAGGCCCTCTCTTCCCATTGATGTCTAACAAGCCATCCTTTGCTACATATGAGGCTGGAGTCATGGGTCCATCCATGAGTACTCTGGTTGGTGGTCCCTGGGAACTGTGTGGGGGGGGGAGCTCTGGTTGGTTGATAGTGTTCCTTTTCCTATGGGTTGCAAAACCCTTCAATTCCTTCAGTTCTTTATTTAATTCCTCCATTGAGGACATTGTACTCAGTCCAATAGTTCATTGCAAGCATCCAGCTCTGTATTTGTCAGACACTGGCAGAGCCTCTCAGGAAACAGCTACATCAGGCTTCTGTCAGCGTGTACTTCATGACATCTACAGTTGTGTCTTGGTTTGGTGTCTGTATATATGATGAATCCTCAGGTGGGGCAGTCTCTGGGTGGCCTTTCCTTCATTCTCTGCTCCACATTTTTTCCTATATTTCCTCCTGTAAGTATTTTGTTCCACCTTCTAAGAAGGACTAAAGCATCCATACTTTGGTCTTTCTTCTTAAGTTTCATGTGGTCTGTGAATTGTATCTTGGATATTAGGAGCTTTGGGATAATATCTACTTACCAGTGAATGCATACCATGTGTGTTCCTTTGTGACTGGGTTACCTCACTCAGGATAATATTTTCTAATTCATTCCATTTACCTAAGAATTTCATGAAGTCATTATTTTTAATAGTTGAATAGACTCCTATATCTGGGCAATGGAAAAAAATGATTTATTTTTAGACAGTCAAGGGTTCTCTACACAGGTTTTCACAATGGTTATACTAATTTTCTAACCCACCAATAGTGATCTGTACAAGGGTCTCCTTCTGCCTTCTTTATTTGCGTTTTATAAAATGGGTGTTGACAGAAACCTAGAGACAGGTTGGCGTACAACAGTGTGGCCAAACTAGGCTGGAGCTTGTGAATTGAGACCTGGGCTAGATCTGGTTGGTTGGGCAAAGGTATGGATATGGAAGAGAGAGAAGACTCATTGAATTAGGTCCTGGAGAAAATAGTTGTGAGTTGTTTTGTTGATATTTGACATTCTGATTGGGGTTAGATAAAATATCAGATTTGTTTTGACTTGCATTTCCTTAATTGCTAGAAATGATAAACATTTAAATATATTTTCAGATAATTAGTTTGTTTTTTCAAAAGAGTTCTTTATGTATCCTGGTTATTAATACTTCCTCAGATGTAGAGACAGCAAAAATTTCCTTCCATTCTGTAGACTTTCTATTTATCTACTTAACTATTGTTACTTTTGCTGTACAAAGCCATTTATATGATATAAAATACAAGTTGTTAATAGCTAGGCTGAAATTTTAGGCAAATAAACATATTCGGAAAGTTCTTTTCTACACCTACGCAATGATTGCCTATGCTTTCTTCTAGTAGTCTCATTGCTCCAGGTTTCATATTTCATGTTTAGGTGTTTGATCCATTTGGAATTAGCTTTTGTAAAAGTTAAAAGATACAGTCTATTTCTATTCTTCTGTTGTGTACAACTAGTTTTCTCAACCTCATTTATTAAAGATGATTTCTTTTCTACAGATTATGGTTTTGACACCACTGTAAAACATTAGATTGTCGTCACTATATGTATTATAGTTCAAGTCTTTAGTTTTGTTCTGTTTCCTTGCAGAAAAATATTATGTTTGTAACTATGGCTTTGTAATGTATCTTAAGATGTGAAATAGTAATCACTCCAGCATTACTCTCTTTGTATATGATGGTTTTAGCTATTTTGTGGTTCCATATTTATTTTGGAAGCTTTTTTCCTTTATGCGAATACTCACATGAGGATTTTGATTGAGGTTAAATTGAGTTTGCAGTAAGTGTTTGTAAAGTGGTCTTTTTCAACAATATTAACCTAATCAATCTATGATCATAGGACATCAGTTCATTTATATCTTTCTTCAGAAGCTTAAAGTGTTAATTGTATAGATGTTTCACTTCCTTGATTAGGTTTCTTTATGAGTTTGTTTTGTTGTTGTTGTTGTTGTTGTTTGTTTGTTTCATTAAGGCTATTGAGAATGAAAGTGTATTCATTATCTATATGTGTATGCTTATTATTTAGGAATAGTAAAGATACTGAATTGTGCAAGATGATTCTGTACCCTGCCACATTGTTGAAGTTGTTGGTAATATTAAACATTTTCTGGTAGAAATATTTGTAATTTCTAATGTAGTATTATATTATATTCATATTGATAGTTTCAGTCCTTTTTCTATTTATATTTCTTTAATTATTTTTCTTGCCTGTGCTTCAGCTAGTATTTTGAGCACTATATAGGAAAAAATATGGTCTGTGGATATGTCTGTCTGAATCTGACTTCAATGGGATTGAAGTACAGGGTATGTTTACTGGTCCAATCCTGGAGTGTGGGACTTCAAATGGCTGGGCAGATATGTTGGACATGGCACTGGTTGATTTGTTGTTTGGGAGAGGGTAGGGAGGTGCATCACTGAGGCCTAGAGATTTGTCTTGACAAAGGCAGGGAAGGCTAGGCTAGACTGAGACACTAAATATGTGACCTGAACTAAAATATTATTTGGTATATGGTTAGTTGGGGTAGATCTCTGTATGGGGAGAGTCAGGAAAACTCAACAAGATAGAGTTTGTAGAAGGATGTAGATTTAGCTTGGTCAAGATGTTGGTATTATACGAGAGGAACCTATGTTTTTTGGGATAGGTGCTGGCAGACACCTAGAAACAAGTTGTGGTACAGACAAATTACAGCCAAGCTATATGGGAGCATGTGATTTGGAACCTAAGCTAGTTATAGATGGTTAGGGAAAGGCATGGTTGTGGAAACTAGGGGAGACTCGGTGAGTTAGATCCTGGAGAAAGAAGGAGGTCCACTTAGTTAGAGAGGTTGGATGCAGCACAGATGGAACTTTTGAGTTGGTAGCCGGTAGAGAAGATCCTACCAGAAGCCTAATGGTTGGTTGTAGCATGAACTGAACTGGTTACAAAATGCCCAGCCACTGGTTGTGGGACCTGGGCTATGCCTGCCATGTTTATGAGAAGGCTTAGATGGGTAGGCTTAGAGAGACTCATTGGAATAGACCCTTGAGAGACTTGAATCTTTTTCAAATTTACTTCATTTTTTTTAGCATCTTTTAACTACATAAAAATAGTACAATTTCTTCAGTACATTTATGCAGTTTTTTAAGTCAAATAATAGAAGGTAATAGCGATTTAATTGTTGTCTTAAATATGTAATTTTATATTAAACATTAAATTATTAACATAAAAATTTTTCCAAGTAGGGGTATATATTTTAACTCAGAAATTCTGTAGTATATTTTCTCCTGTCTTTTGATACTTAAACTATTTTTCAATATATGCCAAAAAAGTATCATTTCTTTGTAAATTTTTCTTTGATATTTTTGGGGGGATGACTTCTAGGAGATAAGTATGCAGTCTTCAAATAAGTCACTGACAACTGACACAGCATTTAATATTCTTCAAAATATTTGCCTCTAATTTTCTTTATTTACATTAGGAAAATATAATTAAGATTAACAACACCATTTATTTCAATTTTTCCATCAGAACTCTATCTAAACTAGTTCTTCAAAAAGGGAGAACTCTTAAATATTTAAATGTATTTTTATTTTATGCCTTTAATAAAAACATCTAGAAACATGAGCAAGTGAATCTGAGCACCATGTCTTGATACTGTTTTTCTCATTAGAAATATTTGCAGCAGTAATGATACATTTGAAATTCTCACTGCATTTTTATAATGGACCTATGACTACGTAGCATTTGAATGTGTAGCTGATTAGAACAGCATTCAACTATTTTTCTCCTGAATATTCTCAGAAGAGGTCAGGAACTAGCAACTTTAAACATGCTTGTAGATGTTTAGCTTAGTTCAAAAATAGGTTGAAAAATAATTAAGTCTTACATGATGCTCAAACTTCTAAAAGAAGTTTTAAGATTACACTTAAACTCTGCCTACCTGAGTCTAAATACAGTCATTTTCTTTGACCATATTTTGATATTTTTATTTGAATTCATTTTGATTACCATTCATTAAAATTGTAACATTTTTGCTGATGTTTCCATTTTGAACACTGTAGCATCCCATAAGACTGTACTAAAGAAAGGACTAAGCAAAAAGATTTCTGCAATTGATGGAGCAGTAACTTTTAGTAATTTATGAGTGAAGCTCATGTGGAGATACTCTATAACCAATGCAGTTTATATGTCCTAACTTCGCTGCACTACCTTCGGGTTCCATTTTCCACGTGTCTAAGAGATCTGCAGAAGGTTCCTCTTTTATTATATTTAGTTTTATTTGACTGTATCTCTTACCTTAAAGAGGCAACTCTTACATTGGCTAGAAAGGTTTACCTCTCACAGTTGTTAGAATGATAGAACTGATTCTCCTACTGTACAGCTTCCAGACACAATAAGTATCAGGCATATGTAAACATCCTGACATAAAGAATAATAGTTTCTACAACCTGAAGACTTCAGACGAAAATCTGGGTGACTAATTGCACCACGAATTTTACAGTAGCTTAATTCTGTGTCACCATCTATGTTATGGATTCTGAGCGAACACATCATTTCACTTATTTCTCTGGGATGTGCTCCTTTGTTTTTATAAGATATTCCTTGGGGGGAAATCTCAGCAATTTATTTTTAAATCTTGGTATTCCTTACATACTTTACTTTGGAATTTGAGATCAAAGAACATAAACTATTAGTATTTGGGGAGACATTTTAAAGCCAAGACCAAATGAATTTACACAGAATCCACTCTCAAAAACTGTATAGCAGACATTTTCAGCATTATATTGCTCCCTTTATCCATTTTTAAATAAATACTTACTTTCCTTCAGCTCTCCTTGATACCATGTCCCTTATCACTACTGTACACAGAGGACAAGTATTAAATTCTTTCTCCAAAAAAATATAATTGAAATTTCCCAGGAAAATGTCCAATATTTATTTGTTCCAAAATAGCTCTACTTGAAAGAAGTAATAATAACAATGTTACTGTGAATGGTGATATTAATAGTTAATCACCACCACTGTAGTATGCATTTTGTTATTTAACCATTCAAATCTTTCTCAGCAAGATGAACTTTTCCTTTTGTGACTGTTTCATAGTTTTTAAAGATTTACTTATTTGTTGTTTAAATAAATGTTTCTCTATTTGCCTGAATGAGTATATGTACATCACATACATGTAAGAACCCACAAAGTCCAGGAGGGGATGTCAGATTCCTTTGAATTGAAGTGAAAAAAATTTATAAAATTATCTGTATGTAAGTGCTGGGAACCAAACCTGAGTCCTTTGCTCAGGCAATCATTGGAAGACAAAAAAGCCATTCATTAGCAGTTTATTTTGATTTTCATCCTACCTTGGTTTCCTTGTTTGTAAAAATAATCAGCATTCATTCCAAACATTCATCTGTCACACATTATTCCTGCTTCTTTCCCATCCTCATTCTTTTGCCAGTGACCCAAGGAAGCTCAGAAAGCCTGCTGTAGGTTTCCCACTTCTGGTTTTATTTTTCTTCTTGTCATAGTAAGGTTTCAACAGGTGTCCTGAGCAGTGTCCTGCAGAGTAATAATGTTTATCATGTTTTAAATTGGTGGAAACCAAAAACATTGAATGCTTATTTGTTTCGTAGACAGTGATACTTCTATATACACTAGTAGTCTTTTTTTGTGGTGGGTATAATTATCAATTTACATATTTTCCTCTTTATGTGCCATTATATAACTCCTATGAAAAGCATTTGTGAACTGTAAGCCACTGTATTTTATCATGACTCTTGGAAAATTGGCAGCCTGTTTTTAGATTGGCTATTTATTTGAAGCAGGCTTTAATTTCCCAGAGATGACAAAAAAGCCCTCTAGAGAGAACTGTAACCATGACTGCTAGATAATGATGCTGATGTCAGTAGGGAAGCCAACTCCTTCAGACTCCTATTGCTTTATTACATTTGTGGCACCCTACGTACTGAGCCACACAACCACCTCGGTTAAATACCTATAGATCAATTATCTGCATCAGTTGTCTATTTATTTCTCTTTTCCTATGTTACAGGGCACTGATAGATTTCTAAAATTATTGAAAGTTTTATTTAGATTATTCTTCCCAAAGATTTTAGTTTATGCTAGTAAAGGAGTTAGTAAAATTTATATCCTCTGAACATCTGATGATAGACATGACATTAAAATCTATAGTACTGATATCCCTTCTTTTCTCGTCACCTACTCTTTGTTCTACCTCAGTTAGAATATTGTTTCTGATCATGCATTCCTAGTTCTAGCTATTGATATAAAATGTAAAATAAATGAAATGTGTTGAACTAAAAAGTTATATCTTTATAAAGGTAAATAAGACAGTAGGTAATTACATGTTAAAAATAAATTACAATTAGACCTTTGGAATCCCACATGAAAATGTTGTCTAAGAAACAATCTTTTAATCCCTTAGGGCTTTTGATTATTTACAAGGTAATTGTGTGTGTGTGTGTGTGTGTGTGTGTGTGTGTGTGTGTGTGTGTTTGTGTGTGTGTACATATATAATTAAGTTACTCTTATAGAGAATGCCCTTTCTCTTTATTACTTCATTTTCATGGTGTAAATTTATGTTATAATTTTGTGTTTGTGCTTTCACTTCTTTATTTCTTAAACTATCCCAACATTTTACTGTCGTCAGTGAAAAACATCCATTCCTTTGTCTATTAGACCTGGATATTATCCTATAATTTTTTCCTACTTTGTAAGTAGAAGTCTGCTGACTTTATTATACCTTGAGTTACCCTAGACAAGTGTTATATTATTACTGGCACAGAGAAAAGAGTCTATATGAAGGTGATAAATTATTTGCTATTGTGCTCATATTATCCGGTAGGATCTCATAGATTTAGGTTTACAAACTTCTCACAGCAAGTGAGGACAAAGGCGTCTTTTTTTTTTTCCTGGTTCATTCAAAACACAAATTACAGTATCTTCATACATGGAGGAAGACTATTGGAGAACAAAAAACACATTTCCAAAATACTATTTGGACTGGAGAGTAACACCAGAGGTTCAAGTTCCATTGTGAACAATGACAGCACTAGAATTAGACACCGGGTCATCGTATTCTTTGAGCTATTTTCTGTTTGTGACTTCAACTCCTG
Source organism: Micromys minutus (assembly GCF_963924665.1). Classification (NCBI taxonomy): domain Eukaryota; kingdom Metazoa; phylum Chordata; class Mammalia; order Rodentia; family Muridae; genus Micromys; species Micromys minutus. Next base: position 38,706,742 of record NC_137981.1, on the reverse strand, counting down.
GTTGTTTATGTGGGTGCCTAAACATATGTGTGCACAGACTATACACCAACACATAGTTAAAAGGAAACTAATCTTCCTAAAAAATAATGTACTGCAAGACCTGATTTTAACATCAGACACACACATCACAAGAGCGAACCATTTCCTACAACTTACTATTTTGACCTCCACAGGTGTGCTCTTACACTTCTTTATTTACAAATAAATAAGTGTAAAATAATCGAATGTCTTGAAAATTATTAAAATGACAAATGTTATATGTATGCGCAAATAAAATATATCTCTTCATGTTTGTGTACTTACACATAAGGGAAGCTTCTTAAAAAGTGCTAAAGAGGGTGTTGGATCTCCTTGGGCTGTAGATTCATGTTGAATTCAGAACCTCTGCAACATTAGTAAGCACAATTAAATACTAAACTCTGTCCATTCCTCAAACAGTGCATATAAAAATAAATGTATTTTTAATGCAATAGTACACAACAAACATGTGTAGATTTAAATTTACTTTAAGTTGAAACATGCTTTGTTGCATGAGAATGAAAATAGACCCTTTCTTATCTCCTTGTACAAAGCTCAAGTGTAAGTGGATCAAAGATCTCCACATTAAACCAGATACACTGAAATTATTAGATGAGAAAGTAGGGAAAACCTTAGAACACATAGGCACAGGAGAAAATTTTCTGAACAAAACACAAATGGCTCAAGCTCTAAGGTCAAAAATTAACAAATGGGACTTAATGAGATTGCAAAGTTTCTGTAAGGCTAAGGACATTGTCAAGAAAACAAAACGGCAGCCAACAGCATGGGAAAAGATCTTTACCAACACCACATCAGATAGAGGCCTAATATCCAAGGTATACAAGAAACTCAAAAAGCTAGATACCAGAGAATCAAACAACCCTATTAAAAAATGGGGTACAGAGCTAAACAAAACCTTCTCAATTGAGGAATATGGAATGGCTGAGAAACATCAAAGGAAGTGCTCAACATCTTTAGCCATCAGGGAAATGCAAATCAAAACAACCCTGAGATTCCACCTCACACCAGTCAGATTAGCCAAGATCCAAAACTGACAGCACATGGTGGTGAGGTTGTGGAGAAAGAGGAACACTTCTCCACTGTTGGTGGGGTTGTAAACTGATACAACCACTTTGGAAATCAGTCTGGCGATATCTCAGAATATTGGACATAGTACTACCTGAAGACCCAGCTATTCCACTTCTGGGCATATACCCCAAAGACACTCCAATATACAACAAAGATACATGCACCACAATGTTCATAGCAGCTCTATTTATAATAGCCAGAAGCTGGAAAGAACCCAGATGTCCTTCCGAAGATGAACGGATACAAAAATTGTGGTACATTTACACAATGGAGTACTACTCAACTATCAGAAACAACGACTTAACCAAATTCTTAAGAAAATGGTTGCATCTAGAGAATATCATCCTGAGTGAGATAACCCAGTCACAAAAGAACAGACATAATATGCAGTCACTGATAGTGGGATGTCCAGAGGCTCGGACTGCCTTAGAAACAACTCACAGACTGTGTGAAGTTCAAGAAAAAAACAAAACAAAACAAAACAAAAAAAGTTATACTCAATCCTTACACACCAAGAAAACATTGACTAATTCCGGGTTACATCCTGTTTTACATGTACTTTTTGCTCATCGTAACTAGTAAGACCTTAATGCAGAGTATCAAACCTTAAAAAAAAAAAAAAGAAAGCCAAGCACTGACAAAAATATATTTGTATACATTTATGTAAAAATGTTTAAATTTTTTTCTTTTATCTTTGTTTTTTAAAAAAAGAAACATGCTTTGCTCATACTGACTAACCTCTTCAATATATTTTTACTTTAATCAAATTATAATAACATTAACAATTTCAAATATTATTTTAATTGTATATTTTATGTATTTACATTTCAAATGTCATCCCCTTTCCCATTTCTCACTGTATCTATTCCCCTCCCCAGTCTTCTATGAGAATGTTCCCACTCCCACATCACTGCTTTAGTATTACCCTATACTGGGGAATCAGCCTTTCCAGGACCATGGGATTCTCCTCCTATTGATGCCACACAATTTGATCCACTGCTACATATGAGGGTGGAGCCATAGTTTGATGGTTTATTTTCTGGAGGTCCTGGGGGCTCTGATTGGCTGATATTGCTGTTCTTCCTATGGGGTTGGAAACCCTTTCAGCTCCTTCAGTGCTTTTTCTAATTCCGCATGCTCAGTCCAATGGTTGGCTGAGAGCATCCACATCTGTCTTTGTCAGACTCTAGCAAAGCCTCTCAGGTGACAGCTATATCTCACTCCTGTAAGTACGCATTTATTGGCATCAGCAACAGTGTCTGAGTTTTGTCCCTGTATATGGGAGGGATCCCCAGGTGTGACAGTCTCTAGATGGCCTTTCTTTCGGTCTCTGCTCCACACATTATCCCTGTATTTCCTTCCATGAGTATTTTCTTCCCCCTTCAAAGGAGAACTGAAACATCCACACTTTGGTCTTCCTTCTTCTTGAGCTTCCTATGGTATGTGAATTGCATCTTGGGTATTCCACGTTTTGGGGCTAATATCCACTTATCAGTGGATGTATACCACGTGTGTTCTTTTGTGGCTGGGTTGCGTCACTTAGGATGATAGTCTCTAGTTCAATCCATTTGCCTAAAGATTTCATGGAGTCATTATTTTTATAGCTGAATAGTACTTCACTGTGTAAATGCACCACATTTTCTGTATCCATTCCTTTGTTGAGGGACATTTGGGTTCTTTCCACCTTCTGGCTAATATAAATAAGGTTGCTATAAACATAGTAGAGCATGTGTCCTTCTTATATGTTGGATCATCTTTTGGGGATGTGCTCAGGAGTCGTATAGCTGGGTTCTCAGGCAGGAGGACTATGTCTAATTCTTTGAGGAACCACCAGACTGCTTTACAAAGCGGTCTTTAATCAAATCTCACTTTGCAATCTCATCAAAAATCAGGAGTGTTCCTCTTTCTCCACATTCTTACAAGCATCTGTTGTCACATGAGATTTTGATCTTAGCCATTCTGACTAGTGTGCGGTGGAATCTCAGAGTTGTTTTGATTTGCATTCCATTGATTACTGGGGATGTTAACATTTCTTTATGTGCTTTGTATCCATTCGATATTCCTCAGATGAGAATTCTTTGTTTACCTTTGTATCCCAATTTTTATAGGGTTATTTGGTTCTCCGGAGTCTAACTTTTTTAGTTCTTTGTATATATTAGATATTGGCCCTCTATTGGATTTTTAAAGATCGTTTTCCAATAAGCCAAGGTTTAATTGAACCAGATAACTTGTAAAAACCCTTTAGTCAATGTATAATCAATTTTGATTCTAAAATCAAATTAAATGACTCTGGAGGTGCATTGCTTCTTGGAGTATTTACAGATGTGTTCCACTAACCATTCTTTCTAATCTTGTTTTTTGTCATAATTAATGAAAGGATGAATGACACAACACAATAGAAAACTCTCCCAATGTTTATACCCATGATTTATACCCCAATAACCATGAAATCAATTGCTTTTTTTTTGCAAATATACCAGATGGACAAATGTGTTATTTCATTATGAAGTATAATGCCCAACTCTATTTAGAATCTATATTGTAAGATCTAAAATCTTAAGTACTTCTAAGATATATCAAGACTCACAGCATCTAGAGGTTTTCTATGATGTCACCTATTTGTAGATTTTTCTTTTGCTTACTGAAAGCCATTATCTACACAGTTTCTAGCAGGCACACCAACTGCACCACATGTGTTTGCAAGTAAACGAGTTTGAATTTCTAGCTAATCTATTTTTTAAGGATTTAAGTTATTTAAACTGAATAGTTTCCTCATTTCACAAGATTCATTGTTATCCTTTGGTTAACTACAAACCTAGGTTACTACATTCCTCAGTAGTTCATTCTGCATCTGAGGATGTGCCCAGGTATAGATGTGAATAATACATAAGATCTATTTCCCTGGGGCTGTAGGTGTGATTAAAAGACAAGAACATTTCCATCTGTCTAGCATCCAATATTACAAGTTTGGCATACATCCCTCTCTTAAATTAAAAATGAAAAATAAGTATTTTAGTCCAACTACAATTATCTTGTGACTAGCCTTACCTGTACACTGGCTGAAAGCACCATACTTCAGAAAAATACTATAAATCTCTACTCTTATCATTTCTAATGTGACATATGAGTTTCTCTTTGTCATCTTACTTCCCTTGAGCATTCCAGTTCTTATTCCAATTTCAACAATTTTAATGTGTATTACAGCTTTCTAGCTCATCGTAGAATACTGAAACACCATAGTGTATCTTTTCTCTCTGCCAACCTTTTCTTTCACCTCTGGAATCAATGCAGAGTTTCACTCATAATTTTCATGGGGAATCTTTGATTCAGAACCTGCTTTTCAGAAAGCTAGACCTGTGAGCCAGCACTTTTATCATATGCATAGGATACTTGTTAAAATGTAAATGACTGACATTTATCTCAGGCCTATAAATTAGAACTCTAGGACTACAGGTGGAGAGTCATCTGCATTATTGAGAAAGCATCCCAGAAAGTTATTTTTCTCATTACAGTGGCACTGACAATGACAGCTGTAATCATCTTGACTATATACAAAATTCAAGAGCTGAAATGTAGAGGGAGCAGTGCTGTAAAAATTAAAAAACTTAATCAGGCTTTTGTGTCAAAATCACTTATTTTAAAATACAAAAATGTCTATATATGAGTCCCATAAAGCATTAACAAAGAAACCACATGCAGAAAACCACATGAAGAAAACATGTTCTAAGTTTATATGTGAGGGGATATCTGGGATAAACTAAAGAATGAAAAATACTTGATATAACATTAGTTATATGAGTTGTTCATTTACTTAGAGTATGTATGGTGCATATGTGTGAATGTGTGTGTGTGTGTGTGTGCACGCGAGCGCTCGAGAGAGTGCGTTGTGCACATACATTTATAGAGGACAGAGGACAAATTACTGTAATAAGACCTCTCCTTCTACCCCATGGGTTCCAGGGACTGAAATTAAATCATAAAGTTTATCAGCACTCAGCTTTACCAACTGAGCCACTGATCAAAACAGAAGGCCATGAGGGGAAGTTTATATTCAGAAAACATGGAACCCATATGAATAGCCAGGATGAGTAAGTTAAAACATGGCTAATACTGGACAGCCGGAAACCCCAGAAATCATAGTTAGCACAAAATAGCAAATACTGTATGTGGTGGGGCCCCAAAAGTAAACAGGATACGAGCTGTTACATAACTGTTTGTCTCAGAATATTGCTTTATGTGCGTTTTGTGTAAGTATAAGCAGCTAGAGCCTCTGCCTCTTGTTCGTAACCTGTCTGTGTTTATGTACCAATAGGTCTAAGTCTCTACATCCTTGTTTCCACTGTGCTGTTCTGTAGGTATACTTGGGTGTCTGCTGTCCTTTGCATGCCTAGTTGATTTCAACAAGACAATATAACTTACACCTTATTTCCTGTCAGCTTCTCACAATCTCTCCAATATGCAGCCTCTAGTGATTTTCCTCCTTTCTTGACAATGTAATTTGAACTATTTGTTTGGCATAGTCAGCAAGATACAGCTGCCTACCTCACTGGGACCCTCTCTTCACAACCTCTTAGCCACTGTAATGAGAGAAGAACACAGTGGATGCTAAGAAAATGAACTAGCTATTTTAACTGCATAGAAAGCTGACCTTTAGAACATTTTGAAGTTAGAAGTGTGATATCTCTGAATTGAAACAAAAAAAATTGGATGCTAAAATATGTGATTTAGAGCATGATATGAGTAAGAACATTTAAAAATTTTATATTTAAAACAAAAGGAGTATATTTATAGCATGGAGAAACTTATATCTCTCAGAAGGCATGTTGCCATTAGAGTAAGCATATGGGGAAATTGGCATCCAGGAAATTAACTCCATTATTAAGGCAGTCTGAAAGACACACCTAGTGGTTGTCATGATCACAGAAATCCATGAAGTATGTGGTGAATTGACAGAGGCTGTAAATAAAGGAAGCTCCTAGGTAGACTTAATGCAGTTATTTCAGGAATAAAATAAATGTCAGGCTTCTCAAATGCAATCTTACTATCAACAGTAGACTTTGTAAGTAGAACAAGTTCTGTGCTAAAGCTGAAGTTCTTGGTCCTGTCGAGTGATACAAATGCAAACTCATGTGGTGTCCTGATGAGGGAGACTCACTTGGGATTTGTCCTGTTGGAAGACATGTGATGTTTGGAGAGACTATAATTAGGATTCAACAGAGAGTGATGGGGCTCTTGCATAGCTAGCCTTGCAGTGCTTCATTGATCTCGAATCTTTGTGGATCTTCACTTTATTCAGAATGGCAGAGCAAATTTCCTGGTATCTAGGCTGGTTGTGTTTGTTCCCACTGGCCTGTGCCAATTCAGGAGAGGGTTGGCTGGATCATGCCACTGCTGCTGATTCCTGTATGGTATCCTGACGAAAGTGAGCAGGGCTGCTGGTATTTTGACAAACAGTGATTGGAATCGTTTCATAGAACTACTTCTAAATACATCTACACCTCGTTTCCTATTTACCGTCTTTTCTTCCCTACCTGTGGACATTGGGCTAGAAGGGAGTCAAAGTGCTCTTGAGAAGCCTTACAAAAATAGGTTTTAAAAAATCTAGTCCTTTCCAGCCCAGCAAGAGGGCCAGGTGACCACCATCAAGACTCAAGACCTGCCCACAGACAGCTGAGCACCCAGACTGCATTGTAAGAGCTTCCCCTTGTGAGCTAGAAGGAGCCTGCCACACTCCCTACCTGCTGTCCTGGGAGGAAACATCTGGAATCTGGTCATTCCAGGCCCAAAGAGAGAGCTGGGTGAGCACCATCAGAACTCGGGACCTGCCCCAAGACAGTTGAGCTCCCACAACAGTCTCTCAAGGACTCTCCCACCTGAGCCCACTGGGACAGAACTGAGTCACCTCTATCAGAGCTCACTGCCTGTTAGTAAAGAGCAATTACCCAGAAGAAATCTCCTTCCTGAGCCCACCAGCCTTCAGACCCACAGGAGAGACAGGCTCCAATCAGAGACAACAAGATCACCTATAATCACAAATAACAGGATGGCAAGAGGAAATCGAAGAACCTAAGCAATGGAAACCAAGACAACCCTGCAACATAAGAACCCAGCTCTCCCCCCCACAGCAAATACGTACATTGCCAAGCACACTAGAAAACCAAGATCTAGACTTGAAATTATACTTCAAATTATAATTTATCATAATGATAGAGATCTTCAAGAAGCACATAGGTAACTCCCTAAACAATTATAGGAGAACACAGATAAACAAATAAATGCCTTTTAAGAGGAAATATAAAAATACTCAAAGAACTACAGGAAAACACAACCAAACAGGTGAAGGAATTGAAAACAGAAATAGAAACAATAAAGAAGTCCCAAAAATAGACAGCCCTAGAGATAGAAAACATAAGAAAGAAATCAGGTGTCATAGTTGCAAGAATCACCAACAGAATACAAGAGAGGAAAGAAAGGGTCTCGGGAGCAGAAGGAAACATAGAAAACATTGACACAACAGCCATAGAAAATTTTTTTTTCTTTAAATCAATATAGTCTTAATTTTTCTCATGACATTGGCCTAGTAACAGGTAGGATTTATGTCATACTGCCTCAGCAAAATTTTGAAGTGAGGTTTTCCTAACTAAATTCATTACTATCACCTACATCTCATTAGAAATGTATAATATTTTTAGAAAGCAAACAAAAAAGCTTTGGGGCTTGGGACAGAAATGTTCATTTTGATAAGCCCTTCAGGTGATGTGTAGAAGTGTAGATATGTTCTAATAATTAAAAAGCGGATTTTGTCCTTACAAGTCCCAGTTCATTTCAATATTTCCTCTAGCCTCTGCCATTTCACTGTTAATGTCTAGGCCATATCTTGCTTTCTTCTTTTCTTCTTCTTATATAATTTACTGGTCTATTTTCTCCCTATAAAAAAAAATACCAAACAAAATCCCAGTTATGTTAAAAAAAAAAAAAAGCAATTATTCCTTTCTACTCTGTGGGGTCATCCATCTGAAATGAATAGTCGACAGAAATTCTCAAGCTGACAGTAATCAACCCACTCATCTCCCAAACTTCAGCCATGTGACTGTCATCTCTAAAGCAAGCAGTTTTCATTGTTTGAAAACATGATCAAAAACACATTTTTAATAACTATGCTCATTCGATAAACTTTTCAAGGCCCAGTGGAAAGATCAGCATGCTACACATGTACAGGCTGAATATAGTTAACAACTTTACCACCTCCCTAACTCTACTGAAGGGAAACTGTCAGTGCCATGTTCCCATAAACCTCAACCTCAGAGTCTGAGCCACCATTCAAAGGACATGCCTGGCCTAGACTGAGGCCTTGCCTCAGGCAAAAAAGTAGCATTCGGGCTGATCAGTCCTCATGGCTGCTTTTGGTGGTCTCAGTGGGAGAGAACAAACCTATTCAGGTTGATAGTCAATGTGCCAGAGTAGAGAGATGGGAGACTGGGGTAGGGACACCAAGTCAGAGGAGAAAAAGGGAAGGGACACTGTGAGAGAGGGACTTGAAGGGAAACACTGTTGAGATGCTAATTAATTAATTAATTAAAACATTTTAAAAGTATTATGGTGTAATGTTATAAATTCTTTTAATTTCTAGTGTGAAATAACTAAACCCTGGAAAGTTTCTCTATAATGAATTGGGAAGAGAGTCTTTTGTCATTCATGATATGCTTCTTCCCATAGGAATCTGTACACCAAGGAGGTGATCCTGGTAGGACACTAGCAGCATCTTAATGGGAGAATCCTTGCAAGGGAAAACAATCAGACTTCAGTGATTAAGAATTCCAACCCTGGCCACCTGCTCTCCCTATGGGTAGCAGAATGTAAGGTTGAGATAATTACTAAGAGCCAATTCTAATAGCAAATTGTTTAATTATGTATGATAGAACAGAGTCTCCAACAAACTACTAAATGATAAGAATCAGATAAAAAATTTTCGAATTGGTAAATGTATTCTCATTAAGAAACACAACAGTATTTGGTATCTTTCTGGATCTCACTTTGTGAGGCTCTGCTGACTGTTTATCAGTGTTTTTTATGAAAAGCATGAGATAAAAAAATGTTTTCCTTAGTTCTGTGAGCCATTTTAGAAAAATTTCAGTTTCAGAAAAAAATTATCAGACAGCTCTAACTTTGTTTTGTTTTATTTTTTTAGTTATTCATTTTGTTTATATTTCAAATGTTATCCCCCTTCCTGGTTCATGAACTCTCACCCCATCTTCCTCCCTTTTATGTCTATAAGGTGCTCCCCCACCTACCCACTCCCTCTTAACCCCGCTAGCATCCCCCTTTTCTGGGACATTACGCCTTCACTAGACCAAGATTCTCCCTTCCCACTGCTGCAAAAAAAGACAGTCTTCTCCTACATATGTAGCTGGGACAATACACTGGCCCATGCATTCTCTTTGGTTTGTGGTTTATTACCTAGGAACTCTGAGGGGCCTGGATTTTTGATACTTTTGCTCTTCCTATGGGATTGCAACCCCATTCAGCTTCTCTGGCCCTTACCCTACCTCTTTCACTGGGGTCCCTATGTGTAACTCAATGGTTGGATGTGAGTATCTACATCTGTCTTAGTTATGGGCTGGCAGAGCCTCTGAGAGGACAGCCAACTATAGGTAAACCAAATATATGTTTAAGTAACCTGGCCTCTGAAAAGAAGAAATCTTTGGCTTGAGCTTTGAACCTTAGGACACCTGATGCCAATTTTGGGCATTATCAGAACTGTATAGTCAGAATATGGTTAACTGTAGCATTTAGTGTTGGATAATTTGTAAGTATGAGGAAAAAATTCATATATTTGTTATGTTTATTGTCTATTTGAATTTCCTTATTTATAAGTTGGCATAAAATTTGGTAAATGCATAGACATTCTTTTTTTATTGATACAGTGTCATTCGACTTAGAGTTTATTGACCCAAAACTTTACATGTAGATGTGGTTTGCATTAAATTTAGAAAGCTCTGCCTCTGATATATTACCTAATGAGTATTGGGAATAAAGCATGCAACATGAGATAAAACAAACTTTAGCTACTACAGATAACAATACATTGTTACAAAGCAAAGATGACTTGGTAGGCAAAGGTCAATCCTGACTGAAAGATTTAATTCCTGGAGTCCATGTGATAAAACAAAACAAAACAAAATAACCGTGTGGGGGGGTGTGCACATGATTACACAGGCACCTATTTGCATGACTGTGTTCTGAAAAAGGAAAAATGGAATAGCTCCAACAATGGACTTGAATATTTTACACTCAAAATTATGAAAATACTTTCAAGAAAAGCATTCCTTTAGTTTCTTATTTTTTAGTAAAATAATTAAAGCCACATTGGGAGTAGACCTAAAGAGATTACTAGATTTTCTTTGAGTTGAACTTGGCACCCAGATGGCTGACCTTCCTAGCAGAAAGCAGATCCAAGTAGACTGCACAGAATAAATTATCATAAAAAATTGTGCTTTTTCTAGTCCAAGAGACAAAGTGCTGAGATTGAATTCAAAAGATAATGGAGCTTTTTGTTTTGTTTTGTTTTGTTTTGTTTTTTAGAGAGATAAGCATAGCCTCACTAGAGATTTATCAAACACTGCTTTCCAATTCTTCTATGATAGTACTGTGATAACATCATCCAAAATGAACTGTTTGAATGGTAAACACCACCAAATGCTATAACTTAGAGTTCTCAGCTATTACTTCTTTCAGAGGCTGAATTTACCAGCATACAATTATTTGTATAAAATCATACATTTTTTTTCTTGTTGAAAATTTGCATCCATTTGTCCATGGACAGAACTGCAGAAAAATGAAATGAACATTGTAGGGCCCTATTAAATTAAAATGTTTTGTTTTAAGCATCTACTTTAAAGGGTTTTTTTTTTTCCTTATAAGCCAAAAAAAAGTGCCATAAATTTATTATTCTATATAATTGAGCAAGAAAAAAAAAACAATCTAAAGGCAAGAGTTGTGGACAAAAAACACTACAGCCTACAAGATTTCATTCAAATAATGAAGGTGAAGTTGGGGGAACGTAGAAGTGACCAAGGTTAAAAGGATTTCATCAACAAAGCATTTTTATCAGCTACTGAAATTCAACTCGTCTTCTAACCTTGAATTGTTGTTTCAATAGTTTCATGTTTTTTACTTCTTAGATGGCGAGTGAAGTAATTTTCCTAAAGAGTGAAAGTATTAATAATGCTGATAAGCAAGCAAACAATCAAACACTAAGCTTGGGTATTTATGACTTGTTCTAGAATGCTACTCCAAATCACATTATTTTTAAGGAGAAAATATGCCCTCATCAACTATGTCATTTGAGAGGCTGAAAAAGTGAGAACTTTAAACACTCTGTAAAATATCTAGTGTAGGGACTGGACCGATGACTACGGTGTTATGAGCATATACTACCCTTGCAAATGACCTGAATTTGATTCCCATCTCATATATCAAATGGCTTACTACCATTTAACGATAAAAGAAATCTTTATTTTTAATTCTGTTTATAAGTGTTTTCTTGCATGTCTGTATGTGTACCACATGACTGCAATGCCTACGAAGAGAAGTATGTCAGATGCCCTAGACATGGTGTTATAGGTGATATTTTTTTAGCCACTGTGTAAGTGGTGGGTGTTGAACCTAGGTCCTGAAATGTCACCAAGTTTTCTTAAATGCTGAGACATCTCTCCAGCAATTACCTCTTCCCTCAAAAATCTCAAAATAACACCACAGAATGATAATAAAAGAGGTTTTCTAGATTATTAATTTTAAGGAATAGTCAAAAACAAGAACCAAGTTCAACTGAGTTAAATTACTTTAGGAGAACAAACCACAAACGACTTTTAAAATTTTGAGATAAAAATGATTTCCACTTGCCGATTGGATTTTATCACTGCACATTATATTTTGGGAAGACATTCCTACCAACGTACAATAAAACAACATTATTGGGAATCCTACTAGCTGTTGTCACAGTGTTGAATTTAGCTTGGTTTTGAAATTTTCTTGAGATTTGCCAAACATCTCAACAGGTAAAAAGACCCTGACACCAACCCTCAAGACCCAATTTGATTCCTGAGATCAAAGTGGTTAAAAGAGAAAACTGACTCTTGCATGATGTCCTCTGTTTTCAAATGCACACTTTGCTATTCAACCCCTCCAAAAAAAAATAAACTGCAATTCAACCCCTCCAAAAAAAAATAAACTGCATTAATGTTTT